>NC_089017.1:38338620-38952370 GCF_963932015.1 Anas acuta | reverse complement strand
TGTTCTTTGATACCTAAAGGTTAAGCTTTCAGAGGAAAAATTTTCTGTGCTCTGTGTGTGCTTTGTGCACATATATATCTGAAATTTAAGCTCAAATAATTCTGCCATTTCTGTTAATAAACATGGGAGGATAAACAGTGGTGGGTTTTTGAAGATCTTTTTTTCAGAGATCTACGTGCTTTGTAGAAAAGTGTTTTCTGTGGCAGGGAGATTGTGTTTTTTTTTTTTTTTTTTTTTTTTTTTTTTTGCCAGAGACAGTGCTTTCTGCAGCCTGCATAAGCATACCTCTGTCTGGCCAGGTCAGGAATTTTTGAAAAAGCTTGATTTATATGTGCTCAGTAAAGGCTTTTTGAGAATACAGAGCTAAATTTATTCCAGAAATTTCATTTGCATTGTGTGCTGTGTCCTCTCTCTCTTCTTTCCACCTGCCCTATACACCAGTACCAATCCCTGTACACCAGAATGGCAGAGCATACTTTCTTCCAGGATGAGCGTGTTCCAGTATTTGTTCACTGTGGGCCTCTTCTAGGCTAGATATTAGCAGAGGAGGTGGATTGAAGCAGGAAAACCCTTGCCAGTTTTGAAGAAAGGTAGAGCATCAGTGTAAAGCAGTATAAAGAGATTGTTGAAGGACCACTTCCCCAGCTAGAAAATGTTCCCTGTCCAAACTTGGAGTTGAATGTGTGATCTCTTGTCAGTGTCTTCTTCTACTATCAGAAAACAGCTTTGAAATCCACTTGTAAAATATGTTTCATGTTTTCCTCTGCTGGCCTACCCAGTTTAAGGTTAAAAATTTGAATTCATATGCACTTAAGTCCAAACTGGAAGACAGTATGGTCTGGATTTTATATTTTTGTAGTGAAAGAAGAAAGTAATAACATTAGAAGAAATTTAACACTCTAAAATTAAGCCTTCCAGATTCATGTTGTGCAGTGATTCCTCCCATTGCTTTATTTCTTATGTTCTCTATATTTCCTCCAAGTTCTACAACAGCAGCTTTATTTACTGTGTAGCTTTGTTACATTCCACCTGGAATTTTGCAGAGGTTCTTTGGAAAGATAGGATGTACTCACATACCTGAAAACATCAGGACAGCATATGTACGGAGGGGCTGTGTTGCAACAACCTTAATGTTCTTAACTCCTAACTAAAGCTTTTAGATCACAGTGTTTGGTTTTCTTTGTTTAGTACACATTTGGGGAGGGAGAGAAGGTTGTAAGATCAACTGAGAAAAAGCAAAACAGATACAGGATAAATCTCACACTTTTTGAAGAGGAAGTAAGTCAGGAATCAGAGCTTTCTTGGATGGGCGAATCATGAGATTTAAACAGATTTCTGTTTTTAAATGTTTGTTCAATTTCTGTAAGTTCCTTTTTGTTTCTTTTTTTTTTTTCTTTTCTTTTCTTTTCTTTTCTTTTCTTTTCTTTTCTTTTCTTTTCTTTTCTTTTCTTTTCTTTTCTTTTCTTTTCTTTTCTTTTCTTTTCTTTTCTTTTCTTTTCTTTTCTTTTCTTTTCTTTTCTTTTCTTTTCTTTTCTTTTCTTTTCTTTTCTTTTCTATTTTTTCTGAAGAACTACATACAGAAAGGTAAGGACCTAATTGTTTGTATGTATTTAAATTTAGAAAATGGCCAATGCAATAAAGTTTGCACTTATTTCAATTCTAGTGACAAGGGGACTGGTCCTGGAGGTCTGGGGCTTTATTCTTTGCAGAGTTAACTCCAGTAGCTCCATCGAATAAGCCAAGTACACTCCATTTTTATGTTCATTCATTTCAAAATGTAATTTGGTATGGCTATGTCTCTGGCCTTGTGGGTCTCTGACATACACTGGTATGAAGTCCAAGTACTGCAGGTGTGGGGTGTTGCACAGAAAAGTGCAGGGTTAAGCAGCGACAGCAGTTCTCTGTAGGCCACTGTTATGATTCTTGATGTTATGGTCACTTCTTGAATAGGTAAAATGTATCTATAACTGCATTCCCTATAACATTTTAACAAAGACATAAAGAAAGGGAAATATTTTCTGTCCTTTAAAACATTCTCACTTTCCCATTCCTAAATGCTAGCCAGAATCTAGAATATCTTTGGAAACATTGAATCCATTCAGCAGTTAAGCTTTGCTATTAGTTAATGGCTAAATTTACTTGCCTACCAGTATTCTTTTTAACACTACTAGTCTGTATTAGTCTGAAGTTCCACAATGTGAAACTCATGCTTTAGTGTCCCCCTTCTAGAGAAAGAGGCCCCATGGCTCTTCCTTCTTCTGTTTCTTTTTTGTCTCTCTGAGGTTCCTCTGAGGAAGTATTAACACTGCATGTTAGCCAGGTGACATTTGTTTGAAAACACAGTCCTTTTGGAAGCATTCCCTTCTTGCACAGGATGAGACAGATAGCAGGGGAGTGGCTGCAGATCAGCTCACTTTGCTTTGTTGTTTATCACAAATTGCTAATTCTTTCTTGGATGACCTTGAGTAAGTATTAACATTTGTTTTGGAAACTCGGTGAGCTTCTGTGAGGAGAAAGGGCAATGCCAGTATGGTTTGCTTTGGCATTTGCAAGAGCATGTGACTAGTTATACGTCAGACAAGATTCAGCTATCTATTCATGTTTGTAGGTTCATATTGCATTTCTGTGTTGTAGTCTGGACTTTCTCTACTCTGGATTTGTGTGGTTTTATCATAAAGGCAGGCAGTGTCATTGCATGGCCTCATGCACATAGGTCTCTTCCGGAACTGGGAAAGTAACTGTTGGAGATACACTGTGAAAACTGAGGAAACACTGATATAATGTGATTCAGATCATGGCTTCTTGAAGCCAGAGGCCTTTTATTTTCGCGTAACTAGAAATGGCTTGATAATATACTGGAAGGAATTGAGACAGGATCTCTTTTCTTAAGAATGCATGCAGTTGTCTCCAGAAGGTGATAGGCTTTCTGAGAAAGTGCAACATTTTAGGATTGTGTTTGTCTTGGCCAGCTGGGGCAAGGAAACAGCTTGATGCCTAAAAGGGGAAAAGGAAGGAGCATTCAACAGGAGCTCAACTGAAGGATGTGGTATTGCAAGAGGATAAAGGAGGTCACGTAGCGGAGATGCAATCAAGAACAGAGCTTTCTGTGTGACAAATTAATACACTCTTACACTCACTGGGATTCCACCTTTTCCTTTCCAGTTGCCAGGATTGTGTGTGGGCTCTTTCAATGCTGTCAGTTGCCATAGTTCATTAATGACCCTGAAGGGGCTAACATTAACACCTGTTTGTGCTTATTTCCTGTCACTGTTTACTCTCCCAGATGGTACAAATACAATATGCCCAGTGTGTTAGGCATTTGTCAGTAATATATTCTTTGCCAGCTAAATGCCATTCATGTTAAATTTGGCAGCCATTTCATAGCCTGAAGAATTGTTCTTTAAGTCAAAAGCAAAAACTGCAAACAAATCTTAGGTTTTCAAAACAAATAGGAAAGAAATGGCTCAATTGTTTGTCTTTTATAGTTTATTTTCTTGTACCAAGAGGGTAGAACTGAAAAGAAGAAGCAACTTAAAGTCTAAATGAGCGTCTAAGACTGAGATGGGTGACTCCTGTGCAATTGTATAGGATGTGCTCATGTGATCCTGAACATATTATTTCCTGACCAGAAGAAGATGTGTGACTGTTCTGGTGACTGAAAGCCACAGATACTGGAGGACTTGCTGCAGAGAAGAATGTTGCCTACACGTCTTGCAGTAAGTCCTGCTGTTGCCTTGGGAAGATATTTAAAGAAGCAGCCAGAAGGTTGATACAAACTGTTTCTGGAGTGCTCTGATAAGTCAGCTAGTACTGGCCAATTTATTTTATTTTATTTTATTTTTTTGTGTGTGTGTGAGTAGTGTACATGACTTTGATTTCCAGCTCTCACAGAGAATGGAACGTGTTCTTTCTAGGACTGAAACATACTGTGTCCTGTTCCAGTTCTCAGGAAATGATTTATATTGACAGTAGTAAGAAAAACACTATATTAATGCCAAATGTCTTGGCTTTGTCAGAGATTAAAAAAAAAAAAAAAAAAAAAAAAAAGTTACTGACATACACATTTGGGAATTTCTATCCCAACAGGCAAAGGTTTAAAAGATGAGTAAGTGAATACCTCTGCTAACCCATAGACCAGTTGTTCACTAAAATCATTACTGTATAAATTACTACATTCTGTGCAGTAAAGGTCAACTGGGGTGCTCATGCCAACAGTGGGCCTATAGACACATTCTTCCTGGTTAGTGGCTGAATCCCTGACAGCTGTGCCTTGATGACAGAGATGATGGTAAAGCATTTATCTTCTGATTCCACACAGGCAAATATCCAAAAGTGATTATTTTACTAGACCAAGCAAAGCAAAAATCACATGGAGTTTTGAATGCAGTCAGATACTGCTGGGGTAGTCAACAAGGCACACATACCTCTGCTGCATGTATGTGTGTGTGTATGAATGTTAAAGTTCATTAAGAATGTGAAACAGTCTTTAGCTGTATAATCAGGACCACTTAAGATGCAGATTTTGACTGCTGTTTCTTCACTCATAGGATTTTATGTATTGGAGTGAATATGATTTTATTCACTTATCAGCTCCTCCAAGGATGATGAATAATTTGCCAATAATCCTATCAAATCTGGACAGTGGGTTCTTGTTAGAAAAAAAAAAAAAAAAGAATTAAAAAAAAGAGGCAGGTAAAAAGCAAGGCAAAAGCTTCATCTGAAGAAAAGTCATTGAGTAGTCGGCAACTTGAGGATCAATAGGAGACCATCTTCCCCCATGCTATGAGAGCAGAGAAGATTTTTAGTACAAGGGTTCCATATCACAAGTAGGTGAAATGTCTGTTGTATATTCAGAGCACTGCACCAGCATCATCCCCAATGTTCAGGGGAGGGTTGTTTACAGATTAGGGAGCCAATGGAGCAACCTTTGCTTTTCTGGTCATTTAGGAGTGTCATCTCTTTGAAGTAAAATTTAGGCTTTTGTGGATGTGGCATATGGCTAAATTATGCCATGGAAAAACTGTACTTTTGATTAAAAGTTTTCTGTAGGTCTTACTAATCTTAATATCTAAATATCTTGATATCTAAAACTAAAATATCAGTCTGTGAAAAAAGCAATCCCCTTCTTTCGTTTTTTGGTTATTTGTGGGGCCAAACTCGCTCGTTGCAACACTCTAGTGGTCATGTGCAAACCGGCCTCACAGAAACCAGGCAATTAAAGAACTGCTTAAGAAGATGAAAGGAGAGAGAAAGACACAGAGACAGAAAGACTCAGGGTGTAGTTCCAAGAGTCTCTGGCTTCAGTGGTAATGATTATGTTCTAAGACTTCTTTTGTCCCCTGCAGTTTGATGTCCCCTCATTGAGGTTGGCATGATAAAGAGATTATTTCTAAATTCAGATAATTCTTGCGATCCGTTTTACAGTGTGCTGCTGCACTGACCACTGAATACCATTGCCCAACAGAATGGGCAGCAAAGAGCTGGGAGGAGATAGAAACACACATAGGATGTGCCTCGGATTTTGGAAATGCCAAGCAGCTGACTCAAAAGTTGACTTTCTTGAATCCAGACAGCCAGTAAAGACT
The DNA here is from genome assembly GCF_963932015.1 of Anas acuta. Lineage (NCBI taxonomy): Eukaryota > Metazoa > Chordata > Aves > Anseriformes > Anatidae > Anas > Anas acuta. Next base: position 38,946,785 of record NC_089017.1, on the reverse strand, counting down.
GGTTTATTTCAGAAATGGCATTCCGTTTCACTCCAGCTCCCTACTGATTACTGAGGTTTAATTTCCAGTATCAGAAGAGGTTTGTGTTTCTGGTTTTATGGTGAAGAGTGAGACTGTGGGTTTTGAGGCCCAGGCTCAGATTCAAAGGGGTCAGAGTGTCTCCCTCTGTACGTGGAAGCTAAGCTTTCCAGCATTGCCTGAGGAGGCTGTGTAGTCTAGGGCAAGCCTTCTTCAGCACAAATGATTGACAACAACTGTGAGAACATCTTTAAACCTCTGGAAGCATTGTTCAGTGTGGGACTTGAAAACTGGAGTCCTCCAGCCATGACTTGGCCACAGATTTGCTCATCAGCTCAAGAATAATTCTCCCTGTACTGGCACCTCTGCAAAATCAAGCAGAGTGCTGGAGACCCTGTTGTGCTTTTTTATAATCTTCTTCATCACTATCAGTCATAATAATTAAGAAATTAGGAATTAAATGGCAGTTTAAGTGCTGATAAATATTGGGACAGAATGGAATGTGTCTGGTTCCTTTCACAGCTCTGATGAGATAGCTGTGATGACAGGATTTAGCTTGTGTGTGCATATGGGTGTGTGTATGTGTATTCATAAAACATCAGGGCTAAGATGCTACTTACAAAGTTCAGGCAAATGTAGATGCACTTGTGAGCGTTATTTTTTTCTGCTTGGATTAACATTTAGAACTGCTGTACAAATCACCTTTACAGGTCTGCTCGATCCATCTGTTCTCTAGCTCAAAACAAATCACCTCATTTTGAAAAAAAAGTAAAACAAATCTCATAAATGCACAAAGCCTGAGCAGCAAAAGACAGGGGCAGGTCTGTTATTCATTCTCTTGAGAAATATTCATAGGGAGCTATGGAAACAGTGTGGGATTCCAAATCTTCCCCTAAAAGATGACTAAGGAGACATGCTTGTGTCATTAGTGGGGAGCTCTCTCTCTCTGTCTCCCAGACATGCCATTACCATTGTCAGCTCAGTGCAGTCTGCATGACAGTCATTAGGCAGTGCTCTCAGCTCTCCTCCTAACACTATAATCTTGGGCAGATGGAGCATCCTAAAAGATGCTTTACTTCCAGTCCAGGCACTATTTAGAATTGTTCATGAGCTCAGTGCAATGAACCTTTGTCAGTATGGAACTCGGATTTTCCAGATGTCAAACCCCATTTGCACAAGTTTGAATTCTTTTTATTTTTAATCTCTCTACTCTCTGCTTTTTCACTCCATATAACACATATTTTTCATCAGCAGTAAATGGGATCAACTTGGAATATGCTCTTATTTCTACTTTTAATGATGTCTTTGTACTTTGATTGATGTGGATAATATGTTCAGCATGATCCTGTGCCACAGATTATCATCAAAACAGATTTCCCTCTGGAGAGTCTTTGGCTTGGCCATAACAGCAGACATTTTTTCTCAAAAGTACTGAGAAGATTCATTAAGGACAAGGCTAGAAAGGAGAGAGAAGTTCCCGTTTTTTTCGGTGCAGGGAGACAAAGATTTTGGAGAAGGTTGCTGCTACTTCTGATGAAGTTAGACAAGAACTGCCATTCTGACTGGCTCTGGAAGACCTGTATTACTGTTCCACAGCAAGAGGCTATCTTTACATCCTGTATGCACTTCTTTGTCCTTGTACACCTGCTGTTATCAGATTGCACTGCCCCAGGAGCAGCCTAGCCAGGCTCAATAGCTGTGTCTATGTTATGAAATTCAGGCATGCCTGGGAACACTACTGACTACTGAAAGCTTGCCTGAAGTTCTAAAGTGTTAAGAGTCTTCCTTGCCATAGATGTGGCCCATTTGTACAAGCCTTCTTCCCAGTCTGTTTCCAGGCAAAGTTTGGCAGCTTGAAAGGCCCAGCAACTATTTCCAACAGACCATTCATATGCACTTGACTATCACACATGTGGGCTGTTCCACTCCTATTCGGTGTCTGGGAATGCCACAGGGCATAATGTAGCCAAGAGTTATGTAGCCCCAGCCATGCTCAATGCAAACAGCACCGCACTGCTATACTGACGTGGTGCTGGCTGTGGTGTCTGAAATATGAGGATCTATTCTGCATTTCACCTTCCATTCATGTGTGAAGAGGTAACAGCCTCATGATGACTGTTATTTACAATCATGGTAGATAACTTTGTCTACCGGAAGGATCTAAAGAAGTCCCTGATACTCCTTTTCCCCTTGCTCTAATACATAAGCCAGGGGAAGGTTTCCAGGGAAGACAAAAGTTGATTTTGCCTGAGCTGGCAGCATTGCCCTCCTGGCCTGACTGTTCACAGAGCATTCAGGTACAGGTTCCAGACTGTACTTGGTTTGGGCTGGCACTGAGAAGCAAGAGAAGACACCAGCATCATTACACAGAAAAACAACTATAGCTGGCAGTATCTCCTATGCAAATTCCTACCAGTGGACTCTCAGCTCTTTTGAAAATCAACTATACATCCAGTTCTTCCTTTAAGCACCTATTTCTGAAAATATTGTCTTTGCTAGGTGTGGTTTGTTTAAAATAAAAATTCTTCCTTAAGATGCTTCCCAGAACTCTGGGGCAACCATCCTTATTCTGTTCTCTTGTTGGAATTTATTTGGGATTACAGCCTATAGAAAGTCTGCAATAGGGTGGCTCACGCCAGTGATTAATAGAAGGCTGATGGATGCCTTTCAAAGACTATTTACATGTAGTAGGGTGCTTATCTTCATAGGCCTGATGGTATGCTGAGAGTCTTTAAGGTAGAGACAACTACCTAATTTATCTGTCCTTTTCAAGACTTTATACTTCTGTCCTTCATGTCTTGTTAGTGAGAAAGACAAATTTCATGTTCTTCCTGCCCGTGTTGGTAAAATCTTCCCAGGCATTATTGAACTTATGATGAAGCTGGTCAAGGAGAAATATAGATATGCAGATATGCTGCCTGCCCCCCTGTTTTAGCTCACCCTGAGGTGTTTTAGCTCACCTCTCCATGCATAGAGGTAACCCAAGTGTCCCCCTCGCAATGCCTTCTCTCCCAAACATTTTCACCTGCACAGGATTCTCCACTGGCAATAGGAATGAATCTGAGGTATTTCAGAGATGGCTGAGACTGGAAAAAACATCAATAAAGCCTTATAATTGAAATCACCAACTTAACTGCAGAAAAAAAAAAGTGTCTCTTTATACATATACAGTTTTATCTTCAGTCTGTGAAGCTTTCAAACAAAAAAGAAACAGAGCCATTTCTCAGAGACATCTGAGATCCAAAAACCACGTTAAACAATGATACCCTTTCAAGTAACTATGTGCCCCAGAGAGAAAGGACAATCAGCTAAAATAATTTTTTTCACCTGCATGTAGCAATCAAGGTAGTAAAGTCCGTTTTGTTTTGCAGGAATGTTGTGTTGGTGGCATATAGCACCGGTGCACCCTTAACTGTCGTTGTGGGTAGTTTTTGTGTTGTTTTGAAAATAAAGTTTTGCATCTGGCTTTTTTTTTTTTTTTCTTTCCTCCCCTGAAAAATAATCTAAGAGATATGGAAACGGTGGTATGAATTATTCTTCAGTTTTGCCCAACTGAGTTGAATATTTTTTTATGCTGGTTTTAGTCTTTGTTCTGCCTTCTTTTCTATTAAAAGTCAATGTTAAACAGCTGTTTGACTTGCATGAGTGGTGCTCCTACTTTACTTCAAGCCTCTTAACCTGTGTTTTCCTGTTACCAAGCAAAAGAAGGCATTCTTTCCTGAAATCTATAGGAACAGACCTGTAATATTTTCAATGTAAGATGATTTGTACCAGTTGTGGATATGCTCCTTTGAGTGTATTAGGAAGGGTTTTGTTACTATGGTGTCTGCTCCCATGGCTTGTTTTTTTTTTTTTTTTTTTTTTTTTTTTTTTTTTTTTTTTTGTTTTGTTTTGTTTTGTTTTGTTTTTTTCAGGATGTTGTGCTCATTATTTTTTTATTGTGGAGCTGGTACTTTTTTGTGATGTTTCTTCATACAGTGCTTTGGATATTTTGTTTTCTTTGAAATTAAATTTCTCATTCCACCCTGATTTCCTCCATACACTGATTTTTTGGCTGTGGTAGAATTGGAACTTTTTTTTTCTTTCTAGCTTTTCTTTCTTTTCTTTTTTCTTTCTAGCTTTCTCTTTCTTCAAAATTCCAGCTTTGCATTTGGTATGTTTTAATATTTCTGTTATAATCCCTCTGTGTGCTGCTTTCATTTTTTTTGTTGAATTTGGTTGCATATGAAAACTTTAGAAAATGTTTAAACTCTTAGCTTTGTTTTGCAGATAATCAGTAACAACTCCAAAAGTTATTTTGGAGTAATTCATACTCTGTACAATCAGTCATTATAATCTTGCTCTTTTCCCTTTTGATGGAGTATCTTTCACCTTTATACAGAACATTTTCTACTTATATTCATAAGTTCACTTTATATTTGCATTCACAAAATCAAAATTTTGTTTGAAGTTCAGTGGTTCATCCTGCAAGTTATGCTAGAAGCATTTAATCTCTTAACATACAAGCTATGTATAATTATTTCATATTTTTTATTGAAAATGTCTTTTGTGTGTGTGTGTTAGTAGTAGGAAGTAGGCTAAATGACAGACAAATGACAGAAGGTTCACAGGACAAAGTCTTCTTTTGTGTTACTTCTGGACTGATAATCCATCATGGCTAATACTTAGTTTCCTATCTGCAAAGTGGCTCTGCTGTCTAAAATGCAGACTTAGGAGTACTAAGTTACTGATGAAAGAGATTTTGGTCCCAGTTTGACCTGTTTGGACCATTTAATGGTGATGGGAGTGTGTTAATTGTAAAAATACTTACAGTATATTCTGTGAATAGTCTTTTTATTTTTTTTTTCTTTTTTTATCTTTTTCCGCATGACCTACTCATCTATAAATAAGAAGATTAAATAAATTATAGGGAAGTGAATCTCCGAGATCTGTAGGATTAGAAGGAGATTGTCCATTGACTTCAAAGAGAACTGAGTGCTTTTGCCTTTGACATTTTTTTTTGCCTTTGACATTTTTTTTGGTAAATGTTTACATAGCTGGACAATGGTCAATATGCTGCAAATCTCTGACAGTAGAGACTGACCCAGGTTCTGCCTTTGTAAGGAAGGTTTGTAGATTTGAATTTGTTTTATCAGCAGAGAGAGTAGGTTCTGTTCTATGAACTTAGGGCATCAAGATTTGGAGAAGTTCGTGAAATGTATGTCATTTTCCAGAAGATGCTTTAGAAAGCTAAATGGGAAGTCAAGACAAACTATTAAGAAAAATTAAGAGGTTTCCATTTGTTATGTCTTAATCCAGAACGATTTGAGACACCACAGCTCCAGTGAGTAGGTTTTTTGCAAACTTTTGTAGTGTTTAGTGGCTGATGGCTCCGCTTGGCTTGTGTTTTGCTTCATTTTTAACCTCTGTACATCACTGGAAAAGGGAATGGTTATTCTGCATTCATCATTCCCTGACAGTAAGAAAGCATTTGAAAATGACACAGTGAATTCTTGACTCTTAAAGAAAAACTGCCAGGGACTTTGCATGGCCCATGACTGTGAAGATGAGTCAGCTCCCATGCTGCAGAGCTGTGTCTTGATGTGGACGCCATACCTACTACATGCAAGATGATCGTCCTTGAGCTGTGGCTGTCTCAGCTCTGTCTGCTCTGTGGTTGCTATCTGAGCCCTGGCTCCAGAAAGAAAGCCCTTTCTCCTTCCTGCTCTGGCCCATTTTACCCAGTACAGGCTGTACAACTTTAGACCTTTTCTAGGAGCACACTGTTCAGCAGCAGCAGTCTTCCCACTGACCTTAGCAGTGTAGAAGACAGCCATACCCCTGCACAAAGGCCGTGCTGTCAGTGCGGCCTACAGGAAGGATATGGAGGGACTCGTTATCACCAAGTAGAATGATAGGACAAGCGGTAACAGCCTTAAACTAAGAGAGAGTAGGTTTAGATTAGATGTAAGGAAGAAATTGTTCATGATGAAGGTGGTGAGGCCCTGGCACAGGTTGCCCAGAGAAGCTGTGGATGTCCCATCCCTGGAGGTGCTCAAGGCCAGGCTGGATGGGGCTTTGGGCAGCCTGGGCTGGTGGGAGGTGTCCCTGCCCACGGACACTATGCCCATCCTCTAGATGTTCTTTAAGGTTCCTTCCAATCCATTCTATGATTCTATATAGGAGAACCTTTTTTAGCAAGGTCCCAAGGTGCAGAGCTCTGGAGGTTATGGACAGGGCTGGGGAGAAGCTGGGGAAGGTTTCTGTGGTTTGGCAAGATCTCCAGGATGATCTAGTTTACACTCAGTCCCCTTCAGCCCACAGCCCACAGGCTGTAGTTTGGAAGAAGTAAGGTATCTTAACGCTGTCTTTGTCCAAGATCTCTGTACTGCAGATCTCTGTGCAGATCTCTGTCCAAGATCTCTGTACAGCTTTGGTTCAGAGAAGCTCACCCTGCCAGCAGCAGCAGGTGTGAGTGGTCTGCCTGCTTTCCTGGAGACAGCTGACAGGGAGAAGTTTTTGTCTATTTTCTCTGTCCCAAAGAAACTGCCCATGTGACCGTGAAACACTGCGTTCCGGAGCACAGGGGGAGCTCCTAATGAGTAGAAAAATCTTTCTGCATGTGTGAGGCTTGAGGAGCACCTAGCACTGGGATCATGCTCCAGAAAGAGGGATTAGCATTCAGTCACCTTGCTGCACTCTGGTCAGTCTTTTGTTGGTGAGAACTTGGGTGTTCAGCATCTCCATCTCTTACTCCATGACCTCATGAGTGCAAGAGCCTAGCAGCCTCTTCTCTTTTCAGCAAAGCCATTGAGGAGCCCTGGGGAGTGAGAGCTTTACTGAACAAATAGGCAGCTCCTGGTGTAGGAGGAAGCTCTCCACAGCAGATGCGATATTTCATCTGCTTGGCTCTGTTCTCTGAGGTATCATGCCTGCCACTTCTCTCTCCCTTACCTTATTTGCAGGTTACACCATTATTTTCCAGAGGGCTAGAGTCAGCAGACTTGATTATCATGTGAAGTTTACATACTGCTCTTATCACCTTGCATATTATTTCACTTACTTATCTTGGATGTGCTTGGTACATGAAGGTATCAGACCTCCCTTCTTCTTCCCTCCTCCTGCCTTCTTTTGTTGGTAGCTGCAGCTGTAATTTCTGCATTTTCTTTCCATAAGGAACTCTTTTTATTTCATTTCTTCTTTTTCAGTCCTATTATAGTCAGAACAGGTTTCATTTTCCTGTAAAATTGTTCCTAGGATCTCACTTGTCTCTACACATAGTGTGGGTCCTGGCTTATATATCTATCCCCACTATACAAATGATTCTCATTTACATCTGACCTAACTATTCTTAGGATCTTATGACAGAAACTGGGGATGAGGGAAGGGTTGTAGTTCTCTGTCTATTCTTCTGACAACTTCTGTTTCTTACCATGTGTTCCTACTTGTCCAGTTTTAAATGTCTCTTTCATGTGGTCAGTATGTAATCCAATCTAATGACTTTCACTATTTGGAAAGCTTTTTTTTTTTTTTTTTTTTCTTTTCTTCCCTGATAAGGAGCTCAGACCTTCCTTTCTCACTTCATCTTTACCTATTTAGCATTCTGCAAAATAAGGCTTCTAATGTTGCACTTAACACTTCAAAGATTTTTGTAGGTGGCTTTATGTCCTTTTGTCTTTGTTATCTCTTAGCCAAGACAATCAAGTTTAGTATTTTTACTCCTTTTGTCAATCCTTTTATCCCAGGTCACTGCTGTGGACTTTTATGGCTTCCTTGTAACTTGTAAATTATTTCTAGTATATGGAAAGACTGCTGTACTGGAGGTAGGGACTAGCACTAGTGTAAGTAGCATCATTGGACAGAAAGTTCAGTGTCACTGTAAATGCTCTGCATATAGGGTCAAACGTTTGCAAACATTTCTGAATATTAAATGAATCTGAAAATTAAATGCCTGAGTCTGTAATTGTTATACATATATGTCAAAATTTCCCTGACTTCGTTAGCATTCTTATGTCAATAAAGAAGGCTTAGTTTGCCTTCAGTGTCACATGTTAGATAGGTTAGATAGGCAAGAAGACACTGTTCTGATCCTTCTCAAAATCCCCTCATTATTAAACCCCAAAGATTGCAGTTGTTGACCGCAGTGTTGAACTGGAAAGCCACATTCACTTATTAGCCACCATAAGCTAAAATCTTTTTCAACTGCTGCATCCAGAGTACATTCTTCCACCTGTCATTGTGGTCACTGCCTTATTTTCTTCCTAGATGGGTAAGCATACAGCTGGCTATCTTGAATTACCATTGTCTTTTGCATATTCCTTCCCAAGTGATACAAATTCAACAGCAACCTGATCTTATCTTTAATTTGTGCTGGTCCTGGTTTTGTTTCAGTGCCATATTTTACTGGTATAATTCTTTGTATTTTTTCCCTCTTTGCACAAAATATTAGCATAGTTTGCAAAAACCTCATATGAGGAGAATTCCTCACTTTCAATTACCCTGACACTTTATTGAATGTTTCATAGTTGGGCTGTTCCTTGATAAGTGCTAACATAAATTTGGCACCAGCTTTGGTGTCAGCAACGGAGTGTGTTCCATGGTGCTGTCAGGCACCAGTGTCTCCCTTTTCTTCATAGCTGGATACCAGTAATCACCCACCCAGTGCAATATAGTCACTGCCTCCCACCGCTGCTCCACCTGCTCTCCTAGCACCAGCTGATGTTTATCTGACTGCCAAGGCAACCAGTTGTTGATGCTCTCTTGCAGTATTTTTTTCTCTTTTTGTCCAGTCCTGTGGAATTTCTGTTGCACTCTAAAAGATCTCAATCACGGGCATGAACACTTCATCCAAACTCTCTGTGCAGTTTTAAGATGCTTAAGATGTTTTAAATCATTTTTAAGTTTTCCATACCTGTTTTCTGTTTAACTCTCTGTCCCCCACCTTCTTTTGTGAAGTGGAAAGTATTTCCTTATAGCATGCCACACATTTGTCTCTGTTTTTTTCTCAACTATAAGATGAAGTTATATGCATATTTTGGATTTTGTATGTTATTAACAAAAATTGAATTTTTCTCTGAGTCTGAAATGCCTCTGTTACTGTGATTTCTGTCACTTAGAGCACATTTGAATAACTCTTTGCTGGTTTTTGAACTCTCAATGCCACTGATTTATTTTATGTCCTTTTGTCATGCTGAGGAAATGTCTATAAACCTGGCTTTGAATTTTTGAATTTACTTTCCTTCCTATCAACCCTATCAACTTCCCTCTTATTTATAGTAGAATTGATGCACTTTATTGTGAACATAAGAAAGAAGATTTCTTCTGGGTTAAACTTTTTTTTTTTTTAAACCTTCTTACCAAAGGTCACCTTCTCTGTTCACTTCTAACCACTAACAACAACTTTGACAAGATTTATTTAGGTGGAGTGAATTTACTATATTAGTCTCTGGCATCACATCTTCATACTCCCCTCCTTCCTCCTTTTCTTCTCTCCCTTCTTGCTTCCCTGCCCTCTAGTTCTCTGCTATTTCTGGTACATTTGGACCTCAGATAACAAACAGAACCCTAAGTAGTATCACTCCTGTTTTTATGCTTTTTTCCCCCTCCTTATTTGAGGTTCATTATTTCCTCTAACATGTTTTCAGCATGAGTATCAGTAAGGAGATAGATGCAGCAGGAGGCAGGAATTGTGCTGTAGGGATTATGCTCCGGGGGATATTACATGCTGATTTTTTATATGATTAATCAAGTGAAATGCACAGAGCTTTGTAGTCTGAAGAAATACATTTTGAAAGGGAGTTTGTTTGGTTACAACTGGATTAGGAAAGTGAGGGTTTCCTTCCTCACTGACAGGCAGAGATTTCAACAGTTAAATGTCAAGGGGGAAATAGTTTTAACTTAAAAGTATGAAAGTGAGAGAGGAGGATAGACTTTACAGTCAGGCTTTGATTTTAGTACCACGGATTTTGTGATTTGAGTGCAACCACACTCTTGTAACCTGGGACAAATGCAAGCTGCTAATGGCTGTACACAGAGTACTGGAGTCAGAGGTTTTTGGAGGGCAGAAGCATTGCCCCTAAGCCCTGCTGTATCCAGAAGCCTGCTGGCACCATGGTGAGTCATGACCAGGGCATGTGGGAGGAGGATGGCATTAGGCCCACTCACCATGAGAAGACGCCACTGTAACTGTTAGGTTCCTTGGTTGGTTTGTTTTCAAAGGTGAAGAGAATGAAAAGAATACAGTGGTGTTGTGATGGCATAAGGCCCACAAAACCCACACCATGATGGCAATGGCAGCAGATATACACCCTCACCTCTCTCTCAGATATGGATTACGATCTTGGTTAGAGGGTCTTCAAATTGTTAGGCAATGTGCTCTTGTGGCAATTTTCAGGGCTAAACTAATTACAGCTGCTATAGTGAAGGTGATCTCAAAGCGTTTTACAAGGAGCCATCATAACATCAGGAAGCTCTGTCAGGAAATATGACCTGAAGAGGCTTTATAGGAGATTCAAGTGTGCCTAGTAGTGGTTGTTTATCTGGTCTGCATATCTTTCAGTGTCTACACTTAATGAGAGAGCCTTGCTTGGGTCAGGATACACTGTTATTTACCTGGAAAGTGGCCCTGCTTTTTTAAATCCTAGTGCCACTAAAGAATAGTGTAGGCTGTCCTGGGAGCCACCATTGAAAACCTTTGTTATTAAACACAGTTTAATTGTTCTCTATTTGGAGCACTCCAGTGTGGCACTACCAAGAGTCAGAAACAGCTCAACAGGATGAATTAATAGTGTCCTATGATTACTTGTTTTGACATATGACAAAACAAAATAATAAATAAATAAACAATTCTTGGACAGGGCTCAGTTTAAATTTATGTCAGAGAAAGCTCTGTATTTCTCTAACCTGTCTATTTTAATCGTATTATGAAAATATATTTACACATTCAGACACATTATGACCACACCAACTTCACTGTAAAATATGACATCCATTATTTTTTTTTTTCTAAAGTGGGAAACATGGAAATGAGCAGCTCTGCTTTCTTTAGCTCTCTAAATTACAAAAACTTATTTCCTTTTAATTTGAAAAAGAATTTTTTCTCTCACGTGGGACCCTCTCTGCCAAACTAGACACCTCAGGACTCTTAAAGACATAAACCTTTCCAAATCCTTTTTGCTGTCTTGGAATGATGTCTGGGAGCTATGTCTTTTATTATAAAGTACTGCAGGGGGGACACTGATGAGAAAGGAGACATCTTCTGTTTCTAGATGAAATTTATTATGTATATACTAACTGGATTAGATGGGGCCAATGAGAAAATACAAATGATTAATAGTTTTTAATAAATATTTAAAACATATTTTAGAAGCACCGTCCAAATATATACCAGTTTCTTTGCCACCTGCAAAGATATTGTCAGGTGCTGTTCTTAGTACCTATGGCTAGGTAGCTTGAATTTTTTTTTTACTGCTTATGTGAATCCTAATACATAGGAAACCATAACTGTGCAAAATAAATAAATAAATATCAGGCAGACTGAGGCAGTTCTCATATGATTATTACTAACATGCTTAAAATGTTTTGCATCTCCATTCCTAAAGATCTCTCGACTTCATGATATCTGTTTTTTTGTCTTGTTTGTTTGCTTGTTTGCCTTTTTATTTATTTATTTATTTATTTACTTATTTTTAATAGGGGACTGAGAGGTGTATTGGACGTAGAATATCAATTTATACACCTCTTCAGCATATAGGTTTTTCCCTTTGTTTGACAAAAAAGTTCATGTTTTTTGAGAGCATGATTTTTGAAATATTTTAATCAGTTCAGTGATTAAAGTGAAGTGATTTGTCTTTGTCTTCTCTTGTCTTTGTCTTCCAAGTTCTCTTAAGTAGGGAAGAGACAATAAACTGTAGCATCTACTGATTGCAAAGAGAAGTTCTTTCTCATATTCATACACCTACTCCCAGACTTTATGTGAAGAGGGCTTGGTTCTCAATGAAACCTGCAAAAAATATCCTAAAGTGAAACATGTATTAATACACTAGAAAGTTAGAGGTCTGTTTGGGAGCAGGCAATGGTACAGCAATATATAGACTGCAGAACTGCTGAACCTGCTCCTTCCACAGCAAACTGCTGAGTAACACATTAGTCAGTGCATTTTTCATTGATCATGTAACACTGCTGAAGATCAAAACCCAGATTTTGTGTGTGTGTGTGTGTGTGAGGTCCAATGGATGTGTACAGGTATGGGCATGAAACTGTGCCTGAAAAATCAGTGTAGACATCCAAACTGTGAGTTTCTGGGGCTCAGATCTGATCTCCAACATTGATTAGTGCCAGCTAAGGGTGTGTGAACAAGGAACACAACAGTGCCTACAAGATTGATTGCATGGTTGTTTCAAGTGTACATCACAGGTGGCTCTGAAAAAAGCAGGAAAATGATGGCAAAGCAAACAATACCTCCAGATCCACAAATATCAGAAGAGATCTATGTGCTTCCAAGTCTGATTAGCTGTATTTGTTACTTATTTGACATTGATATAAAAGATAATATACAGTCAGACCAGGGAATAATACAGACTTGTGCAATTTCCTTGGGCAAATCATTTCATTTTGAGAAGTCAGTCATTGAGTCTCCTGAAAGCTTCATATTTTATGTATGAATCAATGCGTAACAGTCTCCACCTGTTGCAGATAACATTTGAGACAGAGTAAACGTGCATATTTTGTGCAGGAAATAGGAAATATGTTGTGGGTGGATTCAGTTTTGCAGAAATATCATGGCTGGCTTACATTTTGCGTTTCATTTTAGTTCATAAGGCAAATACTGATCTACTGGAGATCAAAGCTGTTCCTCAGTACTCAATAGAAGGATCGTAGGTCTTACAAGTTTATGATGCCAACTTAAACACTTGCTGAGGAGACAGTTTGACCCATCTCTGTTTGAAATAACATGGGTTAATATATTTTCCAAAATGGCCTTTATTTGCACAAGCAAGAGGTGGTTGTTTTGAGTCCTTCTTACCAATTATAGGCCAGAAGTATAAAAAAACTAGGTCACTGGTTCTGATTTTGACCTCACCATTTATGAGAGAAAGACTGAGCTCTCTGAGGGTATACTAACATATGGAGACCAATTATTTGCTCTAGTTTTAGCTCTACAGGCTATCAAAAATTAAAATAACACTTCTGCTTCAAGGCATATAAAATAAAACATGTGCCTAGTGTGTATACACAGAGTGAAGAAAATGTTTAAGGAGAAAGGCAGCACTTTAGCATTTGACATTGGTAAATAAACATTGTGGTAACTTTGACCAGGAAAGACTGTGAGTTTTTCATTCACATGTGATGATTATTCTTTTATGCCACTGTTTCACTAACACCACACCAAGTATGATGCTCCAGGATAATGTGCCAATGAGGCATGTTTTGAGTGGGATGAAAGAAAGCGTGGCAGTGTAAATGCCTAGATTTTAAGTAAACTGCATGCTTTACAGCTAATGTCTGTTTCTGGGGTCCAAAGTGAGAACTATTTGCTGTGAGCAGAGGAACACTGGAGGACTTGAATGCAAAACAGTCTCTCTTACCATTGCTACCTTTTGGACAGGCTGAGAGGAAGTCTGGGGAAGGTGGATCTCCAAAAGGAGACTTTCCCTTTGTTCTTGGAAACTTCTCTGCTTCCCCTCCATAGCCTATATTCTGGGCAGGGGGTGAGATCAGGGTGAGATCCCAGTCTTCAGAGGGATTTACCAAGGACTAAGCAGGTCTGCATCTGGGATGCAGATCTATAACCTGCATGAGCACCCAGAAGCTGGCACTCAGGGACTGGAAGTAGGATGGCTAATCAGAAATTGCAGCCACCAAGAAGGTGCAGAAGCACATGACTTTGTTGCCACATCACTATTAGGCATAAACCTGTGTTTGGAATACTTAGACAAGCTGCTTTCACCCCTATAGCTCTTTTTGGGGTGCCAAGAATTAACTGCCTGGAGTTCAGCTTTTTCAAGCAGCCTGGTTATGAAGATCAGCTCTTTTCAGGGCTTTCCCAGACTACCTGCTCACTCATGTGAAGTGTGGCAAGGAGGCAATGCAGCCACTGGCAGCTCCAGTGGCTGGGGAGGAAGGACTCGGGGCATCACGTTTGAATGCAGAGCACTGCTGTTCAGATGGGTCTTGTTCTCTTCCCTGCTTGAAGCCAACCAGCTCACTCTTTGCAGAGAAAATTTTTACAGTATTTTTTAATGAAAGAATCTTTGCTGACCAAACAGGTTTCCCTATGTTCTGCTAGCTCTGGTAACACTACAGTGTGGAAAGCAATCAGCCCTGGATTTTTAATAATAATGTGGAGCTGCAGCTTTGCTTTGCAAGAGAACAGGATTGTAATAGTGTCTCCTGAAATCATTCCTGCCAAAACAAACATCAGAAGAGATTTCTTTTCCGTGTACCAAAGTCTCACTTCAGCATTTGCCAGGGAATGTATTTTACTGTTCCTGTCTTCTCGTCTGCCTGCGCCAGACAAATAAAGAGGACACAGCAGACAGGTAACTGTCAATCAGCAGCTTGGTATGGGAACATTATCTGACAAGCTCTGGGCTGCAATCATTTATGCAGTTTTCTCAATATGTAGAAAACTCTCTCATTTCAGCACTTTTATAAGAGCTCAGGGCTGGGGCCTGCATTTTTCTGCGGTAAGCTCACAACATTGGATTCCCTTTGGACTTGCAAACCTTGGCCACATTCATATTTTACATGAGCTGCTCTGCGCAGCTGATTCTTCTGGTGTTTATTTTTCTTGATTTGAAATAATTCTTATTTCCCTCTGAGGAAACCTTGCCTGTTAATGACTGCTAGCTGTAACATGCAGGCAACTATCCTCAGCTCTTCTCCCATGGCTCTGTCTCACCTCATCCATCACCCCCAGACATGAGGTCAGAGGTTGCCATCAAGTGGGAAAAAAAGAAAAATCATTCTTTTGAGGAGCTGAATTGTTTTGCTTAAAAACTTTGTCCTGAGGTTAGCTATTCAGGCCTCTGTGGCCCAAGTGGTCTTCTGTAGCAACCGAGACCCAAAATTTTGCAGTGGTGAAGTCATAGTGTTGGGCATACTGATACCAAAGGCATAAGTTACTACACTGACAACGATTAGGTGATGCTCAGTGCAGTTCTGCCACTGTGTTTATTCTTATGTCTTTGGCGTGTGTGTGTGTGTAGTTAGAATTGTCTTTGCAGATGAGATGAGAAACCTGTATGCAGATATGTCCCTCACAGCTGCACATATTGTCCCTCCAAAGCTGCACCCAAGGGCTGGATCCAAGCCCAGGAAAAATCTGAGAAGAGTCAGCTCTTCCCCCAGCTCCCCAAGACTGGAGACTGTCTGGGACCAGCAGCAAGCTATTGGCAAGTTTCAGGATTACAGATTCACAAGAAAGGTTTTTCCCATAAGTTGAAGGAAGCTCAGGCAGTTTTGTAGGTTCACACACAGAAGAAATGGCAGCCAGCAATATCTAGGGTACCATGAGAAACCAAAACTTGTGAAATCTGCATTTCAGTGTAGCAGAGCAAAGCTTTTCAATTACTTTTGACTAAAGCTGACTTATTTTGCTGGTTTGGCTAGCCTCAACTTCTGATTTATCATCAGCCACAGGAAGTGTAAAATACCACAAACATACATCATACTTAGCTATTTCATTTATCACTAAATGGGGTCATTCATGTAGACGGGTAAGTACAGCATAGATATAGGCCCTGTACTGTAAATTTCTCTGTATACTTCACCTTATCAAAAATAGGAAATTCCCTAAGTTACTTTTCAATTATAAATAATGTAAAGCTTCAAAATGCTTTACTGAATTAAAAATCTCAAATATCATTCTCATTTGACTGTAAAATTTGAAGCTGAATCTTATCTTTGAGTCCACTAGCCCCCTGCTTGAAGAAAATCATCTTCAGAAATAGCTCCCAATCTTTCTCACAGATGAAGTTCAAATAAAGAATTTTATATCCAAGCAAAACACCAGATTCTTCTGGACACCAACCAGTAACCTCTGTCTAAGGAACCATTGCATTTACGGTAATGAACTGCCTCTTCTAGATCGGACTCACCGATAATGACTTTGGTGACTATCCCCTATTTATTATTTGAGAATATACACATGAGCCTTCTTAAAACATAAGGAACTCGTGTGTTTTCTGAAGTCTTGTTAAGAATTCAGGTTTGCCAGGCACTACCTTAATGGAAAAATACATTTCTGCTGCCTGATGAGGTGAGAGAAATTCCATCACGATATGGTATTATTTAATCTGACTGTGAAGGTGAGTCCTTCTCATCCCCACTTCTCCATTCCCTCTCAATTTTCTTCATATGATTTGCTAAATATTATTCATTCTTAAATTTTCTTATCATGCTGTTAGATGAGTATTTCTTGACCACTGCTAACCTTCTGGTCTCCAGCATAGGTTCTTATTTATGTTTAATATTATCTGTTTTCATCTGAATGTTGGCAGACAACCTGAATCAAACTGAACATTGAAATGTGAGCTTTCTACCTCCTATAGTCTTCTCACATCAAGAGATACTTTCTTTTGAGTCATGCTGCTCTCTCTGATAGCTCAGTGCTTGATTTATGAAAATCCACACGGTTCAAAAGTGTTACAAAGGAAACACCACATCATTAGCTAGGAACAATGCAAAGAACACTTGGAAGTTAAAACATGTAGTAAGAGATGAAGTATATGGGTGTTGAACGCTCAGCAGATGGTGACCAATTTCTGATTCCACTGAAGTTTCTGTTATGTTCACTAAAATCAGATTTTGACACAAATAACCTTTTCAGTTTTTAAAGGATGCTCTCTTAAGCTGAAATAAAGGGAACAGAGAACAGGGAATTAGGAAGGACTAGTAGTATTTATACAAGCTGTCAAGTTGAAGGAATTTTTGTTCTGTTTTTTTTTTTTTTTTTTTTTTTTTTTTTTTTTTGGTTTTGGTTTTGGTTTTGGTTTTGGTTTTTTGTTTTTAATGAGCAGGACAACTTTTGTCTTCTTTCTAACTGATGGAATGTCCTGGAGAAGGTGAAGATTATCTGATGTATTTCCCATACATGACCAATTGAAGAAAAATCTATAAGAGAAAGAAAATTCCTTTAAGATGTGAGCTGGAAATGACAATGCATTATTTTTGTTGATCCAAATTACTTCTTCAATTACTTCTTTAATGTAGCTTCTTCTTAAAAGAGAAGCTTGAAGAAGCTCTGCAGTTGGAAATCTCTTGACTATATGAGGACAGTATTGGAATATTGTCATGGTCCTTTGACACATTATCATACTATGTAAAGATCCAAGTGTTGAAATTCATTGTGGAGTGATGGCTTTAGCAAAACTGTGCCATGTGTTTCAGCTCTTCTGGCAAACGCAGAATTATCTGATGGTATGTCACTTGTAAAGGAATAGAAGGAGACGAGAAAAAAGTATGTGGGCTTTGTACAAGCTATGCTATTTGAACTGAATCTGCAATTGAGTAAAAGCTTGTCTGTAAGTTTACAAACATAGAATTAAGACTCCTACTGTTATCTAAATCCATTTCTTGCCTTATAATTTTATGGCAAAAAGCTTTACTGTTGTTTTTGGCCTTCCATAATAACTGTAGTAGCCACAGAGAGAACCAAATGTTGTTTGTTTATTTATTTGTGAAACAAATTATGCCCCTCTGCAAACTTCACTGTGTAATTTGCATTGGGTTTGCAGTTTACAAGAATGCACACATTGGTTTAAGCACTCCCCTCTTTCTGGAGTTAGAAGATGAAGTAGCAGAATTGCCATGCAAACGTCTATGATTTTAGTGCAGCAGTTGCAGCTCATTATATCTCCCAAAGTCAGAAATAATTTGTCAGAACTGAGCCCTACATTTGAATCTGCCCTCTGTTCCTCTAATGAATAAAACGTGGCTGTCAGAATTAAAAGGGATAGAGCTACGGTAACACACTCAGAGTACTGTTGAGTGTGATTCAATAAAATTATAGATTTCTTCCCATTTCTCACTAGTGGTTCATTTTGTGTAGCAAATACAGTAGTCTAGTTTTGGTTACACTGGTTGCTTACCCAGAGTAGAAGGCCTTTGAAATGTACCCGTTGACATTTTCATCTGCTTTGTGTGTTTGCATTCTGGTTTTATATGTACATGTATTTTCCTGGTCACACAGTATAGATACTACTCAGCAGCACAGCCACAGTTGCCACTGGACATCTTCATCATTTCTACTTACATTTACATTTTCCTCAGCCTCACCCAGCTGAAAAATCTCCCCTTTGCCTCCAAGTGATGGTGCTTGGAAATCTGGAGAGGACTCTGCACAAGGCCAGACAAAACTTGAAGCTGACCCTGAAAACTTTCTGAGTTAACAATCCATACCTGACAAAAACAACCCAGCTTTGCCCCAATTAATTTCTACGTGTGCTGTTGGTGAGATTTAAGAAGATACATGTACTGCTTTGAGTTGATCATTAAAACATCTTGTTTGAGCATGAAGGTGGAGGTCTCATCTGCTGGACCTCCAGTACCTGTTCATGAATTCCTTTGCCCCAAAAAAGCCTGTGCAGGGAGCTAAAGCCTCTGCTAAAAGACTTCTTCCCTGGGGATTTGGCTTGCTATGAAGGGCTATGTAGGATGGATGCCATGTTTTTTATAAAAGAGTATTAGATGAGTGAACAGTAAAGGAATGAACATATATTTGCATGCATGTAGGAAGGAGAGAAAGCATGGGTGTTGGCATCCCCATCTGAAGTATTGCCATGTCCTAAGGCTCAGCTGATGCTCACTGGTGCTTTCTCACTGACCTCAAGCATTAATGTCAACTGAGGGTGCATGTTGGATCCTTTTGCACAGCTTTTTCACAGCTCCACCTCTAGTGCACAAAACAGCTTTTCTATAAACACAGTGACATGGTCACATCTTGTACTGAGTGCATGGGCAGTCTCATTTTAAGAGAGGCAAGATATTTCTCGGACTCCAAATAGGACTTTCTGGTGTTTTGCCTTCTTCCTTTGCTTAGATTACACTTGCTGTCAATGAAAGTGCTGACATTACTCTGGGAGGGCTTGTTTCCAGTTGTGCCTGCACTGATGGAAGAGATTGAAGCACATCGGTTCAGCTTTATCCTGTCCTTCAACAGTGTCTGCAATGAGGCAGGGAGGAATGCACAGGGAATTCATGGAGTAGAGGTTTTTGCCTTTGCTCTTTGATGCTTGGTTGGCAATACTTCAGGAAAATAAAAATCTATATAAACAGAAGACACTTTTAAGGTGGTTATTTCACACCTTAATGCTACTTCTATCTGTGTACGCTATGGGTTGGCAGGAGGCACTTATGGCATTAATCAGGAAACTCACAGGAGCAAACATGGAGGGGAGCATTTATAACATGCTTCATTTTGTGTGAAAGTAAATGGTAAGCAGGCAAAACTATTGCTGACTGGATTAAAGACATGCTGGTAGCAGTGTCAGAGTTGTTTTGAAATGCCTGGGGCATCAGGCATATAAAATGAAACATGTGTCTTCCCAGGTTGTCTTCTCTTTAGGGCTGCTTCTGTCTTTCAGACATGCTGTGCTAGAAACAGTCAACCAGTCCTGCCATGGTTTTTTAGACTGTCTACTTTCTCTTTTTCTTTTAGGTGCTACTAATGCCTGCTGTGTTTACATTCCCTCTCCTCACCCTTTTTTTTTTTTTTTTTTTTTTTTTTTTTTTTTTTTTTCCTGAGGAATCTGTACGCTTCTATAGAGGAATGGGCTAGCTCTGAAAACAGAAGTGTGTGGTATTTGTTCTTTGGGGCTGCAGACATCATTTTCTACTTCATGGATATGGGTGGCATCACTATTTGCAGAAGTTCTACGTAACTTTTTTGTGTATGTAATTATCTATCCTTCCTTCATGAATTTACAGGGAAAAAAATAATCTCAGTTTTGTGGTTTGTGGTAAAAAAACAAAGAAAAATAATGTAAACATCTCACAGTTCTCACAGCTCATAGACTAGATATGTTTTGGTATGGATCCTGTTAAGGATCCTATTTTACGCCTTTGGCTTTCGTGTAGTAAAGTAGTGTGTACCTGGTTTCATGTACCGGGTGGTGTGAATAAAACTGAAATAAATTTTGTAGAAAACCATCTTTTCTGTGGCTATTTTTCCTTCCCACTCTCTTAATGTGACTATGGATAAAAGTGCTTGTTGCTTGGATTTAAACAAAAATGCCACAGAATTCAAGGGGACAGGGGAAGGCAAAACGATTTTTAAGGGTCTTTTCACTATAAGTCTGTGCATGTGTATGGAAAATTAGGTGTAATGTAAGCAGTGTGTATTAAAATATTCAGTAATCAGTAGCTGGAGGGCAGAATGTAGCCCAAATGCTCTTAAAATGCAAGCTAGAAACTGGCATGCTCCACAATTACATTTAGGAAAACGCATTGCCATGTGTGCCTGAGTGTTCTTAAAATAGGGAATGCACTACTTCCTACCATTTCCTCTCACACAGTTGGGACTAGCACCTGGCTACGGGTAATAGTGCAGAAAGGAAGGTAACACAGATGGAAAAAGGAGAACACTGACAAGCCAGACGTGATGACTTTATTTACTTTATTTATTTTTTTTATAACGTTATTTACTTTCTTTCCCCAATTTCTGTTTTTGGACCAAAGCTGCCTCCTGCAATCTTCTGTTAAGGCAATCGGGCAGCAACACCAGGATATCCTCCAGGCTTCCCTCCAGCTGTGACTGACTGAGGACGGTGCCTCGTCTTACCCCAGAGGCTGGTGCTGCACACCAGCTCTGCACCCGGAGATAGCTGTATGAATTGTGTCCCGAAGCAGACACTGCCACATGGAGAAAGCTGAGGAGAACACATTTCACCGAAATCATTTGCCAAGTAAATGTCATCACGGTTTGTTGCTTGTTACGTTGGCTCCCTGTGAGATATGAAGTCATATTCAATGTCTCAGTGTTAATCCCTAGCATCCTCAAAGGAGCTGGCACAGCTGACCAAGGCAGTGCCTCTCTTGTGGGAGAGACATCCCAAAACAGCTGCTTTCCCCAGAAGACATGAAGACACCACTTTTGAGGCAGATGGTGGAAATTAGAGGGAGAGGGGGCCATTTTGGCTTTTGGGATGTCCTGGCTCTGGGGTGAGAAGGTCAGAAAGGCTGAGACCTCACAGTGCTCAGTGCAGAGCATAGACCCCTGACTTATGGACGTGGTTTGCTGCAGGAAGGGGGAGGAGAAGGGGCCTATTGGACTTGGAGGCAGAATGAAGACTGGGGAAGAGAATTCAACAAAAAGGAAGGAAATGTGGAAGATGAGTATCCTATCTAGCCAGTCTGGAAGATGGGTATCTATGTTTTAAGTTACTTTCCTCGATTTTGGCATTAAAAAAAAAAAAAAAAAAGCTTATTTTCAAAGGTGGTAAAAGCCCAGGATCTGTACAGTGAACCTCAAACATTTGAAATTTAACATCAGGCCCACCTTTGGAAAAGCTCAATCTTACTCTCATACTGTAGGTCAGCTGGTGTCAGAAAAGGTTTTTGGGAGCATTTGTCTCCGTGGAGGCACTCAGCTACTCTGTTTTTCATTGTTTTTTTTCCTCAGTAGGTAGATTCAGGGAAGAAATTCTCATGTTGATGGAGTCTGGGCTAAGCTGTTTTCATTGTCCTTGTATCCAGTGTTCTTCCACTGACAGAAAATATTTGCTTGTTGCTATGTGAAGACACAGATATTTGAGCTTTGTCCTATTGGAATGGAAAGCTGGTGCATTGCAGAGACAGTATCAAGAAGCCAAGTGTGCTACTGAAGAGTTAAACCTTTGTTTTGTGTGCTTCAGCTGAAAAAAAAAAAAAAAAAAGAACGGAGTGGCTTTTATTAATAATGTGGATTTAATTATGGATCTGAGAGTCGGAAAAATGTAATAAAGGAAAAAATTTTGGATAAAAACCAAACACACCTAAAAAGTTTTACATTGTTAAGATCCTGAGGGAAAACAGAGACATAAGATATTGTCATAGGGAGAGACACTTGTGGCAAGTCAAGAACAAATTTAGACACGCAGTACATAATATCTCTCTCAGAGACTCCAAGAAAATGCGTCTCCATGGTGAGTGAGTATTTGAACTCTTCAGGACAGGCACTGTCTCTTATTTTTTCAACCAAAATGATGGGGACCTGACTTCTGATTTCCAGGTGGGGTCTTGAAGATAGTCATTGTGTAAAGAACAAATGATATTAATAACTCCTGAACATGAATGTGCAGCCCTTGATCATAGCAGCAGCCTGATTTCTGAGAAGGTTCACTGGCCATCTGTGGACAATCTACACATCTGGTTGTGCTCCAAGAAGATCAAGTAGAAAGCCAGGTCCCCTGTTTTGCATTTAACTACTGCTAAGAAGTTATAACAAGCCTGTTGTGATGTGATATTTGCAAGTGTCACAGTTGACCTGGCTATTTCAGTACATGCAGTATGAGGCTATTATCTGGAAAATTCCAACTCACACGTTGGCAGCTTTGTTTTGATTTTGGTTGCAAGACACATTTCTCAAGGAGCTCATGAAGTAAATACTTTGCTGCTTATTCTACAAGTTACTGGGTAGAGTTTTCCCCTTAAACAACCTGTAACAAATCTCTTCACCAGATGCCCCTGCTGTCAGTGCTGGAGTGCTGTGGCAGAGGTGGGAGGGAACTGGAGACTCATCTGGTGGTGCCAAAGAGGTTAGGTCAGGAGGACTTTTCCATGAGGGCAATGGACAACTTTGGCCTTTGTTCCCAGATCTGGATTTAGAAAACTATTGCTGAAATTAAAGTGTGTTCAAAGGCCTGTTGATTTCTTAGCTTCTTGAGAGTTAGCACAGGAAGATTTCACAATGGAGCATGCACAATAAACCTGGTGGATGTTTGAGTATTACTCTATCTGGGAAAGGTCAGCATGGCCTTTGTAAAAGGAGGCTTGATCATACAAATCTTATAGCATTCTCTAAAGATTTTAGGGTCACATGGATAAGTCTTCCCATTGGCCTATAGATTTCCAGAGGATTTTGACAGACTTTTTCACCAAAAACTTTTAAGGAACATAACTTAAGATGGAAGATTCTTACCTGTATAAATAGTTGTAAAAAGGTAAAAAAAAAAAAAAAAAAAGTATGGAAAGTATGAATAAATCATCAATTCTTGTAGCAGAATGAAATCAACAAAGGGATTAAATGGCAATCTGTGGAGGGTGCTTATCTGTTCAGTGAACAGAGAGAGAAAAATATTTGCTGTTGATGCTGAATTACTGAAACCAGCAAAGAGACAGAAGACAGCTGTGAATAATTGTAGAAGGATCTGCTGGATGGCATTCAAGGTAGATAAAAATAAGGTGTTGCTCATGGGGGAAAGTATGGTCTCAAATTCACTTGTTAAATGGGGATTTCTGAGCTGACCACTGCAACTCAAGACAGATCCTGGAGACACAACAGACCAATGGAAACATCAGCTCCATACTCAGGAGAGGTCAAGGAGCACATAAAATACTAGCAGTCATTGAGGAATAAAAAAGAACAGAGACCATTATTTTGCCAGTCACTGAAATCCATTCCATGAATCTGTCAATCCATGAATCTGTTTTTTTTTTTTTTTTTTTTTTTTTTTATCTAGCAAAGGGTGCAATAATGCTGAAAAAGGTCCAGAGAAGGGGAGCAGGGGTACAGAGCTCCTTCCTAAAAGGATGTCTCTAGTGGTGCAAAGGCCACCCCACAGTCAGCCGAGCTGGTCTGCCCCGGTGTGGCAGCACATGGGGCTGTCCCAGGCCTGGCATTGGCTATGTCCAGGGCTGGCTCCTGGCTATTTGTTTTAGACTTGTACCATAGTGCTGCTGTGAAGGGCACTGGTTTTTAGTGGATGTGAGGACAAGGCTGTTTAAATAAACAGAAGGAAATTTGTTGAAAGTATTCACTCCACCGCGCCGTGGCAGAATCATGCCTCCTGTAAACAGATCCAGTTTCTTTTTTTCAACATCTTCTTAAAAGCTAGTTTTCCACCTCACTTCTCAACCACAATCTCACTACAGTAAATGAATAGTATGTAAAGCCTAAAATGAGTGTGTGAACCAGATTTTACACCAGACTGCTTCTCTTCCTTACTAACTAGCATGCTGCAGTTGCAGAAGCAAGGTTTATGTCTCCTTTTGTAGAAGAAAAAGAGAAAAGCTCAGTGCAATCAGCCATGTCTAGTGGGCAGGAGAGACAGAGAAGGCAAAGAATTTTCAAGGTAAAATGCCATCAGTTATACTGCCAAGACCTAAGAACCCAGATGGGGAGGGAATGCATTTCCCACTCCTCCTTTTTTTTCAGCTTGCAGCCTCTCTCTTTTGTTTTTTAAATTAATTTTTGGCAGTAACATAACCCCTGGAATCCTGCCATTTACTGCTTTAAAATTTTTTCTTTAAAAGAGGGAGGGAGGCAGGGAGAAAGCGAGGGGTAGAGGGAGTATGAAAACCTGATGGAGCAGATTGCAGGGGTACATACCAAACACTTGTTCTGCAAAAATAATCTGTAATTTATTTTTGTGATGAGTCTGCTTTTATGTCAGGTCCTGTGGGAGAGGGAAGAAGACCGTTCAATAGGGATTATTGGCTATTTCAAAGTAGCAACAGGACAGCTAGGCAGAACTAAACATATTGGTATTTTGCAGGGTTTCCTTAAAAGAAGGCTGTCAGTGTAACACGATCATTCCTTAAATCTTTAAAGCATGAAATGTTTATAGTTAAAAAGATGCAACCATGGCAACACAGATATATAAAAGTAAAGGAAAGACTCTTCTTGTTTTGGGCTGAATGGTTTCACGGATGCCGAGGAAAGGCCATGGCATCCTTGTTCTGCCTAGCAAGATACACCTTCTGGTCCAAAATTGACCCTGGCATTGATGTGGGCCATGTCTCTACCCCATTTTCATTACTGTTCCCTGGATCAACTGGGATGGGGGCAGGATTCTCTGCTTGCCTCCTTGGCACACCACAGAGCCAATCATTCCCCTAAAACAGTTTTGCCAGCTGTTGCCTGTGCCCCGGTGTTGTTTTTTCTCCAGCTCCTGAGTTTCCTCTCCTAAAAACAGCCCCCCTTACAATTAATATTGATAGATGTGAGCTTCTCCTTTATTATTTCCTGTTGTAATGGGTTCTTTTGGCTTTTCCCCAGTTGGTTTCAGCCCTGAGCCCCAGGTTGGCCTGGCCTGCTTCCAAGTGCTTGAGGAGGAAATGCGGAGTTTACCTTCATGTAGCACCACCATGCAATGAGATCTGTGCCCTGTGGTCCATATTTTGGGAGGGAAGAGGAAGAGGGAGAAAAATGATTCTTGCGCAAAGGATATGGACGTTTTTTGTCTAAATATACTGCACCGTGCACATCCTGATATTCTCAAGCAGGATATCTTTAAATGGATGCTGACAGCCGATTTATGCTTGGTATAGAGTTGTTTTTGAGGAAACATGTAAAAGAAAATGTGAAAGACATTATGGTAAAATATAAAAGGAACTGGTGTTTTCATTAATTTCTTTAAGTGACCACATGGTTTTAAAATTTAAACATCCCCCTGCAGTGTTGAAAACTGTAGCAACAACATCATGTGTTGCACAAGACCTACTAAAATGACACCAAGGAGCAACAATAGTAAAACTCTCCTGCAGAAAGGGGAAGGAGACCACAAGTTGTCACACCATGCAGCCTCCTGCTCCGAACAGGCTCTACCACATTGGTCCAGTTCAATCACACTGTCTGTCTTCAAGAGCCAATGGGAACTTTCTTGAGCTGATTTGTAAAATGTACTTCTGAACTGCAGTGTGCTGCAGGTTGTGAAGCAGCAGCCTCCATTGTAGATCTATCAACGGGCAGATATGGAAGGACCACTCTCAAAGTGCAGAAATGCATCGTGGCTTGTCCTTTTTGCATCTCTGTTGCTGATTCTACAGAAAATGTGGCGATCAGTGCTGGTAGTGGTGGGGTGTAGAGGAGCATATAGGTGACCTGGGTCACACCTGCTGGTCTAGCTTCACCCCAAAATAAGTGCCAGGCCAGTGGGACTGTTCTTGACATGGTAATCATGGGGTGGGAAGAGACAACTGCTCTCCTGGCCTACCTAAAACACTAAGACACTATGAGACAGCCACATTAACTGAAGAGGAAGCAAGCAAGCAGTCCCGCAAGCAGAGAGGTCCCTGCATTGCCCCCATCCCTGTGCCACGCTGTCCCTGCGAGGCCCCAGCTGCCGTGAGCTGCAAAGCCCATCCCTGCAGCGCTGCAGAGAGATGTCTCACCCCCAGTGAAAAATGACATTCACTTCTCAGCTGCCTGTTTTCATACGTGCACAGCCTCCACCTTATCTCTGAGGCATTTTTTGAATTCCCAGCATTGTAGCGTGCTCTCTTGCTCTCCCAGGCATCTCACATAACCGCCTGCCTCCCTGCCATGCTGTGTTAAGCAACTCTTTACTGTATGTCTGAGGAAAAGTCTGGAACAACCTTAATTTTCTATTTAAAAAGCAGCTGCTGGTTTCAGCAATTGTCCTAAGGAATGCTTTATAGTTGATCTGCGTTCTGATGTGTAATGTTACTGAGGACAGGATAAGCCAGATCTGGAGGTCTTTGAATAATACCGTATTGTGAGACACTTCCACCTTTTCTTTTGTGGCAGACAGAAAGTATGTGTCACTGGAGAAGGCAAGGTTTTCAATTAAGTTCACCAAGTGTGTATTTAAATTTTAGGATCATACCATATGTGCCTCAGAAAATTGAATATTTAGGTTTTTTTTTACATGGTTCTATTAAAGGATTAGGAAATATTGGCATCATTAAAACAGGCAAGGAAACATTTATTAGACTGTCAAAAAGTATTACAGCCTCAGATAAATCCACCGTTGCTCTGCCTCAGATCCCGCTTTGCTGTAATTCAGGGCAATGGCAAGGACTGTGAAGCAATGGAAGAGTTACTGAGACAGCTAGCATGCTAGGGTGAAATAACAGGCTGACGCTTCACCTTCAAAAAGAAGTTGGACGTGCGCATGTTGGGAATGTCACCCTTACCAAACAGGTGGGACGTATTACCAGACACCTTTGGAGTTTCCTTGTTATTCTTTGCTGCTGTGATTGCTCTAGCAACACAAACGTGTTGAATTGCATCAGCTGAAAATTTGGACCTGGAGTTCAAAAATGGATATCTAAAAGTCATTCAGAAATGTTTGGTATTAAAACAAAAACAAAACTGATGAAAGAACTTCTGTTTCAAGCAGAGATTCCCAAAGCAAGATCTCTATAAAATAAATTCATTTTTTCTACTCTTTTAAATGTAGTACTGGTGAACAAAAATTGATTAATTACCTCTTGGTTTTAACAACTGCTCTTCATAAAAAGAACCTTGTTATGAAGAATATATTTTAAAGAAGAAAAATGCATAATAATTGACTTAACTGATAGTATTACATCTTTCTCCTTTATAACATTATACTTCTGAGAATCTGCTTTGTGTTGGATCTGTTGTGAGACAGGGCTGCGCACAAGGTTTTCAAGGACTATTTTAGGTTCTACATGGAGGAGAAAGAGCCCTGGTAGCCTTTAAAGAGTGAAACTGGAATGTGGAGACTGTTATACTGGATTATGTCCATCATCCATCTCGTTTAGCATCCCACATCTGAGAGCTGTCAGTGCCAGATGCTTCAGATGAAAGTGTAAGAAACTTGCAGACAAGAGATCATCTTGATTACTGATAGCTATGGTTCCCCTTAAGCTCTGGAGAGTATGTTTTAATACCTCTTCCCAAATGCTTGTGCTTGATGTTTTCAAAGTTTACATAAGCATCCATCCCTTTCTGAAAGTTCTAACATTTTGTATTTTAGGGTCTGCCTATGGGAACGGATCCCATGGTTTAATCCTGTCTTGTGTGAACATTTTTTTTCAGTACTGTTCTGATCATTCAATTTCATGTAAACCTTCTTGTGAGGGAAGATAAAGAACAGAAGCTCTTTACATAATTTCTTCCTATAAGTCAGTGTTCCATGTACATTTTACAATGCCCTGCTTTTTGTCACTGTTCTAAGCTGAAAACCTTGAACCTTATAACTAGAAGAGCAAAACAGTAGATTGAAGGGAAATATTGCTCACATTTTTACTGGGCTGGACTATTTGAAGCACACAGACAAATATTTAAGTATTCTTCTGGAATGGAGCTTAAGTCAGTAAAAGAGAGTTGAAAAAAAAAAAAAAGAAAAAAGCATTTTGGCTCAATAGCAGTCAATATATAAATTTGTCTCAGATTTTTTTTGTTGTTGTTGTTCCATCTGGGAAACTGACAATACAGTAACATTCTTGTTGATTGAAACATGATAGCAACAACAAAGTTTTGTTTTTACTTTGCTTCATATGACAAAAACTCAGAAGAATTTGGTTTTGGAGGGGAGAAGAATTACTGAAGACCAGAAAGTTTAATGTTTTCTTGAAAGGAATGTTAGAATTGGATCTTTCGCATTTTTCAGAATGAATCAACAACAAGAAACACCAAGAAAATCACCCTAAGTAAGGGAGCCAAAATCAGTGCATACACTTTTCATATACTCTGAGATTTCTTATCCTGCTTTACACAAATAATGCACAACAGAATGGGAAAGAGCAAAGAGACAATGAGATGTGTGTGAAAGATTCAGTGTAGCAGATGTAACTTTGATATGGTGGCAGATTATTTCTAGAGAATAGAGATGACTAAAGCACAGATATTTGATGAGTTGCCACTGCCAATTTAAATTTGTCATTGTAAAAATTATAATTCCTACTGCTTCTGTGGCTTGATTTTTTTTTTTTTTTTTTTTTTTTTTTTTTGTGTCTGGGGAGGAAGGGGGTTGGGGATTTTATTTTTGGCAGAATGCCTTTACAGTGAATAGAAGTACATAGTAATTAGGGAAAGCAAAAGCAGTCAATGAGACAAAACTCTATAACTAAAACCTTTGATGCCTCTATTTTTTACCTGCCATGTTTCTTGAAATTATGCGAACTATTGTCAATTACTTTTTCATGAGTTATGCAAATAGATCAGTAAAACCCCAAAGATCATTTGTACTGGGTGTGCAGATATTCTGGAAATCAAACTACCCCCCCAAATTCAGTTAATGCTCTGGTTAATGTTAAGTTTCATGTGAATGATATATCACTGCACTTGGGGTCTCCTGGTTTCACACAGAAGCCATGCAGGCAGAAGCCAACACTGATTTTCTGATGGTGGAAGTAGGAAAGCTATCTCTCTGAAGGTGCTGTGTGTTTAATATGTCCAAACAAGGCCATGTGAAATCTGGGAAATTGATCATGCCTCTAGCAGCTTGTTACTGGTTTTCTCTGTGCCATTGCTACTGGTGTGAACTAAAATTCAGCATATTTTTGTAGTTTCTATTCCAGCTCAGGCTACAGCTGGTCAAAGGTAGCTTAGCTTTCATCCAAAGATGGGCACTTTTGAAGAATAAAACCATATTTATTGTTCAGATTTTACTGACCCATGCAATATTCAGAAATGTTCTTGGAATTGTATAACAAACACAGAACAAGAAAGTCTTCTGACTTGAGTGTTTAAAACCCACCTCTGTCCCACTATGAAAGCAGGTAAAAAAGTGTTTACTTCATACCTCTTCCCTCAAGTTATTGTTATATTAAACAAGCTTTGACTGCTGGGAGCATTCATATTAAAAAAGGGAAAGGTTTACAATATGGTAAGTAATAGCTTCAGTGGGGTATGAGAATATTTTAAACTAAGCAAATAGTTAACTTCATTTTTGCACACTCTGGAAAGGATATTTAAACTGTTTTGACATGTCCAGACGCTCGTTTTAGAATCATAATCTTTCCAGACATTACTCAATCCACCTGACATTGGAGAAGTAGGATTTGTCACCGGTTCCTGATCTAATGTGTTTTCATGCTGAATTCAGAAACTCTTAACTCTATTAATGCTAACTTGTTCATACTAAAAATATACTTTTTCCAGAGCCCAGCCTGTGCCAGTAGACTTTACTTGAGGGAGAATGTGCAACATGATACAAATGGGAGAAGTTGCGAGTAGAGCTATTAGGGGATCCCTCCATCAATGTTAACTTAATGTAGTCACTTCTAACTATCTTGTCATGAGTAAAACCTTATTGTTTCAGATATCTGCAGTTTTGTCTTTGGTAAGAAGCAATTTTCCATGCTGGTTTAGGGGAACTCATTAGGAGTTATTAGTGAGTAAAGGTTGCATTCTTGTTATCCTACAAAACTGCACAGCTGTGCTGTTTTAACAAATTATATTTAAAGTGATTTACACCAAATCTTTTCATGGCAACTTTTGATTTCCAGGAAATTAGATCTGGTCTTACTATGGAAAAGGTTTTCTTAGATGTGCTATGGAAACAGAGAGCTACAGCACGGCCAAAGCCAGGAGCACCTTTGGAGACTGTCTTCTCAAACCCTCTCTGCTTGAGCAGGGTCAACCAGAGCCGGCTGTCTGGGGTCATGTCCAGGTGGGTTTTCAATATTTCCAAGATGGAAATGTCACAGTCTCTCTGGGCAACCTATGCTAGTGTTTGGATATCTTCATGGTATAGAAGTTTTTTCTTAATTTTTTTAGTTAAATTTCCTTTGTTTCAGTCTGTGCCCATCACCTCTTGTCCTGTCACTGTGTACCACTGAGTTTCAACAGTTTGATTCCTTCCCTCAGGTGTTTATACGCATTGATAAATCACCATGGACCATCGTTTATTCAGACTTCTCATGCTGCTCCCTCCTCTCAGGACCCTGTCCTTCATCTGGGTCGTCTCATAGCTGCTCAAAGTTGTGTTGCCCCTGAACTTCACATTCCCAACCAGATCTCCTTTGTAGGTATGAGACTCAACAGGACATCTCCATCTGTCAGCTCTTTGATCACCTGTGTAAAAGAAGTTGTCATCAATGCACTCCTGGCCTTCACTCACGGCACTTCAAAGTGCCCCACCAGGCTGATTCCCCTAGAAAAGTGCAATTGCTTGCCCCACTGTGCAGCTCTCTCAATGTGCAGGACCGACCCTCTCCTGTCCCAAGGCTCCTCCTGCCCCCTTTGTCCCATGCCCATTGCTTGCAGCCCAGGCCACCCCTTCCTCTCGTGATCATGTTTGCTCCCTGCTGAAAGCTCTCTGTTTCAGGTTGGCTGCCTGTAATTACATAGCTTGTAGGTAACATGAAGTTGCAGCTTAGTGGGGAAAGTGTAGTCTTAACATGTGTTATCAGGTTAAGGTAAGCCCTAGATTTCCTTTTAGCTTCCAACCTGAAACTGCAGACTGCTTTATATTTGTCTGCACTCCTGTGGGCCTATTACAGTAATTTATAAACAAAGGTGAATGTAAAAAAAACATTACTTTATCAACAAAAAATGTGTCGTTCCCAGTGAGATGGTTCTCTGGGATTGTTATTTTGAACAGCCCTTTTGCCATAAAATCCTAATGCTTGGTTAGATTTTGCCTCGGTTCTGCTACTTGAAGAAAACACTCTGTGAATGTATGGACATATGTTGGGAGAGGTATAGGATTTCCCTCAAACGACTATATCAACGCAAAAATGATTTATGCGCTACTTCCATTCAACATGTGGTTTTTGGCTTCTTTAGACTTAGGACTTAACAAAGGCTGTTTCCCCCCATCACACAGACTTATTTATTTCTTCTTTGCATACCCCGAATGAAGAGACTTCAGAATCCCAAACAGTGAAATAAACTTATCTAAGAGCTGACTTCCTTACGCTCTGCTCTCTCTGGAACAAAATGGTTCAGGGCCACTCTTTACTATTTCACCTTTTTGTGGCTTGAAAAAGTCCCCTCCTGTTTAATCTCCTTAATCCTCATTTACTTTTGCAACCACTTCCTGCTAAATCAGAGAAAAGATCTCTTCCCTCTCCAACAAAGAAAATATTTTTTTTCTTCTATTATTTTTCTCTCTAGGAAATCAACTGTGCTGCCCTAGCCTGAGCTGTTGTGATGGGCCCATGGCTGTGGCTGTGATAAACCATCTGCCAAGCTGCTGGTGGAGTGAAACGTGTGCTGCACTCCAGGGCAGGGGTGAGTGTATGGCCTGCAGTGACAGCAGAATCCCCAAACCTCAGAGGACATGGCTTCTGTTGGTAGCCATTAGGGGCAGGCCCTGCTCCATGGTGGCTTGGGGCAACGTCATCTGGCTTGTTATGGGATGTCTGCATGGTGAGCTGACAGCCAGCCCCTGCCTTCTTCAATCTAGTTTGGGTTCAGTGGGCCCTGCTCGTGAGGTGTTGGACACCAGCACAGGGATTTGGTGGGACCTCGTCAAGGACATGGTGGGGACAGAGGGCCAGACGAATCAGAGCCTTGTGTAAGTAGTGAAAAGATCACGAGTGTGTGTTTGGAGCATCGGCATCATTGTTTTAATTTGGCTTTTGTTACTGCAATGTGTGTGCATTCACTGTGCTTTTCCACAGTCAGCACTGTGGCTGCCAGCCACTGCTCCTGTGACATGCTTCTGATTACGCCTGGCGTCAGCACGAACGCTGCCTACAGTGCTGTGTAGTGCTTCCAAGAGAGTTAGCATGGACGGGGGGGGGGGGGGGGGAGGAATAAGGGATCAGAAATGCAGAAGTGGCCTGAATGTCTGAAACGACTGAAAACAAAAGGCTGTTGCAACCTGCCATTTCGTTCAGCTCAGCAAAAGCTGCTCACAGGAAGACACTGAGCCCTTTCCCTCCACAGGGCACGTTAGTCCTTTGCTCTGAAGTATGTATTTATGAGAGGATCACACTCGTGCCTGGCTCCCACAGTCGTGATTGTAGGGAGGTCTTCAGGTGGTATTTCACAAAGTACTGAGGTGTGCCATCTGCTGAGCAGGGGGCAAGGAGGGTCTGCTAAGGGTGATGCTGGCCATGAGAGGGGTCACGTCAGACAGCCACCACAGAGCTCTAGTAGTCACCTGCCTTTGGCTCCTGTTGTGTTTTTTGAGCGTCCAGCTGGTCCTGGTCAAGCTGTGCCAGCACACACCTGGCAGCAGGGAGGATGGGTGCTGGCCCCTGCCCCCAGGGATATCAGACTGATGATCTGGGGGAAACAAAGCTGGCTCTTTGTTCACCAGGTGTGTGCTGCCCAGCAAGGAGCAGCTCTGGGGTCAAGGGCAGTAGAGTTTCTCTGACACAGCCAACTCAGCAGTGTTGTTAACAGACTCTGGGAGAAGATGTGTCACTTTTCCTGAAGAAAATAAAGCAGCTTTTCTTAGGGGAGCTGAGGGGGAAGGCAAAAATTAAAATTTGTATGGGGGAAATCCACATCCTTCCCAAAATGAAAGAAGCAGGCCTTGCCAACAGGAAGCTCCTCAGCTGCAAACTGCTGGAGAGATGTGGAGTATTGTATGTGCTTGTCCTGTTCTTCCAGGACTTTCCTGGCACCTGCTCTTGGCCAGGGCTGGAGGCAGGATGTTGCGAAAGCTCAGCACCCACCCAGGAGATCTGTCCTTGTGTTTGTGATCTCTGAGTTCGAGTGATTTGACTCTCACAGAGGAGACATAATGTGGCTGCTGTCAGCGTAAGCATGTTACTGATCACCGTGTTTTGTCTCCAACTCTCATCCTGGCGCACCTATCATCCCGGTTTTTAGTGCAGTATCCTCTTGCTAAGTCATTTGCCATGAAATAACTGTTTCTTCCCATCAGGGAAAAACAGGATGTGAAGCAAATCACAGAAGCCTGCATCCCATTACCATCAAGAGCAGGGCTTTTCAGGCATGCAAATCCAGTCTGCCCATGACCATTCATTTAACATACTGTGATTCTACACTTCTCTCTCATATCTCACATCTATTCATATTTATTCCTCCTGGATGACATGTTACCAGGCCTCCCAGTTGTGCAGCAAGCTGGGGACAGCTAAAATAAACAAACATCCTCTCACCCATGAGCACACTCACACCTCTTCTGGTCCTCGGATGGTTTCAGAAATGAGCCCCTGGCTTCCTACCTCCTCTTTGCCTCCTATGAGTAACTCCCATGGATTCAAAGGGACAAACTGACGATCATCAGCATAGAGCAGCATAGGAAAGGTAAGCCTCACAGAAAGACTGTAAATATTTATATTGATGGAAAATGAGAGACTTAATCTACCTTCCTTTTATTTGCCCCCTATCTAGTAATGGACACACACTGCAGTATGTTTCACTATTATTTTCATCAGACAATCCTCAGGTACTTGTGTAATTTTGTTCTGATCAGTGCCGATTTTACCATCACACAATGTGTCAACATACTCTAGAAAGGGGCCCTGCCTAAAGGAGCTTAAACCACAAATGTGGCAGAAGGTGGTAGGAGGCAATTTTCTTATCCTTCAGTTATAAACCTGAAACTGAGGTGGAGACATATTGTCCTGAGAAAGGGCTTTTAGCCAGTTATTCTCAGGCCCTGTGCCAGAAGCTCCAACAAAGGACCACCCTCCTGCCTCACGTACCAGCTTTTGCCTTGTCTTCCCTGGGCCAGGGTTACCTCCAGGCCCCCAGGCCATGAGTATCTGATGGCCTCGGTGCCTGTGGCATGAACTTTTGGGGGGCTGCATGGAATTATGGTGCCTCAGGGAAGGACAAAAGCCCCAGGAGCATGAAGAAATGTTATCCCCATGGCTCCATATCCACCTACACCTGCATGTTCACGGTCTTTGAGACTCATGGCCTGTAAATGTGTGTACATTAAATATCCTCTGCTAGTCATCCCACTTTTCCCCTGCCTGCAGTATATGCTCCCACCCAACCAAAATTAATTTCCCCAGTAGCAGGAACCTGAATGATTATCACTGAGAGAGCAGTTAAGACACTCAGTTGCCTTTGGTAGAGTAAACCCTTCAGAGACATGAGTAAGTAGAAGACAGCTACATGGCAGATGTTTATATATATGCACACATGCACATATACACACACTCTCCCTCTCTAATTTCTTGACACATGGAGAGCAGCAACACATGCAGCACACTTCGTATTGTACGTCAACTTCAAACATAGCCCAAATCAGCCGTGGAAATGGCAGCAATTATGGTAAGCTGAAACCAAACAAACTGCAGCAACCTAATAGTTTCAATGGCAGAAAAAAAATCCCACATCGCCCAGCTGCAGGAGCTGATAGGAAGACAAGCCTCAAGGCAGCTTATGGTTTCCTGGCTGTCATCAGCTAGCAGCTTGGATACTTGATATAATGAATAATCAGTGTTTGAACTGATGGAAGTGACCTTAAAACATGCTGGGGAGAGGGAAATTTTCACAGTGTGCATTGGGCAGTGGAAATTGTGGTTTGAATACATTTGCATGGTAAATGTTTTTACTACAGGGTGAAATAAAAGCAGGGTGAAAATAAAGGCTGTAGTCACTACATGGCTAAAATATTAATTTATATATGAAACCAGAGAAGGAACCCTCTAGATGACAACAGCAGTTAAACTAGATGTACACTGCAAGTCATCCCTCTCCTGAGGCTGTGAAAAGAAGGTCTGTATTTATAAAAAAGACAGCAAAATCAATTAGGTGAGAAGCAGGAGGGAAAGTCTTCATCTGGCAACTGAATAAAGGCATAAAATTTATCTTAGCAGTACATTATCAGCACAGAGAGAAAGACTTTTCATTCCTTCCTCCTCTCCCCAAAGGGATGTCACATACCTGTCTAATGTGGCAGCAAAGGGCAGGAGCTGACCACCTCCAACTCCACCTCAACTCTATTTTAACTTCCACCTCCACTTGCACCTTTACTTCCATCTGCACCTCACTTTCACCTCCACCTCCACCTCCACTTCCACCTCACCTCCACCTCCACCTGTTTTCTCATTCCTGTGGCTCAGTGTTGTGACAGGGACAGTGGGCAGCTTTCAGGCTGCTATTGAGCTGTAGTGTGGGCTTAGGACTGTGGATGAAAAGCCCAGGAGGAGCCCAGTGGTGCCTTTGTGCAGGGCTGAAAAGAGGGAGCTAGTCAGCTTTCCGGACACCCTTGTATCTGCTGCAGGCATCCAGCCTGTGAAGAACCTGGCAAGACTGCGCTCACCTTGTGCCAAGACTTCTGTGAAATCGTATTTCTGGGTTGCTTTGTCCTTTTTAGCTTGCCTGGTCACTATCCAAAAGCCAGACTTTGAAGGAAAAAACTAAACCCCTCTGTGCAGTTGTTACAACCAGGACAGTTAGCATCCAACAGAGACTTTTAGAGGCATAAAGAGGCAAAAGAAATGAGCTGTACTGGCTTGGAGAAAGGTTTTCTTCATGTACCTCTCCTCCTCTTCCCAGAACTGCTGCCTTTTAATTAAAAAATGACCTCTTGGGAAATTTGGAAAATGGACAGTTTTTTTTTGCTGAGAGACCACCACTCACTTTTCCCTCTTCTGCCTCCTTAATTTGGGTTAAATTTAAAGGAAATAACTTGAGGTTTGGAAACAAATATCTCTAGAGAGCAACTCAGTAGTATGGTGTGGCATGAAGCCAATAGCTGTAGAGATCATCTAATTTGAACCGATGCAGGTAAAGAAAAGCCAGGGAAACTGAACCAACCCCTTTCTATAGGCATTGCTACTGACCTGATTTTATACTGCTTTGCTCTACAAGGCAGTGTGCAGCCACTTTGCCACTTCGAAGGGGTCTAGAGGGGTCTAGACCAGTTTTTTTTTTTTTTTTTTTTTTTTTTTAGTTTTTTTTTAAGGTGCTCTGCACTTAGTCTGCAGGCTCACAGAGGCAGCTGCCCACAGTGTTGTATGCTGCTACCTGTTTGGGTATCTCTCTTTGCCCTCCAGTGATTTGGGGTATTTTAGCTTCCTAGACAAAAAGAAAAATGCCCTGCACTTTTACCAAACTAAACTATCAAGTGCATAAGCTGCTTTAGTTTACTAAACTATCAAGTGCATAAGCTGCTACACAAAGGTATCTTGAAGCAGCTGGTGTCATGTCAAGTTTGCACTCTGCTTGCCCCAAATCAGCTTATTCCTTTACCTGGGTGCACTGGCAAGAACATTAATGTACATGGACAGAAAGGTCTTTGTGGTTGGTGAGGAACAGTGAACGTAGCACAGGTCCGTACCCATCCTAGAAGAAATGGTGTTTTGCAGAAACATAGTTAAGGAGAATGGCAGGGTTTCTTTTTTCCTTTTCTGCTCTCACTGCAGATGCTCCGCATCACCATCAAAATGTTTCCCATACTTACCTAGTGGTAACATTAGAGCCTGTGATGTGGGAGAGTGAGGGTGAGAGACTGAAACTTCTTCAAACTTCCCAGGCCACAGCAGAAGTCACTGTACCAGCAGAGAGCTGTGCTGCTCCACCTCTTAACTTCCAGGCTTTGGCTGGGTTAAAAATATAGCCTGGACGTTGGTATCCTCAGACACAGCCCTCTTTTCAGCAGGAGTGTCTTTACCTTGCCAGAAGTAGGGGTGATAGATTTGATGAGGACCACAGACCCTTGGCAAACGGGCTGCTGCTGCACTTGCCAAGCTTACTGCTGAACTGGGCTGAAGTGAGGTTTCTGCACTGTGGTCACGAAGGACATGATCCACAGAGAGGCTCTAAACCGACCGATCACAGCGCCAGTCTGCCTGGTAATTTTAAAGGATAAATAAAACATTTTGAACAGGAAATGAAGAATATGCACAAGTGAAATTCCCCTGCGCTCCCCTAGCTTGCCTTAATGTCTCTTTTATGCCTCTGAGTTGTTGCCCTTCACTCCCACTGTACAGGACCGTATCCTGTCAGAAAGAACAGACACGTTTACCCAGGCAATCGCGTGTGGGTAAAAGAACAGGAATCCATATTTTATTCACTTTGCTAAGCCCATCCACTCAAACATTCCATGTCTGGCAGGTAGGAAAAAAAACAACTGTACTCCTGGGAAAAATCCTCTACCCACCCACAAAATCTCTGTGAAGTGTAAACAAAGCAGAAGGTTGCAAAATCCTCTGTGTGTTTATAGCAGACAAGTGTAAAAAGAGCAGCTCCTTGCTTCTTGTCCTAGCTTCCTAATCCAGAGGAACAAGGCTTCAAATGATTTTGCAGGAAGATATTGTGCCAGGAGGCAGTGAGTGACGCTGGGGAAGCTGAGCACTCGTTATCTTAATGATGCACCAAGCCTGGAACATTTAAAAAAGCAGATGCAGTCTTTGGAAAAACCACAAAACAGGCAAAAATGTATGTGCTCATCTTCCAATCTGGTCAAAGGAGACAAGTCATTTCAAGTCCTTCTTTAAGAGTACTCTTTTTCTCTGTAAAATAGAATGCTACAATTCTGGTGAAAAGCTCTCATGAAAACCAAGTGTTACCAGAATGCTATTTTTGTGAAGGAAAGCCTGTTGCTTACTTTACTAAAATCTCATGTTTCCACAAAAATTGTCAGGTTGGCAAGTCTTCCATAAATTAAGTATTTCCCTTTCCTACCACAGAGTATCAACACCAGCTACCTGGATGCTAGTTCATTTTTATTATCTTGGTCCATTTTAAGAAATAAAAAACAACCACAATTTAAAAGTTAAATCTGGTAATAAAAATGAATTAATTGACGTATATGTCCATCCAGCACACATGAAACACTGAGTCTTCAATTCTGAATTACTAGTAGGCTCGTAAGTCTGTCATTAAACCTCCAAGTGTATACACAAAAATCTAATTTTTTTTTTTTCTTTCAGTTACAAAACACAGGATAAGGCAATAATTTTAAGAGGCCAGATTTGTCAATGCAGTTTTTATTGGATTATGAGTCAGGTGAAGCAACAAACAGTAAAAGAAAGTGTCTGGCAAGCACTCCTGTGGATAAGCACATAGAAGCCATGATTTGTGGTGACAGGTGTTATATTAAACGTAAAGATACCGAGGCCATAAGTATGCTGTGATCATCTACAAGTATAATGAATTTTCATAGGGATAACTATCATCCTCAAATTCCTATCAGCAGCAAATCACCTGTGCTTTGCTGCTTATTGGTTTTGATGCACGTAATTCTCCAGTAAAAATGTTTATGCAGCCAGTGAAAACTCACACACGATAACATGGGATTTAGGTGACTGGCTACCCACCTGAATAACAAGCAGGGAGCAGATTAAATTAACATTTTCCAAATAGCTTGAAGCATGAACATAATTCTGCCAAAGCATTCAATGCATACTTGCAAGTAATACATTCAGGAAAAGGCAGGCCTGTTTTGTAAGTAATTTGCTAAGGAAAACAAAAGCCTAAGCAATGACTTTATAATGTAATTTAGGGGCTTAATGATGCAGATAAAGATCTAGTGGGAGATTTATGCCTGTATGCTTTCTTAAAAATCTCAAAGGATGTCCAATTTACAACCATAGGTTGCTAAACACTTTTAAGCTTTGGTCTTAGTTTCAAAATACGCATAAATTTGCAACAGAGCGTTTGACCTGGGTGATCGTGTAGCTCCATACTTCCTACCAGTCTGTACAGGTGTGAGAAACAGTGTGACACATATTCTGCAACATATTGGTTCATATCCCTGCAATGATAGGAACACCAGCATTCTAAGTGGTTTGGCAGGAAAACAACACAAAGCAAAACAACAATCCATCCAAAGCAGAACCATGAATATGAATTGAGGATGGAATCTGTAACCCTTTAGCAGAGCTATAAATTAGGGGAAAACCAAACAAACAGAAAACAAAACGGAAGAAATTTCTGTTCCTGCAGAAGAAATGTTAGGAAAGAAATAGATTCACTTTTATAGGTGTGCTTAAAAACTGAAGGGTTACAAGGGGATTGTCATTAGAAGAATAAGTAATTTCCTTCAGTAGGTGAACCCTGAACGTGCAACTGAACTAAAGCAGTCTTTCTTACAGAAAATTCATTCCAGTCTTTATTCTAGATGTTAGAGTTAAAAACAAAACAAAACAAAAACAAGCAAACAAACAAAAAAACATAAAGCAAAACACAATAGTATAATTTCTATGAAAATCTTATATCATTTTTCACAGGAGTTGTATGAACACGTAAACAGTACAACAAAACTTGCTTGGTAGCATGAGCACCGAGTATTTCAGCATTACTTTGGCTAAAGCTCTGGCATGCAGCTGAGCTACCACAAACCATGCCATTTGAAATCAAAATGAAAGTCTATGCAGCCTTTTATATCTCTCAGTAGTTCTGACTACTGGGCCATCATAAAGAAGCAAGCCAACACGGGAAGACCCAAACATTTACTTTAGCAGTTAACCCTCCAACAGTATTTTTTTTTTTTTTCAGAAGAGCACTGTTTTAAGACAAATTTCTTGTGAGGTCTTTAAGGTAAATCAGATATATTTTTCTAGCCTTCTGTTCTGTTTTTGTTTGGTTTTGTTTTGTTTGTGTCATTTTTAAAATTATTTTTAATTATTATAAGAAAACTTTCTTCTGAAGCAGAAATAGAGTTTTTCCATGGCTATTTTCCCTGGAGAGCTTGTTCTTGCCCTGATGAAGCCTACCAACAGCCCCTGCTTCCCCCGCTCAGTGCCAGCATTGTCCAGTATGATCGATAAGGGGTCGGGCTGTGGGCTGCAGGCGCATTCACAGCGTGCCAACATCTGGAATTCATTCCCAGCCGGAGTGGACCGTGAATGCACTAGGCAGACAGGATCCTATAACATCTCTCCTGTCCCAGCCCTAGCTGCCTCAGATGGCCAGATAATGAGAGCACAACTGTGAGTGAAAGTGTTTATGTGTTTATGTGACCACAGGTATGTGCTTTTTTTGCTTACTCTGCAGATGGCAAGCGGGGATGTCGTGGGGCAGTGGCAGAGAGGAAGCAGCGTGCTGGGGTGGGCACAGGTTGTGGTAACCACCTGTGCTTCCTGCTTGGGAAACCACTTTGACCTAGAATATATTTACAAGAACAGGAGCATCAGCTAACAGCCACCAGCTAAGTGGAGTTATTTTCTACGTGTTTTTCTTTTCCAACTAATTTTTGAATAAGAGCAATATCACTTGAATTGTCCCACCGAACAGTGTGAAACCATTTCACTAATTCAAAAACCACACATCATCAGAAATCCTTGCCAAGGTTCATGTGAAAGTGTGACTCCCTGTCTGTGCTGTCCCACTGGACCAGAGCAGTGGACATGGGAAGTACCTTCCCTGCAGCAGCTGGAGTCCCACTGTGTATGCAGTAGAGCTGCCTGACGAGCCAACAGTAATCCTCAAAAACAACAGTAAAACATGCCTCTTGCAGTTCCTCCAGGAGAGGGAGGGCTTGGGATATGTCTTCTGGATGTCATCACTCAACAGCAACAGTCTGGACAGTAGCAGTGAAAAAAATATTTCTCAGAAGCTTTTGTAGGCTGCAATTCAGTGGCACACACAAAAAATCATACAGAATGGTTTGGGTTGCAAGGGACCCTAAAAATCACCCGGATCCAACTCCCTGATATGGGCAGGGACACCTCCCACCAGGCCAGGCTGCCCAAAGCCCCATCCAGCCTGGCCTTGAGCATAGCCACAGCTTCTCTGGGCAGCCTGTGCCAGGGCCTCACCACCCTCTGAGTGAAGAATTTCTTCTGAGTATCTAATTTAAGTCTACTCTTTTTTTAGTTTAAAACTATTATTCATTCTCCTATCACTCCATTCCCTGATAAAGAGTCCCTCCTGCTTTCTTTTAGGCCCCCTTTCAGTACAGGCAGGCTGCAGTGAGGTCTCCCCAGAGCCTTCTCTTCTCCAGGCTGAACAACCCCAACTCCCTCAGCCTGTCTTTATAGAAGAGGTGCTGCAGGCCTTTGATCATCCTCGTGGCACTCCTCTGGACACATTCTAAAACATTGATGTCCTTATGCTGGGGGTCCCAGAGCTGAACACAGTGCTCCAGGTAGGGGCTCAGGATGGCAGAGTACAGGGGAAAGAACCACCTCTCTCCGCCTCCTAGCTATGTATATTAGGTATGTTCATGACCTTTGTGACTGTAGCTGCCGAACACATAATGGACTTCAACATCCTTGTACCCTCAAATACACTGCAGGAACACTTGCCAGTAATCCTTGTCCCACGCAGTGACACCACAGCTGTGCCTTTGATTGTGTGTAAGTGCAGCCCTGGGGCCAGGAGTCAGGGCCCATCACATCATCTGCCCATATGAAACACATTGGGGATATCTTTGTCTTGAGCACTCCTGGGGACCTGAGCATGTACAATGTCATCCCTGCAGTGCAAGATCACGTAACCCAGCTGTAATGTGGAGCACCAGAGAAACACAGCCCCTAAGGCACATGGTCGCTGTGGATAAGAAAGACGGCAAACCTCAGTCTCCCAGTTGCTAGACTAATGCCAAACTCTTGCTCTCCTTTTACCTTTTACATCTGCCAGGAAGCTGCAAGTCTGTGGCATCTCCAAAACGTGTGCTGATTCATCTATGCCACAAAGCACTGGAGATAGGAGTGAGAGGAACTAGTTGGGACGTGCTTAGAAACTGGCTTTGCTTATTTTAATACACTTTAAAATATTCAGTTATTATATATATACATATATATATATATACATATATATCCTAATTTCCTTGAAAAGGAACGTGCTCGTATTCTTTTGCCTTTTTAAATTATTGCAGATTATTTTACATGCAACAATTTGCTGATTTCTTTTGGTTAACCACTTAACTATGTACTGATATTTCCAAGAGATAAGAGATACAGCTGGGTTGTAACAATGGGATAAGGTTCAATGAGATAGAGCTAAAAACTTGAATTGCAGAACTTGTGATGTATATTAATATACTTACTATCAGGCATAATACAATAAATTTAAATATCTTACATTTCTGAGCTAAATATCTGCCTTTGAGCATTAGCTTATTTCATTTTTCTTTCCTACTCAGAATAAAAATGGAAAGGTAATCTTACACTGAAATTGCTCCAGAACCTGTTTTGTCAGCCATTAAACAGATCATTATTCCAGATTCATTATTTTCTGTTCCTTCTCAACTTTCATTATATATAAATAATAGAAAAATAACTTTCTCCCTCCAAAAACCACTCTGGCATGAAACTCTCATAAACTTCCTAGAGTGTGTAAGAGCAATAACAGATAACAGTTACTAAAAGAAATATTTTAAACGTCATATAAATTTTGTTAAACAATTTAATTGGCAATAGAAATGGGAAAATGCTTCTTAACATTCTACTTTATCTAGTAATGCAGAAATCAAAGGTATAGATCACAATAATATACGTCATTATGGTGTGTTGACATACAGTTATTTTAGATATCTACTTCAGTCACTTTGCTTTTTAGAATAAAGCTTTCATGGCATGTATTGAACTAAACTTCCATAATCCTTAGTTTACTAGTGCTAAGAGCCTAGATAAACCTGTCTAGTTATGGTTTAAAGGTCAGACTATATACATACATACATATATATATGTATGTATATATTATTTTTTTTTTCCCTGCCAAAAGAAAGGTTTTTAAGTGTTATTCACTTCTGACACTTCCTCTTACAAGTATGTCAGATTGATATTAACATACGTGTCTCATCTATGGATGCGGTTGCAATCCTGTTTTTAGATGCTGATCAATGAAGGTATTGGGTTTCCATCCTGAAACTATATGTGGAACTTGCTTTTTAAAATTAGCTTAGCTTAGCAAAAAAATAAATAAATAACTCATAACATATGACTTAGTGTTGTTGACCAGTTAGTGGATTCTTAACTCTGCATTGTTACATCTGTTGTTGAACTGGTTCTTCAAGCTTTTATTTAAGACTGCCAGCAGGCAACAAGTTTAATGTCACCATTTTGAGATTTCAGAAGATCAAGATATATTTTTAGTGTGAAGCATGTTTATTTAGAACCCACTGGGAATTAAGTAAATACAAATACGCTGGAATAACCCACTGAATTCAACTGCTACATCTTGGATCCAGCATTGAAATTGTGGCTGGGTACTTTGAAGATACACTTGTAAGGTTCCTACTGTTTTGAAAAGCAATATTCTAACATTCAGACTATTCAAAATAAAAGAATAGTTGTGGAAGAGTAAGTGAGAAAGACAAATGAATTTCAGCATATTTCATATGATTTGGAATTTGCAAGAAAATCAGCATCAGAAAGGATTATACAGTGAGTAAGGAGCATCAGAAAGTTACATGAATAGTTGTACTTGCATTATGGCGATAGGACTATGCGGTGTTTTTTTTTTGTTGTTGTTTTTTGTTTTTTTTTGTGGACTTTCTTGGATTCTCAGTGTTTCACAAACTGGCAGAGCACTTGAACTAGGGGTGAAAAATTACTTGTGCTCATTTTACAGTGTAGTGAATGATCCTCTTGAAAAATTGTATGTGATTATAACATAGAGTTTACCACAACATGATAGGTACATGAAGGATGCATTAAGGGGACGGGTCCTAGGGCATCTCCCTCCTTCCCTTGCAGGTAGACATTGGAAGGTCTCATTCACCTGGTGTGCTCTGAGCAAGTGGTGGCTTCTGCAGTGACGTCACTGGATGGCACCACCTGAAGGCTCAACAAGATCTCCTGCTGGAAAATACTTACAAGTGCTCATCGTTTCCTTTTGACTCTAAGCCACAGTCTTTGTTACTTGCCAAGGGAGGCTCAGGAAGGTGAGGAAATGATGCCGAGCACCAGA
Organism: Anas acuta; assembly: GCF_963932015.1. Taxonomy (NCBI): domain Eukaryota; kingdom Metazoa; phylum Chordata; class Aves; order Anseriformes; family Anatidae; genus Anas; species Anas acuta. The sequence goes on along the minus strand of NC_089017.1, from coordinate 38,902,189 downwards.
ATGCCTGAAGCAACTGGATTCATTACATTAAACCACTGCACATAAACTGGCAAAATGGAGCTTGGAATGGTGGAGGGAGAGAAATCAAGTGCCTGCGAAACCAAGTGTGGTATGGTCATGAGTAAAGAAATAAGCAAGAGAGAAATCTGGGTAGGTTGGGCTGCAGTTCCAGTCCAGCCAAAGGGGCAGGATGGGGACAAAGCAAGGAGGGTACAGTAGCATTTCAGTACAGCTGATAACACGCAGACAGCTTCAGGGCCTGCCCATGTACCATACATGCACTGCAATGGTTGCACTGCATTTGAAGCCACCTGGTTCTCTGCTGCACCTTCTTGCCTGGTACAGACAAGCCCTAAAAATCCAGCAGCCGTCTCAACATATTTCAAAAAAAAACAAAAACATGCTTCCTGACTCTTTCCCATCCTCACGAGCTTTGTCTAATGTGCACAGCAGCAGCTGACAACAGAACAGTCAAGGACAGAAATAAAGGCATCGTTTGTAGCACGAAGCCAAGCAATTATTAAAGCTACTGTGGATCATGGTGCTGAGATCCCTGTGTTTAAAAGAGAGTTAAGGGAGTGTTAATGCTGAACCTCTAGGCAAAAAGAGGTTGTTTGACAAAGATATTGCCTCTAATACATTGAATAAGCCAAGATTTAATGTCAGAATACTATTGACTGAGATCTTTGGTTTATGGAATGACATATTTTCACTTCCATAATCCTTCCTTCAAGTTTAACAGCAACCACAGAATCGTATTATGGAATTAAAGTTAATTTGTATTTTTCTGATTTAGTATAAAGCCAACAAATTTCTCTGATATCCCTTTGAGCGGGTACAGATTATATTGTATAGAAGGTGTGTCAGGCTTAAGAAAGTGTTGTGAATTCTGATACTTCTTCATCCTCATGCCGAAAATTTCTCTTTGTGTCTGAGTTACCTGAATCCTTCTTAAACTTATTGCACAGTGAAGCAAAAGCCTTCATCAGACAAAGGTTTAAATTCTTCAAAAGGATTCAACCTCTTCAAAGAAACAGTGTGTGCACAGATATTAACAACTGAGGTGAGGGAGGGTGGATGTGGCAGGTGCCACAGCCTGCATTATTACACTGCCTTGCACTGTCAGTAATGTACTGAGGTGTCTGTTGTAGACTAAGCACAACAGGTCACTGTGCTATCAAGACCTTTAAACTGTTGTCTGGTCCGAAGGATGGGCATTCATTTCAGCCACCTGTGTGATGTGACTAACCCAGCATTCTGGGTAAGCTGAATATGGACTGTATGGGGTCTTAAACCTCCATCAAGTTAATGGCCCAGTCAAGAGTAAAAAAAATAAAAACATTCTCAGTACAGAAGTGAGTTTGAAGGTGATTAGATGTTTTCTGGAGAAGCAGGAAGAAGAAGGCTTTTTCTACCTGTGTAAGTTTGGGAAGCTGTTATATTTGTCATCATGGTAATGGCAAAGGTGATGATAAGTATCTGAGCTGCAGAAAAAGGATCAAAAACCAGACTGTGTTGTAAAATGCAGTTAAGTTAACTTGAGGGCTGTTGTCTGGGACAGTTTTAAAACAACTGAAACTTCTCATGAGCAAATGTGTGTATATAAATGGTAATGAAATTCTATGCAATCATGAGGTAAGTTATAAGGTAAACAAAAAAGACGTCTGATTTTTTAAGGCCTATTTTGAAGGCCTGGCTATCTGCTGTCACTGATATTAGTTGCAAACTCTCCCTGATCTCATAGCAGAGGAAGAGGAAGAAGCTCTGCTCGTCAGAATAGCTACCCAAATCTTCCACATTCGTGCACATCCTACCCCTTGCCAAACACCGCAGTTGCCATTCAGAAGAGTTTATGCAGATGGGACTTTCCCCCCCTGAAATTAATCACAGTTTCTGTGATTAGTGCTGCTATGAGCCTTCCTCCAGCCTGGCAGCTGGCTGTCCTGGACACGATCCGTGCTAGCCTGCCTGCTGCAGCAGGTTCGGTTTTGCCAGCGCTTCCCTGGGGGCAGCCGAGGTTCTGCCTGCAGATGGTCAGACTTTGCTAATGGTGCTGGAGCCTGCCCTGTGTTTGCACTGATCGGAAATTTCCAGGCTGTAGATAGACCTCTATAGGCCTCAAACAGCTGCAGCTCATAACTGTAGCTCCAGTTGTTGCTGGTCTGGCTTGTAGCTGGCAAGGATGAGGATATTAAAATCCCATAAAGATACTATCAAATTAGAAAATACTGTACAGTGTGCTTTTGTTTCTTTTAAGGATGAAGAAACCAGATGAGAGAGGACTTAAGCTCCCTCTGCGCATATATGCGGAGCGGAAAGAAATTACATTTAACTGACCCCTTGATGATAGGACTTGATATTTGGCTATATTTAATCATGTATGGAAAAGACAGTTGCACTTTTCAACAGCTGCTCTTACTCTGAGCTTCAAGGGGCTAAGGAAAAGATTAGGTCTGGGCAGGGATTTACTCCCTCCCCCACAAAACCTGCATTTTTCATGGCTTTTGGAGTTCCAGAGGGAAAACAAAACAAAACACGTTCTTTACTGCGTTCAAAACTTTACTGCGGTTTCAATAATGTGGTTGCACCATAGGTGGAAGCAGATGGCTGAGAAAGAAAGCAGGCCTTGCAGGTGTGAGAACAAACCCCACCGGCCCATGTTTCCAGCATTGGCGGGGCTCTTCTTCACCCAGCCATTCAGGGAGCATCCTACTGCCTCGTGGTCTCCCACTCCAGGCTTGGGTAGAGGTACTTTTTTCTGTTTCAGAGGGTTTCAGACAGCTTCCAGAGAGCCAGCTGACTGTAGCATTGTCACTGTTGGTAACTGGGAAAGCTTTTAGCAGTCTCAGTGCACAGAGGCCAGGGATGGAGTGGTTAATGGACTGACCCCATAAAAGAGGGTCCTTCTGAGTCACATCAGGAGCACAGTGTCAGAGTGTTGTGATCTGCCCAAATGTGCCAAAAACAAAGGGGAATGTTCTGGATATGATAAGTGAAGGGACTCGCTGACTGACCTAAACATCTTGGGAAATAATACCTGATCAGCTTGAGTTTCATTATAGTCCTGATAGCCCACTTCAGAATGTGCTTGACAGATTTAGAAATATAAAATGAAATTTGGTCTATAAATTTTATCAGGATGCATTTGATGTTGCTATCAGTACTTTAATATAAAACAGCAAAACAAAACAAAAAAACCTCTAGATGAAAACTTGGTCCAGGTTTGGTCCTCTTTCACCAGAGTGAGTGAGCTTCAATATACACTAACTACAGCTGAATTTAACACTGATTAAGATTTAGAACTAGTCTTATGGAGGGGAAAGAGGTAGACTATTGTAATATCTGCTTCTACATTTTGCACATATGTGAAGACATTAATTTTAAATGTCAAGTTTAGGTGTTGTATGACATGAACCAATATTAATTAATGTAACATTTTTGGAAAGAAATTGTTGAAAAAGTTAGATATTTAAGCATCCAGCTTCATAAAGAAAGACAATTCACACAACAGCTGAATTGCCAATGCAGGGAATGGGGTCAGTTTCCACTTCTTAGGTGCTTGGGTCATACACGTTAATATTAACCATAATTGTGCGTGGAGAGTATCTCTTTTAATTTTAACCTTCAAAAAGAGCAAAAAGAAGATAGGAGCTCAAATTGTTTTCCCTCAGTAACACTAAGAAGATCTGGTGTTTACAGGAACAGAGTAACCAGCATGCCAGCTGTATTCTTTCTAGGTAAAGGTATAGCATATTTAGGGCCCTGTCCTCACAAATCTGGTGTTTTGCAGGCATTAAATCTTCATGCCATTAGTTACGTTATTTGAATGTTATTATTTCATGATCAGTAGAAGCACTTGTCTATGCAAGTGGGTTATTCAGAAACATACAATATCCCTTCTCTGATAACAACTAGGAGTGCTCACTGTGTAAGGGCACAGGCACAAGCCATTCTGCTCCTTTGAACAATAAACTCTCTGATTTAACTAGTGATATTAGCAATGGATATAAAACAAATGCAGTCACTTACTTCACATCCATGTGGGTATTCATAAGCAGTGAAATGATTTTATAGGAAAGTGTGATCAAGAACTTTCCAAGTGATATTCACATGAAAATATTTTTGTGCACATCTACATGTACTTGTATACACTCTGGCATTTTTGTCCCAGACTGGACAATTATTTCTGTGATTAGTTTTTTATGTAAACCATGACTCAGTCTTCATCCTTTCACAAATGCACTTTCATTTATACTTTCATAACTATAAGACCTTCATAGTTGTAAATAATGTTCAGGGAGATTAAGAATAAAAGAACATAGAAATATCTTTTGACAGCAACACGTAATTCAGTTCTGGTACTGATTATCACAGGAAGTTGAGGCCAAAAGCATGCCGAGACCATTTAGAAAGACTGGATATTAACACAGATAAAAACTACCCCAAATGTTCATAGTTGGTTGTTGTCAAAATGTCGGAAGAGTGTATGACTTCACATTTCCCAGCATAAAATAATCTCTTTTAAGAGTGGGAGGTGAGGCGTATGTCAAGAAAATACAGTTTAAAGCCAGCCATGTTTGGTTGCTTCCACATCGTCTCCTAGGAAAAAAAGTGTCTGTTCTTATTGGAACAGCTTCCTCTCACTGCCTCTGAAATACGTATCTTTTCCTGTTACTTTTCTTTCAAACACAGAACTTCCTTTCCTGAAGGAGAGACCTTCCCAAAGCAGTAAGGGTTATTGTTATCAGTTTCATCAAATGCACCACCACAGCACATTTTGAAGCATAAATTTGTTTAGGTAACACATTGGAGACTTATTAAGTTTCTATTTATGCAAGACCTACATAAATCAATTACAAAAGTAAATGTTTAGAGCTGAGAAAAAAGGCGTTTTACTTTCATTATGGAGAATATTTCTTAAAATCTCCAGAGTTGTGAATGAACTGGAATAGATATAAACACACTATATCCAGATCCAAATATTCATTGCAATCCAGGTAAACTTTGAGGGGGTGGGGATGTCACAAGGGACGGGGCACACATTCATAATACTTCAGTTTAGATCCCAAATTTAGATATCTGATTAGATACCTGAACTTGCACTCCTCCCAGGTCTGTTGGGCACAAACGGAAGCAGGACTGTGCAGACAGATGTGAGGCCTGGCTAGATGCCTGGCAAGATTTTGGGGTGCCGAGGCCTGGTGGGAGAGCTCTTGCCTGCTCTTCTCTGCCTGCACAGCACACCAGTTTAATTAAATATATTTAAATATCTCCCTGCTTGATTCACACAATAAATAATAGGCTGACCTTGCTTCTAGTTCCTGGGGTCTTCCAGCCGTAAGCTCAGATGACTTCAGTGGAGTGCATGCACTTGCTTCCTATTTGCAAAGGTTGATTTTTTTAAGGAAGATTCTCAACAGCTTTGAAGATCCATTCACTCAAAATTCATCCAAGTTATGTATAAGACATGGAATTATGCAAGTATTTCAGCAAATCACCTTACAACATCATTTTGCCATGTTGATGAAAGTACCATGAAAAACAGAGACAAAGACAGATACAACTATTTGGCAAATTGTTTTCTTCTGTGGTCAAAAGCTTCATTATTTCAGTGAAAAATATGCAACTAGACTTAAAAAATTTAATGGCTGATCTCTTCTGCTATACAAATCTTATTTTACATATTTTTCCTTCCCTCAGTGTCATGCAAAATTATCCTTGCAAGTCAAAGAATGATGGATGTATTTTTCTGGGAACACACAAAAGGCAAAAACAAAAAATATTACTCACAACTCAAGAAGGATTCAAACTACTAATAAAAAACTTTCTAAAATTCCAAGAATTCTGTTAAGCCTTAATCACCTTTTCTAAAACTTCATCTTTGTCACCTACTCTTTCATTTTGCTGCCAGCCCTATAGATCCAGGAGGTCAGGCTCCAGTGAATAGCAATTCCCTGTATTTGCAGCACTGCCTTTATTGGAATTCTTACATTTATATATTCACGGATGAGCCTTATTCTTGGTTTTAAAACAGACCCTCTCACTTCTCTATATGGGGCTGAAACAGAATGTGGAGAAAAAAAAATCATGCATAGATTTCCAGCAGTATTTTATGGTTTCTGCTCCTGGTTCTGTTCCTGGAAGGCTGTAGTTCTAGCTTCATGCTGCTCACATGATAACCTAAAGCACAACCAAAGCATGTATGAAAGCATGGGCAAGTTAAGCATGTCCAGGACTGTGTTATCACAGCACTTGAAAAATGTAGAAGTACCGCTGTCTGAGATGGCCTCTCCCTGGCATTTTTTGTTTTCTAGAAGCAATCACTTGGTGATCTGCTATTGTGTGAGGAAGCAGCACTTCAGAACAGATCATCCTCCAGCCAATGCCTTGGGTGTTCACAGAAAGCCTTCAAACCTACCAGCACTGAGGCGACTTCCATTTGTGAGGCAGCATTCTTGTATCAGAACACTTCCCCAGTGGAGGATGGCCAGTGCCACCTGGATCCAACCAAGCTGAGGGTAGCTAGTTGTTTTGCTGATAAACAAGACTTTTGGTTCTTTTCATGGCTGCTGCTGCCCACCTCAGATATCAACATATGGCCTGGAAATCTTGCTGCCATGAGAAAGGTTGCAAAGCTGCAAGGTCACATCGGTGCCGTGTGTTAGGCTCACTAGAAAAAAAAAAAAAAAACAACACACCATGATGTCATTATAAAACAAGACATGACACTAAAATATGAGGCTGTGAAAGCCTGTCATTTGCAAGGCTGTAATATGCACTAATGTGTTGAAAGAGAGAGTAACTTAGATGTTACGGTGATAATGTGCACTTACTGTATTCCTCTGAGCTGGAAAGAGACCACAACTCTTTATTTTGACAAGGGATAATATACATCTTTGAGAGTGACTATGAAAGAAAATTTAGCTTGAAATGTCAAGTAGTCCAGCATGCAATAGAAAGCTGCCAACATCTGCTGAGGTGTTATGTTTTCTGGTGTGAAAAATACAGCTCTGATGTAGCAGCAATCTTTGCAAGGGTCGCATCACTCCAGCAGAAAAACACCACCTAAGGTAGAACATTGTCTGTTTATTTAAAACGAAATTAGGAACCAACAATGTATTATTCATGGTCTTTAGTGTATCCAGAGCGTCTTGTGTGTTTCTTTAACTGCTATAAATACAGAATCAGCTTGCCACACACAGAGCGCTTCATCTGAATCTCGTCAAATGAGTACATTATTTACATTTCATCCCATCTTAAAATGTGGCTCTCTCTTTTGCTCTTCTAAGTGCTGCAGCAATGCCACACTAATGCAAGGGTGGGTTCCCAGCATTGTGGTCCAGATCTTCTCCTGATTACTGTGGTGTCAGATGGGAATATCTTCCTTCTTATCACAAGTGGCATTGAGACTTTCTGTCTTCAAAATGAAAATCAGGGTCGATCTTTATGTATAAAATCAGGATGTCAACCTGATTCAATTAACCAAGCTTCCTTGTTTGTCTTCTGCTCCCCTACCCCCCTCCCCTTTTCTGCATGGGCAGTGACTAAAAGTCATGCATGTAATTATCTGCCAGCTATTTCAATTACGCATAAATAAATTAAGTAATCCTTCTCCCTTTTTATGACTGGAATCTTGTGCTGAGTCTGGCCTCTTCTAGGAGTGTGGAGCATAGATATTATGACCATTTTTAGCTGTGCTCAATAGCTTTTATTCCTTCTCACAGATATACAAAATGCAAAAGACTGTTTGTTTCCATCTCTCTTTATTTTTTTTTTCAAAGTGTAAACTAAACAACTCCTTTTACATCTCTTGCTGGTTAGCAGCCAATGTAAATGCTTATGCTAGGAGAACAAGCCCATTTCCTGCCGTTAAGGCTTTTTTGTTTATCCTAGGGCTACTCACTGCCACTGCCTGCCCCTGACAGACTATTAACCCCTGTTTCTAGCAGGCATACCAGATGTGGGTTTCTTAAGCAAATTATTGGTTATTTCACCACATGTCGTTTTTGCAGTTAAGTGTTTCCAGCCTCTCAGAACATTCCACAGAAATAACATCACATTTTCCTCCAACCTGTTAATTAGCATAATTATTTATCAGCCTGAAAACCACAGCTTGAGTTCGTTAAGCAGCAGACAGATATGCACTGGACAGTGGCCCAAGAGACTTGAAAAAGTGATGAGAGGACAGAGGCTGTGGAAGCTGACTGAGAGGCTGTGGGAAGGCATGCTGCTTACATTTTCCTCCACCACCTTCTCTGAAGACCCCTCCAGCCGATAAAACACATCCCTTTTTCACGCTGCAGGGAGAGTGGGTTTCAGGGTTACTTCTCTGCCAAGATCTACCAAGCTGTAACACAGAGATCCAGCTCCAGATGCTCACGCCAAACAAGAGCTGATATGAGAAATATGCACCCTTTGCCATCCTTGGCATATAGTTCAGTACTCCCTTTGCATTGGTTTGCTCTTTGTGCACACATCTAATCTTGCTGACCAAAAGGAAGGCTAGGATTGCAGCATCTATAAAGCCTGTAGGATGTGATTTCTTCAGCCAGCACCTGAGCTAAGCGAGCGTCTTTGTCTAGCATTGTGTATGCAAAAACTCTCAGGTCGAAAACAACAGTGCCTTGCAGAACACATTGCAGAGGTTGGTCCAAATTACTCATCAGACACCAGTGGTGATACATTTAAAATGCTCAGGTGACCACATTTTCAACCTATAGGTGCAGATGAAAAGGGTCTCTTTTACCCCTGAGCAGTTTAAGCATTTATTGCCCCGAGCTCCATTCTATGCTAGTGCTGGAAGTGTCTGCACAGGTCCCTGTATAGGGTGTATTGTACTCTACTTTCGAATGATTAGTCATGGTAATTTTCTACCTGAATGTGTCTTTGCAGTGCTTGTAGCTGCAACAAGTCCTAAACTTCTGCCAGCAGCTGTACTGTGGTTTATGTATACCTCTGAATTAAGAAGATTTCATGTAAAAAATAATAGTAGCAATGTGGAACAAGGGTGGATATGTTTCTGTTTGCACTTATAGGTGCAATGCAACTTCACTTGCAAGCCTATAGACACGGTGATAAGTACGTAAGAATTATAAAGCCATATGAGGCAGTGATCTCTTACATAGCCTGTTTGCTTCAGAAATGCTAAGAGCTCTGCAACGGTTTCATGGATCTCAGGTATTCCAAAAACTACTGTAAAGTAAATGTCACAGCGCATTGTGGCCCAGTTGTCCACACAACACATATTTGTCATTAGTTACTTATTAGACTTCAAAACATAATGTATTACCATTCCCTACTTAATCAACAAACAGACAATAATTCATTTGCTTTAGGGACTGTGGTGCATTAATGGTAGCTGTTAATCATCACATTCAAAAATCTGTTTTGTTACTTTACCTCAGATGACGGATACTAATCTGGGAAAACTATTGGAGGCTTCAAGTCTTCATGAAATGCGAGGAGCTGTGCTTGCTAGTATTGTATCCACAGTTGGTTTTGCTTTAGCGTGTTACTTCCTGCTATACACTGCAGGCCAGATGGCAACAGACTGACACAAGTCTGAAAAAGCAGGCAAAGAAACACATGGTCCTATGAACTATGAGCACAAGACCTGCTTCTCCAGATGCTCCATGAGATGCTTGATACAGCAAAACATAATGGCAGGCTGACATTTTAAGTGAGCAACATGGGATGTTCTCTATGTCTTGTGTAAATTGTACCATTAATGAAATGATAGACAACCTTGAAGAAACACATACAGGTCTTCATACAAGACCTCTGAAAGCTGAGCCCAGACTCATGGAGCAAATGTAGCTATGTACACCTCCAAATGTCAAGAGAGAAACCATGTAAAGTGAAAAAACATACTAATCCTAGGATCTATTGGGCTTTAGCAACTGCATTTCTCAGGTATTCACCTGATCCTGCTTTTTTTTTTTTTTTTTATGAATTAGAGAGCTTTAAAACTGGTTATAACTGTTTACTGACTTCAGCAAGAAGGAGCTATCTGTCAACAGCTAGGAAAGATCATAAATAAGATGTTCACAGAAGCCAGGTTCAAATTATCCAGGTAGTAAAGTCTTCTGTCACTGAGATTAATTTATTCCTCTGTCTTTTAATCTGAAACCTTTTTTACCCTTAACATGACAAAAAGCATGACTTTCCTTAAACACCTTGTTTGCTACCATTTGTTGTTCACTTACATTTTGTTAACTGTTATGGAAAGGTTAGGGTCTCGGTAAGAATATTTTTATTTAGGGACGGATTGACAACCACTCTTTTTTTTTTTTTTTTTTTTGTAATTTCTAGAATGACACACATGGGCCACATTTTCTCACAGGAAGGAAGAATTATTGATTTAAGCTGAGTGCACATATACCTGCAGAAATGTAAATTTCTTTGTTTCAACAGCTAAAGACAATAAACTTTTAAGAAAAATCACACAAATTTCAAATGAAACTACTTGTGTTTGAAAAAGAATTTTCACTAAATCATGAAAGCTTTGGGGTCTGCTAGATTCCCTTGCCAAAATTCCCCAAACCAAGCAATGCATGCGTACTATGTTCTGCAATTGCATCTGCAGTGACTCACATGTACCAATGGATATCTGGAGCACAGATGTTATGCAAAAGGGTGAAAATACCACACTGGATTGGGGTCTATTCTTTCACATTACTCCCTTGATGATTCCCATTTCCCCTCCTTCCCTGAAACGTAATTTAAAGAGAAAAGAGCTGGTAAGTTTTCCACATTTCTCCTTAAAATGTGCAGCATTCACTCATGGCTGCACTAAGCAGGACCTTTAATGCTCAGAAGAGTTTTGAATGCAGTCTGGAACACAGTCTCTTCACCATTTTCTCCCAGTTCCAGTTAGGCCACTCCTCCTGCAGAAGTAATTTTTTTTTTCCTGGTTAATTTTAACTGGATGATTCACCTACATTAACACTATAGAGGCAAGATCCAGATGGATGTTTTGCTACACCAAAGAGGTAAATTCTCTTTAGTGACACATTCTCTTTAGTGACGTTGTTAATAATGGCTCGTCCAAATCAGGATTTCCCCTCCACTTCTTTTTTCTCATTCTATTCCCTCTCTTACTCAAGAGTAGGTAAAGGAGGATGATGTAGCCAATACTGATATGTTTTCCTATGAGTCTGCATCCAGAAGCTGCTGGCATCAGGATGGAACATGTTGGATGACATTTTCAGGCTTCAGTTTCATTCACAAAGTCAACAGCTTCCAAAATCAGAAATGAGTCTGAGCACTCTTAGCAGCATGCTCAGTGGTGTTATACCCACTTTGGATTCCTGTTGATGGTTTTCCAAATGCAAATATCTTTTCATACTCCCTACTTGCTAGCAAGGTAGCAACAACATCATCTTACACCACTGCATTATACACTGTCTGCCTGATCAGTCATTACAAGACAGTGTAACGATATCCTGGTGTGATAAACCCACACTGTCAAGATGCTAGATGACAGAGAGCAAAACACACTTCTAAAATCTGTACTTTTGAGGAGATGAAGAAGCGTGCTCTGTTGATGTCTTGCTGTCCCCCCCCCCATGGATTCCCAGTGTCCCCATGGATACACACACCCCGCTCCCCTGAGTCTGTCTTATTACTTGGGCTGTGCTGCAAACCAGCAGCAGCCAGGCTAGTAGAGGCCACCTACCCCCCATGTAGACCAGTGGCCCCAACTGCCCAAGCACCCCATGAGGTTCAGCCATCACCTGCCCCCTGCAAGGTCCTGTGTGGGAGTGGGCTGCTCTGGTGGACCAAAGCCCACACGGGATCTGCCTATAAACCACCTCACAGGGAGGTGAAGTTTACCACTTGCTCTCATTTTGGTCATCACCAAGTGACCTGTAAACTCAATTCATCAGGGCTGACAGCAGAACCCGGGGACATTTTGGCAAGTCTTTTTTTCCGTAATCACATTTTCATAGCTGTGTCATTGTATCTTGTATTTTATCTTCACATGAAAAAGAGTTGAGTTTTTTTCCCAGTGAAAAACCTACAGCCCTGGTATTATTCCTCATCATGGGTACAAAGCTCTCTAGCCTTATGCTCTTTAATATATGTAAATAAAACATTAATCACATTTGTTATTTAAGATTAGTTAAATGAACACTGGCCGCTGGCATTCAGTGTTATGTTTCAGCCAGAGGGGGCCATTAACTTTAATTTTCTTTCCTTTTTTTCCCTCCACAATAATGAAACATTTTGGAAAAATAAATAAATAAAAAAATCCTGAAATCTCTTCTCTAAAATCCTTTAAAACTGGCAGAAAAAAAAAAAAAAAAAAAATAGGTACTATGATTCTAAATCCTCTCACACAAATGTCTGCTTGGGATTTTTTTCTTTTTTGGGGGTAGACTTTAGGAAGCCAAAGAAAGTTTAGAATAGTAACTCAGTAGGCTCACAGCCACGTTTTCTCCTGCAGCGTAAGCAGGGAGCAAGGCACACTGGCCCTAACTTGTGTGCCCTGGCTTTTGTCATTTTTGCACTGACCCTCTGAGTTATTTAAATTTTTCCTTGTGTGTGTGTGCGTTTAATTTAATATAGGCCCGCATCTCCGCTGGAATGCTGGGGCCAAGCCTCACCGCAGCAGGCTGTAATGAAAACCACCCGCGGCCTGCTGCCATCGGGGGCTGCTGCCACTGTCCCTGCCCCGATGGGGATCCAACCCACAGCCCTCGCCTGTCCTTGCTGGGCTCACCACGGGCTGTGCACCACCAGCTGCTTACCACGGGGGTTTGTAGCTGGGGGAAAGGCTTCAGAAGCCTGGCCTGCTGCTCATCAGTGGTTTTGAAGGTTGTGTTTGCCTGTGAGGTCTGAAGTCAGGCCTCGCTCCTAATGTTCTTTCCGATTTCTTCCTGCAGCACCTTTCCAGGGGAAGGGAGTGAGCTGGCAAGGCTGGCTGTGCTCACACGCCATGGATATCAGCATGTGGGAATGCTAATGGTGAGGGAAATCATCTGTTCTTGAGCCCATGGGAGGGACAGTTTTAATGTTTCACAACACCTTCCAGGGCATCCAGGAGAGCAGCAATTAAATTGTATGAAATTGTATAAATGTATCTACCCCTGTTTTAAAATTCAGATCAACAGGGCCTTACAGAAATAAAGAAAACAGTTACAGTCATGAATTTGATAGTACATTTACTGCTTTTGTGATCATTCAACATTTGCAAATTCTGTACTCTTCGGCAACCATCAGGGTTTATATAAGAGCATGAAAACTTTCCTTTTGTGATATGCATTTTAAACTCATCATTTCAGGTATGTGCCAGAATAACTGTGTCAGTCAGGGTAGGGGTAGGTGTGATGTCTGAGAGCAGGCCCTGACTGGCAGCACTTTGCTGGTCAAAGCCCTTAAGGATAGATACACTTATGTCAGCAAATTGATGTTTCTGGCAGAGCTGCTTCTTTACTCAAAATATGCTTTTGCTCCTTCTTTACAAGCACAGTAATGGTCTCTTCATTGGACATGTTGTAGTATACTTCCACCCACACTAGTATTAATCCCTATCGTCATTTTCCATAAAACTACTTCCAGTGTTTGCTGTAAACTTGTGAATACAGCTGCAGTAGTGATAACTCAGAATGGCAGCTAAGAGTTGGGCATTCTCTTCTATAAAGTCATCTGCATTTACCTTATTGTGTTGTGTTATATTATACTGTATTTTCTTTTCTGATCAGAAACAGGAATCATAGCTCAGCCAATATGGGAATAAAACTACACAGTTTGAGAAGAATGGCTCTCATGTCTCTGTACTTAGAGGTCTAGGCAAAACTGGAGATGTGCACGGTATATTGCCAAAAAGCATTAGAGTAAAAGTTACCCGAGTAAGCAAAATCTCTGGACCAAAGTCCAGTTGCAATATTTCAATTCAAAGTTAAGGAAAGAGTAAAGTAAAGAGAGCTCCTTAGGACAAATATCAGTATTATTTTGTTATTCTTCAGAAGCATTGCAAAAATGGCTTCAGTTTGTATCCCTCTTCAGAAGGACTGTGTGACTCAAAAATGCTGTGTTGACATTTCACCTTATCTTGCCCTTGTGACATTTATCTATTACTGGTAAAGATTTCAAAATCATGTTTTTATGACTCATGTGAAAAAAAACCACAAACACTGAGGACCAATACTAAAGATGAGTCACCTTTAAAAGTGGGGAATTTTCCCATCTTTGGTCTAACTTACTTTAGTCAGCAATATTCATGAAAAGTTCATATGCTTATCCTGGAATTCAAAGGAAATCTCATCTGTATTTAACTAGACCTCTTATCCTTCTTCACAACATTTTAGAACCTCTGTTGTTAGCAATATACAAACAATACTGAAAAAAATTGAAATACAAGATAAGTGAACTGTAGCCTCACTGGCATCGCTTTGATTTTGGGGTTGGATCAGGGCTAGTTCTTACTTTCTTTCAAATCATCTCACTTCTACCAAGGGCTAACAGTAAATATGACTCTATTCCATTCAAAGATACAGTACCAAGATCAGTTTCCCATACAGAGAGGAATTTAGTGGTATTTCCATCCAGAACCATAAGGAAAATATAAGCTTGTTGTCCAAAGACTAGAGACATGAGAAACTTCTGCCAGAAAATAAATAAATAAATAAATTACAAGTCTAAACACATCTGAAGTTCAGAAATCCTTTAAAAAATTAGTAGTGTATCTGGGCAAGCCAGAAAAAAATAAAAATAAAAATCAGAACAGATTTTAGGACATGGTAAAAAGTCTGTGTTGATTTTAAGGAGTGGTATAACTCTTAGCTATCTTTCTTGCAGTACAGTAACGTTTTTTAGGATAAGCACATCTGTCATGTTTAATTACATCTTGTTACAAACATAAAACTGGCCAAATTCTGCATCTGGTTTTGCTGGGGTAAATTCAGGGCGAAGCCTGTAAACTCAGTAGAATAGCCTATAAAATCAGCCAGATTGATTAAGATTTGCCTACTGGTAATTCACAGCAGAGGCTGAACACAGTTGGCTCTAATCTATGTAAAGTGACAGTGTGGAAAAATGAGAAACCAAAGTCTCACCAAATTAATGGAATGACTCAGAAAATAATGCCACTGAATCAAAGTCCTCTAAGCAAGCTACTTACTGAAAAATGCTCTGCAGCCTTGCAACAAGACAGATCTAGCATTTTTTCCTTTAATTCTGGCAATAAGCTCAATGTTACGTCATGTTTCTGAGGTAGAAAACCAGGATATTTCTTGAGGTTACTATTTTTTTTCCTGTAGGACTTGTACAGCCTCTGCTTTGTGTATATGCTCTCTCTCTCCCTCCCCCCCCACCCCCCCGTCTCTCTCTTTTTTTAATTTTACTTTTAAAAAAAACTTTCATGTATTTTCAGGAAGTGATATCATATGAACATGCTGGTAAAATTAGCCTGAGGCTTTTACTCCATTTATATACAACAAAAGAAATCTTTGTCACTAATTACTTACAAACTTATTATTGGTCCCTTGTAACTGCATAGCCAATGATTACAGCAGAAAAAACAATAATTTTATGTAGTTATGACCAAATACCAGCACAACCCTCATATTATCAATAATCACTGTAATAAAGATGGCTTATTGTTTAGCATTAAAAGGTCCCAGTATATACTTGATGCTTATGTTAACTTGAGCTGTATTTCAGCTTAATATCATTTCTGGGAATAGTGAGATAATCAAAAATTACGGGCTTTCATATGATACACATATGCCAGAAGGGACTGTCTCTGGTTTTCAGGCTGTCTTATTAGTGTTTTTTAAGTTGTTTTAAGTTGGCCTCTTCAAAAAGGACTCACATTTTAATAAATCTAAAAGCCCAGGCTTTTTTTTTTTTTTTTTTTTCCCTCTCTGGAGAAATTCAGAAAGATACCAGGCACATACAGCCTCTCATATTTTTTTTTTTTCTCCTAAGAGTGTACAATGTTTTCTTGTTACAGAACTGTACAAGTCAGGTCACTTTGAAACATATTAATGTCATATATTAAACAAATAATGTTAGTTAAAAAAAAAGAAAAAAAAAGAAAAAAAAAGAAGTTTAGTCACTTATTGAATTTCAACCCTTACTGGAATGTTTGGATATTAAATTTTATGTTCATGTATGTCTTCCGCAATTTCAGGACATTTTCTGTAGCAGGTAAACACAATTTTGATAAAGTCTGCCTCACCTACATTGCTGTTTTCTCCAAATCTCCTGGAAAAATCCAGATTTTCTTTTGGAAAAAGAAAGCAGGTGACTTATTTCACACCTCTCTTGCTTTGCAATGTTGGGACATGACAGGATGTCATCATGGAGCAGTCCCCAGGGTGCTTGGCTATGTGTTGAAGCCTCTCAAGTCTCTGGATGAGCACCACTGCGTGGCAGCCCCCTGGGCTCCCAAGCATGAAAGCTGCTGGGAGCTGGGCAGGTCCCAAATGCAGTGCCCACTGAATGCTCACAAGAGGGAGGACAGGCAGATCCTGGGGATGGACACCAGCCTCTGCAGCTTTGGAGTCTCTCACACTGAATGCCTCACTGAATTTCCTCATTTGATTAATTTTAATTTTGGCCCTACCACAGTGCTGGTGAAGAGCCATCATTCTAACTCCATCCCTGCTGGTTCTTTCACTCACAAAGTAGGGGTAATAGTGCACATGTATCAGCTTGAGAAGGAGGCATACTAAGAAGAAGCCCATCATTTCCCAATGCCACTGAGGAAAGTATGAAAAAGAAGCAATATTTAATTCAGCCTGTGTTTTGGTACTTCATGCAAGCCATGAGTTCACTTTGTGTGCCTCCCCACATAACTCTCCATGGGGTAGCCTGCAGATAGAAAGACGGAGGGAAATGCTCCTTTTCTGAGGACAGCGCTGTTGCTGAGAAAGCTTTCAAAATGAGCAATACTGCCTCAGGAAGGCTTTTCCCCCGTGGCAGATCCACACCAAACAGGGACAGGAGAGATGCATGCCTGGAGGACCAGGGCAGAGGTTGGACCAGGCTGTAGCATTAAAACACTGCTATAACTTTAAGGAGAAGCAACTTCTTCACAGCTGCAGGAGAACTCCATAGCCTGGCTGAGATGGGAACAGTATACATCATTTGCTGAAACCATGCCAGTTCGTTCTTCTCGTCTCCCCATGCTGCCCAGTTTAATAGCATGAACCAATATGCATGCAAACAGATAGAGGTTTGCCAGACAAAGCTCATTCAAAGTGCAGTATTCAGGCAGGGATATCATGTCAATCAGAAACATTCAATGGCACTGTCGCGCTATTCTTGCATGCAGTTGGAGGGTTTCAGCACTTTCATTTAGATCCCCTCCAAAACATTCTCAACCCCTAAACGCCACTGCTGCCTTTTATATTAAATAACAGAACCAAGAGCAGGAATGAGGAAAGCATGTAAGCATGTGCTTGCAGTTAATGACACTACACACATGCTGAAAATTAAATGTATACTTTGTGCTTTCCTGGATCCCAGCCAGAGTATTCAGCTCACAGGACGGAGTCACTAATGAGTGTAGTATACAGTTCACAGCACACTGCAGGGATCTTTTCCTCCTCTGCTGTCTAGCAGTTTTAAAGGAAAAGATTGCAGTCTCCTTTCTGAACACTGGTGTTTTACACAGAAGGAAAGCGTGATCTTTAAAGCGAATTTATGTCATGGCTCTTGAGCTGAGTCACATGTGCACACTTCTGATAATGGCAGAGCATTAACCTACCCTGTTCTTATGAGCACACATAGGTAAAACTAAAAGCCAGTATTGAAAAGGAGCAAACCAGGGTCCAGCTCTGCTTGTCATCACTGTACTATTTTTCAGTGTATCTGTATTTCTTTTGTTTGGTTGTGCGTGTATAATTAAGTACAAATTGCCAGTCACAACAGATGGTGCCCTTTCCTGTGCTCCTCTCATCCCTCATGGGGTTGGGCAATAAAAGTGGAAAGAATTTGCCCACCCTTCCCAGAAACATTACAAGCAATTAATAACTAAATGTGGGTATTTCTTGCTCAAAACAGAAACACAGTTCATTTGGAGGTTCCTTCTGGTGGATAAAGAAAATAAGAATTGTTTTGTTTCATTTCTCCTTCGCTCAGAAAAAAATAAAAATGTAGCATTCTTGCTTTTCATTTAATTGGCTTTCCATGGATTATTATTTCAATGGATTATGGATTACATGAAGGATGAAAGCCTGAAAATTTGAGAACTTGTGTTTATGAGAAGAGGCCAGCATCTCTTGTGCCCAGTGCTGCTTTGCGTTATTCCTTTGTGCACAGTCATTCACATTTGCTGCAGACTCTGGTCCCAAAGCATAATATATAACAACAGGCCTAGATATCTAATGCTTTTGTGTATGGGGAGAAAACAGCACAGAAGGAAAAGCTATGAGGCTTATTTTACTTTTGGGATCCCTCTATTGACTTCAGCTGCATTAACCAGTTCAGCCAAATTCTAACCAAGCAGTGAGAGGGACACACTGATCAGCTGCAGGATTGATGCTGACCTCAACTTAAGAGTTCAGGCAGCTGTGTGGTGCACAGTAAATACAATACACAAAAGCAAGATCAATGGGAAAACAGGAAGGGAAGGAAAGAATGCCTATGATATCTAATTTAAGCAAATACAACTGGACTGTGCCACATACAGTCAATGATCACATCCACTTCTGTCTACAGTGTCTGCATGTGGAAATCACCTCTGAAAACCCCAGTCCCAGAAGTGGAGGAGCAGCCATGATATAGAACAAAACCTTCAGACAGGAAAAAACACAGTGCTGCACTTGGGGCTTAGCAGGCACCACAGGATACCCTCCTCTGTCTTCATTCAACACTAACTCCTTCCAGGAAAAATAACTTCATCTCTTCAGCCCAACTTCCTTCTGCTGTAATGCTAAGAACTTAGAGAATTGATTGTCTCACCAAGTAAGTAAATAAAAATCACAGGTATTGAGACTACTGGCAAGTTTTTAAATGAAAAATGCTCTAAGGATATGTCTATGATGACCCTAAGAAGCTGTAGAACAGGTGATCTTCCTTTTTTTCTCTTAATCTGATCTAATGCAGTGAGAATCAATATAAATAAAAACAGATAAAACATATCATTCTGTAGCTGCACTGACAGGCCGATGCACTCTACTTCTGCATCAGAAACAGTGTGGCCTGCAGGATGAGGGATGTGATTGTCCCTTGTATGCAGCACTGGAGGGACTGCACCTTGAGTTCTGTGTTCAGAACTGAACTGTTTTGGGCCCCTCACTACAAGGACAGCAAGGTGCTGGAGTGTGTGCAAACAGCAAAAAAGCTGGTGAAAGGGCTAGAAAACAAGAGTTATGAGAACTGAGGGAATTGGGGTTGTTTAGTCTGGAGAAAAGGAGGCTGAGGGGAGATCTCATCACTCTTGACAACTACCTGAAAGGAGGATGCAGCAAGGATAGTATTGGTCTCTTCTCAGGTGACAAGTCATAGGACACAAATAAACTTAGATTGGACATTAGAAAGAATTTCTTCATGGAAAGGTGGTCAAGCACTAGAATGAGCTGTCCAGGGAAGTGGTGGAGTCATCATTCCTAGAGGTATTTAAGGACTTAAGAGATGTGTGGATATTGCAGTAGGGGAGATGGTTTGGTGAAGGGACTCAGTAGGTCAGGTGGATGGTTAGACTTAGTCTAGTCTTGATTGTGAAGGTCTTTCTAACCTTGATGATTCGATGATTCTGCCTTCTGAATACTTGACATATCTTGCTTCCGTTCTTTCTCTACCAAATTGCTTTTAAGTGTAGTGCTGGAGCTCATTCTAAGGAAAAAAAGGAAAAAAAATAGCTATGTATGTTGTTTATCTTAAAACTCCATGCTCCAATCTCCAATTCACAGATTTCTTTGTCCTCTGCCTGTGGTATTCTATTATTCTATTTATAGATAATGACCAGCTTGGGAATCGTGACCATCTCCAGCGGCTGGGGACTCTGTCCAGAGCTGGAAATGATCTCACACTGAGTTTGAGGCTGCTGATGTAGGTGTTGTGCATTGAACACTGCACTGAAGTGTCATGCAATGAATGCAGCCTTAGTACTGTCCTCTGCCTGAGGTATGAAAGCGTTCTGTCTTCAGAAGATCCACTCATCTTCCAAAAGAACAGAATCACAGAATCACAGAATTATCTAGGTTGGAAGAGACCTCAAGATCATCGAGTGCAAAAAGGAGGCTCAGCGGTGACATTATCGCTCTTTATAAGTACATTAAAGGAGGCTGTAGGTCTATTCTCCCATGTGCCTGGTGACAAGATGAGGGGGAATGGGCTAAAGTTGTGCCAGGGGTGTTTTAGGTTGGTTATTAGGAAGAACTTCTTTACTGAGAGGGTTGTTAGACATTGGAACGGGCTGCCCAGGGAAGTGATGGAGTCACCATCCCTGGAGGTCTTTAAAAGACCTTTAGATGTTGAACTTATCAATATGGTTTAGTGGAGGACTTGTTAGTATCTCAGAGAGTAAAAAAACATGTCACAATAAAAAACAAAAAAGCAAAACAAAACAAAACAAACAAACAAAAAGAACAAGCAGGGAAAGGAAGATCTGTGGGTGTATGTATATAATGCAATAGCCAGATGGTGGATGTCATAGTAGAATTAAGTGCCAGCTTCTTAACTTATGGCAGTCTGTCTGTGGAACATCTACACTATGGTTGTAGTACAGCTCAGCTACAGTGTGGGTCCTGTTTTGCCCTCCTTCATCTTTATTAGTGGCTCTTGTCTTGTTGTCCACACCCAGTTTCAAAAGGCAAGAAATGCTTCGTATTTTCTTACTTGTCCTTCAACCCTGCATGAGCCCCTGGCTGTTAAGTGATATCAGAAAGGAAACTTTTAATATGTATTTCAATTTTTCCATTAATCTTCTTGTTTTCTTGACTTTTGATGGCAGTCTAGTCCCAAAAGTTGACGTAATTGTGACGAGGTGGTGCTGTGGTGGTGAAGCAATTGTTGAGAGGGGTCAGACAGAAGTAGAATGTTTCATTCTCTAATCTTCCCCTTGTATATGGCTTTCACAGTGTTTGATTTTTTAATCTTATTTTTTTCTAGCTTTAAATATTTTAAAATCATAAACAAATAAAGATTAGAAAAGTCAAACAGTCTGAGCCTCCCTCTGTGTTAACATAGTGAATAGCTTCATAATAAAAAAAGTTTATTTCTAAATAAGGCAATGATGAGTTCTTCCCACACAAGCTGGAGTACAAGACGAAAAAGTCATCAATGTTGTTGTCCCTTGTATGTGCTAGTGAACTTTATTGCAGTCTATCAGGGCTTTGAGCAACGGACAGTTTCTGAGACACAAGAATAGCTCATCGAAATGATATCATTGTACGCACTTGTGTAACTTGGCTTTGTGAAACTGAACCAATACTTTTCCCCATGTCAGGCAGAAGAAGTACATCCTTTCCTTTGAATGTGGGCATGGACAACTTGGTTGATTTGTAAAATGGAATAGTTGGTGTCCTCCAGAAATGTTGCTGCAAAACAGACATAAGCAATCTTCACAACAGACCAGCAATATATGCACTGGTTTTCTTGTCTTCTTTTTCTTGCTTGGTGGGAAAACCTGTGCTTTTGAGGGTTTCACTACTCATCTAGGCAAAGAGCTCAATACTGTCTACATTGCTAAACACTGTAGACACTAGTAAGATCAGATGTAAAGCACTGGAAGCGATCCTAAAATATAGGATGCAAATACAGGACCAGACCTACATGCAGTTATTAAACATTGTACCGTCACAGGATGATCTCATTCTTTACTCATTTGGAGTAATTTAGTCCTTTATTGTCTGATCCTTTTTCTCAGGAGCTTTTGCCATGTGTCTTTTGTCATGGCTCTTGCTGCTTCCTGGGGTCCTTTTCAACACAATCATGTCCAACACAAGCTTACTGGATTAAAATATAATGTCCACTTGGACCAGTTAGAAATACAGATATTTCACAGTGGTTCTTCATGGCCCTTGAAAAGTCTGTAATCCACTTCCATCGCTCTGTATCTGATGCATCACTATCTCTGGACATCTCATTGTTAACCCTGACAAATGGGACCTTTTTGCAAGGTTCCTTCAAGGTATTCTGAAGGCCATGTTCGTCTTCCTCATAATAAATCACTTATTGTAATGAGTATCAGTTGCTAAATTCAAAAGAAAAATCTTGGCATTCTCCTTTCTGAAGAAACCCAACTGCACACACTGACTGTTAGTTCTGAACACCCTCACAGTACTTTTCACAAGTGGAACAGGAACATTTTCCATTAACATTAATTTGCAAAGCATTGTTGCTTTGCTTGGATGACATGAGATTTTTTTTTTTCCCCACAGATGGTGTATGAGGAAAGCAGAATTTTGATCCTTGCAAATGCACAAAGCCACGGGCCCACAGGGGAATGGAGCAGCAGTGTTTGTCACAGCTAAGGGAGACTTTCTGTGGAGATCTCTTGTTTAAATGTTGGCAACACATTATTGATTAGCACCTGCTTCCCATACTCAAATGGGACATTGTGAGTTTATAGATCATATAAAATGTTTCCTCAGGTGCAAGGACTGCAGTGGTGTGCTTGTGCAGTTATTGTTAAGCAGGGAGTGAAATTAATTCAAATTACTTGTGAATCCCAAGGGAAGCAGGAAAAGGGAAGTACCAATTTCCATGAGGTAGGACACGCTTAGCCAAATTGGGTTCGTGGTTGCACCTCGGACCTTTCATCGGGTCCAGGGTCCCGCAGAGATGGGAACAGAGCCAGGACCTGGCCTGGAGCTGCTGTGCCTCAGCCCGTGTCTCGGAGTAAAACCTCGGTGGGTTCTCTTGCTCTTCTCCCCCCGCAAGCTTTCTCCTCTTCTGTTTTAATTTCAGCTAACTTATTTTTGGCCAGCGTGTCGCGGGAACCTATCCAAACTTTTTCCACTGACTTTATTCTCCACACCGGCAATCACAGCTGTCATGACTTCATAACTATGAAACAGTACTGCAGGCGGGGGTAACAGGCCCCGGATTGTATTCGTCTGGCAGGAGATATAACATGGCAAATGCAACCTGTGTAATGACTGACCTCATGCTGTGTTATTGCAGAAAAACACTTTTATCATGAACACAAATCACTTTACCTCCTCCCCCTCCCCCTCCCCCCTTTTTTTTTTTTCTTTTCTTTTCTTTACTCAGAAGGTCAGTATTTTCAACACACTCTAACCAAGCCAGAAAAAATGTGTTCACAAATAAAGTCCGTCAGTAAGAGTGGGTTACTCTGACCCCGGTTGAATACCTGTGGTAAAAAGCTGGTCCTCCAAAGGCCGTGGCAAAACTCCCACTGACTTTCTTTGGGCCAAGAGTTCACTCTTTTATTTTCTTGGTACAGAATGTGACGCTGACACTACATTCTGATGAAGGACACATGCAGATCAACTCATATGGCAGTTTTATTGCATTTTTGTCTTTTCAATGGTAACTGTCTGAGAAATAATATGAAGAAATTATGGTCCAATGCATTGCTGTTTTTTTTTTTTTTTTTCTCTCTTCACCCAGTTTTTTTGAGGAAACTGCTCCACACAGTTTCCAGCAATTTAGGTTTGCTTCTGAAATAAGGCAAAGGCTGGAATCCTCCAAAATTGTGAGTTTCCAAGGTGGGGTAACAAGGCTTAGGCTGTATTGTTCAGCAACAGTTGGCTTTTTTCTCTTCTGTCTGCAAACGATTTCCGCAACAGTGAAATAGTGAATAGTTGTGACATTTAGATTAATGACTAATTATCACAGCGAGGAGTCAGACAATTTACCTCTTTTTGAGGATTTCAGTCTCTGGATGCTTTAACAGACATCAAGGTATTGTTTTCTACTTTGTGTCTATTTAGAAGAAGTATCTGCTCAGTCACACAGGTTACCAGTTTCTAACACAGAAAGCTCATGCTCTGCAGCACATTTCGAGGCACTCAGGTATGTCTCTTCTTTCATCTGTTTCTTCCAGTTTGCCAGCTTTATTTAAGCAATCATTTATACCTAATTTCAGCTTTCCACTGCTAACCTGCCAATGAATGTGGCTGAACACACCTGCAACTCCCCCCCCCCCCCAAAAAAAAACAAACAAACAACAAAACATCACACCACTGAGTCTGGCTCTATAAAATAAGGCAGGTAACAGCACCAGCATTCACTGAGGCAGAACCTTTCAGTGGTCCATATCCCATCTTATGCTCTATGCTGCTGGCCATGCTGCAATATTATGTGTTCTTGTGAATATTTTAGGGATTTTGGTATATGCATATATATGTATACATTTATACATATAAGTTTTATACACATACATGACATGACATGACTTTTCTTCTCACCCCACATTGCACATACACAAAAAAAATATTATAAAAATTATATCCACATGGAATATCCACATAATAATACATTGTTACGGACATAGGATCAAAAAGCATGTTTGGTCCCCTGCCTTAACTACTTGCTGTTGCTTTGGCAGTCACATTTTGCTGGAAAGATTTCTCAATGTTTTTGCATCAAGGTGACAAGTCCAACGTCAGCTAGATTTTGCTCTGTTGCACATCTCCCTTGTCTGTTAGTAGATTGCATCTGTGCAACCAGGAGAGTTTTCTAGGGCTTGCAAATTTTTAATTAATATGCAAATAATGCAGCTGCAATGGAAAACTATATTCTGTATGTTCTATGTTCTCTATTCCTCCACAGGGGAAGCTAGCCAGAGCAAAGCCTGTTTTCCTCTATGCAAAACATGACCAAAATATGCTGCATTTCTGTAATTATTTTTGTTTTCAGTTCAGAGTAGAAAGGAGCATGAACCGAGACTGAAACTAATTATTTGTAATCTACTTACAAACTCATGGATGTAATCTATGGTCAAAGTCACGCCAAGCACTAACTGCAAAAGGGTCAGCAGGATTCCACCCACAGTAATTAGCTGTAGCTTCTCAAGGGTCAAAGTTAAGGCTGAAATATGCCTCATTTGCTGATGGGCTACAGCTCTGAACTATACAAGGATGAAGAGTTTTCAAACAATTAAAGTGAATGCATCTCCCAAAAGTCTGTGTTTTTGCTTTCTCATCTGTACAACTGTAGGTAGCCAACTAAAAACCTCCAGTGAAAACATTTTTACTACTGCAGTGACACAAGGGAACATCTGTGGACAAAAGTCTTAAATATTTCTTTTTTTTTTTTTTTATATTTATTTTAGATTACAGCTCCCTTGACTGAGAAAAACATTTTGCAGCTATAGCATGTTGATTGTACAGTTGCTGAAGAACCCACATAACAGCAGGGGTGAGGTTTTACAGGCTCCACAATAATGTCCAAGCTATTAAACATCAAGCAGCAGCATTTTTTTGGCCTAACCTGAGAGCTCTCCAGGGAGAAGCCATAAAATATAGCCTTGTACAAGATGTCACCCACAGGGGCCACACTGAGTTTGTGGATTAAACTTTAAGTGATTAACACTGATGTTTAATATCTGCTAACAGTGTGAGTGCAGATGTAACCAGTGTAAGAAAATGTGGTCAGTGCCTTTGTTACAAACATGGAGTGAATCAGTCGGAAAGGAAAATACTTCTGAAGTCAGACCCAAGGTCATTTACCAATAGCAAAAATAAATAGTCCCAGGTTTGTGTGTTCAATAAGTGCTTATTTAACAAAAGCCAACAACACAGAGCACCATGGAAAATCCCGTGCTAGACAGGAGCTAGACAAAGGTGAAGTGCAAAGAGCAATGGGAGACTTCAGAACTGACCACGGTGCTTTGGTTAAGCTCATAGCTGGGAAATCCAGTCACTAGTGCAGAAAACAAAAATAAACACAAACAAACAAATGAAAAACAACAGAAGAGTGAAAGAAAGGATGAATAGAGCCACTTTATCTTCGATTTAGAAATTGCTCAGCTGGGGCCTGCAAACAAGCTCTTTAGCCAAATAGCAGGCTATCCATGAATACAGTCTTGGGGAAAGAAAGAGTAAGTGCAGTTTGACATATGCACATGCAGGACAGGATACCCACATGTTTTGCATATGAAGAACAGTTTGAGACTCCTCCTTTCAATTGAGCTTTGATACTGTACAATATGTTCTGGATTCAAGGTCCTGTATACTTTCTTTAAATACACACTGAATCTATGTGGAGGGTTTTATTTTTATTAAGTTAGGGAGCATTGGTTGCTGAAAGAGAGTTTTCTGATACCAGCCCTGTTCGCAGTTAACCATTCTAGAGAACAAAAATACTAGATTGACAGCCTTGCAAATAGCAAGCCTTGACTTAACCATTGCCTGTGCACTATTTCAAGTATGCAACATTTCAGGCTTCTGCATATCTTCCAACTAACTGACCTCCAGGAAGGAACCAACTAACTGACCTACAGGAAGGAACCTGTAGACTGCTATGTGTTTAAAGAAATATTGTCTGACAACCATATCCACAGCACTGGTGCCTGTAGCTACTGGTTTTGGGCTTGGAAACATATAGAGCAAGCAGCCATATATCTCCACCTGTGCATGCACATAAGCAGCATAGACTGCAGGCATCTGCTACTGATGCTTTTACTCTGATACCAAACAGATAAAGCCTGGAGATCCATTATTTTAGGAGATGCAGGTTTTATCAGTGAATCTCCCTCAGTCCCACTCCAGAGATGGCAATGAATAATCTAGGAAGAAGATATAACCTTGTGTCACCTACTTCACACCTAGACTCTTGATGTCATTTCCTATTGGTAATACTACCAAGGCTGAGAGTCTTATCATAATTTACAGTGAGCTGCACTCCCAGGAAACCCCATTTGTTCAAGTATTTAAAGAAAGAAATATGAGGCAGAAAATATAGAGCAGAAAAAAAGTAGAATTGAAACAGTCTTCTTGTCTCATTATATCTTCTATGAGCCTTCTGTACCAGTTTTAGTGTTGCTTGGGGTTTTGAGCATGTATGTGTGTGCTGTGTCACTCTTTTTTTGTAGGAAGCAGATATACAGTTATACATTGGGGTGGGGGTGTTGGGGAGGAAAGAGGAGAGTGATTTATTGTGCAACCAGTTTTGTCAGGCATTTCCTTTCTATGCATTAACTCAAATAATAGTAAAACTGTTTGAATGTGAAAAAAATTACAAAATGATTACAGTCACCCTGTCTGAGAAAGTAAACAGGGGATAGAGCTAACACATAATTTTAAAGTTATGGAGTAGAATTAAGGAAAAATCATATATACAGTCCAGAAGTCCTGAAGAATTAACTTCCAGCTTCATCTACCAGACAACCCTCCCTAAATTTATTCCCATCTGGGTAGCCATGCTATTGCTAATACATGGCTGACTTTCATGTCATTCCATTCTATTCACTATGGCTCTATAATGCAGCATTTCTATGGGAAATTGTCCAGTGGGGCATTTCCATGCCATTTTCTTGGTCCATTATATGTAATGTTGGAACCTGGATCAGCAAAGATTGTGGACATGAGAGATATTGACCGCCTAGAATAACAGCCCAGTAGATACATTGCATTCACAGCAAAAGAAGAAGAAGTTTACTCTTTTAGCAAACAGCAGTAAGGACCCTGTTCTGACCTTGAATGGGGAAAAAGTCTTTCATATGTGTATTTTAAAATTATTTGTGTATTAAGTACCAGTGTCCTTCGTCTCAGTTTGCATAGCAGAGGGTTGAAGAAATTAGATGTGCAAAAACATCTTCCTCACATTCCCAGCCTTCTAACTATTCCTAAAACTCATTCTCGTCTCCCTTGTCTGCAATCTAGGTTTCATTTCAGCCTTCTTCACTTAATATATATTCTTTATGAAGTCAAAAAACAGACATCACCAACCTCCAGTTTATTTCCTCCTCCTAATGTACCAGTTGATTACTAGTAGTTAAAATCTCCCATTACTGCCACTTGGCCTCTTTAACTTCTCTTTTCTTCATCATTATTATTTGTACAGTCATTTCACAGAAGATAAATCACAAATTAGTAATGCCACGGTACTGATAGCTCAGTGTACTTTCCTGGATCTTCAGTATGAGAAAACAGCTATGTGCCTGTAGGTCTGTCTCTGCAATCTTTTTGCTGCCTTTCAGTTAGCAGCCTTGTTAACTTGGGAGCCGAGCAGCAGCAGCAAGTTATTCAAAAACCTTCCTAGAATTATTACATATTTTTTATTTATTTTTTAATATTACTTTATACTTACAGCCGTGAACCTTTTCAGGTATGAAAGGTATGAAGGAACCATATTTTTAATATACTTTCATGTATTTAGTTACATTTTATTACATTTAAAGGTTATGTAATGTGTGTGTAGTATAACTGTGAGCCCTGCAAGTACAAGCAGGGCTTGTGTTTTATGGGTTTACCACTACTTACAGTTGGAGGCCTATTTACAAAGAAAGTTATGCACCTTTGACTTCTCTGCTTTGTTATAAATATTACTGTTGTCCTCATGCACCTGAAGGATGTGTTAGCATATCTATTCTACTAAGAACAGTCCCTAAGAATTGTACATTTTATTTTAAATAAATATGAGATAATTGATGTGCCCCAGAAGATACTCCTGTGGTTCTACAAACTCAAAAAAATGACAAAGTTAAAAAAAAATAATTAAAAAAATCCATCCTTTTTTCGTCTGAGAAGGAAAACAAAGACAGCTCTTTGTACATGTATTTTCCTGTGAAAATTCCCCAGTAGAATTTGTGGTAGCAGCTGCAAAGTTTGGTGCATAATATAGAGAAAATTAATTAAAGCAAAACAAAATGTCTGATTATTTTAAAGATGGTTGTGGATAAATGGAAAATAAATCAAGGTTTTTGTTTTCTACAAGGCATTTTAAAACAGAGTTTAAATCAGAAGGCCGTGTCTTCTGGTTCAGTCAGACCTACACGCATATTATGAGCATCCAGGGGTAAGTACAATGGTTCAACAGACAAAGCTAAGCTTATTCCTAGTAAGAGACCTTTAAAATGGATAAACCTTTGGATAAAACTTCCTTGAAGAAAGAGAGCTTTATAAAGTGCCTACAACTATGGCACATAACCTTAGACGATTTATTTTATTTTCAGTATGAATCAGCCAAATATCATATTTTGTAAACTAGCACAGAGCTATTTCAGGTCATCGTCTTCTTTAAGGAGTGCTCTCTGAATTAAGTTAAAGAAATTACAGTTATATTTCCCCCAAAAGGAAAAATCACTGTTTCCCCCAAAGGAAACAGTGAGCATTTCCATCCATGCAAAAGACTATTTGAGGGAAAGGTGCTTCATTTTCATCTTTAAATATGCACAGGAAAATGCTGAAGGGAAACAAGCTAAATGTATCCTTGAGAAAATATAGTGTTTAAGGGGCTTACAGCAGTGATGAAACTGATTGCTGAAGTAGTTAATTAGGGAATGCAACGGCCCCAAAGAAATGCATTTAAGTTGGAAAAAATACAGTAAAATAAACGCTTTTCCGACTCAAGTGTTTAGAACTGTGATTGTGATAAATGAGATGTCAGAGGACTAACAAACTACTCAAGCAACCATGTGGCAATGAAATAGACACACTGTCTACTATGGTAAAGTTTAAAGCAGTTTTAAAATCCTTGAGAGTGTTTTATGGATTTTATGGCTTGGGTCTGTGATAGCTGATACTCTGACATTTGACGTGAATTGGATAGGGCACATATACAAAGAACTGCAAGTGTAAAAGGTGACAAAGAGTCTGAGGTCTGTTGCCTTTCAATGAGCTTCAGCCTCCTAAGTCATTGTGAACAGGGGACCCTTGAAAATGCTCCTCAGTGGCTCAGTTCCCACTTTGTCTGCCTTGTCAGAGTAGACCGTAAACCCCTTGGGACCAGGACTGTAACTTGTTATGTATAACATCACACACAACGAAGTTCTGGATTCCAGGTCCTCTAAGTGTGGCAGCAACATATATAATTTGAAAAGCAATACTTCTATGATACCTGATACATAAATGAACAGGCATCACTAGAAAGAAGGAAATGCATCAAAATATCGATTGGAATTGCTGGAGGACCGCTGGATTACAATTTAATTATAATGAGAAACTCCATGCTTTCAGGAATTTCTCGGTGAAGGGCAAGGATTTACACCACAAATTAACCTGCATTTCATACCCAGAAGGCCTGATTTCTTCTCCCATATATCATAACAAATTGGGAATACTTCAGGAAAAGGAATTATACCAAAGTTAGGATAAGTAGGCCAAGGAGCAACTCCTGAGCCCTTAATTTCATACAGTATCACCAAGGATAATGTGTAAAAAAATCCATGAATAAACAGAACTGTGTGTTCTGCCAAGTAGCATTTTCTGGTGTTTGTAACGTATAGCTCTGCACTGTAATACAAGAGGACAGCTTCCCAGCAGCATTTTAAAGCTGTCAGCAAAGTAGCTAGTCTTCACATTTCTCTTCATTTTGTTTTGTTTTAAAATTCTCATTTGTTATGCCATTTGGCTTTTCCTTTCTGTCCCACCAGCTTTCAGGGGATCCAGACCTATATATTATCAAGGTGCTGCTCCCAGCAAGACACTGAGGTTCCCTGCATGTACACAGCTGCTTTCTGTGCTGCAAGAGTCGCTGAGCAAGTTCAAAGTCCAATGTTTTCACTTTGTGAGGGGTTTGGTAGGTATTATAGGATTATCGGTTTGACAACATTCGGCAGGGTTATGTACATGACTGGAGTACTCACCCAGAGGAGCCCAGACATATGTAAAGGCTTCCCTATGCATATGGGCTTGCTCTAACACAGCCATGACTCGTCTGGACTTAATTTCTTATATCACACCAACCTTACAGAGCAGAAAAAAACAATCAAACCACAGCATCTTTGCAGAGAAAGCAAACAGGCCTATTACCACCCTGTGGAAAGTACACAGTGTTCCTGGGATGGGCTAGTACAAAAATAATTTAGGGAAAATGTGATGGTTTTGAAAGGATCCTAATTATATTGTCTTCAGATATGCAATTCTTTCCTGACTTTCGATAGGTTGTAATGCAAGGGCCTGGAAAGATGCAAAAGACAAGTTCAGGTTCCAAAAATGTCCGTGGTTTTAGCCCCACAGAGCCTCTGTGAATACTAAAAGTGGGTTGAGGACACTATGTGTGCTCACTCTCTTTTTACTCTATAAACATTTATTTGGGGAGGCAGAAGATACTAACATGGCATCATAGAATAGTTGGGGTTGAAAGCAACCTTAAAAGTCATCTAATTGCTACCCCCCTGCCATGGACAAGGACAATTTCCACTAGATCAGGTTGCTCAAAACCCCATCCAACCTGGCCTTGAACACCTCCAGGGAAGGGGCATCCATAGCTTCTCTGGGCAACCTGTTCCCATGCCTCACCATCCTCTGAGTAAAGAATTTATTCCAAATATCTAATCTAAACCTACCCGCTTTTAATTTAAAGCCATTACTCCTTGTCCTATCAATCAACATCCTGAAAAAGAGTCCCTCCCCAGCTTTCCTGTAGGTCCCCTTTAGGTAATGGAAGGGTGCAATGAGGTCTCCCCAGAGCCTTCTTTTCTCCAGGCTGAACAACCCCAGCTTTCAGCCTGTTTTCATAGAAGAGGTGTTCCAAACCTTTGATCACCCTCATGGTGCTCCTCTGGGCCTTCACTAACAGTCCTCCACTAAGTCTTTCTTATGCTGAGGGCCCCAGAGCTGAATATCATATTCCAATTTAGAGAAACGGATTATCATGCAGGACAGTGTCAAATACCTTGAACAAGTCCAGGTAGATAACACTAGTTTCTCTTCCCCTACCCCATTTTAATGGTTACTACTATTGCAGGGACATACAGTAATACAAAATAAATAAACAAATAACTTTAAAATATAACTTGCTGGATACTACACAAATGCCTCTAAATCAGAGAGACATGGATAGAACAGATGGACCTTTTGGTGTGTAAGGAATTGGCTGTAAGGTCTCACTTAAAGAGTTGCAGACAATACCTCAATGTCCAGGTGAATATCAGTAATGAGTTGTGTTCCTCAAGGGTCAGTATTGAGACCAGCACTATTTAACGTCATTGTTAGTGATGTGGACAGTGAAATTCAGTGAAGCCTCCTAAAGTCTGCTGATGACACCAAGATATGTGGTGCAGTCAACACACTGAAGGGAAGGGATATCATCCCAAGGGACCTGGACAGGTTCAAGAGGTGGGCCTGTGAGAATCATGAAGTTAAACAAGGCCAAGTGCAAGGTCTTGCACCTTGGACAGGCTAATCCCAAGCACAAATACAGGCTGGGAGGAGAATGGATTGAGAGCAGCCCTGAGGAGAAGGACCTGGGGGTGTTGATTGATGAGAAGCTCAACATGAGCCACCAATGTGCACTTGCAGCCCAGAAAGCCAACCACATCCTGGGCTGCATCAAAAGAAGCATGGCCACCAGGTCGAGGGAGGTGATTCCCCACCCCTCCTGTGCCCTTGTGGAGCATGGTGTTCAGCTCTGGGGCCCCCAACACTAAAAGGACATGGACATATTAGAAAAAGTACAGTGGAGGGCCTGTAGCACTTCTCCTATGAAGAGAGGCTGAGGGAATTGAAGTTGTTGAGCCCTGGATAAGGGAAGGCTCCGAGGAGACCTCATTGCAGCCTTCCGGAACCTAAAGGGGGCCTGCAAGAAAACTGGAGAGGGACTCCTTGTCAGGGAGGGTGGAGATAGGACAAGGGGTAATGGCTTTAAATTAAAAAAAGGATAGATGTATATTAGATATTCAAAAGAAATTCTTTACTCAAAGGGTGGTGAGGCACTGGAACAGGTTGCCCAGAGAAGCTGTGGTTGCCCCATCCCTGCAGGTGTTCAAGGCCAGGCTGCACAGGGCTTTGAGCAACCTGGTCTAGTGGGAGGTGTCCCTGCCTGTGGCAGCGGGGTTGGAACTGGGTGATCCTTAGTGTCCCTTTCAATCCAAACCATTCTGTGAATCTATGAAATAAGCAGATTGATTTGCAACTCTCTCTTCATCCACTTATGCTGAACTGAGATCATGGGGAGGACAGGAGAAGGAAGCTGGCATTAGGAAAAGAAGAGCACCTGTAGTTAGGTTATCCATATGCATCTTCACTCTTTTGTGTCCCAGCATATTGAGAATCATGTGAAATGAACATTTGGCAGCAAAGCCCATAGTTGCTGGGCTTTATATGTGATACTTGCATTGCCAGCCTGATCTGTTACTATCTGTGGGACCTGTTGAGTTACATAGAGTTAAGGAAGATCATATCCTGCTGAGCACCAGCACTGCTTTATCTGGGGCACTGTTGCAAACACAGGGTTGCCCTCCGTCCAGCCCAGTAACTAATCTCAAAGATAGACACAGACATGGAGAGAGCAGCCAAGCTTTGTGGAAGGAACTGTTCATCATTTTACCCCGGGCCGCACAAACTGAGCAGAAGCTGGCTTTACAGGATCGGTGATTGCTGGATACATGAAATTCCTACTGAACTAATTCACACCTTAATAAAAGGCAGTGTAATTCGTATGCTGTGGTCTATAGCATGAGAGCTATATCATATTGTACCCATGGATACAAAGCAACTGGTTCCTCTCCAAGGCTGGTGTCTTGGGTTGCTCTAAAACGGCCTGATCAGGAATGCTGGTGTGGTAATGCAGGGATATAATAGGTCCTCTGTGAGGCAGCCCTCAAATATTTCTCTTAAAAGCTCATCTCACCATGGTAATAATCACCTAATAATCTTAACACATGCTACGTTGAGAATGTAGAGTATGTTTTATGATATTTGCTTCAGCAGACACCTTCCTTAATGGAGCTATTTTGTGACCAGACATCCAAAAGAAAAAGAAACTCTTATCCACAACTATAGGGTACATAACTTCCTAATGTAACGTTTTTGTTTTCATTTAAAACTGCCCTAAGTAGGAGAAAGGTTACATGAATAAGTAGGAAAGAGGTGGCTCAGTGGGAAAGTTGGAATAGTTTTGATGTCTAAGTTATTTTCCATGTCTAGATTCTTTTCCACAATATCATTTTGATTTTTTTTTTTTTCCAAGAGCATGTTAAAAGAACGACAATTTTGTGGTCAGAGTATAAAATCATGAACAAATTCTCAATGGGAATCTGTGGATAGACTGTAAGTTGGGAAAGAATCATTTATATCCCTGTACAAACAGGTGTAATCCCCAAAGGCTCTTTGCACTTAGCCATACTGTTTAGTATTCAATTACACTTAATGCAGTATACAGCCTGCACAAATGTATTTATATAGTGAGTTCATACATGTAGAGAGCATACTATATAGTTCACTACTATATAGTACACAATGGATTGTGTAGTATCTGCCTACTTCAGAGACCTCTGTTGGTATTTATTTGAGTGTAGGCTAACTGAGCACAGACATGCCATGGGTATTTAGAGCTCATAGACTTGGTTTACCCTTAATGGCCTAAAAATAACAAGCCAAGTTCATGTGGGAATCAAAGGATGCCTGCAGTGGGTGTAGCTCTACCTTTTGATTCCTAACATTATATAAATTATATAACATTTTAAACTCTGCGACATACCAGTCCTCACAAATTCACATCACTCGAAAATCCCACCTGCCTCCCCGAACTAACCCTCTTCACTGTTTAAAGAAACAAATTAATTACAGATAATAGTCTCATTAATAATAGGGAAGAACGACAACATACTGAGCAGCTCCCACCTTTTCTTCCTAACCCGGAGCAGGCAGTGGATGACTGCCCCTGCCACGCTGTTGACACCAACAGCCACCTACTGCTCCCTTGAATAACAACCCCAAGTAAGCAGACCTGGATCCACATTGCACAGCTGCTCCTCTCGTTTCCTTGTAGCACCTCCACCACCCCTGCTGCACTCTGGATCCTGCCCCTTGCATATACACCACTGCCCCGTTGCTGACGTGAGCATTTTCCTGTCTATGGTTAGCAACCTTCTCGTGGCTACTCTGCCTCCTCCTCCAGCTGCCACTCACTCCTCAGCATGGATGTTCCTGCCTTGTGACTATATGCACACCACTCAACCCCATTGTTGGTCCTTGCTGGTATGCTTAGAGGTGCTTGGGGAAACTGTAGCTGGTGCCAGTTTCCCTGTGCTTGAGCACAGATCTCAGCACGGGACAGTCTCTCTTCTCATTCAGTGAAAGGGGAACAAACTTCTGGTTTGGGAACCATCCACTGAAGAAATGCTGATAAATTTCCATGGTCCAATGTAAGACCACGTAGCCACCAGAAGAGCTCTGGTTTCTTGGTGTTTGGGGAAAGTAATGGAGTGAGTAATGCAGTGACCTTATCAGATCACCTAGCTTCTAGGAAATGTCACAGGTTATCTGGGTACTTCCAAATTTATGAATCAGGTGACAGAAAAGTAAAATGCCAAACTACAGCATTACATACATATTTTCTGAAGGAATACTCTCTCTGAATTAGCCCATTAGCTCCATGGTTTCTTGCGTTTATGTGTACTTTCCAAACAAACAAACAAACAAACAAACAAAAACAACAAACAAGCAAACAAAACTCTGTAGAGTTTTTTTATTACTTTCTGCTGTTTATGTTTTTTGAATCACTACATTTGTCTTCCCTCTGAGACTATTCTGATGCAAATACAACATTGAGATCTGGATTGCCACTTGTTCCACCTGGGATTTCATTAGCTTATTAAATTGAACATAATTAAAACATAGTTGTGAAGGATAGGCATATTATATCACTGCAGTTGTGTTCCAGTTGCAAATATTTTACAAGTGTCCTCTCCTGTATGTGGAAACTTGAAGGTAAAGATGAATGGTCTCTAGCAAGACAAAATGCCAGTAGGTTCCTCAGAGAAAATTACTGCCTGAGCCCTGCTGTGAAAAACCATTTGGTTGCTAGAAGTAGTCAGGATGTTGTCATTAAGATGGCTGTTGTTTGAGATGAAATGATTCGCCATTCTTTGGTAAATAAAAGGGCTCTGTATCCCTCTGATTCATTGTGAAAGTGTCCTCTACAGCCCAGGAATGTACATGTTTTGAGGTTGAAAATCCTCTTCTAAATCCTACTTATCCAATGACTGCACAAAAACTTCCTGTACACCACAAAAAATGAAAATAACAAATATATATACTGACTTTAGACTAAACTTGGCTGCCCTCTTATGTGTGGACAGCAGTCCAGTTCCTAAGGAATCCCACTCACTGGCATAAAGATGTTGCCAAAACAGATAGTACCCCTGGTTTTAGGCCTTTATAGCAGAGTTAATTCAAGGAACACTCACCTGGGATGGGCAGCACAGCAGCACCAACCTCTGGCTGCAAATCTTCATGTGGAAGCTCCCAGGGCTCATCTGAACTCTAAAGCAGATCAATTAAACAACAACAATAACAACAAAATCATTATAAATCTACATATGCACTGAGATATGGAGGTTTATGGATATTTCATCAAAGCTTTAGGTCATAGTTCCCTCGGACTTTAGTCTTTTAGCTGCTTTTACTGTGCCCCTCGCTGTGGCTGGTGGCAGTGCTGCTCCTGTGGCTGCCTGCGCTGAGCGCTGTGGGTGGAGGTAGCAACACCTTGTGGTGTGTATGTTATGGATGTATGCATGCAAAAATCACACTTTTCTGCAGAGCTGAACCCAAGTGACTGCTGTGCACCACATGTAACATCATTCTTGGGAACAATTCCGCTAACTTGGTTTGAATAATACAAGAAACTGCAAACGACTTTGGAAACTGCTGATACCATTCTTCCCCCTCACCCCTCTCTCCAAGTTGTCATATGATGGCAGAAACTCTAAAAATCCCTTATGATCACAGTTACTGCATTTTATTGCTTTTCAGTTCCAGTTGTTTGGTGGAAATAAGAGAAATAGAAATTGATTCAAAAACCAGAACTAATTTGAGAACTTTTTTTTTTTTTTTTTTTCCTGAGGTTTTCATGTTTTGTGTAATTGCATGTGTTCTGGAATTTAATACTGAGTTGTTGTGATTGCACAGACAGCCCAGCACAGATGGGTTTGGGCTCTTTGCACATTATGCCTATGCATTTGTATCTGCAGGCCACTGTAATTTGCTTCTCAAAAAAAGTATGGAAACAAAATCTCACAATATTTAGAGCCAAATTTTTGTAAACTCTTTTGCAAGTGGTTTTGATCTGGCTTCCACAATTGCACTCCCCATTTTGTTTGTCCACAAGTTTATGTGCAAACAGTGAGTTTTTTGTTTTGTTTTGTTTTTCTCTCTGTGGTCTCAGATGTATGCGTGATAGCTGCATCAGCACGTACTCACATGATCAAATAGAGGTGATGTTTCCCCACTTAATTCCAGCACAAATGCAATCTGGAGGTAAAAATCAAAGACTTGTTTGAAAAATCATATGATGATGTTTTTCCCGCAAAATGCCATTGTTGTAAAAGTGACAACATGTTTTAAGAGCACTTATGTTTAGCGTACACTGATTACAATGCCCTTTCTGAAAAACAGTTGACATGGACATACATGTTACCAGCTATAATATGCATAAATAATATCTGAAGCAGATTAGGATAACATCATTACATGCATCTTCAGGATTTTTCTCCACTCATTAAATCTACCCTAGTCCTTCACACCATGAAAGTCCATCTTAAGATCCTGAGAGAGGCTTCAGCAACATGTATGTTCTCTGCATGAGAGAACCGCTCTGTTAGGAAACAGTAATAACTGTGCTCAAAGAGTACACTGTTCTGAAATAATGTGATTAGTTAAAAAAATTCAATGGGATATCAAAAAGGTGAAGTGGAAAGAAAGAAGCTTTTGCTTAAACAGTATAAAAAGAGAATTTGAGACCAGATTTCTCAAGACTTGCAGTCTCTCAGGCTGCTCTAATTTGAGAGGGGAATGAGAAATGAAAATTAATATTTCACTTGAGAAAAGAGTGCAAAAGATGTCCTTAAATGAACCATTTAAAAGGCTTTCTTTCAATTACCCTTGGACTGAAAACTAATCTCAGAAACTGTTTTCCTTACATTCAGTAATTAAAGCCAAGTTCTTGTTCTTTTGCGAGAGCTACATCTCCAAGTGAAATGTCAGGCCTTTTCCAGAGACATCTGTGGGGGTGATCTTTGAAATATTATAAAATTTTTACTTTTCCTTCCTTAGCTTCTTGTGTGGTAAGCAGCACTGATGTCTCTGACTCCCATTATGGAGAAGATCCAAGAACATCCATGTATCAACTTGGCATATTTTCAAGAATTTTTTTTTCTTTTTTTGATCTACTGTGGGACCTAGGTTCCCTTGGAAAAAAAAAAAAAAAAAAAAAAAAAAAAGAGCCATGCTATGCTGTGTTTGGAATCCAGTGTTTGGTAGTCTGATGCTGGAGAATTATATATTCTAGTTCAAGAAAATTTCTGATGGATGAGAACAGTAAAGGGAGAAAGGGAGTATCCATGAAAGCCACATGGACATGTGCATCCTTCCAAATATAATTCCTTTCCAAACTAAGCAAGGATTAACTAAAGATGTTTTGGAACCACAAAATGTTATTTTTAAAAGGTAGCTAGTGATTGAGATAGATTAAGACTAAACATGGCTGGGATCGGCCAAAACCACGAGGAGCTTAACTTGTTCACATATTTATGGCTGGAGCAGAATTTGAGGGCCTTCAGCAATCCAAGGCCTGAAATCCTCCAGCATATTTTGTGGTAGAGTGATAGGCTGTTGGTTTTGCTTTGCTTTGTCTTTTTTTTTTTTTTTTTTTTGACAGACTTGCCCCTTCCTCCCTCCCACACACATCAACAGATCAGTTCAAACAGTGTCCCTGCAGGTCACTGAGTCCCAAAGCATTGTCCAGTGCTTACTAAAAAGCAAGAACGACTCAGCTGAGAGATGCTCCTTAGCCTTGCGACCAAGGTCACATTCAGCCAGTAGCTCCTCTCCCACGCTATGTCCTGCTCCCAGGGGGACAGGGCACTAGGGCAATCTTCTCAAGGGCATTTATTAGCCTAATGGTGGAGGAAGGGAGGTGAGAATGAGAATTAGAGTACACATGTGTAGACATGTGTCCGTGATGAGTTTTACGGTAACATGCAATGATTACTTCTTCTTAAGCCAAAGGAAAGAGTCTCTCAGTTTATCCCACTGGGAGCCATTGTTTACATGTATCTGTTTGAGTTGCTTTCCAATCATACCTATTTTAAGTGTGATATTGAGACCTTTCACATGAACAGTAACAACATCAGACTACTTTGATGAACTCCAAGATCCAGACTCCAAAACCACTCATTCAATTTACCTCCACCACTTGCTGAATGAACATCATTCGTCGTTTCATCAGCAGACTTGAGAAAATTAGTAATGTCTATAATCACGCTGAAATCATCAAAACTAAACTTTTCTTAAATATAAAACAACTGCCACCTATTTCAAGACAGACACAGACACTAACGTTGCTCTGGTTTCACTTCAGTGGAACGATGTTTATTCACCTGGGCTGATGTCTTTCCAAGACAGGATACTAAATGGTAGATAACACCACTTACTCGTTTCAAAAATGCACTCAATCAATTTTGACAGTGGTTTTGTGTGGTTTTAAAAATCACTTAAAGGCCTGAAATAAACCATTTCTATGTATGTACATACACGTACACACATATATACATTTACATATATATATGGGAGGGGAAGAGTGAAAGTGTGAGAGTGAGTCAAGCGTAATGCATTGTTGCACCCTTTGCTAGCTAAAACAGAACAATCCAACTGTCAGCAGTTACACAGAGACGGAGAACGAGAACTACATCCAGCCTCACTGGCAAAAGCAGTAATAAAAATAACAACTTGTACATTTTATTTGGCCAGTGATTTTAAATGATAAGTGTTTTTGTAAATGCAAGGCCAATATATGATAGAAGAGATATTTATATACATTGTCTAACCACAATACTAGGATTGCTTTAAATGTGACTTTACTCTTTCTTCATTCGTGTGTGCTGACTGCATGTTATGATAACTGTGAGAAGGTTTCTCAAGGGACTGGAGTGCTTCCAGCACAGTGTGTTCTGCTGATGTGGTGAGTATCATTTTACCAATAACAAGGGGGAAAGTATATGCTGTAACTGCAGTTAATTTATTTGATTTCCAAGGACTCTGAAAGAAAAGTTTAATTACAGCAAATGAAATATTAAGGCAAATATCTGGAAAAAGAAGATTCTTTCCCATACGCTAGTGGAAGGAGAGGTTGTGACTAACTATGCATACATGTATAAAATATAGTGAGGCATACAAAGCTTCATTCCATCTTCCATGGAGAAAACTGCTGAAACCAAAGTTTGCATGTCCTGTAAGATGTTAGATGCTTCCAACAAGGAAAGAAGAGAGGGAAAGAGGAAGGTATTGATTTTGTTCCTTAGTCTCACATCGTACCAGTGGCCAGAACAGACCTGGCAAAATGACAGGACATCCAATGCCTTCCTCAATAGGTTTCCTCAGCCTCTCCTTCTTAGGTTCATCAGACAGGCATCAGACCTTTGGTTCATGCCAATAGAGATGATGGCAATCAGAGTTCAAAAAAGATACCAAGTCTTGGAGGGGAAAAAAAAAAAAAGAAATAAAAAAATATAATTAGAAAATGGCTGAGATCTGAAGAGGCACCACAGAGTTGTATCATTTGCATACCTGTTGGAAAACATAGACATTAAGAGGAATTTGTAATGTAAATGTAAATATAATGTAAAATCCCCTGTAGCAGATATAATATGTGAAATAAATGTTGCATATCTTATGTACAAGACCCTTTGTCCTTCAAGAGAACATGGATTGACTGCTTAGCAGTTCCACCCATTTCTGAAAGTAACAGGTTGTCACACAAAAATTTGATATTGGGAAGGAGTCTGGCAGTGCTGGCCTCTCTTCCCTGGGGTCTACATCTTATCTCTTTGCTCACTCTCAACCAGGCTCTGTCCCTGTACCCGCAAGCCCTCATTCTGTCATCAGAATGCTCTCCCAGAGCCTCAGGCCACCAGGGTGAACAATCTATATCTAACTTCTGGAATGAATATATCCATGCCTACTATCTCCACATGAATCCCTTTGTTGTAATTATCTTTTAAGGAGCTCTTCAAGTGCCATGTGCAGCTGATCCCCAGGGGTGTTGTATGGCCCTGGCTGCTACTCAACCTTTTTACTCCTTGTCACAAGTCAGACTTCTTTCGTGAGGCCACAGTCTCCCAGTTTTCTCACCTGGGACCAATTTGCCACCACCCAAACATTTTATGAGCTCTCTCTAGCCTCAGGTCCCATCTGAATTAACCACTGTTGATCTGTTGTGGACATAAGTGTAGCCAGCTCAACTAGATACCTAGCTTTGAGTGCTTCTTGCCTGCTAAAATCCAGACCCACAATTGACTTTCTTGTGTTTCTCATCTAATTATGTCTGGCAGGCAGTGAAGCTTTGTTTTTCCTCCAAGTACTTTTTCCATCGATCATTAAAGCAGCTTTGTTCCAGCCAGCATATCTATTGTGCATGTCAACCTTTCCTTAGGGCAGGCAAAGCCCACTTTCATGCTTTGCAACACACCAAATATATTTTGGCATGAAACAAAGACATTAA
Organism: Anas acuta; assembly: GCF_963932015.1. Taxonomy (NCBI): domain Eukaryota; kingdom Metazoa; phylum Chordata; class Aves; order Anseriformes; family Anatidae; genus Anas; species Anas acuta. Next base: position 38,860,660 of record NC_089017.1, on the reverse strand, counting down.
TAACGATGTATAAATTCAAATGCACTAATTAGTTTGTGAGTAACGCATTCCATCACCAGTGCATGGGCTGAAGGAACGCAGCCAGAAAATCCAGATTACAGTCACAAGGAGGAGTCTCAATTATTCCAGTCTTAGCATGTGTAACTATAACACCATTAGGCACAAGGTTGTTTAGCTCTGTTAAAAAGTCAGTGTAAAAATCGAAGAAAACTGAAAATATCACCATACTGAGAAGGAAAAACATGTTTCAGGTCAACCTGGAAGGGTTCTGGGGAGTTATTCCCCAACCCTGCCACCACATGCTTTAACAAACTGATTTGCCTGTGATCCCAAACATGTATGTACCAAGCATGAGGGAAAGGAACCTTCTCTTTTTATTTTGCTAAATCTTTTCAGAAAGACTGAAGAAGTAATTGACATTTAGCCAGTGTCCTAAATATTCCAGTAATAAATGCCTTGGCAATACCACAGCTAGACAAACAGATTAAAATAATGAGTGGTACAGAGACTGCTGTGCAACACTTTTTCCCATTAAAAAGTGCTTTCAGTTGCTTATCACTTTGCCAAACAATTCAAGCTGAAATGTTGAGTGTCTGCTATGAGGTTGATTTTTCTGGGAAAAAATTCTGCTAGAATGGAAACATTTATGAGAATGAAATTGCAAGATGGGAGAGAGAGGGGGAATCAGCTGCTTGCCCACATTAAAAAAAAAAAAAAAGTTACTCCAGACATTTCACTGAGTTTCTGTTGCACTTTGGAACTGGGATTTAATATCAAGCCAAGAGAGGACTATTTTGTATTAAAGTTATTTGGAGTTGAATTCCAAGGTTATGCCTTAAGACTGAATCCAAAGCAATAATACTGACTTGGTCAGATCATTAATACTCCAGAAGGGATTTGGATACACCTGAAGTTCTGAGAGAACAATTACTTTGAGATTAAATCTGTGACAGCAGTTACTTCCACAAGACCTGAATTTCGGTCTCAACTTGTTCTCAGATGTGAACCTGTCCAAAACCATTCCCAAAATACATATCTGAACAACACTTTTCAGGTCTCTGTTTAGCCAAAATGGAGAAGGGTTTGTTAAAGAAAATGTTATTACTGAGAAAAAAAAAAAAAAAGACAATATTTGCTTGTGTTGGAAACGAAAGTGTCTACAGATCTCATGCTTAAAGATCCAGAATCATACTGTGCTGTTAGTGATGGATACATTCATCAACACAATACCTTGAGAGGACCACATACTCCTTGCACAAGTGATGCAAAATATAGGAATTTGTCCTAATGTTCCCTGCAGTCATCATGCATAGCATAGCCAAAACCCTTGAATGAAAGCCACAGAAGAACAGAGCAGCATTATTTGCTAGATTGGAAGACAGAAACTGAGAAGTCCTGTGCTCCCTGGAGGCACCATGTTGGCTCTGCTGCAGCACAACATGCTAAACATTGTGGTGTACTCACTTTTGACTGTTTCTTACTCTTTCCAAGCTGATGACCTTGTGCAGAAAGTCCTGTTTACTTATCTCTTTCAACAGATGATCAAACTGATTCCCAATAAGGATTCCCATGAAGTCTTTTTTGAGCAGGTACTGAAGATTTAAGGTAAAAATTGCATTACCACTGGGTTTTGTTATGGGTAGGAGTAGTTATGGCAGTCATAATAGTAGTAGTTATTTTTGCAGTGGTAATCAGGACCCAACATAATCTGCAACTACTCCTGTGCCAGGCAACAGAGGTGATCGTAAGCCTGCTGCCAAGGGGAGCCAAACTGGTGGCTGGCATACTTGCCTGGGGTTCTGCAACAGCCCCTGTGTTGTAGGTTTTGGCTGTAAAGCTTGGGCAAGGAGGGACAGGCCATGGCAGGCCAATACATCAGGCAGTCTTCAGGAGATGCCAAATGAGCAGCTTTGAGGAAAGCTGCTTTGAGGAAAGAAGGAAGTGGGAAGAGTGGTTTACAAAGGTATCCTAGGACTAAATCCACAACTGTGCAGAAAAGCTGCAGTCCTCACCCTGGGGATGCTGAGCAGGTAGCAGCTGAGGAAACACAAGAGAGGAGGGCCCATGAGCGGTCTAAGACTCTTGGGAGTAAGAAGGTAAACCCAGAGCTCCCACCACCCAGCAGATCACCTGCTCAGCTGCTGGGGATAGCTGACAGGACATGCTGGGGTCAACCACTGGCAGAGATGAATACCTGCTTTGTTTTCACAAGCTGTTGGGGGATGTCTGAGAGCACGGTCTGCCTTCAGGTGTTGGGTTGTTTTTGTGTTTGTTTCTTGTTAAAATCCCAGGCCTCTGTCTGAGGTTTTCCTCAGCTTAAACTAAAGAAATGAGGCTGTCTGTTTGCTTACAAAGTAAAAGCACAGCCTAATTTGTTTTCATTAATCTTTCATTGGAAAAATGATGAGAATGATTTTTTCTGCTAGCTGCCAGCTAATATTGACAAATCTTTCCCCTCTCTAGAAGGCTTTTTTCTCAGCCAGAAGGTTTAGCTTTCTCTAGCCCAATGCTTTCTTGAAGGTTTCAAATTTTGTGGTGAAAATTGTCATTTTTCTCATACAACAAAAGTTTATTAACATTTAATAACAGTTGGGTAGATCTTGAGCCTGTAAGGAAAGGTAAGAAGGAAAGTAACATTATTTGCTTTAGAACTTGTTGCTAACATTCCAGTGGCAAATATTACCTAAAATCAAATATTTTAAAAGTTTGTTGTTCTTTTCATCGAGATTTTTCTTTTCCTTCCTTCCTTCCTTCCTTCCTTCCTTCCTTCCTTCCTTCCTTCCTTCCTTCCTTCCTTCCTTCCTTCCTTCCTTCCTTCTTTCCTTCCTTCCTTCCTTCCTTCCTTCCTTCCTTCCTTCCTTCCTTCCTTCCTTCCTTCCTTCCTTCCTTCCTTCCTTCTTTCCTTCCTTCCTTCCTTCCTTCCTTCCTTCCTTCCTTCCTTCCTTCCTTCCTTCCTTCCTTCCTTCCTTTCTTTCTTCCATTTTTCCCCCCCAAGATACATATTTGGAAGATAAAGACTGGAGACTTCTAGGCTCCCAAGTACAGGACAGACCTAGATCTATTGGAAGGAGACCAAAGGAGTCCCATGTAAGATGGTCAAGAGACTGAAGCCCCTCTCCTATTGGGAGAGGCGGAGAGAGCTCAGACAGTTCAGCCCAGTAAAGGAATGTTCAGAGGGGATCTCATCAATGTCCTGTACTGTGCAAGTGACTGAGTACTGGCACAGGACGCTCAGAGACTTGGTGGAGTCTCCCTTCTTGGAGATCATCAACAGCAGGTTCTGGGTAACATACCTTAGGTGGAAGAGTTGGACCAGATGGCCTCCAGCAGTCCCTTCCCTTCTCAACCATTCTGTGATCCTGTGATTCTGAGTCACAATACCTGTAAATATATCCCACAATACAGAGTACCAGATACTTTCCACTGATGTTTGAAAGACCAGAAGAGTCTTTCTTTCCTGATGAAATATATTCTGCCTTCTAGTAGGAAACATCTTCTGAGACAAATGAAAGTTGAATGAGAGGGACTCAGAAAAGCAGAGTGAAACAGAGATCAAAAAATAAAGGACTCTTTCCTAAAAACACTGAAGTAGGAAGTGGCTTCCAAATAAATATGAGTGTGGTGAAGACTATATATACTAGTGTTTTCTCCTTTCTAAAGACAGAAAGGAAGATACTAGAAATAGTATGTCCATTCACTTGAAACTGATGGCAAAACTGCTAAAAATACCCAAGAAATATTATTTTTGTGTTTAAAAAAATAATGAAAGAAATTATCATAGAATAGAATGGTTTGGGTTGTAAGGAACCCAAAAGATCAACTAGTTCCAACCCCCTGCCATGGGCAGGGACACCTCCCACTAAACAAGGTTGTTCAAAGCCCCATCCAACCTGGCCTTGAGCACCTCCAGGGATGGGGCATCCACAGCTTCTCTGGGCAACCTGTGACAGTGCCTCACCTCCCCCTGAGTAAAGAATTTCTTCCAAATATCTAATCTATATGTACCTTTTTAGTGTAAAGCCATTACTCATTGTCCCATCACTCTACTCCCTGACAAAGAGTAGGTCCCTCACCACCTTTCCTACACATCCCCTTTAGGTATTGGAAGGACACTATAAGGTCTCCCCGAAGCCTTGTCTTCTCCAGGTTGAACAACACCTACTCTCTCAGCCTGTCTTTGTAAGAAAGGTTCTCCAGCCTTTTGATCATCCTTGTGGCCCTTCTCTGGATTCATTCTAATACGTCCATGTCCTTCTTGTGCTGGAGGCCCCAGAGCTGATCACAGTGCTCCAGGTGGGGTCTCATAAGCATACAGTAGAGCCTTGACCTGCTGACCACGCTTCTTTTGATGCAGCCCAGAATATGGCTGGCTTTCTGGGCTGCAGGTGCAGATTGACAACTAATGTCAAGCTTCTTGACAACCAGTTACATTACAAACTCTCATTCCATGGAATATCTTTCATGAGAAGGCAAAGTTCAAATTCTGGGTTAATGCATTATCACCATGAGATGCTTTTGATTTGGGGGTGGAAGATGAATGTGATATAAATTTAATAAAATTTCTTTATTAATATTCAACTCCTGATCTCAAGATCCAGGACATGCATTTTCTGTAACACTTACCCAGATGTTCCACCCACTGCCTGACCAAGCCCAAGAAATTCCCCAGCATAAATCTTTTTCTTATTTGAACAAGTTGGAAGGCCATCTCCTAGGCATGGAAACATTACTGTTGAAATACTATATTTATAGCAAATTTGTTTTATTGAAGGTTCCTCTTGAATAAATGCTTGCAACCAACAGCATGAGGTCAACCAAGATGAGAGAAGTGCAAAAAAAGAGCATGGTTTCTTTCACAAGAAGTTTAAGAAATGTGTGCAACTCCTGTTACCTGAGGTACTCTGTTTTGGCTTCTATTGCTGCACTGTCTATTGTAAGGGAGGCTTGAATTTTAAAGTGTCAGACAGAGCTAAAATAAATTCCATGGAATGGATCCCTTCCCTTCCCTTCCCTTCCCTTCCCTTCCCTTCCCTTCCCTTCCCTTCCCTTCCCTTCCCTTCCCTTCCCTTCCCTTCCCTTCCCTTCCCTTCCCTTCCCTTCCCTTCCCTTCCCTTCCCTTCCCTTCCCTTCCCTTCCCTTCCCTTCCCTTCCCTTCCCTTCCCTTCCCTTCCCTTCCCTTCCCTTCCCTTCCCTTCCCTTCCCTTCCCTTCCCTTCCCTTCCCTTCCCTTCCCTTCCCTTCCCTTCCCTTCCCTTCCCTTCCCTTCCCTCCTAAACTCCTCAAGACTGGAATGAATTGAGTAGGTTGACTCAGACATCTAGGCCAATGTTCGACCAGTGATTTTTTGTTGCAGCTGCTCAGCATGTATTTTCCACAACTTTATTTGAGCTTGGTTACTAGCCACAGCAAATCAGAGGGCCAGATCCCACTCTGATGAACATTAGGAGCTGGGACAATTGTTTGCAGAATGCACATGTTGTTTATGCCAGGACTAGAAAGCAAGGATTTCATATATTTATTTATTTTCTTAACCATTAACTATGCAGGCACAGAGAAGCCCATAGAAACTTCTTGAATAATGCAGCAACGAAGGATGGGAAAACCAAGAAAGGGAAATCTTAGGTGGGAAATCAGCATAAATAATGGAGATGTATGGAGAGAGTCAGGGAGAGGATAAGGAAAGAAAATATAAATGTGACTGTTATAGAAACAAGAGAAAACAAAAGATGATACATTACATCAGAGGTGAAACATAAATGGAGAAACAGCAAAATTGTTACCTTAGCACAAAATATGCTGATAATTTTTATCTATTAACATATATGTACATGTGCATAACCAGGTTCAACATGTAATGAACAGATACACAGGTTTAGCTGATTTTTTTGTATGCCAGGAAATAAAATGAGATGTATTTATCAAGCACATAACTGAGCAGCATCTGCTCATTAAAGCTGACTGAAAGGCAGAAGATGACCTTCCCCATCTGTAACTCATGGAAGGATGATCTTGGGGAATATTACCATATGTATTTAATAAAAAGTTGCTGTCATTGGCATTTTCATAAATAAAATAGAGACTGTGTTATCTTGGCAAGAGGTGTTTTTCTGCTGTCCTGATTCAGTCAGGCTTTAGAGTTAAGTGAAACCTGAAAGCTTATGTTTCAGTTTTTCCAATGTAGCACATGAATGTCTCTGAACGTATACTATGATAAGGAAGGATGGCTTGCTGAGTTGGAACCTTGAAAAACATGGCCCTAGTACTTACTCATAAAAATAATCATATTTGCTTATCTATTTAAACCCATAAACAGATTAAAATTTAAAGGCATGACATCCACTCCTGTTTTGCTTGAGGAGATAACCCTTGCATGGGGTGGTGATGTCACAGGGACGGTTCTTTATAGTAAAGAGGGAACAACGACTCTCTGGAACTTCCAAAACACTGTCAGCTCCCTGTTGCACAGGATCTTTTGCTCCTGTTATCTCTTGTAGGTAGTTTGAATTACGGCTGATCCACAAAATCCATCTGCTTTTGCAGGACACAGTAAGAGAAACCTTCTGGGAAAGACCCCAAGTTCTCATATTCACCACAAACTGATGAAGTATTTTCACACATATAAAATGTCAACTAGAAAGGTTGCTTAGTGTTTCCCAAACTTGCTCCCATCATTTGAGACACTTCTAATGTTATATTTTGAAACCCAGCAGCTGCCCAAAACAGAAGTAAATGGAGGCTACTAGGTGCCTGATTTTCTGCAAACAGCACTAGTATAGCTGTAGGAATGTAACTCAGAGAAGAGTACAGGTGAAGTGTGTAGTTCCAAACTGCCTGATTCTGTCCTGTTTTCTGCCCTTTGCAACTCCCCTGAAGTTCAAAGCAGGATTTGGTTTCATTACCTACACCCCTTGGCACTTTAGATAGTATTTCTATTTATTTATTTATTTATTTCCCCTGGGGGTGGGAAGGGTGTTCATCAGAAGCTGAAATCTTACAAAATATTAGCAGTGCACTTGCCTTCCCAGGGATTCATTTTGTCACTTATAATACAGTCAATCTTAAGCTGTTATTATTAGCTGTGATGAACTCCATTGGTTTTACACATTGGCTTCCTGCACCTTTTGACAAATCAAAGGACTCCTTTCATCAGAAGGTATTGTCTTGGACCCCATTGGCCCTGATTACATACCTAATTCACTTATGAGATGGGTCAATAATTGCTTCATAAGCGTTTTCCATCACAATGACTCAGCAGGTTGCTCTCACCAGCAATGGGTATTTTGTCTCCAACCATCTCTTCTTTCTACTTTTCCAAGTCAAGCATTTCCTCAAGGGAATGTCATGTTGCAGATGACAGAGATTGGTTGCTGAGCTTGGACTATTATCCACTGAAGCCCGGTCTTGCATCTCTCAGTGGATCAGGTCTGGACTCAGGAGCTCAAAGCCTGGGTAAACAAAAGGTAAATCAAGAAGTACAATTCATTCCTGGCTGAGGAGGAATTTGTGGTCAAAGACTAGGTGATGTAGTAAGAACATGTTTCAATATATTTCTCCATATCCTTCTATTAATGTGAACAGCGGGATACAAGATGTGGAACGGGACCAGCCCAGTACTGTCTGCATTCAATAGGGAGCAAGTCAGCTCCTAGTTTCAGATGTGAAGAACAAGGAAACTGACGAAATGCAAAGGAAGAAGTTGTGTATTAGGTATATATTTCATGTACTCATATGAAAACTATGAGCATTGATTCTTAAGGAGCAATTGTCTGGGTGCTAATTCTCATTTTATTTGTGTTATACAGCTATTTGTGGTATGTAGTGACTCATCCCTGCTCAATGGTATTGGTCTTCTGGTTGTTGTTAACACCACCCTCCCACCCCATCCCGGCCTTCCACTGCTTCTGTCCTCTTTTCGAATTGTTTGTTCTCACAGATGCCAGAGGTCTTCCATAACATTGCTCTTGAATAAGACAAGGAGAACAAAGCCATTCAGTGCTTGTCTGGTTGCACCAGGACTGACACAAACCATTTTGTCAGTGGCCTCTCTAGATTGTGTGATTGGTTTTAAGCCACCTGAAATAATGCTGTCTATACTACTACACCTGGGAGCTGGAAACTAAATCTTGGCAAGGGTCCTTTTGCTCTGAAGCCATTACACAGACAAGAAGCCGACTCTGACTTGGTCACTCAGCATTTTAAGTGTTACATCTGTGCAGGCTTTCCACAACACAGCTTGAAAGGAAGACAAATGCTAAGTAAAAATAAATAAATAAATAAATAAAATGCTCTGGCCATTACTTTCAGACATCTTCGTCAGATTTTCAAGTGTGCGCTGATCTCATCCACTTGCAAAGAAGTTTGCCTGCCTGTGCCGGATATGCCAGCCTTTCTCTATCTTAAGCCCAACAGCATTTGTGCAAGAAAGAGGAAAACGGACCAGGCTGGTTCCAGCCCTTCGTAACTCTTGTCCTTGAAAACACAAGGTATTCTTCTGCTTTTAGGGGTGTTGCCTCTCACAGAGCTCCTTGTTTTCTGTAGCTGTTTAGTATTTGGAAAAACTTGTGCGGAAGAGCTGTTGCAGAAAGAAGTTTGTGCAGGCCTAATCATTTCTTGTATCCCCAAGGACCTTTTCTTCCTCATTCAGCCTGTTTCCTGTAATCCTTTTCAGTCCTTCTCTCAGTGCTTATTCCACATATGTTCTTCCTTCACTCTTTACTGCTCCTTTTTATTTTGGTTTTAATCACCTAGAGGCAGATGCTTCCTCCTATTCTGTGTCTAGCAAGGTGTCTAGCACAAGGGCACACTGTTTTCCATAGGCCTAAGCATCTCCGGCTGATGTAAGCATGCAGTAAATTTGATTCACTCTGGGGACATGCTAGATTTATGGCTGCAAAGAATTCCAGCATGTGCTGTTCAATATCTGGTAATACTGGACATGGACCACAGCGCATGCTCTACCATAATAATAATTTGTAGCACAAGCATGGTTTTCCTTTCCCAAGAGCCACAGAGCAGCTTTGCAGCGTGCTTTCATGCTGCATTTGAGGTAGCGGCATCCTGATCAGAAACAAAAAATATATATTGTCTTTAATCGTCAAAAAAGTGTTCCTGTTATATTTTGCTTTCTTTTGGGACTTTTTCCTTTCAAATATGGAATTGTAAAATGAAAGATTTTTCAAAATATAACAAAGCCTCCAAAGTAGGAAATTTCTTTTTCCTGCCTGTACCTGCTAGCATTATGTAGTTATTCCTAATTATTATAGTGCAAAGTGTGCATTGATGACAGCAGAAACATATTCACATTGCACAGTAATAACAAACAACTAACGATTATGTTTTAAAAGGCATTCCTTATCAGGCCACAAGTATGCCCTGATCTGTCTTGTTTGGTACAAACTTCAGGTACAATTTCAGCTTCCACTTCTGAAAAAAATAAGCATAAAATTGATTAATTACTACTTGGATTCTGTGACCCACTGAAATGGTTTTATACTGAGAATGCTTGAAATAATTACTTGACACCAAGGGGAGAATGATAACAGCTTTTTCATTCTTCTTCAGATACCTTTTCCACAGTTTAATTAATTAATTATTTTATTTAAGTGAAAATACATTCTCTGTTATATCTCAGGAGAGGAGAGGAGAGGAGAGGAGAGGAGAGGAGAGGAGAGGAGAGGAGAGGAGAGGAGAGGAGAGGAGAGGAGAGGAGAGGAGAGGAGAGGAGAGGAGAGGAGAGGAGAGGAGAGGAGAGGAGAGGAGAGGAGAGGAGAGGAGAGGAGAGGAGAGGAGAGGAGAGGAGAGGAGAGGAGAGGAGAGGAGAGGAGAGGAGAGGAGAGGAGAGGAGAGGAGAGGAGAGGAGAGGAGAGGAGAGGAGAGGAGAGGAGAGGAGAGGAGAGGAGAGGAGAGGAGAGGAGAGGAGAGGAGAGGAGAGGAGAACCAGAGTTAAGCATTTAACAATAGTTAAGTAAAGTTGAAATTAACTCTGTCTTTATATATTTAGCGACCTTGCTTTAGCGATTACACTGGGGCACCTTGCTTGGCACAGAGCTGGATTTTCCTCCCTATCAGGGCTACAAGGGAGCCCGACAGCTGGCAGGCACCTTTGAGGAACATGGCTGGATCAAAAGCAGCCAGCAGGACCCTCTCATCCATGCTTAAATTATGACTTTTTAAGAAAGGAGATGAAGGCTGTGCAAAGTACAATTAATAACACCTTTGCTGCCTCCCCGCCACTGCCAGTCTCTCAGCTCATTCCTCTCACAAAACCAGACAGTTCCTCCTTGACAACAGCCTGAAATATAAACTCACACAAAGCCTATATCTTGTCTGTCACTGGGATTTAAATATTTCAGGCTGTGGCAGACCAGCTGGTTCCTCACTGATTAGAGCCTGATGAGTCTGGTTTCCTAACACGGATGGGTTTTATTCATGGACCTTCAGGTTCTCCGTTTCCCATCTTTATTCCTTTCATCACTCTGGGTAATACCTGGCTTTCCTATCTGCCCTGAGAAACACCGCAAGAAGAGTCCCATTGTGCACAATCAATGGAGCCCTTGGCTCTTTCCTCCCCTGATTATTACAGGAAGGGAAGCCTCTTTAGTCCTTAGCCAAACAAGAGGGACATTATCTTTTCTTTTTTTTTTTTTTTAATTATTATTATTACTTGAAAAAAAAAAAATCATGGAGCTGGACAACCCTTTAATTGCATTTTATATCCATATATGATTTCTTTTTTCTTCATGGAATTTGTGTCCTGTCCATCATCAGCTTGAAAAGAAAGAAAGTTACACTGGAAAAAAGAGTTTACAGTCTACTGGAAAGCAATCCTGTGCACAGCTGGAATTGTTATTTCACTGAACACCTTGGCACTTGAAGTTTAGTAAAGTGCTCACAGAACTGAGCTAACGGATCAACAGGTGAAAGGCATATGCAGAACAAAAGAATCGTGTTTGTTCACAGTGGTGCCTTTCAGAGTACCCTATCTAACTGTAATAAACTTGATGTAGAATGTGACACGGCACATCTGTATGTCAGTTCCATCCTTGGGAGTCTTTAAGGCCAGGTTGGATGGGGCTTTGGCAGCCTGGTGGGAGGTGTCCCTGCCCATGGCAGAGGGGTTCGGAACTGAGGGGTTCGGGCCTTATGGTTCCTTCCAACCCAAAATATCTATAATTCTATGATTCTGCAGAACCCGAGGACTTCACAGCCATGGAGGTGATAGTTCATCTAAGGAGATAAATCCTGTGGTCCACCCATGCTCAGATGAGTGTGAACCATAGTGTTAACCAGCAGTGAGCTCCCCAGATAGGATCACAATAAATTCCAGCTCTGTCCTATCTTCCCACAGGTAGAAAGTGCAAAGGAGAATAAAGACTCTTGCAAAACTGATAAAATGAGCACTAATACAGCTGATCATTAAGTTGCTAAACAGTGATAAATGCAAGCCTTCACCTTAATTCAGAGCTGTCTTCAGCTTCAGAGACAATATATAGGTGGAGCACAACCCCAGAACATCTATATAAAAGTAGTCTATTCATAACAAGACACATGACAGTGCATGACTATGAACAGTATCTCTTTAACTACATTTCACTGGTGCAATAAGTGTTCTTAATAAACATTGCCTGGCTTATCTCTTGGAAACTGAAAAAAAAAAAAAAAGTGATTGATGAGCTTCTGAACTAGTGTTTCATCTGAGCCAAGGTTTTCTCTGACTGATAAATATACCAGACTAGCTCTGGCGTTCCAGCTTATCTCCGCTCCACAGGAATAATGCTACAGAAATGTCTCCCCAGACTTTAGGAGAAGAAGCAGGATGATATTTTGGAGGCTTATCGGCTCACACTAGAGTCCATGCAGCTCTATGTCTTATTGTTAATATTCAGTAAAAAACAGATGTAAGTTTGTTAATTTTTTTAAAGTTAACTGCAAACCTTTTTCTTCAGCACCAGGATGATTTTAATTCATTTTCTCACAGCGCTTGTCAGTTTTTCTGCCCCTGTGTTTCCCCAGCTTGTCTTCTATGCACCATGACAGGGACTGGACAACAGAGAGGGAAAATACAGGAAGATGACACCAATCCAGGGCCACACAGCACAGACTGGGAATGAATTGGAAAGGACTCAGCTGGAAGGTGATCTTTACTGTGATAAAATTATCAGTTTTCTAATCACACAGTTGTAACTTCTGTCAGTGTTTTGGATTTCTTCAGAATCTGCTTCACACACATTTGAAACCTTAAAAACAGTACTTAAAGACATTTATTAAAGGGTTAAGCATGGTAGGAACTCCTTAAGAGTTTTAAAATGATATTCTTTACCCAAGGCAATAGACAGCTTCTTCAGAGTCATTCCATTCTAATGTGTAAATGCTGAAAGTAATTAGACTGTGTCCTATGTGTATTAAAGTATTCAGGAGAAGTCATTTGGAAAAAGTGACTTTTCATGAGAGGCTGCCAAATATTTGCTAGAAGTTATTGCATTACTAATAATATAAGAAGTTTTGGTTTTTAAAATGAAGGCTGTATTGAAACATATAATTCCAAAAAAAGCATTTTGTTGAGATGATCTTTTTTTTTTTTTTTTTTTAACTTTTCAGTAAGGGAATGGACAATGCAAGTGTCCACTGCAGTGTCTGTTGGTCAGAAAAAGATGTTAAATTGAATTTTTCATGAGAACAGTTTACAATTTTGTTAAAAAGATAGAAACTATTTTGTTCTGAAAACAGCCTGAAAAACTCCAAAGAAATGTTTAGATGTTGTTGCAGTTTTGAAGAAAAAATATTCCTTCAACAGCTCTGAATATCAAGTGTGTTTTTTTTTTTAGAGATGTCTTCTGTAGTGCACAGAGTTTCACTTTTTGCTGTTACTTCAAAAAAGGCAATAAAGAGCATTTTTTCTCCTTCCTCATCCTTTGTTGCAGAGTAGACATACAGACTCTCTAATGCTGTTTTATTTACAGAATTCAAATCCCTCCAAAAAGATCACATGCCCTCTGATGCTTGCAATAAGCCCACTGGCTGTTTATGGCTAGAAAGTTAGTATTCATATAGAGACTGCACATAAATGAGAACCAGACCCTATATTACTTCAATCACCGGGGGAGGGTGTCTAAATTAAATGAATGCTATAAAAAGACTTTAGTGTTAGTCATGTCTACTTGATGAAATAAGGCCATGTCTACTTGATTAAATATTATCAATAGTCTTAAAATGTTCTGCTGCCTAATGAAGCCAGTTACCACCTGAACTGTTTATACAGTTGCTTTCTCTGCCTTTTGATCCTCTCCATTCCACATTTTCTGTCATTGAAAGGCAGAAGGTGGAGCGGGGGGTGCTTGTGAAGCTGTCTTTCTTAATTATCACTTGATAATTATCAAAATAAACATTAAACATGATGTGCAAAAAGCTGAGAACAAGGATGCCAGTCTCCTTATAATACCAACATTTTTACTGTATTTAAAAGAGCAGGTAAAATAAGTAAACATAAAAAATTCAGTATCCTCTTAAATCACAGTGTGCTTTGGCTTGCAGCTCTGCCTTGTTACTACTATAGGCAGTGCATAAATATCTCTCTGCCTAATGTAAGAGCTTCCAAGTAGCCACAAAGATTTTAATTATAGGAAGAAGTAATTGTTCTGGAGAAAAAAAGAAAGTAAGTAAGTAAGAAAGAGAAAGAGAGAGAGAGAGAGAGAGAAAGAAAGAAGGAGAAGAAGGAAGGAAGGAAGGAAGGAAGGAAGGAAGGAAGGAAGGAAGGAAGGAAGGAAGGAAGGAAGGAAGGAAGGAAGGAAGGAAGGAAGGAAGGAAGGAAGGAAGGAAGGAAGGAAGGAAGGAAGGAAGGAAGGAAGGAAGGAAAAAGAAAGAGAGAAAGAAAGAAAGAGAGAAAGAAAGAGAGAGAGAGAGAGAGAGAGAAAGAAAGAAAGGAAAGAAAGAAAGAAAAAAAGAAAGAAAGAAAGAAAGAAAGAAAGAAAGAAAGAAAGAAAGAAAGAAAGAAAGAAAGAAAGAAAGAAAGAAAGAGAAAGAAAAAGAGAGAAAGAAAGAAAGAAAAAGAAAGAAAGAACATAAATACTGCAATTATATTTACTTACAAAGGGAAAAGAGGAATCACCTACCAAAAGCACAGTGACTCTTTCATTAATTGAGTGTTATAAATTCTCCATGCTTTGAACCCTCTTTGCCCAGCGGACGGTGCATCTTTATACATGTACATTTAGACAGAGATCCTAGCCCCATCTTTTTGTTTCTCTTGGCCCCCTTTGCAGGGGAGCTGTAGCTTCCTTCCTTGAAAAAAGAAGAGGGCACCTAGCAAGCTCTTCTAGCACGCAGAGCTCCAGAAGGCAAATGGTAGGGTATTTACAGACACTGGTACATCCTCTAGTTCCTGGGTTTAAAAAGGGCCTGCAGTGTCTCTAAGGAGTATGCAGTCTGTGGGAGGTATTCAAACAAGAAATGTTTTGTTTTGACAGAAATTCCAGAAAATTCATTGAAGTGATATTTTGAACAAAGTTGGACTCGAACTGGGCTGAAGCATATAAAGCAATCTAATGAGGATGAGAATATTAATGGAACACGTTGGTTGGGTGCTTACAAAACTGATAGTACTTATAAAACTGATTTTGCAAAATATCAAGTGATTCTATTATATTCAGCATTCTGCGTTTTGTTCAGATAGAGCTCTCCACAGAGGTGCCCAGATTTTCAGCTTGCATCCCTTGTAATGACTTCACTCATGCATCCATGCAGAGGAGGTTGGGCAGGGAGAGCAACTCCAATTATTTTAGATGCCCTTTGAAAACATGGAACTACAAAGGAAAAGTTAAGTGCAAGAAATAGATGTTCATCTGAGGACAAAACTGAGTCATAAGGACATTTGTAGCATGCATTGTAGCACTTGCCATGGTCCCACATCAATGCCTGGATTTTTCATAAGCAACGAGTGAAGTTGAGTTATTCACTCCTTTTTTGACTTCTCACTGTTACAGACTTAGACTGTGGATGGTTGTTAACTCAATTGCACATACCTTTTACAGGCTAAGTCCAATAGTAATGACACTGTTAACTGCTAATCTTAGAATGTCTTACGTATACTGAGAACATCTGTACATTTATCCTAGCAGTATAATGTTTACGTAAATCTTGTCAATGTACTATACACATACATTACACGTGTAGTCTTTATATTTAAAATTGTGCTTGCTTGAATATAAATATCAATGCAAAATGTAATATTTTATGTAAACACATATTTTACTGTTGTATATATTGTGTGTATACAGAATTTGTTAGGAGACAGATACCAAATGCATTTTTAAAGATGATCTTACTCGGTAAGATGAGAGCTCACTTGAGACACTGAATGGCTCAGGGATCCGGTAATGGGATACAAACCTTCACACCTCTATATCAGCACTTCGGATCCAGCTGAAACAAGAAATAATAAAAAGCTGTCACTGTATGGACAGTTTGGTGGCCAGGAAGTTGTGTGCTACTTGTCTTGGCCCATCCAGATGTGTGTTTGTAAGAGCCGTCAGTCCTGCTGGCATGCAGCAGACAGGGAGGCACAAAACCAGCCCTGGTTTCTCCTGATGTTCCCGGGCAGGGCAGGAGGCTGCCCCCTTCAGGAATCCTGTGCTGTTGCCCCCAGGGCAGTATGGCATCCCCAACTTTTTCTTTAGGTTTGCCTAATTGCTCTACCTGACCAGGTAGAAGCTACAGACCTAGTAGTAAAATTCAGTGCCAGGGGTGGGAACAATCTTTTCAGGTTCTACACATATTCCTGTAGTATCAGGCTCTTGACAACAGAAATTCACAGAAACCATCCTCAAGCATAGATGCTGCCTGAAAGATGTACTTTGATAAGCAAAAAAAAAAAAAAAACAAACACCAACCAATCAACCAAACAAAAAAAACCACCAACAACTAAAAACCACCACCATGAAGTGGTGCCAAAACATTATAAGAGTTGATCCTGTTGCGTAAACAAAGAGAGACTCTGTCCTGAGGGCTATACTTATTGTGTCTTTTATGAGCATTGAATTAGTCTGATTCCTGAAATGAGACCTAAGCTACCAGCAACATCCTCAAAACTCTTTCCATGTTATTCTTTTTGGAATAAGCCATTATTTTCATCATTTGAATCATGTGGCATTGTGGATAGAAGGCAATGATAGTACCCTTGAGAGTGAAAGCAGGGAGATCTTTAGGATTGCCTTCTCTTTGCCTCAATTGGAATCCATAAACTAAGGTAAGAAAACAAACAATATATGTGCCTCCTGTGATCATTAAGGCTGACAGTATCACAGAATCTGTGCTTCTGGTTGGAAAAAGGGTCAAGACAACATGTATTCTTGGGCTACATAAAAGGTATTTTTAACACAGAAGGGGGTTATTGTCATTCTCTACCAGCCAGCCATATTTGGATCTGACAGAGCTGCTGTGCCTGGATTAATCTGGTGAGAAGTATTTGCTTGAGGAACTTGATTTGCAGTGCTGGGTGGATTTGCGCAGGATACTTGCAAAGAGATTGCTGATGGCAGTGGCATTATCAGGATACACCTAAGGAACTGAGGCAACACCCACCTCCCTGCAGGAAAGTCACCCATAGAAAGAAAATTACCCTCTGGCAAGGAGAAAGGAGGTTGTGCCTTGCCCTCATTTGCACTGGTGACAATTGAAGATTGTTCACTGCCCTTTTTTCCTTCCCCCATCACTCACCTACTCAAGCATGCACAGACATTTTGGTAATTATGAAATCGAAGTGTTATAGCCATAATGAAAAGAAAACTTCTACAGTGTGATGTCTAATGTGATTATGTAAGGGAAGAGGATATTCTTATCAGGCAACACATAGCAAACAACCTACACATCACTACATCTTAGGCTTTACCTTTCACAACAAGGCACCCCATGTGAAATGGGTGGAGGAGAAGGACAAGACATGTAGGCTTTCCCTGACATAAGTGATGTGGTGTCCGGACTCATGTATCCCACCATGCACAGCCTGTCTGAAAGCAGCAGTTGTTGCATTACCTTGAGCAATAACCCAAACCCTTTCTAAGTACAGTTTGCAGTGCCTGGCAGCAACACTGTCAAGATAACAGGATAACGGCTGTGAGCAGGCAGCTGTCCTGGACAAAGCTGTGGTCGGACTGCATCATTTCACCCCATCCAGTTACCAGGAAGAAGTGTTATTCTTGTTACTGCATTGCTTGCATTTTTATTCATCTCTAAGGCATCTGACTGCTTTACATATGTTGAGACATCCAAACTTTTAATTAGGTACATCAAAAAAAGTACATTATCCCTGCTGCCTGCAGGTTTAAGACTAAGATTTAATCAGTGGGAATGCCTGAACAAAGGGCTATCATTTAGCTCCTCATGAGTGTCATAGGTATAGCAGCAATCCACAGAAAATGGCAGAATTCTGTCCTTTACACACTAGGTTTTCATCAGCACTTTCTTTTCCACAGTCCCCTGTCCTTTCTAATTCCTTGTGTTTGTCTTAATTCAACCATTATTATTATTATATTTTAATCTAGATTTCCTGCTTTGTATTAGTATATTCTCATTACAGCTTTTTCCAAAGGCCTACTGAAAATAAATAAATTAAATAATCTACATTTTCAGGTGCTAAGGTCATCCATATTCTCATTTTGCTTGTACATGGACTCTGTGGCAGCAAACCAGATGCCAGAACTAGATGACAGTGAGCAAGAAGGCCTTTTGCTTAACTTGAGATTTTGTGACCCACATGCCAGTTCTTCTAGTTGCCCACTAATAAGACAGGTAATTAAATGAGACATTTAAGGCATATAAAAATATTATTATATTAGCTAGTACAAAATTTCTGGTAGAGTATTCTAACCCAATAAAATACAAGCAGTGTCCTGTTTTTCTCACTGTTGTGAATTACCTGGTAGAGTCAATGTGTTTGAGCCCGTGCTTGTATATGTCAGCAATTCAGGGCAATTATTTTGTTTCCTGCTCTACAGTGATGTAAAATGTGAGATTTATCCAGAATAATAGTTTGGAACTGGTGCCTGGGTGAATCTTGCTACAAAAGATGACTGGTTTTGCTAATTTTGCTATTAGATGATTGGTTCATAGACTTTGATTGATGATTTTTATTTCCTCCTCCCACATTTCTGTTAGTTTGTGCACCTGGAGTTCTATTCGATAAAAGTATCTATTTGTATAAGGCACTGTGGTATATTTACAAATACCCAAGTCACATCACTTTTAAATAAAATCAGGATTCTCACATTTTTCAGGCTGAACCACCAAGTTCTTCAATGACTGTGAAAAGCAGTGCCCCTGTGCAAGCACCAGATGTGGTCTGAAACATTGGAGATGGGCCTGGGACAGAGGCCAGGTATGAGTGTTCCCAAACTTGGTCAAAGTTTGGGAACTTGCATTCAAGTCCTCCAGTACAGAGAATATAAATGAAGGTTTGTCATTTCCAAAAACGAGGTGGAGTCTGCTGGCCTCTCCACTCTTAAAAGTGGTCATTGCCATTGTAATTAGTTTCTAGACAAGAACTCCTATGTTCGGTTTATTGAAAAGTTTCATTAAATGAGTAAAAGTGATTGAAATAGCAGCTCACCTCAGGATGACTATACTGCATATAGAAACACGCTGAGTTGTCATTGTTTCCTTTACTTTTATTTGACAGTCTTCTACAGGCAGATCAGCTTATGGGGAGTGCTTATGGGGCTCAGTAGATCCAATGACACTGTGTCTTGGTGGAACTTAACAGTACTGGCACAAAAATTACGGCATTTGTCTCTCTGACATTTGTCTCTCTCACCTGGGATTTCAAACTGAACACTTAAGGTAAATTCAACATCCCACCTGTCTTCTCTTCATTGATATTCAGTTAATTTGGGTAAATCAGCATTTGACCTCCCTTGCCAAACTTCTCCCTGTAGAGGAGCTGTGCTGCTGCCCACCTGCTGCACGGCAAGATTGTGCTTAGCCCTGATCCCTGGCACACACCGTGTGCTCACAGTTGATGGCTTGCTTGAAGAAGAACAGACCACTAATAAATTGCACAGTCATTACCCTTTATGCATACTTGTTCTAATAGGTGTCGCAGATTCCTGCCTCCTAATAAGGAAAGGAAGTAGAAAAACACATAAATTCTCCCAAGGGAGTCAGACAGCCTGAAGCCACGTTCGACAGCTGTTACTGTTACCATGAACACCAAGAGCAAAACAAGGATTAGAAAGGGGAAAAAAAAAATAGAAAAAGAAAAAAAAATAAAAGAAAAAGAAAAGATGCATTGCCAGGGATTTTGGCAAGATTTTCTTGGATACGGAATGTGTTTTGCACTGCCCCAATCTATAAAAGCACAGCACTCCTGCGGCACGTGATGGAATTTGGAGATTAAACAAACATTGGCATTAATTAGTCTTAAAAGGAATTACTTCATTTAGCCGAAGTTTGCATTTCTGTATCTCGCTCTTTTTAAAAAAACTGTCACTTTAATCTCCAGCAGTAAGATTTTGGCATTTGATGGAAGCTTGGATACTTCCCCATGCTATGGTGTTATTAAATCTAATTCACAGGAGGTTTCAGAAAATGTTTTCACAGGGTTTACCTTTCATCTTCTATACTCAGCTCTGGTCTTTCTCCTCGGGGCCAGCTGATAGGAATCGGGTGCTTCCCCGGCTGCCCTGGAGCTATGCTGAGTTACACCAGCTAAGCCTCTGTCCCTCTGTGTTATAGCTGAGAAATCCAAAGGGGAGATTCATGTCCTTTGTAAAGAGGTGTATTTAGTCTACCCCGCTGAGATAGTTTATGGCTTTGGCAGGGAAACTGTTGACAGTGCGTACTGTGAATACAGTTCAAAGTGAACTTGAAGTCCTGGAGCTGCAGCTCTCCGTATGCTCGTTACATTAATTTGTTAAAGGTGCTCAGTCTAGGTACATATGTATGTGCGGAGTCATACCATCAATTAAACTGACTCACTTGATATTCTACTAAAAGTGGGAACGGGGTGCACCACAGACTACTGCTGCCTTTTGCAAGGCATAAAAGCAGGGTCACACCACATCTGGACACTAAGGCACCCACAGCACTTGTCACAAGACTGTTAGTCTCAGCACCCTGGCCAAACTCCAGTTTGTGTAATAGCTATCCATATTCTCAAAATATGTCCCCCATAGTTTCAGGTCAACACAGTATTTCTTGCTTTTGACTTAAATCGTTGATTAAGCATGGCTCAGTCTGTACTTACTGAATGTCTGCTGCTTTTCTCATCCTGGCTAGCTTCAGGTGAAGGCAAAGGGATATTTTTCAGGCCAAAAGTCACACCTGCTTTCATCAGAAGACCAAGGTTAAGACTAATCACAAACATAGGAAAAACTGAGCAATAGCATGCTTTCTCACAGGACAATCCAGTAGAAGGGCACAGGGAAGATTTCTCTCCTAGCACCTCACAATTTCTGTGTTTTCATACACATCTCCTGCTTTCCCTCTGCCCTTTGCCTTGTAACCCTCCCTGAACAGAAGCATGGTTGGGGGATGGTCTCTGGATGCTAATATCCCCACCCCATTCAGAGACACATTTCCATCCCACTTCAGGATTCAGTCTTCTATATACAACCACAAATCTTACATGCTCAGTTAATCAAAACACTATGTGTCCAAGGGCCGCTCCAATGGAATAATCAGGCTGAGAAATGACATTTCTATCTGGATGGAGCAAAGCAGCGAGTGTCTTAAAAAACAAGTATAAGGTTAGCTGAAAGCTTAAAAAGACTACATAAAAATTCTAAACCAACTTTAAAAGAGAATTTCAAAGAAAAAAACAACTGTGAAAAACGTTGATAACAATTATCAAAGCACACTTTTCTAAAAGTATTTGTGACCAATGACAGTAACTAGTAATATTTCTTAATATTCTAACCCATTTCAGTTCCTGTCCAATGTCAGTCTTAACACAAGCTAAAAATATGCTACTTATTGAGCTGGAAGAAGGTTTTGATTTACAATTATGCCTTGATGGATTACCTGAAAGCGCAACCTTCAGGCAAACTGTGATTAACTTGACCAAAGACATCTGGGAGAGCCATCTATGGCCTAAAATTATGACCTTGGTATTCTGGGCTGAAACTAGACACCATTTAAATTGCAGCGCTGAAAAACTCTTCTACAGAGGCCTTTGTTTAGGAGGCCAACAGGTTTTTTAGCTCCAGCAGTTGAGCAGAAACACCTCCTGTGAAGTTACAGGGGGGAAAAAAAGTACTTCCTATTTTTTTCAGTCATTTATTTAAAAGCAAAACTCCAAACATTCCCATCTTGTATGAATAAAGAAGCAAAAACAATTAATAACTTAATGATTAGCAAATGCTGTAGACATAGGTTTGTATTTTACTTAGCAAGATTTATGGAGTTAAATATAAAAGTATGACTCTTGAAAGCCATGTGCTCATAATTAGCTCAAGTCTTACCCCTGGATACTGTAAAATCACAACATGCTGTCAGAGCCCATTTTCTGATCCTGTTATCAGCATGGAATAAAGTTTTCCATTAAATGCAAAACAGATTTACAGGTGCTAAAACAGCTATTTTATCAGTGGGAAACAGGCTACCTTTTGTTCTCTAGAAAGGCATTTCATGATTTTACATTGGTCAATTGATTGTACAATAAAGGGAAACAAAACAATTTAGTTCATCTACTGAAACTGAAGAAGATATAAATTGAAAATAAGGACAAGGAGAAGTAATGCCTCTTTGAATGTAGGATGAATGTTCTTGCATATTGTCACCTACTGTAAAAGGAAAGGAACAAGATAAAAGCAACGCTGTTCCTTTCTTATTGCTGAGTATGTTACATAAATCCTCAGTGTTCCTACAGTCAAGTTCAAAGGATAACAGAATTCCAGGCAGCAGTGAACATTCAAAATTAAATTGCTCTGTTAAAGAGAGGTCCTGCAAAGATAGTACTCCTCTTGGTGTATTAATTCCTCTCGTGAGCTTTTAAGTGAAGGGGCTCCCAAGCTCCCCAGGGGAGGCGATTCCTGCCCCCTGCATCCTTATCTGCAGCAAGGAGCCCACTCCCCTGGAGCAGGAGGGTGGGTGCCCTTTCAGGGGAAGGAGCTAACATTTTGCTGGTACTCCAGAAACTGAAGAAGAGAAGAATAACCTTTTGCGTGTTTGCCAGGCTGACATAGAGTAGGTGGTCACTGAGGACCAATCTGAATGTTTTGGGAATAGGGCATTGGGCCTCCTAAGAACAGCTGCTTCAGAGTTTGGTGACTACAAACTGCCTGCTCAAGAAGAAGCAACATCCTTTGGTTTCCCATAGTGTGAAAGTTTTAATATGACGGTTGATAGAAACTGCGTTTCAGGGACTGTGTCTGAATATTAGGCCTAGCCATGCATGACCCTGAACTCCAGAGCCATTTGCTAAGTTCAGATCAAGTCTTTAACTTGCAAGATGTTATTTATAACTGCTTTTAACAAAGTGTTTTGATGAAGGTTTTGAGAGCACTCTAAAGGATTCAATACATTTCTTTCTCTGAAATATCCCAGGCAACTTCAAAAAACACATGACCCATCTTTGTATCCAACATTAAGAGCCTGAAAGCATAGAAAAGAGGAGTCTCATGCAGAAACAGTACAGAGCACTAGATAAAAACTCAGCATTGTCTTACAGCTTTGGCAAATGCAGAAGAATTCAAAAACAGAACAGCTATGGTGAGTCACAATGAGGCTTCATCTGACCCAGTTTATTGACCAATTTCCAAAGTGTATCTTATGCAAACAAGGTGATCCTTCCTCTGTCATAACCTCCAAGCTTCCAAGACCCGGTGGGAGTGCAGCTTTCTGAACTGGAGATTGTTTAGGGGACACCAATTCATCCATCCTATAGGTTTATCATTTTTAACCCTCTGTTGCCAGACTGTGTTTTCTGAAAAACAGCCTCTCATTTGATTGAAGTCTTCCATGTAGCAATTTCTCTAGGTGCTCAGCAGTTATATTATTATGAAAAAGACTCCATAAGCATTTCCTTATTTATTTATTTATTTATTTACATATATACAAATATATATATATATAAATTTCCTTTTCCTTCTATATTGCTGTAACTGAGAAGATATTAGTGCAAAGAGCCTGTCTACCTTCCCTTAAGAAGATGGGACATTTCAAACTTTCCATGACCTGTTCAAGGGCAATTTCCTCTTCTAAACAGAGAAAACTGCAAAAGGACTTCAGAGAACTTTAAGGCTGTTACTGATGTTATATGAAGTGGTTTACAAGTAGGTGTACAAGATGGTCCTTTACTGCTCAAACAAAGGGTAATGTAATGAATATGACAAAGCATTTGCACATGGTCTTCCATGTTTGAGAACAAACCTTTCTTGGAAGCATTTACATGAACACTATACTGTGGTGCTGTCTGTCAGCACCTCTGAGTGACTCAGTACAGTACAATACAGAACACGTATTGTACTGTATTGATCATGGGTCCAGAACAGTTAAAAGAAACTTCTACCAAATGTTGGCCCAGTCTTAATTTGGTAGTAAACTCACAGGTTTACATACATGACTGAAGGGAACCTGTGAGATCCAGATACCTCTGAAAATGTAGAATTTGCACTGTTTTTGCAAGTCCACTTGATTTAAGAGAGGTAGCCAGAAAACAGAAGCCAAAGCTGTTGATCTGACTGACAAAATGATGGTTGGAATTGACATTGTCTGCTTTTTCACAGACTAAATGACGGATACATAAGGTCTCAGGTTCCAGTGATACAGAACACAGAGAAAAAAGTTCCCTAGATTGTGGGTCAACCCAAAAGAAGAATAATGTGACATTAAATACAGGGGGATGCAAGATTTCATTCTTTCATTCTATGATAGAATGATAAGGCCCAGAATCAAGGGAACTTTTGTCTCTGTTTCCCCCAGCCCAAGAAATAATTTCTGAAGAGTGAACTTCAAAGTGCTTGACCATTTGTCAGAAATTATTGCAAAACTACAAAGAAATATCCAAACAGTAAATCAAAAATCTGAGAAAGAAACCTCTTGCAAGGACTACAAAGGAAGAAAAAAACAAATGGCATGGAGAGTTGATTATAACACCAGCAGTTTGCCACGGCAAAGGAGAAACTGATACCAGATGCTGCTGAGAGCTCTTTCATTACCTTGTGCAAGACCTGCAGTGCCGTGGAGGGGCCCCATGCAGCACTATGTCTCTAGCTGGGATAAATGTGAGGCACTTGGGGAAAAAGATTCATTCTCAAAAGAGATCTGCAGAACCAAATATTATTTTATTTGAATGATGATTCGATGACCAACTCATCATAAGTTTGTTGCATTCTTTCATTATCTCCAAAAAATAATTTTGCAGTTGTCCTATTTCATAATATAAATCTATGTCAGTGCTTTTAATGTCAGCAGCATTACTATTTAAAGTGAAAGTAACAGATGAAAAATTAATAATTATTTATTATTATTTTTTTTAATATTGGAAGCAAAGCTTTCCAGACCTTATTGACCTTGGCATGTTCTTTCTAGACTTTTTAATCCTCAGACATTTTTGTCTGACCCTTTAAATTTAATTTTTATTTGTCTGGTTATTTAGCAATTTGTGAATTATAGCATGCAATTCCATCATTTTCTTCCACTCTCCTAGAAAGTAAGATCAGCTAGAAACTGGATGACTTATGTTTAGGCAGTATTCCCTGTGCAACATTACTCTCTTGCTCATACTGTGTCAGAAGAAGAAAATGTACAGTATGATAAGGGAGTGAGGGATTTTATCTGTTTTTTTTTGTTTGTTTGTTTGTTTTTTTATTAGCATATTTACAGACAGATGTACAGAATTGTTCATCTGCTCAAAACTTGAAGTGTACTGTATACAAACACCACAAGGGAGGACTGGAAAAAAATGCCTTGTCTTAGAAGTCAGAAGGTGTTGTGTTTTGGGTTTTGTTTGTTTGTTTTATTTTGTTTTGTTTGTTATTGTTTTTGTTTTAATTAAGTCTCTTTTTATTCCCCTTGTGGTTTCTGGTCTTTTCGGGTTCACTTGCTTTGTGTTTCCATGGTTTTCTCTGCAACCATGAGGAATACAAATGCTCTTTTCCAAATTAGTAAAAGCAGAAATTATATGGAATCACTAGAGTCTGACAGCTGAGTTTTTTTAGCAAAGCATATCAAATGTAACAGCTGTTGTAATAAAACTGTTAAATCTGTCGATACTGTGGCTGAGAATCAGATGAAGGACATGCAAAGAGATGGCAGCAGCGAGTCAAAGCAAGCTGGGGACTAAACAGCGGCAATGTTCTGAGCGAACTGGTAACTCTAGAAGGCAAATGTTATCAGTGTTAATGATTTGTTTAATTTTGGGAGACACTTGGCGGCCTATGTGGAAATGTGAATTCTACAGCAGCTGACTGGAGAACACAGGCAGGTTCCTTCCTTGAATATGTATCTCATATGTGATGCTCTTCCAAACAAACAAACAAAAAAGTCACTTTAAAGGCCTCTGAATGTTTTCCAAAATTTTGTGTGAATAACTCCTTGAGTTATTGTTACTCAGGGAAAGAGACAGGATGGCAGCAGTTATGCAAGTGCCACTGTGCCTTGGGAGTACTCTCACTCTTGCCAGGCTCTCAGGTTCAGTTTCACAGAGTGGCTGAATGTAGTATGGTGCTGTAATTTAATTGGGTTTGGAAATAAAAATAAAAAATCATCTCCAAGTCATCAAGGGAGGGAATGATTACCTTATTCATCAAAGAGAAGCATACTGACTTGCTCTTGGCCAAGGGACCTGGTAAAAGAAACCTGTGGAATTTGTTACAAACATTTGCATTGGAGAGAGAAAAAGAGAAAATTATAAGAATGTTTTCTAAGCTTACCACACGTTCTGTCCTGTCTTGGTCATTGTTTCTGACAAATAAATTCTCAGGAAACAAAATGATGTCACTGCAACACTGGGTATCTCAAACATAAACTATCAACATAAAGTATAGAGAACTTTTCCTTTACTACTTCCTAAATTACCTTTTAACCATACTTCTCATATTTATAAATACCAAATATACAGAACCAAGAAGAAAATGCTTCTCACTTTGTCACAAACATTGTAAAAGCCACCTTCTTTTCCATTCATACACGTTGTGAGGGTTGTCTTAAAACATCTTTCGATAAAGTCACACAGAATAAGCCAAAAAATATTAGTGAGGGGCCCAAAACTGAACACAGTACTCGAGGTGCGGCCTTACCAGAGCTGAGTACAGGGGGATGATCACCTCCCTGGTCCTGCTGGCTACACTATTCCTGATACCAGCCAGGATGCCATTGGCCTTCTTGGCCACCTGCGCATGCTGCTAGCTCATGTTCAGGTGAGCATCAATCAGCACCCCCAGATCCTTTTCTCCTGCACAGCTTTCCAGACACTCTGCCCCAGGCCTGTAGCATTGCATGGGGTTGTTGTGACCAAAGTCCAGGTCTAAGCACTTAGCCATGTAAAACCTCATCCCATTGGCCTCTGCCCATTGACCCATCCTGTCCAGGTCCCTCTGCAGGGCCTTCTGCCCTCTGGCAGATCAACACTTCCCCCCAACTTGGTGTCATCTGCAAACTTACTAAGGGTGCAATCAATTCCCTCATCCAAATCATCAATAAAGATATTAAAGAAGATGGGCCCCAGCACCAATCCCTGGGGAACACCACCAGTGACCAGTCTCTATGTGGATTTCACTCCGTTCACCACTACTGTCCAGGCCTGTCCATCCAGCCAGTTTTTAACACAGCAAAGAACAGCATCTAATACACAGTACTTGTAATTGGTACCCCATCTTTGTTGTATTTAGATACCCCAGAGCACAAATGAGGAACAAAACATAACTTTTGTAGCTGCTTTCCTCAGTAAGAAATGTGAAAATGATTCATAAGTCTCATAAATATCT
The DNA here is from genome assembly GCF_963932015.1 of Anas acuta. Taxonomy (NCBI): domain Eukaryota; kingdom Metazoa; phylum Chordata; class Aves; order Anseriformes; family Anatidae; genus Anas; species Anas acuta. The sequence continues at coordinate 38,833,746 of NC_089017.1, read as the reverse complement.
AGAGGAATTTGTTCTTTTGGCCAAAACAGAAAGCAACTCCCAAGTAAATATTAGCTTTCTGTTACATTTTCTCCTACCTAATTGCAAAACTACATCAAGGAATAGAAATATGTTTCATTTTCCTTTTGTGGGTTTCTTTACAATACTGAGGAAAAACAATGGGGGTTTTACTGCTGCTGAAAAACCACCAGCCTCTTCCTGATTCTTTCCACTACTTAGCCAAGGATCTAGGTCCAGAATCTTAACGTATTTGTAGCTGAACCATCTGCCCCAATGTAAAGTGGAGAAGTGGCATTGAAACTGGTGGAATTTGCCTGGTGTTCTGTTGGTGGAACGGACAGCACAGTCTGGCCTTTGAGATGACCTCTCTAAAGAGTTAGGAACCATATAAACTACATGACTGCTGTAAATGAAAAAGAGTCTCAGGACATGTCTTTAAACAGAAGAAAAACAATAATAAAAATATGGTGTCAGTACTAGAGTGGAATTCTTTACCCATCCTGAGTGACTTTGTTGTTGTATATTACAATGTGGAGTAATGTCTTTTGAGAAGTAGTCGAGAAGAAAAAATGGTGGTTTAGTCTCTTAAAAGAAGTTTACTCACCTGAGATAAGAAGAAAAGTTTGCTCTGATATAAAAATAAGTGAAAGGATACTATGGTTGCAAAGCAGAGTGTTTGTTTTGTTTTGTTTTGTTTTGTTTTGTTTCTTTTTTTCTCTTTTTACACCTGAGAGCAACATTCATTAAATTGTCAGACCTTTTCCTAATAGTTCCTAGTATTTTTCTGACTGTTTTGGACCAAATATGAACACATGCACATATGAACTTATCTTTTACTTCAAGAGATCCTATCCAAGCACAAACCTAATTCACTAATTCACTTTTATGGGAGAATAAAAATTGAATTAGTTCAGCTTCAGGCAGGGATAATGGAAGGTTAATGTTTTATAACATGAACTTTAAAAACTCAAACGATAAAAAAGGTATAAAAAAATACTGTTAATAACCTCAAGAAATATTTACAGTACAATGATAAAATACATATTACAGTGCAATATATTATTTTAAATAACAATAATGCTTACTATATTCTACCAAAAATATGTAGACATGACATTCAATTATATCTGAATGGAATATTAATACAAAAATGGAAGGAAGGAAGGAAGGAAGGAAGGAAGGAAGGAAGGAAGGAAGGAAGGAAGGAAGGAAGGAAGGAAGGAAGGAAGGAAGGAAGGAAGGAAGGAAGGAAGGAAGGAAGGAAGGAAGGAAGGAAGGAAGGAAGGATTTGAAACTCTGAAGAAACATCTGGGGCAACCAGGTAGTTTGGAGGCAATATCTGTTGAAAATGCAACATACTAAAAATATCCCAAACCTAACAGAAAAAAAAGATATGGAAGATTGAATACAGGGGTAGAAAAATGCCAAGCCTTTTACATCAAACTCATTGGAAAAAATACCACAAAATGAAGTAAAGTCTCACTAAACAATGAAATTAATCCTGAAAAGGGAGGAAAAGTGTTGAGCAATTTTGGGTACAGCTTTTGGGTGCTTCAGAAGAAACTTCAGTCCCTAACAGGCTGGTAAGCAGAGATTTCAATAGCATCTAGAACTGCTGCATGGTATCTTGGAAAACTGAAGTGCACATTTGGATGCATTTTCCTCAAGTGCTGAAAGAAGATACAAGGATTCAGACTGAACCCATCTCCAGTGGAAATTATGCTGCATTGTTACCTTTAGGGATGTTGGGACACCATGGAGATGGGTGTCATATGTCTCTCCTTCTGCGAATTTTGGTGTAATATCAGGGAATTTATTTTTTTTTTCCTGCATTTTAGATCTCCACCTACAAAATGGGGGTAAGGTTTCTTCCGTCAAAGGTGTGGGCATGTGCTGTACCTATTCTAGTACTTGTAATGGCGGCTTCTCTGGTCAAACTGTGGCTCCTATTCAAACTGGCTTGTGGTCTCTTATTGACTGGTAAATATAAAATGGAAGTTGTTAGAAGACTGAAGTGAAATCAGTCCAAAGACAAGAAACCAAATAACCATTTGGCTGTGCACTGAAATTCAGAACATACCTAATGTCCCCACATTTTCATAAAAATTATCTGTTCTTTACTTGAAGCAGTTGGTTAATTAACTCAATATAATCTAAAACCAAGGCTTTAACAGAGGTCCATCAAGCACAAAGAAACGCTATGGAAGAGAAGTGAAGAAAGGCAGATTGAGAGAGAGAGCATTCTGACAGTGAAATATTGAAAGAATTCAAACAAAATCTTTTTGTACTTAAAAAATCAAATTAAAACAAACATGGCAAAACAAGCTTACCACTAATGAAAGCTGAAAAAATCAGATGCTGTGGCAACATGTAACACTGAATTCTCCTCTTGCACAGGTACTGCAACTTCTTTTTTAGTTCAGGAAAGTGTGAGCATGCAAAGTTGCATTACCAACTCACTAACTAATCTACTAGGCATTGGAGAGTTCTAGCTTCTTTTACTGATATTGGTGGAATTTTTTAATGCAAACAGTTTCTATGTAAGTTTTCTTAAAAAAAAAAAAAAAAAAAAAAAAAAAAAAAAAAAGAAAAAAGGAAGCACTGAGGAAGTTTAGGAAGCACCTAAACTCAGTGAAACAAACACTCTCCTAATATCACTTTTTATTCTGTGCTGTTTCACATTCATGTACTTATAGCCACCAAGGAACCTTCATGTTTCAACTGGAGTACAACCATATCTGAGGTCAGTTTTGTCTTTATTGGCCAAACACAAAGTCTGGAGCCAGCACAAGGTGGGCAAGGAAGCAGATTAGAAATGAAGAGATATGAACTGGAAAGGGAAACTGAAGCAAGTGGGAATGTTTACTTTAAAGAAGAGGTAACTATGCCAGTATAGTCTTCAAATATACAAAAGAAAACTATAAGCAGGAAGGCAATACTTTTTTTTTTTTTCTTTTTTTTTTTCATGGCCATTGGGCCTGAGCTATACTGAGGGTATATTAAGTGGTTTGGAGGATATGCTTTCTAAGACACTGCAGTAAAGTGTATCAAGGATTGTGAAAATATCATTACTACGGGTTTCTTAAAACAGGTTGAACAAGTTGCAGCAATGGGCATCAGTACTGCCCTGGCTTCAGGCAAGTCACAGACTAAGTGACCTCTCTGGACCCCTCCACAGAAATCCATTCTCTGAGACTTTTAAAGGAGCAGCAATCTTCTCCCCACCTTTTTTTCTATTTTCTCCAAATGTCATTTCTATGCTTCACAGGAGACTTCTCTACTCTTGAAGCAAATCCAGATAGTAAGAGCAAAAATTTGCACAAAACACCCTTTTAAAAACTGCTGTAGCACGGATGCAGGCAGGACAAGGTGCAGGAGGTGATCACTTCTGCCAAAGATTGGGGCAAATAAAGTCAGTGAGTGACTGCAGGCAAGGTGTCTTGGGCACATTTGCAACAACATAAGCACAGGTTTCACAGTGAAGTTTTATCCCAACTGTATCATTTTACAAAAGGTTGCATTCAAAGGTGTATCTGCTAGGGAAATTTTCCTTCAGTTTTAGATGTTGGCCCAGTCCTCAGTTGGTAAAAGTTATTGCTAGCCCCTGGTCCTAAAAAAGAAAAGCAGAGCTACTTATTCTGTATGCAGGTTTTACTCCATAATTTTATCTCTGCATCTGAAAAGCTCATTTTACTTGGTCTTGTCAGAGGTATTTGATGAATTACTGTTGGTAAATAAGTGCCATTTTTGAAAGCCAGTGTGTTAATGAGACAGGAAAGCCTCTGGAGACAGGGAAACACCACAAGCTGTTCCTGGTTCCTAATGACTCACCTGAAAATCTGGCCTGAAAATAACTGCTTCCACTACTGAGGGATGCAGGTTACCTCTGGAGTTGAGCTAAATGCTACAGGGCTTCAAGGAGAGATGGGGAAAGAGCATCATCATTTCAAGGAAAATCACAGCAGAATAAGCATTAGCTTTCTGGGAGTATTTTAATCACCTTTTTTGTTTAACAAAGCTGGGAACATAATGCTGTTTTATGAGCTCCCCTCCTCTCTCCTCCTTCCCCCCCCTTCATCCCCCCAAGTGTCAGTTATTGCTTTTGGGGCTTTTTCTCTCTTTTTTTTCAAGCATACTTTATATGCCTGCCAGAAAAGGGGGGAATATTATACCCTGGAATCTTCCTGCGTATGTTAAAACAGTGCTTGGCAAAATGGTACTGGAATAACAAGCAACAGCTTTCTTAAGATAGAGTCAATCAATTCCAGGGGAGGCTATTTACTGGATTATATACAGTCCTCTTGGAAGAAGAAAATCTCTCAAGTGCTCTCAGTTTGACAAACATTTTTTCCATCATCTGGTTAGAATTTTTGTGCCAGTCAGCTTGCAGCCCTGCTATTTCCTCTGCATGTGTTCTGCAAGCCGTGGGGAGGATACATTCGTTATTTTGAAGGAGTCAGGAGTGAGATGCAATTATGGGGGCCTAAGCACACAAGAGATAAAATCTCCTTCCCGCCAGCCAACATAGAGGGCAGTCTGTCTGGGCTCAGAGGCAGCTGATCAGATCTGAGCCTGAACATTTGAAAAAAAGTCTTAGCAGCCTATGAGCCCCATTTGTTTATTTAGAAAGAACCCATTGTATCATTTGGTTATTCTAACAAGGCCTGCAAAGCAAGTGCTGGCTTCGATATGATGAATTTCAAACACATCCAGCCTGTTTGCAAGTGAAGTGGCTTCATATTGTGCTGCCTCTTAACATGTACCAAATCCTACACAAGCTTGCCAAGGTCTTTCAAATGTACTTTTGACATTTCAGTGCAGTTTATAGGCTCCAAATGAGAGGTATGTTTGAATGAGGGCAATTTTTGGTAATTTGCCTGAATTCTGCATTTATGCTTTCTTTGGCCTAATCTGTTTAATTGAGATCTGCTCCCTGGCTGACTGCCAGTATTAGCAGAGCATGTGGGTAGCAGATTGGTTTACCTATGTACTGCAGAAAGACTTTTTTTTTCACACTCTTTGAGTTTCACTTGCATGTTAAACTAGCAATGGTTCAATGAAATGTCCCCCAAACCAAGTATTTACCATTTGCCTCTCAACGTTTCATTTTTCAACATATAAATGTGGCAGATAGCTTTTTCTATTGGTTAATAGTAAAGCCTACTTCAATGTCTGACAGTGCAATACTTAGTTTTCATCTTTGAGACCAGAGAAATCAACACTGACGTTTTGTTTTGTGAGGGTATTGAAGAGCTAAGCGTGCAGTGTGAGAACTATGGGGCCCTTGACCATTTTGATTACAGAGTCACATCAGCTTATGTGAAGGATTTCAATGAATTTTAACACTTCAGCAAGCTTGGAAAATCTGTAAAATTCTTTCCTTTTGATACTGAAAGCTGAATTTGTTAAATGTCCTTATATGAGAGATGTAAACTCTCAGCTGAATGACTCATTCTGTATCCTTCAGGAAGACATTTTTGTAAATGCTGAAGCTTTCATTTCAGAGCAAAGATGCCAACTTCCCTATGCTGGGTAAGAATGTTTGGATCCTGTCAGAACAGTTAGATCATGGTAAATGACTCCATTAAAAACAAGCAAACAAACATACAAACAAAAAATTTCTGAAATCAGATTGTCTTCAGGATATTTCATCCTTTCTCTTGAGCCAAAGCAATACTACTGGAAAGGAAGATGGGGAAAAAAATGTTTGACCCAAACAAATCACTGTTCATTGCCTGAAGGAGCATCCCTCCAGTCCGCTTCCCTGTCTTACATTATTGGCCAATGCTCTAAATATTTCATATTGCTTACCAAGATTTTGGGAACAATAGCACGGGCACTGTTTGACATAAAGATTTAGGATTTACCATGAAAAATATTGTCTAAAAACTAAAAGTGAACATAACCTCACCATGCCATGAGCTGTGCAAACTTCTGCAGGATGATACAAAACCAGCAATAATATATGTATTTAATAGACTAAGTATTAATTGTCTATAGCCTCTATATTAGCATACATTTTCAAGGAATCCATTCTCTATTAAAGAGGAGAATGGAAAATCTGTTGACCCAATGAAAAAAAATGAACCCTCATTCTAAGTGCAAAATAAACTTATCCTGGTGAGTTTACTTGCTTCATCCACCCCCCTTTCTTCTACAAGAATATTTCTACAGTGCCTGGTCTGAGCAAACTGGTTCAGTTAGAGTAACAGTCAGTGCTTGTTTCCTCTTACCCATCCCACCACTTACCCATCCCTTCCTTCAAGCTGAGCAGGACCCTACATACCTGCGATGTTCAAAATGCTTAGCTAATATCTGCCTGCCAGTTCTTCCCAGTATGAACCTCTCCCACAGTTACGCATCTTCAACTGCAAAGATTTTAACAAGACTCTGAAGAAGGTGAGATTAAGTTAGCATTAAACCTTCTTCTGACCTGAGCCTAAAAATCCAAAGCTGGCTGCAGTAAATATCTAAAAGAAGACTGCTGCCAATAGCTGTTGCTGAGGTCAGATGGCACAGACTTCCCTTTATAAAGAAAATGCACATTTCTGTTTCTCCATGGAAATGGGTAACAAACCAAGAGATCAGGTGTTTCACCATTAACACACAGAACACCCCGCAGACCGTTCTTTACCCTTGCTGATCCTTTGAACACATCACCACTATGAAGGTGTTATCTTGAGGACACAGCTACTGCTTAGAAGCTTAAGCAAAATCCACAGCCTACCTTTTCTGAACTGATTATCAAAATGTTTATAGGGATTTCACCAGGAAGCACCGAAAAACACCTTAATTTCTATTCTGTGTAAGCAAGGCAAAATCAACTGGACTGTGTGACAAGGAAGAATATGAACTTTGATGTCTGGATGGACAATTATAGCTCAATACTCTTGCCCTATGGGCACTTTATGTTTTTTTATACTTTGTGTTTTCCTGTTGCCATTAGTGAAAACGTTGTTTGATTATAGTGCTAACTATTCCCCTATGTAACAGTTCACCCATAAACATAGGTGTGAAATCACAGAAAACCACATTTTTGGACTTAACAGCTACAGTAGAACTGGATGTATTTTTCCTTATTTGGTGTATTTCATGTTCAAAACACTTCATAAATGTAAAAGTTGTGAAATACAAGAAATTGTGAAATACAATGGTGAAATACAAGAAATACAAATTCCTGACTTCATAGCATCAGAGAAGAAGCTGGTCAAAGATAATGTGCCTGAAATGCTCACAGAAAGAGTCACTAGAAGTGTGCCTATGAGAACAGTGTCCTAAAACCTCTTAATCTTACGCTCGGGATATTAGGCAATGCTCCTCCTCATCCCAAATGATTCTACTGGTTGTGAACTCATCTAGAACAAAACTGTAAATTGCAACTCAAGTCAAGACACAAATGAAGACAATAACAAATGAAGGAAACAGCCTCAAGTTGAGCTAGGGGAGGATGAGATTATATATCAGGAAGAATTTCTTCATGGAAAGGGTGGTTAGGCATTGGAACAGGCTTCCCAAGGAAGTGGTGGTGTCACCATCCATGAAGGTGTGATGAAGAGAAGTGTGGATGTGGCGCTTGGGGACATGGTTTAGTGGTGACCTGGTAGTCTTAAGTTGATATTTGGATCTGGTGATCCTAAGGGTCTTCTCCAGCCTAAATGATTCTATGATTTTATGATAATATGCAATATTCTGATTACCTCGTTTTAGTGGAAAATTTCTTCTCCACCTTAAAAGAGTACTTCCATATAGTCCGATAACAGTAATGACACAGAGTAATTTCTACCACTGAAAAGTAGATACCAAACGTTTGGTGAAAGTTTGACATTTCTTTCATTCTGAGTGCTCAGATGTTTCAACTAGCCTCTGGGAAACTACATGTTTAAAAAGAAAGTGCCATAAATTGGGATTATAATAACTAAAACAGGCACAGGAATAAAGAATACATAGTTTTAAAATTAGTCACAGAACCAAAACTTTTGAAGGACTTGATGAATGTGGCTCCTTGAAAGCTTATTGATCTAAATTCATTACATACATTCATAAATCGGAGCAATCTGCCAAGCCTACCAGCACTCAAGTATCAGGAAAGCTCTCTGGTTACCGAACAGCTTTAGACAACTACACAACCAGGTACTTCATATTGGACAGAATTAGCTTTAGCAGCAAAGTAGGCTCAGGGCCTGGCATCCCAGTAGATTTGCCTCTGAGAAAGGTCTGACTGTATGAAAGATGGGTGGCCAAGAGAAATGGAAAAAGGTGTCTGCCTGACAGAGAAACAAGCAAATAAAATCTTTTATATTTTGTTTTTGCATTTGTAACCAGGGTTAAACGGCGAAATACATGTTTGGACTCCAAGGAAAATAATAGTAAACAAATTTCATTTCTGTACTTGCTGTGGCTCATGACCACCTCAGACAGCCTTGCAGGGGAAAAATACCACACATTTGAAAAAAAGATCTGTTATTATGTCATACTCTCAATGACTTTCTCCATTATCAAATCAGAAATCCACTTACAAATTTCATTTTGCAAAATCTGTCTTTCTTCAGAATATGGACCTCTCCTTGCTCCATTTTCCATAGCCTAAGCATCTATTAGCATCATCTTATGTGTGTTATTTGTCTGTAAGTAATCCCTCAAGCTTGTATAAATACACCTACTTGTGCTGTGTGCTGGAGCAGAGCTGTGCATGTTGTAACAGCTGGCATTCAACCATCTAGTGAGTAAACATCATGTCCAGGAGTTAAAGTGGACTGGAACAGTTCCAACTTAAGTCTGCTGGAAAGCTACTGGGTTAAATATTTGGTCCTTATCCTCACCCTTCAAAAAGGTAAATCATGTCTAAAAAACAAACACCATCAGGTTGTTATCACCGTCTTGCGAAAAGCTGTATCTGTGACACTCTTTTGCATCAATTAGCATTTCAGACTTTCAGTACTTTCTTACATGGTAAAATATGTTTCAGATGCCAGAATATATTTACTTTATGCTTGGTGTAAACCACACAAATTAAGCATGATACAAGCTATGTCAGGTTATTAGTGAATTATGTAAAAATATTACAGACTGTTGTTGCATGATATACTGGTACTTCAGAATTCTCTTACCCCTTCAGGGTGCTCCTGACCCTTGTTCAGAGATGCAGCTGTCTCCCTGGAAGCTCAGGGAAGTCCTGGGCTTGGCAGTCCCCACTTGCATACATGCAAGCTCTAAGAAGGAACAGCTACAGAACAAGTCCTCTCTGAACCATCTGGGCATTTGGAGTGGCAGAAAGGTTTGGAAGCCTGAAAAAATAAAGTAGTGGAGTTGATAAGGCAATGTCAGGTCTGGATGGAGGGGAGTAAGTGTTCTTTGTAGAAAGGGAAAGGTGGAAATGAGCATGAGGTGGGAAATTGAGGACACTGAGGTGAGCTTCATGCTCACACAAAAAATAACACATATCTAGTCAGATTCTCATGTAAATTGTAAAATTATTCAGAGAGACAGTACTTGTCCATTTGAAAGGTGACTAGTAGAAAGAAACACAAGTTTATAAGCGCTTGGTTGCTGTAATTATTGAGGCAAGAAGCTGTTTTATTCCTATTAAAAAAAATAAATTACAATGTTCACCCAACATAGCAATTGTCTTTTAGTCCAGAGATAGAATTACAGCACATATTTTACCACTCTTTTAGCACTTTTCTGTTGTTTCTGCATATCTATTTGGAACATTTATTAGTTCTATCGCCAGTTGCCTTCACACTGTCAAAATGCATTTCCTTCTAGATGCAGACCAATTACTGGATATGTCAGTGGGACTCTACCAATGGGAGATTGATTTTCAACAGCTGAAAAAAATGAAAATGACATTATTTTGTCACTGTTGTAGCTCTCATGCTGAAATATGTGATTTTTTTTAATAACTTTTATCTTGCTTTTACCAGTGACCTTTTCATCTTGCTCTGGTTGTGACCAAGAAACAGGTCCCCAAAAAAGGAATGTTTCTCAGGGTTGACATGTGGCAGTTTTGGACTTTCTAGGAATCTGAATAGAGCTCAAAGAATTAGATCAATATATTGAAAACTGTCCACTCACATTGATGTGTTCTGCATTGTCTCAGATATTAAATATCAGAGATTATTTAAAAAGAGACAAAAAAAGAGTCCTATTTGAAACACACAAACTAAAAGGCAATAGATTAATAGATAAATAAATAAATAAGTGAAAAGACCTGTTTCAGAACTCCATATGATGCAAGGAAATGTTTAATTCCACATTCATTACATTTAGATGCCTAGTGCAAGCCAGTTGTCCAGGCTCCCTTCAGGGGCAGTGATAAGAAACAACCACTTCTAGAAGTGGCACAACCCATCTGTCTATGCTGGGATATTGCAAATAGTCTTTTGAGGTTCTGGTTTCACCAGTTTGACTGCAGGATACCCTTAAGTAAGATGCCTAACTTTCAGAGGACAGAAATCTACAGCTAACTGGATCTCACCTAATTAATTTTGCCTATACTTGGTAACTCAGGAAAAGAGAATCATCACAGTATTGGCAGGTTAACTGGCTGAGTACTGGGAATACAGTGTACCGGAGCTGCACATGTACATTTTAAAGGGGGATGCTGGTATTATAACTATCACAACATCACATTATTTATTTATTTATTATGGTCTTTTCTTACACATATTTCCTTCGATAGCAGCTAAGAATTAAGGAACTATAAAATATGGGATTTACTGGGAAAAAAATGCTACTTTCCAACCAACACTACTGTAGGAATAGTACAACAAAAGCCAGGGCTCCACCTGAGTCAAAGATGCAGTTCAGGCAGGAATCTGGGTAAAGTACACCATTTTCTACAGCCCAAAGCACACCAAGAAAGGCTGAATCTACTTTAAAAGTCCTCTTTATCTATGTAAGCCCAACAGGCAGACACTTTTTCTTCAGCTTTCATCTCAAAGAAAGCTTCATAACAGTGGGCATAATTCAGATGGCCGGTTTGCTATCATCAGAAGGCACCTAGAACTTTTTCTTCAGCTTATATTTCAAAGAAAGTTCTGTAAATACCACAACTGAATTGCACATCAGACCCTGACGACATCAATGGGCATACTTCAGACGGTAAGTCTGCTGTCATCAGAAGGCATCTAGCCCACAACACAGTGAAATCTGTATTTGAACACATCTTAAATGTTTGAGTACTTCCAGCCTAACTTTTCACCTCCAGCACAGGACATATGGGGCTCCAGCCTAGGTTGGCTGTCCTACCACCAGTGTATTTCAAACTATAACTGGCTGAGAGCATGGAGAAAGGGAATAGCTAAAGAATATTTTTTACGGGAGATTAGGATGGGCCTTCATGTTGTACTTGCTCTGACACAATTGTGGGTCTCCACCATGCCTGTACATTTGGTGTATACTTCTTTCATTTCCATTGATTTAAATCTAGTCTTTCACAAATCTGATTCCTCTTTCCCAGAGGATAGACTCAGGCTAGCTGAGCTTATCCTATAGCTGTATGACAGACAAAGATAACAGAAAGAAAGAGGAGCAGATTTTTCATCAGGCTAGGTAAAAACTTAATATGACAACAAAAAATATCACTGATAGACAAACAAGGTTTCATGACATCAAATACATTTTATCAGCATTCACAGATATTCTTCTGAACTTTTCCTTTGTCTCCAATAGCTTTGGGAAACAGCCATCACATAGCTTTATTGAGCTAGACACTTATGTCTGTTGTCCTACCTCTGACTCAGTAGTAAGCTGAGCATTCAAGACCAGAGGTGATACACTCTCTAGAAATCCCAGGGGAGAGGATGTGTCCCCATTCACCTGCTCTCCATTAGCATTGCTAACTGGTGGTTGCATGTTCAAGCATGTAGCTTTGCATTTATTTTGAAATTATGTTATGAATAAGCTGTGTATGTTAAGAAAAAAAAAAAGCAAAAACAAATAAAAACTATTTGCACATGAACAATAGAATTATTTTAGTAATTCATATTCCATTCTTCAAAAAGCTTACATTGTTCTAAACATGGATCAAAACCAGTATCATAAGACCAGACTCCACTTCTACATTATGGTATCTGTATACTGAGGCAGAACAGCTGAATAACACCTAGTAGAAAGACAAATGATTAATTAAACTACTTAGCAATGTCTGAGAATAGCAAGTATGTTCCAAGAGTTGACATCAAGATGTCCTCTGCTGTGTTTCCACTGACATTATTCCAAAAAATATGTATCATTATAATTTTTATGATAATGTATTTTGTGTAACCTACATCAAAGAAATCAGATTTCTTTCTTTACAGAAAAAAAAAAAAAAGAAGAAAAAGAGAGAGAGAGAGAGAGAAAGAAGTCTGTTACTTGAACTGAAATTGCAAACTGAGATTTTGTTAGCCAGCAGGTTTTGTACCAACCTGAGTAATCGTCATGACAGAGGTTCTTCAGCAAACAAAGCTTTACTTTACTTTGCTTTGCTTTGCTTTGCTTTATCCAATAAAGAAAGATTTAAACAGCAAAATTCAAGCAGAAGGATGAAGACACTAAGACAGACTAGAGAAAGATGAAACACGGGAAACAATGTGTGACTCATTTCCATGGGGATCCTCATTCTACCTGCCCCAGGGTAGCAGAGGAAGGAGAGAGAGAGGTAAAGAGGGAAAGACTAAAAAGTGGCCATGAACAGGATAAAGGGAAGAAAACAGGACAAGGTCAACTGAAACATAATTACCTGTCTTGGGATAGGCTGTCAACTGAAGTGATAATACTCAGCTTTCGGAAAATCATAAGCTACCTTAATTCACTAAGCATCCACTAAGATGCTTTGCAGATGCTAAATAGATTCCTCTGGCTGCTCTGGTTTCAATTATAATCTAAATGCTACAAGCTGCATGAGACGGTGCATGGCCTCTTTTGTCCTGCATGTAACGGGGTGATTGAATTACTCTTGTCTCTACATCTCTTGAGGGTTACATCCCCAAATCTGAGACGCTTCCTTGCCTTACTTCAGTCAAGCAACACTGTGAGCTTTACTTAACCCTGGCCCCACTGTTGTGCAAGCTGTGGTTAATTTGTACTCTCAGGATACAGTAGTGAACTGCAGCTTCAGTAAGCCAAAACAGTGCCAAGTTTTGGGTATCACATGCCTAAAGTCTCATTTCATTACAACTACTTAAATCTTACATATATATATGTATATATGTATATAAGTTCAAAGTCTCTGTGTCCATCTACTTTGCCATGTGTGCAATGTTCTCTTGTCCTAATCTATCTGGGCTATTTAAACTATAAAAATGTAAGTTAGCCCTAGGCACATATCTTGCCAACAATGAATGCCACAGGTCATAGAACACAACGTAACTGTGACCTCCTAAGCTTTCCATATCTTATTTATCAAAGCTTTCTTCAGGCTCAGAGGTCTACAGCAATATACTGACTTTGACCCTGAAATGTTGGGTCATCATTATGCTCCTCTCATACACTGCTTGTTATAGCTACATTATGCTCTGGATGTGTGATGAAGGGGAAGCAATCATCAGGCAATTTCTGAGTGTGTGATGAGGATAAAGTCTTGTGGTAAAACATATAAAATTGACTGATGTCACTTAATTTGATTGTTAGTAAGTTTATCATAGAGCTGATCAAATACTCGGTCAAAATGTGGGACTGTATGATAAACATCAGTGTGATGGTTTGATTCCTCCCTTCCTGAATCTCTTGGAATTTCCTCATTTACAGATATTAAAAATCTATCCAGGAGATTCTGTCAAATATGCATTTGAGGCTTCCATATCATTCCATTCTGCCATTAATGTCAACATATGACACATTTTGTATTTTCACTTTAGTAGAGACCCTTAGCTAGACATTTTGAAGCTGGCATGCAGAATGCCAGACATTGTAGTACACATAATCCACAGACAGCTAAGTCTTTATTTGTTAGTAACCTAACAAATACTTTCAGATCCTGTATAACTTGCAAGTAATGCAGTAGTAGTGAAATAATAGTACTGTTTCTAAAATACAAGAAAGACAAGGAAAAGTGGGTGAGAATTTAGGGAGTATTTGGTATTTTCATTAAGTAGAAAGATTCTTCTGATGTTAACTGGTTTCTTATTAATGATATGTAACATCTCCAAGCCAGGCAAAGGACAACTATTATTGAATGGACACATCTATAAAAGTAACTACCTACTGGTAGAATTTTTGCTTGGATATCCTTTATATAAAAGTTTAAATGTCAAAAACTTTTGCTGTTCATGTTTCCAGTATTCGGATGAAAGATATTTTTGGTGAAACAACTGGATACTTTTCACAAACAAGTAATTAAAACCCAATTATCAAAAAGTAACTACAAGATGTTTTCAGCTATCCTGTTCACAAGTCTGACCCCAAAATAGTTCTGAAAATGTTGACCAGAATATGTCTTCATCTGTCTTCAATTATACAAGTCAGCCACTGAAGACAAAAAGAGTCAACACTCTGTAACCAGCTTTCTGCATTCCATTACAGTACTCTGAACTTCTAAAATAAAATTAAAAAAAAAAAAAAAAGAAGAATTTATGAGTCATTCCCCAAATCCTGGGATGGACTTAAAATTACCAGATTAAAAAAAAAAAAAAAAAAACATTTAGGGAACTTTATTCATATTTTCAAGATCTTTTTCTATCACAAGAATAGAAAAACATATTTTTTGAATACAAACCCATATTCTTGTAAGGAAACATCTTAAAATCTGGGAGTGTTAAGAACCATCAGATATCACAAGGATTTTGATAAAATCACAAAAGTGCACATCACCATCAAGAATATATTCTGCTCAGCTGACCTATGGTATTCATCTCCTCGCCTGAGATCTCAAGTTATAGCATGAAAAAGCCTAGAATCATGATCCAGAGTGAGATGCTATAGCAAAACAAAAACAATAACCCACCTGCAGAGTACCTGTGAGGCAACCAGGAAAATACATGTATTGCATTTCCTGGATGAATGTTGGGATTCCCTGGATTGACTGGGAAGCAATACACAACATTAAAAAGTCAGTGGAAATGTCAAAGAACCAGACAATTCCATTCTTTATTGATTTAAGAGGAGAAAATAAAATATGCAGCTCTAGTGCAGGGATGACAAAAGGGAAAGCCCAAATTAAATCATTGTTTTTTTGGAAGATTACTTATATTGTTCTTCAAATAACTGTGTCTCAGTCTGTAGGACATCTGCTTTCTTTCTCAGTCTGTTCAGACTGACTTCTGGGATAATAAGATATCACAAACACTCAATTCACTTGTTTGTAGCAAAAGGCCTTTAAAGAAAACATCTCTTGGCTTTCTTTCTTTCTTTCTTTCTTTCTTTCTTTCTTTCTTTCTTTCTTTCTTTCTTTCTTTCTTTCTTTCTTTCTTTCTTTCTTTCTTTCTTTCTTTCTTTCTTTCTTTCTTTCTTTCTTTCTTTCTTTCTTTCTTTCTTTCTTTCTTTCCCAACTTAGATTTGAATGTCTAGCTTTCTAATTCAGAAAGCAGATGTTTTAGCAGTGCCTGGGAAATGATTTTTTAACATGTTTTATATGATCTAAACATAATCCAACCAATAGAAACAGCTATTCGATGTTTAACCTTTTCTATGAGATTCTTTTCTCTACTAGATTTAGTGTTTAACACAGAACAGCTGGAGACTGTAACATTTTTGGCACAAAAAGACAAAAATGGAAAGTTTTTTCCAGTACAAAATTGTTTGCACTCTTTGTCCTAACAGTGCCACCTGATTCCCTCTGGAAGGATTAGATTTCTCCACATCCATCATATCCAAATAGTGCAGTGTCAAGAGACCGGCAATACCCTTAGTTTGCCCATCCATGACTGACATTCAGTACATTTTTGTCTGAGTAGACCAGGAGGTTGACGTAAAGGTAAATTCCAGGCTAACATCTTAAGACACAAGCCCTTTTGTGTACTGACTTCTGCTCTCACTTCTAGGCTCTCCATAACCTCATTTGGCATGTATAACTGTTTCAAGTACAAACTTGCATACTGTCACTTTAAAAAAAAAATAAAAATCTTATCCCATAACCTACATGCATTCATATTTTGATAATAACAATGGCACTAATAATAATAATAATAATAATAATAATAATAATAATAATAATAATAATAATAATAATAATAATAATAATAACAACAACAACAACAACAACAATAATAATAATAATAATGAAGAAAAAATCCAGCAAGAATGCCAGACATAACAATAAACATGTCAGGATCCAAAAGTGCATTTCACAATACTGGATCATATTGCAGCTGATGTCAAAGCTAACACATTGTTAATTTAATAAAAGTACACTGCAATTTATCAGGCCACATCTTCCTTGCTGGTCCTAATATTTTGTTTAATCATTCTGAATTATAAAAATACGGTACATATTTTAACTGGTATGTAATCTGAATTAACCAGTGGTAGGCAAAATCCGAGAGCCTGGGTGTAGTAATAAGTGTTGCCAAATGTTCTCGTGCAGCTGTAGGTCTCTTGAGTCTTTCTGAATGAAAAAAAGTGTAAGGAATCTTCCGATGCCCACTACATGTGACTGTTTCCATGTGGCTGTTTTTTGTTCTCATGCTGCCCATTGAAAACAATCTGTAAAAATTTTGGTTTTATTTTAGACAATGCAAAAATAAATACATAAATTACAGTGATACTGCCTATTTGTTACCTCTGGAAATCACCCTTAGGATTTCAAAGGAATAATTCAGGGTCTCTCTGGGTGCTGAAAAAAAAAAAAAAAAAAAAAAAAAGGGCCATGAGAGTTTGCTGCTCTGATTAGAAATGAGAGAAATGACAGCTTTCGGAAGCATACCTACTACACTCTTCTAAGAGAAATACATGTACCTGCCAAAAAGAGCTACAAAATATTCTTGTTATTTTTCTAGTGTTCGAGTTTTAGTTCTTACACACTTTCAGATGTCATCTTTTAAATTACAAACTGCAGTTCATTAAAAGTATATGGTTTCAATAGGATTCCAAAATCCAGTCTGAGTATTTCACAAGTGTCTCAACCCTTCTAATAATGTGTCTCTTTGAATCTCAGTTCACACTAGCTTGCAGCTAAGCTGAGGATCCCAAAGGACTGCATGAAGTCTGGAAATGGGATGCTGCCTCACAATTCACATATGCAGTTTGAAAAATAGATTCATAAGCACTCCATGTAAATGTGCTGAGCATTCACATGTGGAAGCATAGAAATTACTTGCAAAATTGTAACTTTTATGGCCCAGATCATTTTGCTTGGCTTCTTCATTCAGGTTGTCTTCGAATTTCTATCCTCATAAGGGGTCTCAAATATTTTTCTGTAGCTATGAGGCAAGGCACGCAGTTTCTTCAAGAAAACAAACACATGAAACAACTTTTTAATATTTCAAAAATCAATTTGAAGCAAAATATGATCATTTTTAGACTTGTTGGGCTCAATTCTATAAGTAATAATCTGTATTTATTTCCAAGTTAAAGAATGGCCTCTTTATTTTGTACACAGTACAGGTAAGTACAAAGATTAAATATTTCACTGCATTTATTTATTTATATAGTTTAAGATCTGCTTTTGTAATTCAAATATTTTTTCTCTTTGTGGAGGCTCAGAATGCCTTTTCTCAGCACAGATGCAATTTGGATTATCTCTAATTTCCCATTTCTTAGAAGCATCTATGGCATGATTAGCTTTTTACACAACCAACGATTTCTTAATGAAAAAAACAGACATAGTTGTTGGATTTCATGAGCAGAAAGTTAGAAGAAACTTGCCACGGCACTTTGAAGCTTTCAACTGTTTTTTTCCTTACTAGTGCAGCTGAGCAGCTGCAGTTTTCTTAGAGGCTATGCAAACGAAATTATTTTTGTTGCATATTGTGGCATAACAAAACATGAAATAGGTTTACCCACTAAAGAATGAGCTGTGGCCTAAGGTACTTGCCATGTTGAAAAGGAAAACAAATTGTGATGATGATTGCACTTGATTTGTTGAAATATTTCATCCTCACCACCATGTACAACAATGCAATCAGAATAGCTCCTCTGTTACAGTGAAAGATTCACTGTATATATGGTCATGCATTAACTAGGGGAAAAAAAAAAAAAAAAAAGATTTGTAGTCAATATATTTATTCAAATTAAAAACTTTTTAAAAACTACTTATTAGCAGACTACTGTGTTCCACTCTTAATGGCAAGCTTGACTTCCTTACCAAGAGGTCAAAAAACTACATTGATATATGTACTATTGACATAGATGTAGAGAAATTCAAGGATCATTTTAAAACATCCCACAGAGAGATTCCTAATGTTTCCATGAAAATACTTCATTTGCTAATCATCTATAATGCATGCATGCATGGGAATTTATTGATAATAAAGCCCGTTCTGACCTTAGTGAGATGTTGTGTGCTACATGTCTAATTCAGCTAGCTCCAAGCAGTGTCTGCAAGACATCAGCTAATTTCAGCAGAGGTAACTTCAGGCCATATGCAGATGAATTCTCTTCCTCCTACAATCTAAGAATAACATCAGCCTCATCTTCCAAAAGAGGATTGGACTTTTCTATCGTTTAGTGTTTGAAAATAGCAGACATTTGCTGTACAAAAATGCCAGCATGGTGGAGGTTTCTACCTCATTTATATATAATCTTAATTATTTTTTGCTACTCTATTCTTCTTCTCTTTTCTTTCTGAAATATCCAAACAGCAAATTAACAAGCAGCAGATATTAGATATTCCTGAAAAACAATTATCAAAAAGTAAAAGTGACTTAATCTGCCTAACTTTGTTGGTAGGGATTCTTTGGTGGAAATTACACAGACTGGCATATATTAACCTGGAAAATAGATGAGCCAGGACGTCGTAATGCATAGTTATGAAGTCATAAGGGCTGTGGTAAAGCAAAACAAAGAATGAATGTCCATGACTTCCTAAAATACCAGATCTGTGAACACAGAAGGTAGCAGTTATTAAAAAACCCCTTGCCTACCAGTTTACACAGTGTATAATTAAGATGCGAACCTTGCAGCCATAGAATTAGCACAGCCCCAAAGAACTCAAACCCTTTCAGAAAGGAATTGGATGACTGTGGTGGGCCAATACAGTACCACCGCTGTTAACAGAGGCTGTGAGGACTGATTCAGAAGAGCATCATCCTGCACATGCTCTGCTTCCAGTGATGCTCCCCTGAGCATTGCAGAGCTAGATGTCTCAAATATCTAACATTATGATCTCTGCAAGAAACACCCGACAACCCATGAAGCTTTCTCTTACCACAAACCTAATGCAGTAAGTGGCACTGAGCTCTCTGAAACCAATCTTGGTAGTCTGGTTCAGCCTGAAGAGATTATGGTAAATGGATAACCTGGAGACATGCTCTGATTTATTAAACTGAGCTTAGTGGTGTTGAGGAATCTTTGCATTCCACTGCCTGGCTCTTGACACGATTTAGAGAAACCTTTTCTGATATTATCTATGTGGAGTGAGATTTTCAGAGAGCTTTGATTATGAAATGTCAGTGCAGCAGTTTGAGTTGTTCTTCCCCAGGCTCTGACTGGTGTTGAAGTTGGAGGCCATATGTGTGGAGCATGGTGGTGGCAGCACTAAAGAGGAGTAAGGACCCCACTGCAGTAGTTGTATAAAAACAAAGAACTCGCTAAATAAGTCTCAGGAGAAAAGTCTGCTTACTTTATCCTAGAAGCTCTTACAGAAGTTAGACTGCCAGAAAAACAGTTACTCAGTAGTCAGCCTTTAGAACACTATCACAATGTCTGGATAATATTTACATATTTACCCTTTAAAACGTTTCACTAATTCTTTCTTTTTTCTTTCTTTTTTTTTTTTTTTTCTTTCTTCTTTTTCGTTTTATTTTCTCCACAAAACCTCAATATGGTCATTCTCAGATATCATTTGTGACAAATTATAAAAGTTAATAAAAGAACAGGATGAAAGAGCACTAAACCACACAGCAGTAAAAATACAAAAGTATAGTAAAGCAGCTGTTCTAATGGCTAACTCAGGATAACCAAAACAGAAGGATTTCATATGAAAAATTATTTAAATCACTGAGCAGTTGATAAATTTCAGATTTTCATTGTGGGCTGTTCTAAGGATGGGTCACCTTTGCAACACATTCTGTGATCTGCATTGCGGTGCCATGTCTCTTCTCTGGTCTGCTAAAAGTATTTCTGTTCATTTCTTTCATAAAGGAATTAAGCACAGGAAAAGAGCAGAGAAAGCTGTAAAATATAATCAGAAGTTGGTGTGCATACCAAGACCCTTAGGACATTATGATCAAAGTACAGCAATAGTCACATATGCCATTTCCCTGAGGCCCAGTGTCTGTGTAATAATCCCTACCGTTTTTACCAGGCAATAACTCATTGTTAACTGAACACTAAAACTTCAGTGATAATAGCTGAGACTAGAGTAATGTAGTACTGTTGAAGGTATGAATTGGCTCTGAGTGGTGACTCCTCTACAACATGGACAGCAAGACTGATTCCCTGATGCTGGTGCCCACGACATGGCTGCTCTCAGGGCCCTAGGGGAGCTGGATGTGAGTCCTCCTGAAGTCAGCTGTAAAATTACTCTAAACGCTATGCTGGTCAGGATTAACTAGATTATCTCTCTTTGATTCTTTTGTCTTTACTCTAGGGCAATGCACTGCACAAATAGGTATTTCCTGAAATATGATTAAGTGGTGGCAAAGAGAGAGTGACTCTTATTTGCAGAAAGATGTAGAAGAAAGATGCCACGCTTATAATTTAGGGATTAATTGCTCCAAGAAATTAGGCACATGCCCCCAGACAAGTGCTGCAGAAGTCAGATTTCGCTATATAAGCTCCTCCTCTGCTCTATCAAAAAAGGTGGATGTCTTCAAAGAGAGGTTCAGAAGACCCACAGGCCTAGCTGGCAAACATGAAACTACCTCATGGGATACACTGAAAGCAAAGAGCTGTTCAAATGCACATTCACCTTTCACAAGTCCCACTTCAGCATGCATGTTACTGACCTAGACTAAAGCCTAAAGTCCACAGATTGAAGTCCAAACTGACTGGGACTTCAAAAATAGCGTGGCCTTTTTGTATACTGGTATGAACACACAGGCATGAGCAATTGTTTGAGGAAGCTGATGGGCTCCCAGCCCTCTGAAACCACACTGGACAAAATCCCCACATTTCTGACCTACGTAGAAAATGTGTGCTACCAGGTGTTTCTGGAGAGGTCATTCCCACCTCTTCTGTTGAAGTCGTACCATCACGCAGAGAGGAATGCACTAATAATGAGGCCAGAGAGCCGACCAACAAGAAGGTGCATGCTCCTTTCTTCCAACTCCCAGCAAACTCGTTAAGCTGTTGTGAAAAAGGCCTTACCACAAATGTGGGAATATTTCTGAGCACAAATGACGAGATGCTCCTCTCTGAAGCAGACCACATCATAGATCACCATGCGCTCTAAGCTGAGGTGCCCCTGGGGCATAGAGGATATAAGTGCTGCTCTAGTTTGTAAAGATCTTCAAATAGGAGTAAGGTACTATGCACTGCAGTCTAGATTTATGTGTATCAGGAAAACATTTCCAGCCTTGGGCAGGTGATCCTTACAACCAGGGAGCCCTGGCACACAGACTCCCCTGGTGGTGCTGATATGCCTAGTTCTACCTGGGTCTTAGCACAGACACTGAAATAAATGATGTAGGTCTACCTGATTGACATGCAGAGAAGATAGGCCAGGTGCCTCCCAAACACTCACAGGTTTCTTGAGAGACAAGTCCTCCAGAAAGTCAGATGGTTGTTACATGTCCGCAGGCAGGGAGAAAGAGGGCCCCTTCTCTTGAAAGGAGTGACAGTCTTTTCCTTTCAGGAGTGGTGGACCAGGCCCTCAAGAAAAAATAGTTGTAATTTGTCCAAACAACAACATTGTAAACATTCTTTTTGCCAAAAGTAACATTCAGCTATGAGTATAACAAGCTCGTAAATTAAACTTGCCCTGGCAATGCAAAATTATGCGTTAATTATGCCTCTAGTTGATCTGACTTCCTACTGAATATGTCAAACACTAATTAAGTACAAAGGGAGGCCCCAATCTGGCAACTGTTTGTGCCAAAACAACTCCCTTCATTTTAGTGGTTCAAAAATTGTGTGTGAGTGAGAAGAAAAGTAGGGGAATTGTGGGTACCTGTGTAGAAGTTTTCAGAAAATAAAGGGCCTTGCATACTAAGCAAATGACAAGGTATTCTGGCTGAAATGGAATTATCACACAGTCTTTCTTTTAAGTTTTAAGTGCAATGTTTTCCCCTTTCAGCTTCATTAATGAGATCTCACTTGAACGAATGTTTTTTGAGCATACCTTACTTCTGGATCCTGGCCAGCCCTAAAAGCAGTTGCGGTTTCTTCACAGAAATACAGATCTTCACAAAAAATAAAACTTTTCAGCTTGTAATTCCCCAGTGGTCGCCTCTCCAGCCAAATCACCCTTGGAAACATATTTTAAACCATTTGAGCAGGGAAAAATATTTGGAACTTTGCCTGTTTTGCTAAGGCTCAGCATCAAATTACACAGACAGAGCTTCTGTTTTTTTAAAAAATATTTTATGTCTATACTATTTTAAAGTACATGGAAAGTAGTATTTTTTTAAATAAAATAAAGCTTACTGGCGCCAGTATTACATCAGTGACTGTAACCATTGTGTGCATTGTATCCCTGGTAAGGATTTCTCAATCTTAATGCAACTGACTCAGGACACCAGGTTAGATGCAGGAGGAGATGTGAATGCAATTAAGTCCTTCCCTGAGTTCTTTAGGAAAACAACAGCACTATTACTATTTGATTTATGCTTCTCAGGTGATGTATGCCACATCCTTCATCTTTTAATGGAGAGTATGACTGAAAACTGGGATCTAAGCCCAGTTTCATGTTAGAACATTTTTTTTTTCATTAGCAAATAAGAGCCAGAAACTTGCAACACTTACTTAGACGAATAATCATCAGTTTGGTCTGCAGCTTAGTGAACATAGATGGAGACAAAGGAGCCAAGTCCTTAATTGGTACGAAATGGCAAAGCTCCAAGACTGAAAGGGACTTCAGGGGAGCTCAGTCAACTTGTGCTTGCCGAGGATCTGCCCCAAGACATCTGCCTATGTATGTGTAGGCTATGTGTATGTGATAATTCTGTGACATGCTGTACTGCAGGGCATTTGATAAAGAAACATCCAAGCAATTTATCACATAACTACAATTGCATCACCTGCTCATTAATCCATCTCCCCGGTTCAGTCTGGCATTCCTGGCTCTTGAGCTGCTTCCAACAGCACCATTTATATTTTATAATCAACCTGCCATGGAAGTATTTCCTCCCTCCTCCCACCAAAGAAGTGGAATTTCCTCAGAAACTGTACCTGCCTCAAGTACAGGATAGGAAAGATTCCTTCTGAAAATAAATAAATAAATAAATAAAAAACAATAAATTTCAGTTTTAAAGTTGTACATGTGTAGTCCTAGGGAGTACTGGTCAATGAAATGGGAAGAACTTCAGCAGCTTCCCAGCAGACCAGTTCCCTGACATGTAAAGTTCCTGAGATGCTGGGCCTTAAAGCATTAATCTTTTGTTCAGGGAAGTGATTTTAGGTATGTTCTAAATGTATAAGTTTTAATTTTCTCTGCCTCATGGTAGTCAAGACACTTAGTTTAATAGGCCAAGAGACATAAGAAATAGTTTCATAAAAATGTTTGTCAAAGCTCCAAAATATTTTAGAGAAGTACTTTTATAACATGTACGTCAAGAACAGCAAATCCCAAATGTATGTAAATGAAGCTAAACTGCCACAGACCATACATGTCTCCTTATACATTCTTAAACACCTACATGTATGTCAAAAAACTGTTCAGTCTGGAAAGTCAAGCTCTCAAGGATTAGAAATTAAAAGCTGCAAAATTTCCCAGTCAATGCCATTTGTCCAACCTCTATTATGTGTGTTTTCATGTTACCATGCAATCTCCTAATCCATCCAAGCTATGCTTCTTTCTGTGAGCAGATGGCTTATCTGTATTTCTTTTCCATCTTCCCATTTCTTGTAAGGCTGAAAAGAAATACAGATGAGCCATCTGCTTACTGAACAAAACACAGCTCCAATTTGTCACAAGGTACTTGAGCTCCACACTGCATGCACATGAATTTACTCCCTCCTAACTGCTCAAAGGATACTCTCACCATGCCTTTGCTAGAATTTTTGTGAGTTCAGTGCTCTCTACTCCCATACTACAGCTGAGGGCTGTGAAGTACAGAAAAAAATCACCAGACTTGTTAAAAAAAGTTGCTGATATTTAATTTTTTGGTGTACTTGGAATTTTGTTGCACTATTTACACACGGGCCATCTGCAATTGGCCTCACTTGCTCCTGTGAGCACTCAGCTGTTCTATCGATGTGTCTGCAGAGGTGCTCCCAGGATGGGCAGAAAAATGCAAAGCTAATGGCTGTACAAGAAAAGACTGCCTCAAAAGGTGGCTGGACAAGACACAGAGTCTGGAGGGAGGTAGAGCAATAACCCAGCTGCCAAAGAAACCCTCATCTGCCTTAGCAAGGAGATTGGCTCTTCTTTTACAGCAACTACATACCTTCATCTGCTAAAACCTGCAACCAAGAGAGAAGTGTTCTTTTTCACTGGCCTGATGTGATGACTACCTATATATTCCCTCCTATGCATAAAATGAGTCTAATATTTTGCTGAAAACATGCATGTGTTTGTATAATGAAAATCCAACAGAAAGTACACATCGACACATCAAAATTGTCATATTAAGGTGTATGTGGCAACTTTATGATTTATTTTTTTTAGTGTTTGGCTTGGCAACTTAATGTATTTTCTATCTATTTTAATGTTATTTCCAAATAGAAAAAGTCTGAAAAAAAAAAATCCAGAATTTCTGTTTAGTATTAAGAGGCTACTGGCAGAGGCTGAATCTCTTGACCCACTCAGTAGACAAACTATCACTAGACTTGGTGCAAAACATAATAAATTTGGTAGATCGTTATCTTTCATATAAGCTACCACCTGAGAAAGATTTAGAATGGAAAGCAGAAGAGTCCCTTACTAGTTTCCCATCTGACATCGGAGTTTCCAGTTCTCTTTTTTGCTTTTCAGCTGCCCTTGCTCTTGTACTTTTCTGATTCCTCAGTAAAATGTTATACAGCTTCTGTTCCACAATGCCTCTTTCCTGACCTGTACTACTCTTTACTTTCTCGAAACACATGAATTCTTCATTCCTCTGTAGCTACCTGGGCTTTTTTTTTTTTCTCCTGTATTGCCTTGGTCAAGACTTTTTAAAAAGCCTTTTCCTGGTGTGTCCTGTTGCACATGAGCCACAGAAAGCCCCAAAAGACCAATTTCAGGAAAAAAAAATAATAATAATAAAAAAAAATATATGCAGTTCCTGCTGGAATACCCTCACCTTTCTTCTCACTCACACCTGTTCTGGGGTGGGTCATGTCCAGAACATGGAGACTCTGTGGAGAACTTGCCTGTTTGTTTCTTGCCTGTTTCTGCTGTTTTTTTTTGTTTGTTTGTTTGTTTGTTTTTGTTGTTGTTGTTGTTTTGTTTTGTTGTTGTTGTTGTTGTTGTTGTTGTTGTTGTTGTTGTTTGTTTTTGTTTTTGTTTTTGTTTTAGTTGGTTGTTTTTTTTTTTGGTTTGTTTTTTTTTAAGCATGGCTGTATATGTTTGGAGTTCACTATCCAACACAAAGGGTACATGCCAGCCTGATGGCACCTTCTTTCTTTGCCACCAAATCGAAGGGCTTCTTTCAAATTATATGACTTTAAAGTGAACTGAAAATAAATTAATTTTAACTTGTTAAGAATATATTAGTTCCTCTAAAGCCCTTCTATATTCAACCTGAATTAGATACCCAGAATGGAAAACTTTCAGCCTGTGCAGTTATAACAATTTGGCAAACTTAGCAGCAACTGTAAGAAGGGGCCTTATAATGGGAAACATACATAAACTGCAGGTATAGTTAATAAATTTGCCTTTGTAATGTGGAACAGGAGATGGACATTAAGTAGAACACCAGCTTCCAGCTCTGTCCAGAGTATGATCAATATCTGTATAATTAGAGCCTATTATTACATCCCATTATTCTTTTACTTCTTTATTTTTATTTTATTTTATTTTATTTTTTTATTTTTATTTTTTTTCACATCCCACATTGACACTTTGCTAGATACAATTTGGAGAGAGAAAAAAAAAAGCAACAGGACTCTTTCTTGAAGAATTTTTTATGTTTATAAATGATAATAAAAGAGGGGAAAAAGGACTGTAAAAGAAATGGAGCAAGGGCTATGAATGAAGACACTGACATGGCTTCTACTGCTCATTTATTTTTTTGTGAGTGCGTTGTACAAAAGAAACACAATGAAAAAGTGAGAGCAGCATTGGTTTTGTGAGTATGGAGGGCATGGTAGACCTTGGTGTGATCAGAGAGGAATGAAAAGGAATTTGGTAGAGGAGATCTGAAACCAGGGAAAGAGAAGACTGGCAAGTTGGACAGGATACAGGTACCAAACTAGAACACTTTCACCAGCTCTGCCTCTTGCTCCTTTACTCTTCCCCCCTCTCTCTCATCCCAACTACAAGAAACAGTGTAAGTTTTATTGCTTTCAAGAATTTGCTTTCAAGAGTCACAAAATACACTGTGATTTTGTCTGCCAAGTCTGTACATGGATTTGGAATGTTACAGTTGAACCTCACTTCATGAGAGTGGAAGTCAGCAGCATCCATGGACTTCAGGTGTTGTAAACCCTCCTTTGCTTACATCACTTTGTTGTTTGGAGAGACAGACAGGAGGATGCAACATTTCTTCACCATTTTGTTTCCTCATGGCCAGGCTGAAGAAACCACCAAGGAGTCCTTTGTACAGTCTTCTCCATGCACCATCTGTGCAAAGCAGAAAGTGCCTTCTTCCTTCAAGGTTGATTTGTTGCATAGAGTCTTTGGTAAATCAAACATTTCTCTTTTACTGTTTCCTTCCAACCTATGTTCCATGAATGTCTAGGGAAAAAAAAAAAAAAAAAAGAAAAAAAAAAAAGAGTGTAAAACAACCTCTCAGTTCTCACTCAGTCAAAATGTAAACAAACAACAAAGCCAACCTTTTTGAAATTGAATCATTTTTTTCCTGCCACATATTCTCCGGTTCTGCTCACTCCAGGACCGAAACATGCTGAACTGCTGCCCCCATTTCTGTCTCTTGATTCTACATGCAATATCTTATTTTTTTCTATACTCCTGCACAGGTGCACACAAAGCCTGGAGGTCAGAGGATTCCACTAACCTGTGCTTCTTGGGTACTGCACAAATTGCAGTATGCCCAAAGAAGAGCACACATGTCCAGTGCTTGCAGATGATGTTCTCTCCCTTCCTGTACATGAACAGTATTGTTTCATGAATCTACACAGTCTCTGTTTTGCTTGGGTCTTGGTGCATGCACATGTGGTTCTTGTGGGTGGCTTGTCTAGGTCACATTTAGCGGCTGTTTTGGCCACTGACTGCTCTGTACTTGGTAAGATATTTCTGTATCTATAGGCACAAGGCAGGAATCTCTTCTTCCGTCTTTTTAGTCAGCCCCACAGCAATCAGACTGGGCGTTTGATATCCCTTTGTCCCCATATGGGCACCTACTCTAACTGGGGTCTTGCCTGGCCAGTTATTATGTTATAAGTCAAAGACAGCAACTGATAAATTGGGACAGTGGTCAAACACACAAATCCTACACAATTTATGTCATCCTACAAGCCATTTATTTTGGAAATACTTTTATTTTTGGATGCAATCATGTCTAGGCAACACAGATCAAATGGTTCATTCCATGATAATAGCAGTTGCACCTACTTGGTGGCTACCACACACCTTCAGCTGTGCAAGCCAGCTCCTGTGCCAGCTGCCAAGCAGCTCTGCAACTGTTCAACCAGGTGAATACCGGAGCAAGGCTCCTGAAGCAATGCAGAAATATATGTCTGCTTCTGTTTGCAAATCCATCATTCCGGTCAGAAAAGAACAAATTTGGTGTGGGAAGACAGGCTGTGAAGCTGTTGCTGTGAACTGTTCATTACTGTTTTATTGCCATCTGTTCTCCCATTGTGTCTCACGCTCTATCTCATCTGGTTTGTCAATGCAAAGTCACCAAAGGCCAAGAACAGGTTATACTTGCATCTCTCTACATTGGGTGCTATTCAGGGATTTCATATTCTTTGTTACTTCACCTTCTACCAGGCATTTGTACTCTATACGGAGAAAGAGGTCCTTTCTCACTGCACTTCATAGCCTCTAATAACGGTCAGGTTCCCTTAAATATGTTTGTGGCAATATTTCATTTCAAGGATTTCCTGATCCCTCTATTCTCCCCAGATGGCAAGCAGAGGCAGTTCCCCTTTTTGCCCCATGTCAGGTGTAAAAAACATGGTACAGTGATCTAGTGTACTGATGTGCATGTACTGAGCCTGAGCAGGACGAGCACTTAAACAGGTAGACAGTATCTCATCACTGTGAAAACAACAATAGGTGCTGGTGCATTCTGGTAAGGATGAAAAATGGAGAACAGCCAAGAGAGCACTCAGAGCAGATGAATAAATGCAGACATCCGCGCACAGACTTAATACTCAGTAAACCAACTGAACTTTTTGAAAAGCAATATAGAAAATGCATTATCTCACCAGCTAATACATGCTAAAATAGTCATGTAAACAGAGGTCCTTTCAAACGAATTGTCCATCCCTTTCTACCACACTGTAGGCAAGTCTTTAGTACATGTTTTTCCAAACAGTCCTTGGCAATTCTATCTCCCAAACCTTAGCACTTTTACAAAGGACAGAAAATTGTTTTGGAAAAGGACCAAACATTAACTGTTAAAACTCAAACAAAGAAGTATGAGTCAGGAAACTAATCTTTTTTTATATATCTGAAATGAGAAACAAAATTCAGTTTGGAAAACATTTTTATTAAAAACTGTAGCTATCTGTACTCCGAAACACCCTGGAGGTCAAAAGATGATATCAGTATATAAATATTCAGGGCTTCCTGACTTTTTTTTTTTTTCAGATTTTTTTTTTTTTTCTCCGTTACAATTTCTTTGACCTTTAGAAAACAGTCACTATTTGTGGCTTGATTTTTTCAAGATGTTCACCGGTATATAAAGATGGCAGGGAATTCAATTTAAAAGTCAACTCATGAAACACAATAATAATAGTCAGAAGATAGCATTGCTTTAGGCGATATTTTATTAAGTGAACAGTCATTCAAAGCATTTTACCTTGGAGCATATTATATCCTATTCAAAGGAGTTCACTTCCTTCAGTGCTACAGCAAAAGCATTTTACAAGGGAGATGATATTTGAACTATCCACAGGCATATGGATAAAATGTTCAGTACTCAGCTGTAACAGAGATGAGTATTCTTTCTTGCTTTAGAGAACTGCCAAAAAGGACTGATATAAAAAAAGATCTCTCTCTCTTTTTTTTTTTTTTTTTTTTCCCTTTACAGGGTACTACACTTCCATGAGCTCCCATAGAACAGCTGCAAAAATACCTTCAGTTTGGCATCTGGAATTCCTGAAGGTGACTTGTGGATTTGTGGCTAATGAAACATCGCAAAATAGCACTCACCATGTTGTAAAATACCCCTAATGGTTTATTAGCCTCTCACAGGACAAAAAAATGAAAGGTGCCCCAAGCATGTTATTCTGTTATAATTATATAAAGCACAAAGTTAGAAAGAAACTGTGTCAGAGCCTAGACATTCTCTAAAATAGCCAAATATATGAATGTTTCCCAGTGACCTCAAAAGTAGATTATGGATAATTTGTAGCTTTACAAAGTGATTGATGGAGACTTGGGGTCCAATTAAGAATTCTCACTGATGAACATGATTTACAACAAAGCAAGATTAAAATTTGGTCAACAAAACTTATCCAACAGGAGAATTTGTTCCTGAAACAGGACTAGCCCACTCCACAGAAAAGCCATCTGATAAAAGTAACAGCAGGTAATTGGTTACTCAGGGTTGAGAACAAGGAGAGGGCACTGGAAGAACTATTCTTTTCAAGGTTCAGCAAACACAGTATGCATTATATAGAATCACAGAATCACAGAATTGTCTAGGTTGGAAGAGGCCTCAAGATCATCGAGTCCAACCTCTGACCTAACACTAACAAGTCCTCCACTAAACCTTATCACTAAGTTCTACATCTAAACGTCTTTTAAAGACCTCCAGGGATGGTGACTCCACCCCTTCCCTGGGCAGCCCATTCCAATGCCTCACAACCCTCTCAGTAAAGAAGTTCTTCCTAACATCCAACCTAAAACTCCCCTGGTGCAACTTTAGCCCATTCCCCCTCATCTTGTCACCAGGCACATGGGAGAACAGACCAACCCCCACCTCTCTACAGCCTCCTTTAATGTACTTATAAAGAGCAATAAGGTTGCCCCTGAGCCTCCTTTTCTCCAGGCTGAACAAGCCCAGCTCCCTCAGCCGCTCCTCGTAGGACTTGTTCTCCAGGCCCCTCACCAGCTTCGTCACCCTTTTCTGGACTCTTTTGAGCACCTCGATGTCCTTCTTGTAGTGAGGGGCCCAAAACTGAACACAGTACTCAAGGTGCGAGTAGTCTAATATGTAGTCTTTCTGATATTTCTGTTTTTCGACCTTTACAAGACAAGTGCAGGAAATAACCCTATTTCTAAACAAATGACCTTGTATACCATGTTCATTTATTCTTAGCAGAATAAAGAGAGAAGCTGTTTCCCCATAAACAACAATAGAGTTCAATAATTTGACTTGTGAAAAAAATATTTCACATTTGTATTTTTTATTGAATACAAAGCAGCTTTAATAATTTACTGAACCTAGCTTTTTTAATTGTTAGATGGCATTATGGCAGACAGAAAAAAAGAAAAAAAAAAAAAAAGAAAAAAAAAAGTCTAATGCAACACACAGAGAATAACCAACAAAGCTTGCAGGGATGTGACAAATAGCTTTATATTCCTGGGGAAATGTTGACCCACATTGCTGGAGAACAGGATAGGGTCTGCTGATGCAATTATGCAATTGAGATCTCACCATGGTGCTGGAGAGGAGAAGAGTTTCGCCATTTTCCCTGTTTCCAGGGCCATTCCATGAGCAATTCCCACTTGCATAACAGCATCTCTAAGGGACAAAGATAAGTCTGTGGCAACAAAATCTTTCCTGATATGGGTGGACCCTAAAGACAGGCACTCCTCTTCAACCACTCTTCTTCAACCTTAATCCTCCACAGTTTTAAGCATTTGATTTGGAGTTCTGGGAAAAGGATATACTGGGATTTTTTGATGGCTTTTTGCACAGAGATGATTTTAATCTCTAATAACCATAAATGCCTACTTGTCTCAAAAGAAATGTAACTTTAATTCTTCCTGTGAGTTTTCAGGTGCACTGTCTGAGCATATTAATTTATTTGTAACATGGGTGTGCCTATCCAGTGGAAATTTTCACATCCAGGGGCACCCTGCAGATTAGAATATTACTGGGATTGCGGTGAACCTGGAGAAACAATATGATACATTTCACTTTGACCAGGACATTTTCCCTATAACATTTATGTTTTATGAAAAGAAAACAAAAACAACAAAAAAAAATCTACTTTGATGAGTTCTCAAATGAAAATGTGTAAAAGACACAGAAGTATTTTATTCCTTGCTAGATGGCTCAGCACAGTAAATACTAACATGATAATAATGACAGTGATAGTTCCGTGAATCTTAACTACTTATTGAAAACAAGGGAGGAGACAGAAAAAAAGTGATTTTTCTTCCCTGTTATCTCTACTATTTCTCCTCCATTTTATTTCCTTCCTATCTTTATCAAATTCTTTATTTTATTTTTATTTTATTTTATTTTATTTTATTTTATTTTATTTTATTTTATTTTATTTTATTTTATTTTATTTTATTTTATTTTATTTTATTTTATTTTATTTTACTAACAGATATCTTGAAATCTATTGTCCAGAGCTACAAAATATTCTCCTACACCTATTCCTCACACTTTCACGGTTAGTTGTATATCAGGCCTGGTTTGACCGAAAGGCAGAGTTTGCAGACACACTACCATCTCAAGCTGGATGAACTTTGACTGCCTAATTCTGAATCCCCTTGAACATCAAAGGTCTAACTCACACTTCAGGGTTAGCAGGGTCACATTCCACCTAAAAGAAGACTAATACTGCCTGAACTGTTCACATCAAGCTCCTTGTTTGACAGTTTTTGCCCCATATTCTGTTCTCAAATGATGTGCAAGAAAAGTTAATTTTTGTCATACTCTTTAATAATTCACTAAACACTTTATGTGAATGTATTCTGATAATGGCTTGCTCCAAGTTATCTGCTCTGAGCTGAGCTTCAAGCATTGAATATTTGTTGTATGACAGTCAGGCTGCACCTGGTACTCCTGGTGGTTTCCACCCGATGGTACTCCTGTTCTCCAGAAGGTTCACAAATTCACAGGAAGATTTCAACATGGCCTCTCAAAAGTTGCACGTTCTCATAGGAATACACTTAGGTATTGCTTCACACAATGTGTTTACCTTGTGTTTAATAAGTTTGTGAAGGGAATTTCAGTTAAGGAAGCTGGCAAGAGAAAGCATAAGGGTCCATAAAAAGAATCAATAATTGTGGTTGAGTATAGGGACTCTTCTATGGAGTCAAAGGAAAAATAACTATAAAGTTGTTATCATAACGGGACAGTGATTCCTCAACAGAACAAACAATGGTACTAAAAATGAAAAAGATACTGGCACTGCTGAATATGTGATTCTTTGAGCTTGTCTCAAGGAAGCTCGTTACCTTTCAGGAAACTTCAAATTATCTGCATCAGAACACACTGCTAAGTTCTTCAGTGCAGGACAGCACACTCCAGTTGAGGAGAAAGGACAAGTACAGGATATATATTTGTAAGGCTGTTTTCCTCTTAAGACATGAACTTTAATTTAGGGAATATCCTTTCCATTATTTCTTAGATGTTATATTATATCTTATAGCCCATAAACATAAGCAAGATATCCATAATGGGGTAACGACTGAATTAAAGGAACAAGCAAGTACTAGACAGATTAGTAGGGTGAATGTATAAAACTGATGGAAGAACAGAATGGAGCAAATGCAAACACTGTTCACTGGATTTTACAGGAATATTTGCAATAGCATTATACTAAATCCGAAAACTATTCTGCTTTAGCATTGCTTAAGGTCTGAAAGCTGACACCTCAGATAAAAAACACCAGACATGGTTACACAAATTGCAGTTTCACCTGTGGTATAATGAACTGAATTGGCAGGGGTGTTCTGAAAAACTGTCTATCTAATAATTACTATAATAATTAATCTTATGAATACCACAGGAATTAATGTTGCATAGAAAATTACTCATGTGGAAAAGCAAAATACAGCTATGCACACTGGAATGGTATTAAAGGTACTAAAAATTTGCACTACTTAGATGTTTCTAAGCAAATAAATCTACAGAAATAAAGTGGTAGAAACCCCTTAACTTATCACTTAGGACATTTAAAAATAGGCCAAAATAAACGACTGGAAAATTTAACACAATGACTAATCTCACACTGACTGCATAATCTTGCAATAGTGACAGGGAATGTTCCAAAACCTCTTTTCCATCTCTAATTTCTACTATCTGTTAGCCTGTGGACATGTTTGGGCTATCCAGCCATGGATATTAGGTCTGGCTCCAGGAAGCAGCATGATGCCAGCATACAACTCAGTTCCCATAGTTTGGGAAATCTCCAGAGCACCGCTGTTGTTAACCACTTTCCCAAAAGCACTGCCTTCAGTGTCATCTTTACAGTCTCCCTAATCTGATCCATCTCTTTTGGGGAACTTTGAAAATAGCAGTTGCCTCAGGCAAACAAAAAGAGGTTGACTTAGCTCACCTCTGCTATGCACATGGAGAATGATTACTGTTTGTTAGCAAGAACAAAATACTCATTTGTAACATGCCTGGGAATGGCTGGTGGCTCAGTATATTTTAATGTATCAGAGCTCTGAACACCATACTTCACCTGAAAAGAAAACCACAGCTATTATGTAGTGCTGTTACTGAGATCTACCAGCTTAACATTTTAATACTTATTATTGGCAGAGTGACAAATTTATGATGATTATGGTTCTCCGTAGTTTCTGAAGCCCTTAATTTTTGTTAGCTGCAGAAAGGAGATACATTTTCAAAGCCATCTGTGATGGTGGTTGATTCTTTTTTGAAGGTCAAACTAGAAAATCTGATTTTCAAAGGTTAGGTGCTCAACTCTCTCTGAAAATCAGGCCGTCTGGCAATGTCTCAGACTGTGCCCCTAATATGGAAGTACCTAAATCATTCAACGCTTTTGAAAATTAAACTTCTAAGATACAAAGACATTTTTCTTTCATCCCAGTATTTAGATACCACAGCTAAGGGCATAGTAGAGGAACTGAGCGGAACTCTACTAACTGCTTTGACATCTTTTTAATTTTAAGTGAAGTGTAGGAAGAAAGGTGCATGTACCTGCATGAATGTAGCTGATGTTCTTGTCACAAAACCTACTAATCTGGATAATCAACCAAGATATCAACCTCCATATAACAACCCATTTTAATTCATTCTTCTCCTCTGGTATTTCAAGCAAATGAAGAAAATAAACTAAAGGGAATTGTTTTTTTTCTGTCCCTAGTAGGCTGCTAACCATACCAAAAGTTGTATTGATTGACTAAAACTGCTTTTTAAAATACCTAGTTAAATCAGAGCAAATCCTTGCTTGGGCACACTTAAATTAGTTTATTTACTGTGTAACATTGATTTATTTGAATTTGGTAATCTGGGTCAGGACTCTGAAATATTTGCAAGCTTATTTCATTTTTAGCATACTATTTAGTCTATATACATTTTGTTTTAGTACAATGAAAAAAAAGAAACTCTTCTGAGAAGGTGTAATAAACAAGTCTGACACTCTTTTATAGCAGGTCAACTCAATAAAAGCATTACCATTTCTTGATGATATGAAGCCAGCTGTGCTTAAAGAGACACGGACAATCCATTCGCTAACTCCAAGTTTACGTTGAATTATATTTTCATTACTTTAATCAAATTGTTTAAAAGATGCTTTCATTTTAACCACAGCTACTTTTGTGTGTAAACAAGGCCTTAGGCAAATATCATCAGAGGATACTAAATGAACAGATTGGGAATATGTTTCTGAATTGCATGTTTCACTGTAGACGTCCTGAAATTCTACCAGGGAAATTGAATCTGGGAGCAGAAGTAGGAAACCAGATTAGGTATAAACCTTCAGAGTGTGTGTTGGAGCTGTTGTTACATTTGTGTTGGTGTAATGTGAAACTATAAATATGAAACCGCTGCTCTTATTTTTATCTCTTAGAATATATTGAGATGAAATCTTTTTATACACAAAGATTTATTTCTTCATGCTTCTCATATACAAAAACTCAGAATTTTCAGTTTCTTGCAAACTTATTATATTGCATGTATTATATGTGCTTCAAAAAAGCACATCCAGTGAATGAAACACAAACCTGTTAACCATTTTAGGGAATACAGGTTCATAAACATTTGAAAAAATCTTCAAATTAAAAGGAAAAACAAAAATACAACTGCTTGAATGTGTACATATCTTGACCTGTCTAATTAAGAATTTCCATAGTATTGTGGTGGTTAAAATTGGTTTGATGCTGTTTACATTCGTCTTTGCAGTATATATGGTTATTTAAAATCTTTATCTAACTGGCTTAACAGGTGACCAGAAATGTGTTGCCTTCACAATTACTTTTGCCTTTGTTAGGACCAAAAAAGGGGCTGGAATCCTACTCCGTTCTTACATTTGTTTTAACAGCATGTGTGGTCTAGTTTGTAGTTTAGATTGGAACAGAGTTCAAAAAAAAGCAGAAGTCCAGCAAAGCATTGTGCAATATTTCCATGTTTACTGTACTGGATGCATTGGGTAAATACCCTCAATGATACTTACTATTTCATATATAAATAATGATCTCCTATCCTAGAAGGATGCTACTCAATTTTTAAGTAAATATTATAAATGGAAAAGGCAAATTGAAAAAAAGAGACACTGAATTAAACATATATTTAAGGCAAGTTTATGTATGCAGTTAACCCTTATAGCACTGTATTTGCAGGACCCAGGTCATTAATATTCCAAAATTACTAGCAATATCCTGTCTCCAACTCCTCCAAACGGGCTCACTCCACTTTCTCTATGTCTGTCCCATTCCTGTAATAAGAGACAACTGTCTTCTCTCTTTTTTATTCTTTGCTTCCACAGCACCTCAAAGATGGAAGCACAGTAGATTACTTACAGACAGATTCATTCCAAATCCACAAATCCAGGCCACTTCACACTTCCCTTTCTCTGCTGGTTCTGTAATACTTCACCTATGACCAAGGTTATGATGGTAATATTCTCACTCACTTTCTGGAAGAGCTGAGGCTGAGACTGCATCTATGCAAACATTTAATCCATGTGTCAGGTAACTATTTGACTCATTCCAACCTTTCAAATCCAACTATCTGTACATAACAGATCAGAGAAAAAGAGATTTTGCCCTTTCAGGAACTGGAGACAGCAATGTGCCAAGCCAGAATGCCTAAAAGAATCTATGCGTAGCTGGGATGGAGGTTCCCTGTTTCAGGGCTGCTCCAATACTAACCAGGATATTAGAAGCCTCCAAGAAGCAGAAAAGGTTAATGTGCTGAGTATGCATGTGACTGCAAAGCAAACCTTGCAGCATGACAATACCATCAAATAACGTGGCTTTTGTCCTGACTAACAGTATCCCAATCTTCTATCCTGCATACCTGTCAGCTCATTCCCAGGCTGTCTTCTAGCAGGCAAACAGGGAACACCTCCACAGATAGCACATGCTAGAGTCCACACTACACAGACCCCTCACAGCCCTCCAATGCTACATCAGGGTACTTTGCTCTCCCAGACATTCCCAAATTGTGGCCAATGGCATGCAACACATAAGCTCAAGAACCTTGCTATAAACAAATCATTGGCATGCACTGAGTGGAAGAAGGCTGTACAGTACCACAGTGTCAAAAACAGCCCCAGGCTGACTGGCATGCAAGTGGACATGGCCAACGCGATCAATCCTAGACTGCAAATATATCAGCAAATTTTAAATTATTGGCCTGAAGGACATGTGTTGGATGCCCTAAATAATGTTCACTGGACAAACATAACCTTAAAAATTTAGTCAGTATCTGACTGATCCTACAGTATGAACTACTGTAGTCTCACAAGTTATAAGCTTCAAAAAACTGGGGTGACTGTCAATCAGGACAATTATTTATTGTTGTCCCACCTCATTATTTTTCTTTCTGACTAAAGGAAGAGAGAGGAGTGATGATTATATTGGAAATCCATGCACATGCTAGTCAATGAATGACTGTTTGGATAGATTTCATAACGAATTTAGATGGCCAGCTCTGGATACCAATCTCCCAGGTAGTCCCATACAGTCAATTAAAAGCTAAGTTTCTCCAGATGTGGAACAAGAGCCTCATTCAGGTGCCTTCACTTGTCCTTTCTTCTCCATTGAAGCAGACATTGTTTCGGAAAGCATTGTATTCCTTTCCCCCTGCAGCCTGTGCTGGGAATCTGTTAAGTCACGAGGTTTTTCTTTTGTAACTTTAGAGTGCAAAAGTTATCATTTATGGGTCTCCAAGGGTATATCAAATCCAAGAATTCAGCAGTATGTGCATATTCACTCGCCTGCACAGACTACTGTGAGTGACACCTTACTGGCCCATTTCTGCTGGATGAACGTTGGTATAGGAGCAGGACTCTTAACCTCCTGCCATGACCCCTGTGCGCTGCAATGCCAAGACTAAGAGAACTACTGACGGAGTTCAGTAAGAGGCTACCTTTCACTGACAGGCGAATCATCTGCTAGTACAGTACTTAATCAATTCGTTGAGAGGAAAGGGTGCTCTCTCGATATGGATCTCCATCAGGCACATACCGAGATATTACTAGATGCACAAACTGAAATCTTTATCAACTAATTAATTCACAGGACTCCTGCCAGACATTTGTAATAGCTGTTGTAAATCTTTTTATATCTAGAAAAGGCAGTGTAATCAAATTAATGTTCTTAGAAATCATTTGAGATTAATTAACTAAATATAATTTACATCAATGTGAGTTGCTAAATTTTAGGGTCAACAACTTTTGTGCCTGTCTGATTTTCATACTTAGTTTCTAAACACTCTTGATATAGAATAGGTCAGAGAAAACATTTTATTTTATTTTATTTTATTTTATTTTATTTTATTTTATTTTATTTTATTTTATTTTATTTTATTTTATATAAGAATGAAAAATTATGAGTTGGAAATATAATCCATTCGAAAAGGGCTTGAAATAGAATAGGGGGAAAGACATCAGGCTTAAACAAACAAACAAACAAACAAAATCCATGTTTTTAATATATCCATATTAGATACCTGATGGCTTTTCTAGCTGCCATGGTGATCCTTCATGATGGAAGACTGGCACCTGTAATAATTGAGAGAGGGTATAAAATGCAAAACTAAATGTTTGGCGGGAAAGGATGGCAAGCAGAAAACAGCAAATTGTATTTGACATAGCAAACATATTTTACATAGGAAATATATTTTCCTATGTGGTGCTTTGTGAAAAAGAGCAAGAGTCGCCTTCCTGTTTACTTTTACAGACACTCTGAAAACGGAAAAGCTGAATTTGACAAAACTATTTCTGTTGCCAGAAAACCTGCATCCAAGAAGAGAGGCCAGACAGTTATTTCCATAGGTTTAGTACCACAGAGGACAGGACTTCCTTCCTCCAACACAGCACTGAGCCCTGAAGCTCTTACCCCAATTGGCAGTTACAGGTAGGGACAGAATCCAAATGCTTATTAAATAAGCAGACAGACTAGCGTGTACTTAAAACATGTTAATTAATTTATTGACAAAGGATGTATAGACCTGAATGGGATCGTTTAGGATCATAGTCTAGGTGGCCACGAAGTGTGAGAAGCAGAGCGCCCAGCTACTTCACGGCAACAATTTTGCCATTTGATGACACCACAGACAGTAAATCCCAAACTTTATCTGGGAGGCGTGTGGGACCCCTCTGCCTGCAAACCTGTCGGGGCTTCTCGCCTTGCCCTGCCTCTGCTCAGCGGGCGCAGCGCAGCGCAGCGCGCACCCACCCCGGCTCTGCGCGCTCCAGGGAGCGCGCCCGCGCTGTCGGGAGCGCGCAGGGACCCTCCTCCCGCTCGGGCAGCCTCTCCCCAGCCACGCCAGGATGCTCGCCCGCAGCGAAGGCTCCTCTGCTCCCCCTCCTGGGAGGTCCCAAGCGCAGCCACCGCCGGGGCGCAGCGCAGCCGAGCTGGATGGGTTTTGCAGATGAAGGCAGGAGCTGGGAGGGGGCAGAGCTCAGCCCCCAGCTGGGACGGGCAGGCGGCTGTTCCCGCTGTGCTGCGCTGGGGAAGCTCAGAAGGCCCCTGTCCCACGCCGAGGTGCGATCCTGCCCCGTTGCAAGCCTCTCTCACGCCGTCTGCACGCCTGGAACAAATGTGCCCCCTTCCCTCCAGCACCATACCCGGCACCAGCGTGGACTGTGTGCTCTCGCAGCCTGGCAGTGCTGCAGTGCTTCACGCAGCACAGGTAATCTTCACCTGACCCGCACAAACCTACCTGCCTTCCACTAGCAGTGGACTGCCAGCAGTGACCAGGACACGCACGATGCAGTGTCGAGAGCACGGGGTATGCCGCACCGTCTAAACGGCATCTGACATTTTTAATCACACAATTAAACAAGAATTAAAATAAACAGCAGCAAAACAGTGGGATGTTGCTCTGGAAGTAGCTTTAATGAATTTGAAAACAAGCAAGCACTTTTTTTTTTTTTTTTTTCCACCAGAAGAGGCAAAACTGTATTGAAGAAGAAGCACTAGCAGCGTGTAAAAGTGATCACAATGGAGCAAATGCTTGTGAATGCCTCCCAACCCATCAATCACGCTGCCTCCCAGCCCCACCACACCAATACCCCACCTTCCACGCGCTCCCAGACAGACATCCATCCACACGGCACAGCAACCCAAGATCCCCGAGTTTCTGGAAAATAGATTTAGCCCTAATTTTTGTGACAGATGGAGTTGATAGTCTCAGGATGAAAAAAGCGCCAGTTTTGACAGGCAGCAGATACCGATGCCCCTTGTGGTCGGAGCCGACGTTGCTCTGGAATTAAGGTAGCACTACAGAGAAAGGCAACGGGCAAATGCACCAGTACTTATTTTGTTATGCTCCTCTCGTTGTGCCTTAATATGTATACTTTCGTGTCTACTTCCTTAAAAACAAAGCAAAGGGAGCGTAAAAGGTGGGCAAGGCGTCAGCAGGGTAGCTTTCTTTCAATGAAAACACATCTCATACTCCTAACTAGCAGATTTCAAACTTTTTTTTTTTTTTTTTTTTTTTTGTCCTATCACAAATGACCAAAGCACTACACTGAGATCCACCGTATTTCGGTCACGGGCGCCTTCGTCGGTCGGCACCCGGCACCACGCACACCAAATCTCGGCAGGGAGCTGAGCTGAACGTGCCTACAGCCGGCGGGGGTGCGTGAGGCGGGGAGGGAGCCGCAGTACTGAAGGCACGGCAGCAGCAGTACTTACATGGTTGCAGCACACCGCTAGCAGAGGCAGCTTTGCTCTCCCGCCGCGTACTAACGCACCGAAAGCAGGAGATCCGATCCCTGCCCGGACTGCAGCAAGAACAAAGTCGGTCTCACCCCTAGCCGGGTCCGGCTCTGCCCTCACGTGTATCAGGGGGAAGTTTGGGTGCACACAGCGCCCAGGCTAAAGACTCATTTTTTCTTTTTTTTTTTTTTTTTTTTTGTCTTTTTCCTGCTCTTGTGAGCAGCGGGTCGAGCATTATCCCCGCCCGAGCCGCCCGCAGACCCAGGCCGCCGCCGCGGTGCGGGCTCCGGGGAGAGCCCCGGGAGACACCGGGCAGAGGGACCGGGCAGGGACCGGGAGAGCCCCGGGAGAGCCCCGCCGTGGCCGATCCGCGCCGCCTTAACGGGAGGAGGGGCTCCTCGGGGGGCTGTCACTCTCCTTAAGCCTTTCCTTTCAAGCTTTGAATGTGAGCTGCCCTCCAGCCCCCCTCTCTCCTTCCCTCCCTCCAGTAGATCGTAAAGAGAGGAGGGAAGAGAAAAAAAAAAAAAGGGGGAAAAAAAAGTTTCAACAACAGGCTGGACCAATGGCAAGTCGCAAAGCTGGGAAAGGGGGCCGAGCGAAGGGAGAAAAAAGTGGAGAAAAGGAGAAAGAGAGCGAGAGAGCGCAGGCTGGGGGGATGTGTAAAAGAAGAAGCGTTGCTAATTTTTTTTGTTTGTTTGCTTTTCCATGCATGCATAATGAGGCCTAATCAGAGCACGTTGCTGCTGCTCGGAGGGCACTTTTGTATTTAAAGCCTTGCAGCGAAAAAAAGATCCACAGACGGATCCGCAGCGCGGCTCGCGGGGCTTGTTGACAACAGAAGCAGCATCAGTCGCCCAGAGAGAAAGAGACCCCGAAGCCTGCCTCCCTCCCCCGTGCTGTCTAACGGGGAGAGACATTTCTTCTCCCGGCCACCCGAGAGCGCGACCCGCGCCGAGCGAGAGCCAGCGAGCGGCGCCGGGACCGTGAATGGGATCGGAGCGGCTGGCATGTGCAGCGATGCTGCGAGCGGAGAGATAGAGGCTCCCGAGGAGGCGGCGGCGGCAGCAGCGGCCGGGCACTTATTTCGTGCAAAAAAAAAGAGGAGGAAAAAGAGAGAGCGAGGCAGAGCCAGGGAGGCACGGCGCCGCACGAGGAGCGGGGCGGCAGCACCATGAGCAAGCCCGGCGCGTCCTGCAAGACCCCGAGCGCAGCCCGGAGCCGCTGCCCGCCGCGCCCCCGCCGGCGCTGAGTGCCCGCCGCGCCCCCCGCCCGTCGCCCAGCCGGGAGCAGCGGCTGGGGGGGCTCGGGCCGGCCCCGGGGCCGCTTCCAGCCGCGGGGGCTGCAGAGGGCCCGCCGGCCGCGCGGATGGATTGATGCGAGGAGGGGACCTCATGCGCACGGTCGGCAGCAGCTTCGCAAACTTTCCCACCGGCGGCAGCTCCTTCTCCTCCTCCTCCTCCTCCTCCTCCTCTTCCTCGTCCTCCTCCTCCTCCTCCTCCCGCTCCTTCCCCTCCACCACCACCACCACCTCCTCCTCCTCCTCCTCCTCCTCCTCCTCGCCTACCAGCGCCTCTCCCCCGCGACCCCGCGGCCGCCGCCCGCGATGCTGGCCCGGCACGGCGGCGGCGGGGGGCTGTGCTGGCCGCGGCCGGCCGCCTGGCTGTGCGTGGCGGCGGCGCTGGGCGCCGTGTGGCCGCCGCGGGGCTCGCTGGTGCAGGGCCGGCGGCTGATCTGCTGGCAGGCGGTGCTGCAGTGTCAGGGGGAGCCCGAGTGCAGCTACGCCTACAACCAGTACGCCGAGGCGTGCGCCCCGGTGCTGCTGCAGCAGCCGCCGCCGCAGCCGCCGCCGGCCGCGGGCGCCGGGGACGTGCCGCTGGGCGCCGCGGGCTCGGCCGCCTCCCGGCGGCGCTGCCCCAGCCACTGCATCGCGGCCCTCATCCAGCTCAACCACACCCGGCGCGGCCCGGCGCTGGAGGACTGCGACTGCGCGCAGGACGAGAACTGCCGCGCCACCAAGCGAGCCATCGAGCCCTGCCTGCCCCGCACCAGCTCCGCCGGCGGCGCGGGGGGCGGCGGGGGCGGCCCCGGGGGTGGCCCCGGCCCCGGCCCGGTCGGCGGCGGCGGGGTGATGGGCTGCACCGAGGCGCGGCGGCGCTGCGACTGGGACAGCCGCTGCAGCCAGGCGCTGAACCGCTACATGACCTACTGCGGGAAGCTGTTCAACGGGCTGCGCTGCACCGCCGAGTGCCGCGCCGTCATCGAGGACATGCTGGCCGTGCCCAAGGCCGTGCTGCTCAACGACTGCGTCTGCGACGGGCTGGAGCGGCCCATCTGCGAGTCGGTCAAGGAGAACATGGCCCGCCTCTGCTTCGGCGCCGACAGCGGCAGCAACGGCGCCGGCAGCAGCGGCGGCTCGGACGGCGGCCTGGAGGAGTACTACGACGAGGACTACGAGGAGGAGCCGAGCCAGAAGGGGAGGGACGAGGCGGAGGACAATGCGGGCGCCGAGCCCGGCTTCCCCATGCAGGCGGACAGCGCCGGGCGGGCCGCCGCCGCCGGGGCCCTGCTGGCCTCCATCTTGCTGCGGCTGCTGGCCGGCCTCTAGCCGGCACCGCGCCCCGAGCCCAGCCCCGTGCCTCCCTTCCCTTCCCTTCCCTTCCCTTCCCTTCCCTTCCCTTCCCTTCCCTTCCCTTCCCTTCCCTTCCCTTCCCTTCCCTTCCCTTCCCTTCCCTTCCCTTCCCTTCCCTTCCCTTCCCTTCCCTTCCCTTCCCTTCCCTTCCCTTCCCTTCCCTTCCCTTCCCTTCCCTTCCCTTCCCTTCCCTTCCCTTCCCTTCCCTTCCCTTCCCTTCCCTTCCCTTCCCCTTTTTCCCTTCCCTTCCCCTTTTCCCTTCCCTTTTCCCTTTCCCGTGCCTCCCCACCCGGCTGTGCACTGTGCAATGCGGCCCGGCCCGGCCCGGCAGCGGGGGGAAGGACTGCGGGCCTTGAGCAGCAGTGGGGGCGTGCTGGTCGTTGTGGTGACTTTTCCTTTTTTTTTTTTAAAAAAAAAAAAAAAAAGCATTTTGACATGAAGGTTAGAAAGAGGTGAGCTACCCACACTCGCTGCCAAAGCCGTTGCCGTGCTGGTTAAACAACTTGATTAGCATTCACCGAGTATCGCTGCTGGCGGTGCGGGGATGCCCGAGAGAGGGTTACGCTGCATCTGCCGCTAATTGAGTGTAAGGAGATAACAGCCCGAGTAAGTCCGGTGGTTTACAGCACTCCCTCTTGCACACACGTCTTCCTTGTAACAAAAGCTTGCCAGCAACCGTCTCTTCCTCTTTAACCTAGCGCTATACAAAAATGATTTTTATTTTTTTTTTCCTCAGAGTTGTTGGCTATACTGAACAATGCAACTTTTGTTTTAAAAGAGCTCTGCACTGCCATCTTTGAAAGACACTTTTAAACTCAAGAACATGTATGTACAAATATCCTGAAAAGTTATATTGCCTCTTGTCATATCAGGGTGCTGACCTCTGGTAAATCTTATATAAAAAAAAAAAATGTATTTAAAACTGGGATTTGTTACCAGTCGCTCTTCTTTGTATATACAATTTTATAAATTGTATGCCATGGGGATAATTTATTTAAAAAAAAAATAAAAAAGTTTTAAATCCACATCCTATTTGCCAGGTAATTACATTTGCTATTATTTTCTGGAAAGGTACAGATTTCTTTTTATGTTTAAAGGGATACCAGCAACAAAGATTCACTGAAGTATTCTGTAGAACATCAAATGTACAGTGTATTTTATAGATTTGAAGTTAACTTTCTTATTTGGAGAGACTTTATGAACACTGTAGAATTGTATAAACGCATTTCCAAGCTGCCTTAAAACTTTGTATTTTTTATAGAAGGCATAAAAAAAGGCCTATGTTTTAAATATGTACGGCTTTTTGTATTTTCTAAACGTGTAAATTAGTAAAGAAAGAGCTTTAAATAATGGATGTGGTGAAA
Source organism: Anas acuta (assembly GCF_963932015.1). Classification (NCBI taxonomy): domain Eukaryota; kingdom Metazoa; phylum Chordata; class Aves; order Anseriformes; family Anatidae; genus Anas; species Anas acuta. Next base: position 38,788,979 of record NC_089017.1, on the reverse strand, counting down.
TTGTTTTCCAGGGACACTTGAACTCTCGGCACCCGAGGTTGGATGGGGGGGCGGGAGCGAGCCGCAGAATAACAAACCAAAAACAATCAAACAAACAAGAATCTCTGTCTGCCTGTAATACGTTACATAGATGTAAATTACTGCTATTCTCACGTTAATGAATAATTACATGCGAGAAGTAAATACAGCTTTGAAAATACTACTTTAAAAGAGTGGTTGATTTTATAATGCGTTGGCATGGCAACGTGCCGGTACTGGAAGAGAGCGAAGCAATTCAAGGACGCTGCTCCTGCCCTGTACGTAGGATTAGTTCCCCGTGCACCACGCTTTCTCCACGAAGTGGAGGCCTGTTGCTCTTGCTGACACGCTCCAGGATGCTCCTAGCCGCACAAACCAGCGGACGGTGGGACATGCACAGCACAGCGACAGACAGGCTGCGGGCAGGTGGTGGTGCGTCCATCCAGGGAGCTGCAACCAAATGCACGGAGGTTTGCCGCTCAGCCTGCCTTCTGCCACAGCAAGGAACATGAAAGTAAACAAACTGGGGGGATCTGCAATTACCAGATCTTGTAATACTGTTCTTAGGAGTTGCTTTGCTTCGTACTGAAGCCTGGTTTGCTGCCAGAGCTACTGATCTACACTCAAACGCCCTTAGATAAATAATTACACTCTTAAGCTGTGTCGAGTGCTGATACACTTGACCTTGTAAATAGAAATGTTTGCAGTAGGAATAAACTCCAGCATTGGAAAATCTTTTAAACATTAACACAAAAGAGAGAGCTCAGTCCTCTGGGGATCAGAGTTTGGACTGCGTCAAGCGAGGCACTCACGCGCACACACACACACACACACACACACTCACTCACAAAAGGAAAGGGGAAAAAAAAAAGAAAGGGGAAAAAGTTTATTTATCTTCTATTCATGGTGTTTATTTAAAGCTTTTCGTTTTAAATGCCGTGATTGGAACGCAAGTCAGAAGTTTAAAAGCTACCACAAATAAACTTTGACTGAGGGGGCGACAGATTAGCAAGATAGTGTCTTTTTCATCTTACCAGAGCTCGACAGAGGGCAAATCCACATCTGCCTGTTGTATAAATCAACAAAATTATAAATCCCCACTCCTGGATTAGTTTTTTCACTGACAGATTATTTTACTGTCTCTTTAGGGTGTGAATTTGATTAGGTTGCCCGGAGATAAATGTACACAGGCACACGTGGACACACAAACCCACCCACAAATAGCTGTGATTCCAAGCGAGTGTATGAGTATGGTGTGTGGCTATGATCCGAAGTTCGTTTTTAAAGTCATCTGAATGGTTGAGTAAACTTATTGTTAAAAGAAAGCTGGAAACGTTGTTTCTTCAGGAAGAGAATGGAGTATTTGGGTGAGACTTGTAAATAGAATCGGCTTTCTTTACAAAACACTGAGTGTTTTGTCTAGGGATGATCTTAAGTATTTTCTGCAGTTCTTCAGGAGATGCTCAGGGACGTATTTTCAGATTGTCAACATTTTGTGCCCACAAGGACTATTTAACTCGTTGTTGATGAAAAATTAAGTTCCAGCTAAAAGCCTTTATCTTTCTTCAGCAAGGAGCAAAGACATTAGCACTAGAAAAGGACTGATAATTAACTGCTACAATAAACTCAAGACTTGATTTTACAGGCTCCTGTCAAAAGCATCTGCCCGGAATAAATCAACACCGAGCACCACTGGGGAGGGAGGCATCTATGTGCTTCCTTCCCCACAGAAAGTGGATTGTTTTAATTTAAATAATTGTACAATAAATACAGCTGAACTAATCCTGTCCTATGAGCTCCTCCCCGTGAGGAGATAACTCCGTGGGTTTTGTCACGTTGTCAGAGGAAAGCACGATTTCCAGGAGGAATGGCTGACTGTATTGGTATGTGTTCCAGCCTACAAAGCCTCTGCAGATGTTGATGTCCATCAAATTCATATTTCTTTTGCCTGATTTTGAGACAAATGGAAATTCTTGAAATGTCAGGGGATGTGGCAAGGACAGTTTTAAATGAGGAAAAGACTTGACATTCTCTGACAGAGGGAGATTTTCCACAGGAAGGGAAGTTCTCATCTGTATGGATATTTGAAAGCGCTCTTTGCCAAGGTCCTGTCCAGCCAGTCTCTTCTGGGGGGAGAAGGAGCTCTCTACCATTCCACGTAAAATAATCCAGTAGGTTCTGCTCCCTTTTTATTCCCAGTTACCAGGTTTGAATTCTTGGTGACAGTTTATTTGTCTTTGGAGGCACTTCAGTGACAAATGTTTAAGGGAGTGTGGGACAATGGTGGAGAACAAGGAGGCAGTTCATTGAACTGACAGTGACCATACAGTAAATAGAGGGAGATTCAAGCTTCACTGATCACCCAAGCGCACAGCAAAGCTTTTGTATGCCATCACAATGGACATAACATAAGGTCTCTGTTTATTTTTAACAATATGTACGGATATATACAGGCAGGCATAAGTAACTTTCAAAATTATTATGAAACAAAGCCCTACAATGAGGGAAAGGAAAGATCTGGTTTGGCCAGCTCTTTTACAGTCTCATTGGAAAGCCTGATGGATTTTAGTTGCAGCCCTGTCTCCACTGCTTCTACGAGCTGCCAGGGTACCAGAAATTTCACTGTGTGTATAACGTGTATGTAATGAATAGGGGCGCAAAGGTGACTGCAGACAACTTTGCAAGTGTATGACAAGGAATTTCTTCTCAGTGAGATCCAAAGCCATTCAGAATTTAATGAATACTAGCTTTTGTTGTTGTTGTTGTTGTTGTTGTTGTTTTTTTTGTTGTTGTTGTTTTTGTTGTTTCAAGTGCCCTGGAAGAGGGTGAGAGGAACTTCAGAGCAGCCAAGGTGCATGTAGAGACAGTTGTGGGACACAAAATCATCACCAGCTGAGTCATGGAAAACACTGCTTGAGGGACCGAGTTGCCCTGTGTTTTCACTGTCACTAAAACAAATTCAGACCTTCAGTCGATTTTGTTCCTGTCCCAGTAATAACACCACACACTGCCATGCTGCCTGTGATAGCCCATTGGAAGTCCTCTGGAAAAGTAGGTACCTTTGCAGGACAAAACATTTTCAAGTGGGAAGAGCAGTGCTTCTGTGTGAGATTTCAAGTCTGTGATACAGGTTGGTAAGCAGTAAAGTCGAAAGTTACTGTATTTTACTTGAGGCATTGGCTGTGGTAGACAGTTGAAAAGGCTCACATTGACTGTCTGAATGACATAAGTAATGCGCTATTAGCATAAATACTTTCTAAGACATCCATTTAATCAATTTCTTAAATAACAGAATGATCTACTACAAAATAGTGGACTGTATACACTATATTTTGGCACAAAGATGGTCATTCTCCCACTAGTAACCAGGGGCTCTAAATAAATGATTTCAACAATGTTTTATTAAAGGAGGACAAGAGCCCTCGAGCTGCATTAATCGGGGAGAAGTCGAGTGGCACTTTTGTTATGGAAATGTTAAACACATAATAGTTCAGGCAAACAATGTGGAGCCACTTCATTCTCTCAGCCATGCTGACACCTCTTAAAGAGGAACTGCAGGGAAGGATGTGGGAAAGATTTGCTTTCTGAGGAAGCTTTCAGCTAATATTTTGGATATTTACCTCCAAAACTCAGGCAGCACAAATGTAACTGAAGGGCATAAAAATAAAACAATAAAGGGGGATGATTTATGCAGCTACTGCTAGTAATCAACACTTGGTACCCAACTTCAAGACAGCCATTGACAGAAAAGAGCTTTTTTTTAAAAAAAAGTTTTTCATGAATTTATTATAAGCCAAGTGGATATTAATGTAGAGGGTGAAAGTTCTTGAAGAGACACTCTTGTAAACTGAAAGGGTTATAGTGCTAATATTATACCTTGAACGTACAGCAGGGAGGGGAAAGAGGAACAACTTGGAATTGTCCTAGAAGGGAATAGAAGGACAGAGGTTTAGCAGGAGGGGCAGAGGTGACATGTTTGTAGTAGGCAATCCAGAAATACATTAATGAAGTGGTACACAGCAAAAACATTGCTGTGTAAAGGGAGAACCATGTTCAAGAGTAGTTATTTTGAATAGGTGAGAGGAAGAAAGGATGAGGAAAGGAGATAACTAAGGTGTAAAGAAGGTTTGGAGAATGAACTTCTTGCTAGTAAGAAGAAAGAAAAAAAAAGATAAGTTAACTGAGACACAGAATGAATATGACAGAGGGATACAATAATAATAAATAATAATAGTATTAATAATAGCTAGCCAGCTTTAATAATGTTGTCAGGGCCAGAAAGGATAAGGAATGTGGTAGTAAAGTGAGTATTCAGCTTTGGAGAGGATATTTTCCCTGCCTTCAGAGGCCAGAGAGGAAATTTACTGTGATGCTCTTCTTGGTTCATAATGCTGTACTTGAACACCGTGCCTAGCTTCCAGACAACTCCTCCCTCAAGTTCAACAATATAATGAAACTGAAAAGAGGTGAGTGGAAGTCTTGGAGGATGGCTACGGTTTATGACCAAAGAGGAAAAGATGAGGGATCTGAGCATTAGGCTGGCCAAGAAAAGGCCATCACTAGCCCATAGCTACTGAAATGGGAGTTAAAAAGGCTACAGGGCTACTCATCTCGGGTAGCGATAGATGTATGAGAAGGTTCAGCATGCACAGATTGTGGCTGGGAGGTTTGGACTTCTCATTCGGAAGAACTTCACCAGGAGGGATAGCATAGCACTGGGACAGGATTCCCAGAGAAATTCTGGAACCTCTATCCTTAGAGATTTTCAAGACTTGACTGGACAGAGCCCCAGCTGCTTTCATCTACTGTTGGCTGTAATGCATCTTCTAGTAGATGTCTGGACTAGAGGGTCTCCAGAGATCCCATCAATATAACTTTGTAATTCTACGATTCTAATGTTGGTATGACAATGGGAAATCCAAGACCCTCTTTCGCTAGATCAGGCACAGGAATACATACAGCACACTTCAGCAGAGACAGTAATGCAGGAAGGTTGGAGAGAAGAGGTGGTGGTTACACATTTCCACAGGGCCAGAGTGGGTAGGAGATATTTGGGAAGGGGTCAATGGAAGTTTAAGAGGAGAGCAGAGACCAAAACATACCATGTAGTACAGGACCTGGAGATAAGAGGGAAGGGAGGAAGTATAACAGTAAGGAAATACAGAAATGTAAAGGAATGTAATGAGAAAAAGTGTCTGTCTGTAACGCTTATGAACTGAAAAATAGGTATTTTGACTGGAAAAACATATGACAACACTGGGAAGACAACTTGAAAGAAACTGAAACTACAGGAGGGACCTCTCTTTCATTTCTGTGAAGAATACTTTTTTATAAACATGTCTTTCACACTCATCACCACAGTATCATGGAGCCTCAAAACAATAGAAATACAAGTGAATTAGGTCTTCCCATGTGTGTGAATGCCTATATATAAATATAGACTGTTCTGACTCTGTATTTTTAGCATAGTGCTATCTGAGCTATTACATGCTCACACATGTCACAAAACACATGTCCTCATGGAAATAAACATTGCTTGATAGATGTTCTCTCAATATAAAAATCAACCCCCATCTGTTTGTAGTGTCCTATACTAAAATAATCCAATTGCCTACTATTTCATTCTGTGGGTGTATATTTGGCTTACGGTAGTTTTTGTTGTTTAAAAGTTTTAAGTCAATAGTTTAAACAGAACAAATGGAAATGCTATAATTTCCTGTCACCTACCAGCAATGGCACTAAGTCTTCTTCTAGTTCAACCAGTGGTGGCAGTTGAGAAATTGCTGTTGCTATTGCAAGCAATAAATTTTAGTACAATGCTATCTAAACATGGAAACTTCTATGTCAGCATACCTGCCTGTCTTCTGAAATCCTATTGCATTCCACACAGGAGAGTGAAGTCACAAAATGGTTATTAGAGTACTTGTGGAAAAGAGGGTATGATCAGAATAATTACTTGGTAGTGATGGTCTCCATGTTACCCCCTTTCTGACTGTTATTCTAAACCTGTTAAAAAGTGGATTATAGCAGGAAGTAAAGCAGAAGTCCACAGAAACTGTTACACTATCTTATGTTTCTTCTTCATGGTAGTGTATTCCGGAGTATATCATATGTTTGCAGATTGCCGTAAGATAAAGGACATGGAGAAATCGGGTGGGATGGGATGGGATGGGATGGGATGGGATGGGATGGGATGGGATGGGATGGGATGGGATGGGATGGGACGGGTTGGGATGGGACGGGATGGGATGGGATGGGATGGGATGGGATGGGATGGGATGGGATGGGATGGGATGGGATGGGATGGGATGGGATGGGAGGAGATGAATGGAATGAGAATAGAATAGAATAGAACGGAATGGAATGGAACGGAATGGAATGGAATGGAACGGAACGGAACGGAACGGAACAGAACAGAACAGAACAGAACAGAACAAAATAGAATAGAATAGTTCAGTTAAAAAGGACCTACAAAGATCATGAAGTTTCATGGTACAGAAATTTTTCCATATCCAATCTGAACCTCCCTCAGTGCACTTCTGTTCAGTTCCTGTGCAACCTGTCATTGGTTCCTGGGGATCAGAAATGGGGAACCTCCCTCTTCACTTCCCCACCTCAGGAAGCTGCAGAGAGCACTGAGATTGCCTATCAGCTTTCAGCTTTCTTTTCTCTGGATTAGATGACTCAAGGGTCCTGAGCCTCTACTCACAGGACACATCTTCCAGCCCTTTTACCAGCTTTGATGCCCTCCTCTGAACAATTTCAATTTATATCTTGTACACACCAGAACTGCCCACAATATGTCTTGGTATACCATCTCAGGAAGGGAGACGAAGAAGAATATGAAATATAGGAGTGTATATTGTACAAAATGGACTGAAAGAACACTTGTGACAAATAGCTTGTCCAGAACATTTCACCTTTTTATGACCCGATGTTTTGTTTGCATAATTCCAAATGATTGACTCCTGTTACAGGTAGTCTGAGTTTACATAGTATAGCTGATGTCAGTATTTAGCCTATGGCCTTTTTTCTGTACTTAGAGGGAAAGATTAATCATTTAGACAGATAGCATTTGAGATGACATAAGGTTATGTGAATCAATAGGCATTAGATCAATAGAATTAATGCTTAGGTTTGGATTGATGTATCTTAGACCGTTAGTCAAGAACCCATTGAGACAGGTAAATTTGAGTGCCTGAATGTGTTGAAGAACATGTTATGATGCTAAAGCTATTGCTCTAATGGAGAGAAAAAGGTTGGAAAAGGAGCAGTTGAGAAAGATATGGAAATCTGAGAAACTGTGAAACCTTTTCCATTTGGAGCTGTACAAACTTTGTGTGGTTTCATTTTTAGCTATTTTAGGCTAAACTTAAGAATGCACTTACTACATGTGGAGTCTGTATATAATATAATCCCTTTCATTATATTCAAAAATAGTTATGACTCGTTCAGACTTACTGGGAACACTTTGGTCTTAATATTTTCTGGTTTGCCCAAATGTATGCGCAATAAGCAAGTAGAAGAGTTGGGGCAACCAAGTACTTCCTCTGTATTAAGAAGCAGCCTGCCCTGTAGCACATGTATGTATGTACAAGCTACCTGAAGTCTACCATTTTTCTGAACTTCATGGGAGCAAAACTGGTTTCCTCAAATGTTTTCATTGGGAAAATTTGCTAAATTTATCAACTCAAGAGAACGCAAGGTGAAGTGATGCTCTCTCAGCCTAGCTTTGAAGCTGGTCTCACATCATGGTCAGATGGCCTCAGTGCTGTGCAGTGAGAATCAGTGAAGACGGTTGTATTTCAGAAGCTCTGATTCATCACATATCCTTGCTTTGCCCTGGGAAGAGCTGAGGCAGAAGCTAGAAAAGCTTTGACTGCTCCTAACCCTCTCTGTCCCTGATTCTGCCCAGGCCATGCCCTCATGCCAGAGACATAAAACTGCTTCAAACTGCAGCTGCTTCCAGTTGTCTCCAGGGATGCTGCATCAGCTGGGCACTGCTGCTCCAAGTGTGTTCCAGTTCTAATCCCTTTCACCCCTGCTGCCCTTCTGTGAGTGGAGATGAAGACAGGGCACAGAAATCTGGTTAACCCATCTCAGTTCTGTCTGGAAAGTCTGCTACACTGGGCAGTTCTAACTCTCACATCTGCTGCCAAAGTGAGCTGGAACTCAGTTCATAATCTTTTACTGTCAGGACTTCCATTGAAAACTGGGAATAGGTGTAGTAAATCAGATACAGCCTTTGGTTTCTGAAGTGGTACAAATATGGCCTTTAGTGTTTGTAGCCTATAGGAATCTTTTCTTTAACTCCTGTCTGTTTAAACTGTTTTTGTGATCCTTCAGTAGAAAAGTTCTATGGCAAAACTGTTTTGTAAACAATTAGTGCTGCTTTACATTTTGGATTTGCAATTTGTGGAGCAGTAATGTGAGGAAGAGATAAAAAATGTTTTCAGAATTATACCTGAAATTTCAAGAGAATCATGATAAAACTTTTTCCTGATTCCTTGGTTCTTAACCATGATAATACGCTAAGTGAAAACATAACTTTATTTTGTAAATGTTTCCCTTACTATTTATAATTTTCACAAGTTTCAACACTAAATTTAACAGGAATGCATACATATTGATGAAATTGCAATGAATGTGTCAACTCCCAGCCAGAATGAAAATGAAGAAAATGAAAATGGTATTTACTGCAATGTTATGATATAAACTGTTAGCTTAGGAGATAACTGATAGGTAGCCCTGGGCAAGTAAGACAATCTAATGTATTCTGAGGGAAAACAAACAAACAAACAAACAAACAAACACTTTCAAATTCAGTGTTCTAAAAATTATAAATCCTAAGAAGAATATGTGATTTAAAAACTGGTTTAATCTCTAACACACCAGCAGTTTTATTACAAAATTTCCTTTTTCTGAAATTCCTTGAATTACTCTGAGGATATACATACCTTCAAATAAAAGAATTTAATGTCACATCAGGGCTTTCAGTGCAAGAACCTTCAGGAAATTTTGATCTAGATGGGTGATTAAAAAAAAAAATCTTTAAGTAACTGCTTATATTTAACTGTAGCTAAATGCTGCGAAATAAATAAATAAATAAATAAAGATGAACAGTATAATATACCAGCCAGGGTTGCTTTTCTCCTAAGACTTCTATTCTTCCATTTGTTTCAGATTTGCTTAAGAAAAAGAATGTGAAAGACACGGTTTCAGAAACACACTGCCACTTTAAGAGGATACAACATGCCTATTAATAATTGTATTACTCCTCTATTATTGTTAAGAATAATGAAGGAATGGGAGCGTTGGCCCCCAAGCTGAATTTATCCTGAAATGTTTTCAATTAACTCTTGGCACCGGCAGGAAAGCATCAAACCTTTCCCATGCTGAAATATGGAAAATCTGCAGGGAACATCCCAGCAGGAGTGGAATTTCATTAAAACAAGCACATCATAATTCAACGACTTCTGCACCCTCTTTAAGCCTTTCTATTGATAAGGACTTCGAGGCGATTTTTATGGATTTGCAAAGAGAAATTATTTCATAAGATATTTTCAAAGACTTTGTTTTGGCTGAGGATTTTGAGTTATTATCTGCTCCCTGATGGAAAAATAGTGAGACATTTAGCATAACTGTGGGTAGTAGATAAGAGAGAGAACTGAAGAGACATTAAGAAAAAAATTTGTCCTTTAGACAACCACTTTCTTTAATCTTTATAGTAACTAACTCCTCTTTTCCCAGATTTTCATAAATACATAAATTGATACAATTATTATATTGCCATTAAAACCTGCATTTTTGAGCATCAAAATGTGGAGATTAAAACATGCTTGAGAGCTACTTACACATCCAAATATGCACACATATGCATTTTAATATGAAATATACCTACACATCTAAGAGTAACATACTACATTGCTTTGTGTATTGATTTAATAAAGTGCATATCACTTTGCCCAGACATGGGTAGTCTTAAAATGTTTGGCTACATTACACATAATTAAAATTTACATATGGGGGATAGAGGAAGTGGATATTTCTAACTGTTGCTGGATGCTTAGCACTTGCTTGCTGCAAAGTGCTATATGATTTTTTCTGGATTAATTTCACTATCCCCTACAAAATATTTTTTTTTCATATCTGGATATAGTTAGGATAAAGAGACACCACTTGCTGCTCTTTACAAAACACTGCTATTCATATTTATTAACCTGTGTCATGACCAAGGATTTACATCAATCCCCACAAAAGACGCAGAAGACGCAGACCGCACTTAAACTGTAAGACTGAAATTCTGTATCAGTCGTGGTTTACCAGTTTTGAACTGTTATTGAAAACTTACAGCAATGTCTCTTCACTTTATGCCCTATATTCAAAACACCATCAGTTTATTTTCTGGGATTCTCCTAGGCACAGAACTAATCCTGAAGCAAGAAGAGTCACAGAGAGTTAGGAGAGCAACCTGTGGAGGCTGGAACCTCACAAGGAAACAGTTCTGGGGGATCTGAAGAAGGAGATAGTACCTCAGGAAAGCAGGGGCATCTTTTTTCCCATCCCTATCCTGCTGCTCTAATAAAGCCCCAAGCTAGGTGTCTCCAGTGCTGATTGAGATTCCAGCCTTTACTCCCTGAATCATGAGAGGTGCCTCTTAACACTACACTACAGTTCGCTACAATAACTAGTAATTCCTAGAGTTACATGGCTATCTCTTAACCAAATTGCACTAATGTAGCTTTTCCAGTTACACGAGGATGTGAAAACTCAAATAACCAAATAAGCCCACATTATTTTTATCCATGCTGTCATGATTTCACAGCATGTCTTAATTCAATGTGAACAGGAGGACTTCACAAATACATGTATTCCTGTGTTTTTGCAGTAATCTGTTTTCATGACCAGTTGCCAAGATTTTTTTCTGAGATTTTTCTGATGTGTAACTTACAGTTTTTCTAGAACATACATGATAGATGAAAAAGAAGAGTAGGAATTAGAGTACCAGTGGTTCTGTTTTTCTGGGAGGATTGACAGGATTATTATGCCTTCAGTTTGTCAAGTTACAACTACACTATCTTCATCCTCCACATCTTGTGGCAAGGAGTTCCACTGCTTAACTACAGAGTCTGAAAAAGATTTTCCTTTTTGTTGATGGGACTTCACTACCCGAGACTCTACCCTTTGTACTGGAAGAGACAGTGAAAAAAAAAAATGTTTCTTGATACCACACCATGTTTTTATAAGAGTTTTACCACATCCCTTCTTGGTCCTGGTCCTTCTTTCTCCACGAATCCATTCTATCTATTCGATATCTGTTCTATCCCTTTGACTATTCTTCATGCTCTTTTCTGTACTACCTCTAGTTTTATTACAAAGTGGTGGGGATAAGAGGAGCAGATCTACACATAGTCTATAGGAAGACCCCCTTTCCCTTTCTATTAGACAGATTTAGACAAGTCTGAGGTTATGTGGATGTATTTGAGCCTGTTGATTCAGAGAATTAATCCTGAAAGTATTTCTAGCTCAGAGTGTTTGAAAAGTTGTAATCACAAATCATTGCTACTGCCCTGAATGAAATTACTTATTTGTTGGTGTTCATTTTGTGGTGGATGAGTATAGTTAAGAAAGAAATGCAAAGAAAGCAAGAGGGTTATCGTTTGTTTTTTTTTAATTTCTACGCAAGTTCGTCACATGATGGGGCAAGCCCATTATTCCTTTTCACTTTTGACTTCTTTAAAAGATTGTTTACATGTTCAGATCTATCCAGAGGTGGAAATTAATGGTCACTGCTTCTTGTTACAGTATTCTGGCTGGCAACTGGAAAGATTTACCAGATAAAAGATAACACTGAATATTCCACAGTTCATACACATTATTATTTTCCATTACAGTCTATGCCTTGGTAGCCTGACTGCAATCCATTCAATCAGTACGATAAAGAGTAGAAGAGTAAGGAATGTTGAGCGTGACCAATCATTAAGGACAAATTCCACTTCAATTTCATAAGTTTTTAAAAATGTTTCATGTTTCCTCCTTCTCCCCTCCAATTTTTATCACTAGGATTCACACTTACCCATAAAATGTCCAGCACTGATTTGTCTTAAGCTCCTGTCCAGATCTTCCCACTTAAATACAAATACTTGCATTTTGCCTTTTCTGCTCTGGGCTGTGCAGCATTCTGGCATCCAGCCAAAAGGTCATAGTGCACTCTGCTTCCCTTTCTTGGCATTTCCCACCATAAGGAGAGTTTAGAACAGTTATCTTACAGGATATTCCCAGAACTTAATCATCCTGAATTCAATATATTTTTTAACTTTAGTAAGATAATGCCTTGTGACAGTAGATCAATGAAACAGGTATTCAAAAGGCATTACTCACCAAGCCAGAAATGTTTTTTGGACCAAATTCCTCAAGTCTAGAATGCCTGATCCAGCTTATTGATGGCATACTTATGATGCTATAAAGCTATATGAAATTTAAACATTTGTTTTTACATGTTATTGTCAAAAACTTTTCAAAATGGTGACTGGGATAACACAGTTAATATTTTCAACATAGACAATAGAGTTTAACAAGACTTAGATAATATCTATAAACTGGAGTTTAATTCTCCAGAAAAGTCAGGTATTCACAATTTCTGTTGGCACCATTTGTCTTATATAAATGCATCCACAGATCTCAAGTTGACCTATGAATTACAGTTATATCCAAGACCTTTATATGCTCTGCCTTGCCTTCCCAAAGAGCAACCAGAAACATGAAGTGAAAATAATCTTTTGTTTGTCTATTTGTTTTGGCTTGTTTTTGTTTTGTTTGTTTGGTGGATTGGTTTGATTTGTTTGTTTGTTTTGTTTTTTTTGTTTTAAACACTTTTTGATTCCTGACCCCTTAGCGGTATAATGTTATATTAGCCTGGGGAACATCCATGATTTGTCCTGTGAGAAAATCTTATGTTTAAAGACAGAATGACACCAACTGCCAAACTATCTCAGTAAGCAGGGAGTGGAAAGACAAATAGTATCATTATTTGCTAACCACAATATGCTGAAGTCCTCTAACACAAGGAGGAGTGTGAAGAAAATGTAAATTACCTCAAGTGATTACATCATAGAAGGACAGCACAGAAATGGAGGACTAAAGCCAGAAAGGTTAATACACTTGTTGACAAATAAACAGGTGTAAAGAAATCATTTTGTAAGTGCATAAGGCATACAGGAAGACCAAAAATGACGTTGGTGCACTGCTTGCCTATTCAGGTGTGATGGTGAGAATGTCAGAATGCTTGCTTTGCTTCGTAGTTGCAGTTTTCCTTAAAAAGGTCCCTTACAAGAAGGATTAATTCAGAAAATAACAGTAAATAATGGGTGAGAACTCCAGTCATAAGAAGGTAACACAGCTTGATACAGTGGTTATGAGTTAGACACCATTATAATATCACTTAGATATTTGAAAGACTATTGAAAATTAATCCTACAGTACTCAAAAGCTGGATGAAAAACTTTTAAACAGTACTTCTACCCATTATTTCTAGCAACTTATAAAGAGTAGATGAATCTTACAGGAGGGGATAGGAAAAGTCATGGAGTCATTGGTACAAATAATATAAACTAATAAATTTTAAGGACCTAGAGTAAAATAAGAAGACAAGCAAAAGACAACTTGGATTTGTCAAAAGTAAACTAATTCCTATCCACCCAGATTAATTCTGTGACCATATTAAACTTTGCAGATAGGGGAGAGCCAGTAACATCCTATCTGGATTCTAGCAAATGCTTTGGCATTCTCATAAGGAAACTAGTGAGAGATGCTTTAGACAAAACTGGAGTGAGCGCATGGATGTATGCATGTGGTAAGGTTCTACTGTGTCTGTTCTGCATCTGGTATTATTCATTTTCACTAGGTTTATTCATTTTCCTTAATGACTAGGATGGTGGATTACAGAATATGCATATTAAAAATGAAGATGTCATGAAGCTGACACAGAAGGAAAGTTCAATGTACAACACAGTAGAATATAGATCAATCTTGGCAAATTGCAGAATGTTTGGGGGAAAATATGACAGATTTTCATATAGAAAAAAACAAGTATCATCTTAATCTGTATGAGTACTCAGAGGCTCAAATTCAGAACAGAGAACAATTGATCTTATAGCAATTTTACAGAAAGAGGTGGTTAAAGACAAGCTGAACATGAGTCAGTAACATGATACCATCACAAAAATAATGATCATATACTTGACCTTTGTGAACAGAAATATTACCTGAAAGGCGAGTTAAGTAGTAACCTATCTCCTGTAAGCTCTGCTAAGGTCTGTTGAAGTCTGTAACAGTTTTGAATATGGCATTTCACAAAGGGATCTGTTGGAGAGTCTAGAGAAGGGAGATGAGAATGACTGGAGGTCTAGAGAACATGCTATCCATAGAAAAAGGAAAGAAATTGCTGTTTAGCTAAAGCTAAGAAAAGATAATAGCAACTTTTAACAATAGGCTGTTACAAGGAGGCAGTAATTTATTTCATAAATGTAGAGTTTTACATATACTCATACCTACTTGGGACTAGAACATCTATTAACATGTAGCTGATCAGGAGTAGTGTTGTGGGTTAACACCAGAGGCAGCTAGCACCACACAGCCATTTACTCATTTTCCTGTAGTTGGAAGGGAAAAGAATCAGAAAGGTAATAGTGAGAACTCATAGGTCAAGGTAAAGACAGTTTATTAGTTTAAAAAAGGGAAGGGAAGGGAAGGGAAGGGAAGGGAAGGGAAGGGAAGGGAAGGGAAGGGAGGGAAGGGAAGGAAGGGAAGGGAAGGGAAGGGAAGGGAAGGGAAGGGAAGGGAAGGGAAGGGAAGGAAGGGAAGGGAAGGGAAGGGAAGGGAAGGGAAGGGAAGGGAAGGGAAGGGGAAGGGAAGGGAAGGGAAGGGAAGGAAGGGAAGGGGAAGGAAGGGAAGGGAAGGAAGGGAAGGGAAGGGAAGGGAAGGGAAGGGAAGGGAAGGGAAGGGAAGGGAAGGGAAGGGAAGGGAAGGGAAGGGAAGGGAAGGGAAGGGAAGGGAAGGGAAGGGAAGGGCAAGGGAAGGGAAGGGAAGGGAAGGAAGGGAAGGGAAGGGAAGGGAAGGGAAGGGAAGGGAAGGGAAGGGAAGGGAAGGGAAGGGAAGGGAAGGGAGGAGGAAGGGAAGGAAGGGAGGGGAAGGGGAAGGGGAAGGGGAAGGGAAGGGGAAGGGGAAGGGGAAGGGGGAAGGGGAAGGGGAAAGGAAGGGAAGAGAAGAGAAGAGAAAGAAGAGAAGAGAAGAGAAGAGAAGAGAAGAGAAGAGAAGAGAAGAGAAGAGAAGAGAAGAGAAGGAGAGAAGAGAAGAGAAGAGAAGAGAAGAGAAGAGAAGAGAAGAGAAGAGAAGAGAAGAGAAGAGAAGAGAAGAGAAGAGAAGAGAAGAGAAAGAAGAGAAGAGAAGAGAAGAGAGAGAGAAGAGAAGAGAAGAGAAGAAGAGAGAGAAGAGAAGAGAAGAGAAGAGAAGAGAAGAGAAGAGAAGAGAAGAGAAGAGAGAGAAGAAGAGAAGAGAGAAGAAAAAACTGTGCAAAAGCAAAGCCAAACAAGAATCTATCACTACTCCCTATTTGTGGGAAGGTGTTCAGTCACTTTCAGAGTACCAGTTCTCATCAGGTGTAATGTTTTCTTGGGAAGACAAACACCATAACTCCCTATGTCCCCTTCCTTTCTTCTTCCTTACCCACAGCTTTTATTGCTGAGCATGGCACATATATTATAGGATGTTCCTTGGGTCACTGTGGTCATTTGTCCTGGCTCTGTTCCCTTCCAGCTCCTGGTGTACCCTCACCTCTTCACTGTCAGGGCAGCACAAGGGGCAGAGGAGACCCTGGCACTGTGTAAATGCTCTCAGCAACAGTTGAAGTACTGGTATGTTACCAGTAGTTTGGGTCACAATCCAAAACACAGCACCATTCAAGCTGGCATGATGAAAACTAGTTTTATCCCAGCCAAAATCAGTACAAATAGGCAGAGGACAAGACTATACAATTCAAAGGACCTCTGAAAATTCAGAACTTGGCTATAGTAGGTGTATATGTAAGGAAAAGACAGAGTGTTCTTCCCCATCGTTTTGAACTTTTCTTTGCATGGATTCTGGTATACTGAATTCTGTTTACAAATGCACATAAATCACTGTTAATTTCTGTATGTATTTCTACTTTTTCTTTGAAGGAAAATTTGTTAGCTGATATATTTGAAACACAGGTCTGATCTCATCATCTCAAGAAATATCCCTAAATCATCCAAGATTTTTCCAAGAATACAAGCTGAGTGACATCCCTTGTGTGCAGTCTTCCTTTATCCTACAGAGGAA
Organism: Anas acuta; assembly: GCF_963932015.1. Lineage (NCBI taxonomy): Eukaryota > Metazoa > Chordata > Aves > Anseriformes > Anatidae > Anas > Anas acuta. The sequence continues at coordinate 38,772,605 of NC_089017.1, read as the reverse complement.
TTGAAGAAGAAAACTTCCTTTCACATTCTCATTTTTACGCATGTACAGACATTCATATACATATCATATGATATCTATCTTATCAACAAGAAAGTCAATCTACAGTTAGACTGGAAGGAGTTGGGACTTATGGTGGTCAATATGTGTAGTGCATTCTTGCAATGTTCTTGAGAAAATGTCTGTCACTTGGAAAGCTATTTCACTCTTTCAGTACAAAAGTCTCAACTATAAAGAGCTGTTGATGGCCATTTAATTCTGATATATAGTGAGTTTTCAGGGTGCTCTTGACAAGTTATAACAATCTGTCATTACAGATCTACACAAAATATCTTTTCTGCCTCAGAGAGAGATCTTGCCATCATTAATTACACTATACGATTCTTAAGTTGTACAGGAGATATCTTTTAAATGGGGGAATCTCAGAGATTTTTCACCTTCCAGTGTACCAAAGAAGGCCATAATTTCTTTCAGATGAAATTATCATCTAGCATTATTTGAAAACTGTTGTCAGTTTCAGTAGGTGTGAATAGGACAATGCTAGTACATGTATATCCTACATAGGATATATATCACAGTTACAGAAGAGGCGGAATGATTGACTTGTTTGCCTTTTCAATGCTGAAGTGTTTTGGCCCTCTGTACATAGAGTGTGTTTTTGTTCTGAGTCCCTACCTTTTAAGGGATTTATGCACATTTTTGTGCATACTTTCTTCTAAAATATGCAACTTAATTTATTAACCATTCTACTCAGCTTGTGTTTCTAAATGTATGTGACATTAGACCTGGAGCTGTAGATTTTTATTTGCTTTTATGGAGCACTTGATGCAAGTTTTGTTTAGAAAATGCATGAACTTGTTACAAGACTTCATCACAAATACTGTGAATGCCTTAAAACATTGCAGCATGCCTGCCTCGGAAAGTCTTGGGGAAATAGGTATGCTATCACTATCATTATCCACGTTTTGCAGATTAGCAACTGAGGATGACAAAGAGGGAAGGTGGCTTGTTCAAGGTCACATGGATCCGCCCTTCCCTGGGGTAGGTCATTGAATTTCTCTGAAATCTTAGGGGCCCTGGAACACTAGTAGTGACAAGGACAAAATAAAAGTAGTAATTTCAGTACAATACATAATTTGTGTAGCTATTATTTAGTTTCACCTGTGTTAAGACAATATCTTCTATTTATATCACTGAGGGGCTGTGTTAAAATAAGATAGCTCAAAAGCCATTTATTAATTGGCAAAGTTAACTAGTGGGCAATTCTCACTGTAATAAGTATTATTTTAGAAATGTGATAGTTTTATATTTCCTCCACCACAACTTTCTTCTTTATACAGGCATTAATGTAGTTACCACATTCATATCCACCCCAGCCATTCCCTCAGATCTAGCCTTCAGGAAGTTCAAATCCAAATAGTTTTCAAATCCAAGCTGCCAGTTTGATTTCATCACATCAAACCCTTGTTGAGATCAAACCTTTGAAATGAGAAAAGATTTTTAATCCAGTTACCCCAGATGGGGTACAACTCTCCAGGTCCTGAGAGCTGCAGGATTAGGAATTCTCAACATCCCCTCACCCACTCACCCACCCACCCATACACACACATGCAGGCGCAAACAAACTGCCCAGCTTTACACTCTTTGCTCACAGAAAGTACTCCAAACAAGCCAGTGTGCAATCCCAGGGAAATGTCTTTCTCCCTTCTTCTTTCTGATATAAAGGAACATCCACACCCACCGCAGAGTCAGCTTTGTCCTTATTTTGCAAGTCTTGTTTTGGTTATTCTGTCAAATGATTTTGAGAACTGGGTGAAATTTGCTCTAACTGTATATGATGCAATTCACTGTCTACCTGTAAAAGTATTTGCTATCAGATAGAGGGAACTTTCTATTTCAAGATATCTTTGTTTCATTTTCATAGTACAGTACTTAGTTCTGGATTCAGTTGTCAGACAATTTCTTTCTAAGATAAATGTTAAAAGACCATGGGTAATTTGGCATGCGTGGAAGCTGAAATTAACAATTCCATTATCCTATTCATAATTTTCAGAAATTACAGAAATCAGAAATTATGCTCTCAGAGTCAGATTACATGGTAGGGGAATTTGTGACAACAAATTAGGTTTTGCAGCAATAAAGCTGGATAATCTGTTCTTATGATGTCAAGAATTCGAATGTATTGGTGATGTTTAGTAATACTCAATATTCCAGTAACTTTGGTGACTTCATACTCAAACTATATCTGAAAAGTATGTATGTACTGCTACTAGATGGGGTGGTATGTTGCTCTGTGACCCGTGAAATGGGATCAAGAAATTAGTCATGAGCAGAAAGGCAGAATATGATGGGTAAAAGCGTCAGTGAGAAAACATAAAGCCAAGTGTTGTGACAATTACAGCTGGCATTTCTCCAAGGTATCAAATGTGTGTGTGCATCTGTGTCTGTGTGCTGGTATGTATTGCATGTATGCAGCAAAGAGTTGGATTCTGCATATTCATTTTCAAATTTGTTTCTGATTATTTTGCTAGTTGATGTCTCAGTCTTCCTAGGATGAGTAGCCAAAGGAAGGGGCTGTTTATATACTCAAAAATGCTGGGTGACTTAATATAATTTCCATTTCATAAACAACAGCACAAGGACAGAGGAATAAAGAAAACTTTGCAATAAAAAAGCTGAAAAAAATCTTACTTTTCTAAAGGAATGATAAGGAAGGAAACAAATACCTTTGAAAATGAAGAAGAAATAAAGCAATATCCATAAACCTCAGGTTTATGAGGTTTTCTTTTTTTTGTTTTTTTTTGTGAATGAAAGTAAAGCAGTTAAGCTTTCGTCACAATGAGCAGCAGTCCAGAAGTAGACAGACAGCCTCCTCTGTGTGGGGAAGATTTATAGGGACCCCTCCCGGGCCCTTTGCAAGTCCAATTCATGGGCTCCCTTGACCAAGGCTCAGAGCTGTCGCTCCAAAAGGGGAAGAAGCGAAGGCTTGTCTTTTTTTTTTTTTTTTTTAAATCACCATTTGTTATAAGAACACAGACTTCCAAATGACGAAGGAGAGAAAGGGTTGAGGGAAAGATATTTCTCCCCTCTCCCTTGTGTGGTCTGGTGTATTCAGAGTAGGGGCCTGAGAAGGAGGAATGAGCTGATTTAACATGGATTGCAGCACCACCGAGAGAGGGGAAGAGAAGCTTCCAATCAAAGTGTGAGCTGTTCTGGTGTCCATGTGCATGGATGTACAAGCAAGAGAAGTGGTTGGTCTCTAGGCACCTTCTTTCTGAGAGCCCAAGGGCAGATAATTGATGTGACAGACGATTCTCCTTAACGCCCTGCCAACAAAACAGCTCTTGGGCAGCTCACAGCCCTGCTCACTCAATAAAGGCCTGAACCTATCACAAAAAAACATGGGAAAGATTTGCTTATTGTGAATAGCAACAACACAAGTAGGAATAGCAACCAGCTCTCCCCCAACACTATAGGACATTAAGAAACTGAGGTATGCGAGAAAACAAGCACAATGGTAAAGCAGTGGAATGAGTTGGTCAAAAATGTCATTGTCTCTGCCATCATCCAAGCAGAATCATAAGAGTGCTGTGAAAGATCCTCTTATTTAATAGCTATATATCACCAGTGTAGGAAATAAATTGCAATACTCTTATTCTGCCCCCACCCCCTTCTAATTGTATCACACATTCAATTCTCAAATCATTTGTGGAACTAGAAGTGGAATGCACATAAGGAAGGATATGTCTACTGAAACTTCTTAGTCAGTCTTTCCTGATCCACAGTCCTTCAGACAAAAGTCTTCTCATGAGCTTGTCATGCTTGTGAAAAGAATTGCAAAAAAAAACCTTAGTAACAATGACAAAAAAATTAATTTTGTCCCAGGTCTGGATGGTTTATGGTGGACTGGTGAATTTTGGCTCATACTGTGTTGGCAGATGTCCTCAATCTTTTTTATTATTAAGATATATACACATATTTTTTGGAATACAATGCAACATGCAGATGAGTTCATCCTACAGTGTTTACACGATTGTAATCATTTAAAAATGTTTGTTTCTAGAGTATGGAATGATAAGGTAGGATATTGAATAATATGCTAGAACATATGGACAGCAGGTTGTACCTAGGAAAAACTGAGGAAGGCAAGGAAAATTTACCAAGTCTTGTTAGCAAATAAATTCCAGTGTAGAATACTTTACTATCAAACAAAACATTTATAAACTAGAGGTAGCTAAATATGCAGGTAGTCAGACTTCATCCTCTACTATCTATACAAACTGAAACAGTTTAATGAATAAAGCATTTATTCAAAGTATCCCTGCATTAGTAGGGTCTGGCACAAATAATCCCATTGAACTCATTGTCTTGGCTTAGAATAGAAGGCTAACTGCAAAGTGTGCAAGTCTAAAGCCAGAAACTTTTGCAGAAGTTCCTGCATATGGTGTAATGCAAGCACTTCAGCTGGACAATATTGTTTACATGTAAAATATCTATATACCCGTTAGAGACAGGCTGAAACTAGGAGAGACAAACTAGCCAACATACTGGCTTCACATCTGAATGGGTATTTCTACACAGAGTCTTAACTAACTTAAGAATTTCCCTAAACAAAGATAAGCCAAATAGCTCTGACTGAAGAGGGATAGGGGAAATCTCCTGCTGTAACTCTGTACCTTGAGCTATTGATATTATATAGGAGGATGCTGTTGAGCTGGTGGCCCACTGTGGTCTACAGTAGTGGGTATCTCTAAGGAAGTCCCTTAAGGAAATAAGACAATCAAGCCCCAGAGCAACATGATGAAATCACTATTCAGAGGTTGATACCCACTCTGAAAGTTTTTAAGGTCATCAGAAATAAAGAGGATTGGGAATGACGGGCCAAGAACTTCAGGAGATAGGTTTGCAAATTATTCTTTCCTTTTGCTTCCTCATCTCTTTCGTCCATCCACATGTTCTCATTCTGCCAGGCTAAGTACTAACACAACTCACTTCTCATGCTGCAGTAAGTTCTTTGCACTATCCCCCAGGTGCAGAATGAAGATAGGAAACTGGAAGAAAAGTGGGATGGGGGGGGGGGGGGGGAGGGGGGGGGACACCTGCTCTTGTCTCTATTTCATTTAATGTAAGAAGCTCTGCGTGCGCGTGGGTGTATTTGTATGTACATGGTTGTGTGCAAAAGCATGAGGCCCTGACCTGTGAGATAAAGGCATCTCTGGCAAGGAGGCATAAGCCTCCCGTGACAGTGCTTAGTGGTGTAAGGGGGCTGGCTGGTGCACGAGCCACTGAGGTGAGGGGTGGGCAGTGTAGACCCTCCAGGCTGCCTGGGACAGGGTACAGCCTGCCGGGTGTCCAGCTGCAATGGGTAGTGCTTGCGTGCGAGTGAGCAGGGAGGGCTGCCTCTGCCGCTGGTCCTGGGGAGAGGAGGGAGAACAAAAGCCTCCATTTTGACGGCTCTTCTTCACCCATCAGCTCCATTTACTAGGTCTCAATAGCTGGGGCTCAACAGCAGCAGTGGCAGCAGCTCCCGGCAGGCTCCCACCTCCTCCTCGGATGCGCACTTCCCAGCAGAAAGGAGAATGAGGAAGGGGACAGGGAGAGAGAAAGAAAGAAGGAGAGTGAAGGGGGGAGGGTAGGGAAAGAAAAGGGAAAAAAACCTTGCTGACACGGGGCATAACTTAATTTTCACGGTGCCGGGACAGCTGTATCGTGTAATCTGCCATGGCATGCCATTAAAACTTCAATGCCTTTACTGACCCAGAAGGGAAACTCAGACCGTGGAGAGCCTTTTGAAAAGAAGTGGTGATCTTTCACGATTTATGAGCTTGTCTTAAAGAAACAGACTCCACTCACTTTAAATTAATCACCCTTTTCAGGGTACATTGAATCTGGGGTCTCTCAGCTGAAGTCTGTGGAGACCTGGTACCTTATGAATGCCTGCCCTGTCTTTATTATTATTTTTATTTCATTTTATTTTTATGCCCAACAAAATGGGTTGGTTTTCAGGGGAACTGTATCTTGCAAATTGAGGTGCAAAATCCAATTACACCAATTCAGTGGAAGTCTGAATGGTGTAGCTGTGGCACTTACACATTCTCATCCCTGCATACATTGTACAAAGGGGAGAAGAACCTGAGAAATATGAGGAGTTAAGGACTCAAAAACTAATGAAATGTGAGACATCCTCTATGATTCACCAACTAAAAGTAAAATACGCCGACTAAAAGTAAAATTGCAGTGAGTCCTCCTGCTTCCATTATTCACACAGTCCAGGGAACAAAGAGTTGTAAAATCACAGTAATAAAACCTAAACAATTTTGAAATCATAAAAAAAAAAAAAAAAAAAAAAAAAAAACCTGTCTGTTGCAAGAAAGTGTAGATAAAGCACTTCCTTGCAATGTTCCCAGAAAAAAAAAAAAAAAAAAAAAAAAAAAGCACAGTGTGATTTACAAGAATTACAAAAAGAATGCCTGGGTTTTGGACTCTCAGAGGATGTAAATCAGCATCCTTCCATTGTCTGCCATTGGTATAATATCTGATTTACCCCAGCTGTTTGTCTGGACTCCTCTCTCAAGCACTTGCTCTCCTTGGCCAGCAACATTTCTTAATGGACATATTTTTAATATGAAGATAATAAGTGACCCAGTAATATGAGGATTCAAAGCAGTGAAGTAGTGATTTTCACATCCCTAAAACTTTGCATGTCTAGGAACTGAAACACTTTTTTTTTGTTCCTTTGGTGAACTAATTATGGAGTAACTTAAACCAAAGCAAAAACTTCATGAAGTCACAGGCAGTGATGGAAATAAAGTAATAAGATCTGAGATCAGAGCGAAAATTGTATATGGAACCTGAACATCTGAATTAATTAACCAGCTTCTTGCCTTAGAAGACTGGACCCATGAATCCCCTAATGCACTTAAGTGCCACTCACACTACTTTTGTGAGATGTCTGACTTCTGACAATCTTTTGAGTTGTTCCTCATGATAAATAACAGAAGTAACTACTCAAAGAGGAAAAAAATCTTTTTATCCATCCCTTTTAGGGTTTAGAAGTTTTGGCAGTTTCCTTGGAGTCTTTATCAGCCAGAGGCTCTCCTTTATATATCCAACTGTTCTTTAATGTTCTAGAGAACTGTATATGGGCATACGTATCACCCGTGCATACCCAGATAATCTGTGCCCATATTTCGCTTAGATGAGGTACCTTACAGAACTCTATGTTATATAAGGCAGGTTTGGTTTTGAGCATTATCCGTTTCCTTATGTGTACATCAACATGGTCTCCAGAAGCTCTGATATGTATTTCTACTAGCTCAGGTGTTCTGGTTTTCAGTTTTCAAAATGTCAGCTGCTGCTGGCATGGTTTCTGTAAGACAGCTGTAAGATATGTGGAATAGAAGCTAGCCCTTCTGTGTTTCATAAATGGCCTATTATTTTGTAACTATTTTCCATCAGCTAGTTAGACTCAGAATAATGACACTTGACACTCACATTTCTAAATTTACATATTTCATTACAAGTAGTTTGTACACTTACTCACTGGACTGTGGCCCACTCTGAGACATTATAATGGTAGACACATCAATCCTAGGAAAAAATGGCATGTGAGTTTACTCACATATTGTAAAACATTTTGGTAAACCTGTCTCAGGGAAATAATGTAAACAGTGCTGAAAAAAAAATAAATCTACTTTTTCCCATCAATAGAAATCATGTATCTATTTTTCTTCACAATGCTTATTTTTTTCCATTCCCTCTGGATATTTTGCTTGATGGTTTGTACTTTTCAAGCACACAGAACTTAATAACATCACAACATTCTTTACTTGGGGCTTGTAGAAAACTAATTGAATTATTGGATTTTTGATCCCTGTGTTGTTGGTTGGTGTCTGTATCTTCTTAAAACTTTAGACATCACTATGGGGATGTATTTAAATAAAACAGCACTTACAGTGGGGCTCCAAACTGCTGGCAACAGAAGGAGAGAAGATGCAGTCTGACTGTCCCTTGTAGATATTTTTGAGATGTTCAGTCACTCCAGCAGTCACTTTACACATTTCATCAGAGTGTGGACAACTTTTGAAACTTATTTGATATATGCATAATGTAATTCTGGATTGTTGCTGTATTTGACACTATATTTCTGGTATGATATAGAGAGTCATCTTTTCCCTTCACAGAAAAAATAAAATAAAATACAAAAATCTTATAAATGAAAATAACTGTCCATTAACAGCCATTATATCCAGCTAAGGCCATATTGTTTTCTCATTCACCAAAGCTGGGAGAACATGCAGGCAGTACTCATTCATACCTAATCAGTTCTGTGAAAAGTTTTCAGAGTTCTTCAACACTTCAGAGACCTAAACTCCATTAGGTGGAAAGTGAATTAATTCATGCAGTTAATTACAGCTGTATTTTTGGAATATGGTAACAGAACCTACTTTCTCTCTTCTGATGCCTGTAATAAATGATGCCTGGATAAACCACTGCGGCCTGAGTCACTGATTTTCATGGTGTTGCACTGCTGTCAGCCAGACACTGAGATGGGTGTAAGGGGTCTATTTTACTGGTTCTTCAAGTGGCAGGTTTAGCTAATGCCATAATGGAGACTGTTTCAATTTCAGACTGCGGGAGGACTGCGTTCATTGTCTTTCTATACAGTATTCCCTTTTTTCAGGAGATCATAACTAGCATACATCAGCCAGATAGGGCTTTGGGTAGAGCATAAAGCAGAGTCATTCTTGAATTATGCATGACAAACATAATAAGAAATTAAATCAACATTTCAAGAAAAATTCTTGGAACTTCTTTCTGAACTGGCAAGGAGAAGTTTATCTTTATGGAAATATTTCCCCAGTGCTACATCCAAGAAGATATCTGCAGCTCTCTTTCAAGCAGTATATGCAAGATAGGGGACTTAAACATTCATGGGGAACTAAGAGGAAAAAAGAAGATGAAATATGTTTTCTTACAAACTAAAGAATTCATTCCACTTGCTTGTCTGGGTGAGATGTTACTCCAATTTCTGACATCTACATGAGCAGCAAAACACAGCACAGAGAGGTACATGGAAGGTACCAGCAGCTTGCATCCCACATGGGAAGTTCAAGTAGAAGAACAGTTGTTTCATTTCATGTCTGTAGGAAAGTCATATGCAGTTATTTTTCCATTTTAGTGCTTTAAAAATAGAATATCTGTAGGCTAAGACTCTAACTAAAATTAAGGCCTAACACTTAAATTAATTCTTCCTTGGTAGAACTGTAGTAAAACCGTAAAACCATCTGGATTCTTTAATTTTGGGGTAGCTTTTTCTTTTTCTTTTTTTCTTTTTTTTTTTTTTTCCTCCTGAAGATGCAGGAAATGAAAGCCATTACATTAAGAATATATGTGGACTGCCTGATTCTTTTAAGGATTGAAAACTGGTATAAATCCTGGAAAGACAAGTAAAGTACTCAGAGTTAATATCGCATGGGTACAGAAATCCATTCTGGTACTTTAGTTGTCATCATTATAGGCTGTACACTGCTAGCACTGTCAGTTCAGAGCACAGGCTCTAAAGGAAATGGCCCAGTCTAGAAAGTTTTATGTAGGCAAGAGGTCCAATAAAATGCTAACTTTAAAGGGGGGTGTTAAGAAATTTCCAAAATGATTCTCACACCACAGCTAATAAATTCTGCTACAAAAGAAATGTCATATTTGAAAAATTTGCAAGGCTTACAGATACACATGCCGAGGAAGCACTCTGACCAGGGAGCAACTGTTTGGTATATCTTAATGTTCAAATGTTTTTTTATCCCACAGAACAAAGAGCAATTTATGTGACAGATGAGTAGGTATTTGCAAACCTGAATTAGAGTGTGGTATAATAATTTAAGTACTGTGTTACTAAATAATTTGAACATGGAATAGAAACACTCTCATACAGCCTTTCAAATAGTTAAGTGATGTTAATAGTTTAAGTGATTCTCTTGAAAATTCTCTGTATTTGAAGCACTATCCTACTTAGTTTTTAAATTTCTAATTTAATGTTCAAGGTTTGTTATTGGCTTATCATCTACAAATACAGACTAATTAAAGATGCTGTCATCTGTTTACAAACAGGCATGATAAATGTTAAAAGAAAATTGAGACATTTGGCATTAATAAACTTCAGTCAGACACAACATGCAACAATATTTAAAATAGATGCAGCAGTCTATATATCCTTCTGGGTTGCAGAAAGAAATTTTGGAGGCTGCTTGAAAAATTCTTCTGGTGTGCTTAATGGCAAAAGAAAAAGTCTTTACTAGTAGTTTCTGACAAATAAGGGAACACCAGTTTTTAAGAGGCCTCCTGACTGAGGTGAAGCATGCTCTGAAATTATGATGGTGGGAGACAGAAATTTATAGGTATGGGGGAGATTTTTAGGAGATTAAACAACTTTCTGCAGCTTAGATAGTCCAAAAAAAGCTTTCCAAAGTTTTTGATGTTCTTCCAGCAGTAATTAGAAATGGCTCCTTGGAAATACTTTTGGACCCAGAATGAATCTAATGAAATATGTTTCTTCATATAGGCTGTAATTTCAGTGAAGGCTCCTGCATCTAAGATGAGACTCTCAAAGGAGGCAAATCTATTTTCTTGATTACAGGTTGATTTGCCTGTCTGTGAACCTTTCACCTTTCATTAGTGGGTAGAAATTCTGCACTAAATTCTAGCTGGTATGTTAAGCCCAAGGAAACTAAATTTCCTGTAAGATACTGTACTTCACTGGATGCCTTCATCTTCTGGGCATAGGCTTCTTTGGAGGGCTCCTAAAGCAAGACTACATCTCTAAGAAAAATATCCACATGCTTTGAAGTAAAATTGTGTAAAGTCCAAGACTTTATGTTGTTTAGATCTGTTAGTTAAACACTTATTCACTATAATATAGACTTACTTCTCCTAGAGAAATTTCATTTTCTCCCTGGTTTGCCTTGTCTTATTACCTTTTTTTTTTTTTTTTTTTTTTTTTTTCACTGCAGTGAGCATCCAGCCTTCTAATAAAGGGTAGTTAAATGACCTCATATAATTGTTTCCCATGAAGCCCATTTCTTTTGGTGTACAGGACTGCATGGTGCATAGAGTAGTACACTGAGAATGAGCTAGTTACATGCACGATGCTGCTGAATTCACAGAAGAAGGCAGAAGTGTTAGAGTGGATCTGCGGCAAGAGGAAGAACTGCCCACAAGGCATTGATGGGAATGCAGAACATTGATGCGTCTTTGGCTGTCTTAGATTGTGACGTTGAATGGCCATAGGACAGGGGTAATTAACTGTGTCTTCCTGGTGTTCTCTTCTCTGTTTTTCTCTTTGGACAGCTAAAGTGAAATTAGTCTTATCAAACATCAGAGATGTTTGGTCTGAGTTGTACATGAGTCTTTCTGTGTAGTCAATAGAAAGGTACAGCCATATCTAGAAGACAGCTATTTCCACCACAAGGAACAAACCTGAGATAATTGATACTAAGTGCCCTTAGAAAATGTCAGCATTTGTTCGATGACTAGAATAGACACTAGACAACTGGTTTAGTTTGGACATCTGCCTTTTAGGCTGTTAAAATCAGGTGATATGGATCTCGTTCCAGGAGACATACTGGCAGGAGTGAGGACCAGTCAGAGAACCAGCAAGAGGTAGTAGAAACGAGGAGATTTAAGACTGCTGAAAGATCAGACTGGGACAACAACTTCGGAAGAGAACAAAGCAAGTGGACACCAGCATGTTTTAGCTCTTATTTGTCAGTGCATAAAGTCGTGAAGGATAGATTTTGAATATTGATAATTCTCACTATCAGGAGGATTTTTGAAAAATAACTCCATTAATTTCTGGATTTCATTCAGGGTGCAATGCAATTGTAACTACTTTTACTAATTATAAAATATTCTATGTGTCAGTCACTGGAGATGTAAAAAAGTCAAATTAAGATTACATAGCCACAAATCCAGCAAGCAATACTTTTGTATCTAATTGTGTAGTGTTCCTTACTATCCTTTGAGATCAAAAGGAAGTGAGGAATTTGAAAGCCACAGAATGAATGCAATCATACTTTTTTAAGCTTTTAGAGTCCAAAGGACCAATGAGAAATTACATATACATAAATTATTATATATTACTATATATATTATTTATATAGACATTCTGCAGTTAGCCTATACCTGAACAATACATTAAATCAGAATTAGTGATTATATTAAATATAATAAAGACAGAAAAAGGAATAATATACATATTTTATAGGATTACACACATGATCATCTGTATTGTATTCAGATTTGATCATTCCACCTCAGAAACACAAGAACTAACAATATTTCTTTATGTAAGGACATGACAAACTTTCAAGCAACAAGATGTTAAAAAAGGATGGTTTTTTTTGGTTCTACAGTTCTCAGTGTTTCTAATGAACACCTTCAGGTGTACTATTAGAAACAACCAGGAAGAATTCAATACTGAACTCATATCAATGCTAATGCTGACATTTATTTTTTCTGCTCTTAAACCTACTTTTTAACCTTTATGCAGCACTTTCATTTTCCTGTTTCTTTTCTGATCAATTTATTCTGCCTACCTTCTTGATGATGCCTTCAATCCCCCTTCACTTCCTACCTTTCTATTGCCCCCTGTCCCCCTGAAATGTGCTATTAGGCTTGGAAGTTGTCCTAATGACTTTAGAAATTAGAAAGCAAAAGGGAAAGTGCATGATTTAAAGAAGTGTACTGATATGACTTTTCAGAGAGGAAAGCAGTGCATAAGCAAGGATGGCAAAAAAGCAAGTGCACAAGTGTGCTCTGAACATTTGTCCACTTAGCAGAACTGATATGGAGATTTGTCATTGCTCCTTACAGATACCCTGCCGTTGTCTGAAATAAAGTTCATATCAAACAGGTGTGTACCAGTCTAGATTCCTGAGCAGGAGGTATTCCCAGCCTGAAAGGAACTATTTATTTTGTTAATATTGTATCTAAGCAGCCCTTTGAAAACATCAGGTGCTTCTTAAGTATTATTACATTCAAATAATAAATTCGTGAAGCATCAGATGTTTAACCCTCTCTATCCCTAAGAAACACACAAATACAGTACTGTTCTAATAAATCCTTAATTTTACAGATTTCCTGCTGAAGTTTCTGACTAACGGTAAGTTATTTGTTCAGAAAGGTTTTATGGTGCTCATAAAATCTCAATTACAGTTTTAAAATAACTTGTAGTTTTTCTGTAACATGATGCTGCCATCTCAGTTCCCAGAGGGTATATTAAATTCAAGTAGCAATAACAAATCATTTAAGCAATAAATAAATAACCTGAGACTGAGTTGTTAAGAGTTAATAGTCTCCCATACACTCAATAGAGACTGAGGCTCCACTCTATTAAAGTGACCCCCGGGGCCATGGGCCAAATTGCACCCAGTTGTTTTGTGGAAGGTATTCATCCCTCACACATTCATTTCCTTCTTTATGTTGTCTCTTTTCATCAGTGAAGGCACTCTGCAGTCCCTGAGTCCAGAGAACAATTACGGTACAGTCTCAGAGAAAAGAAAGAAAACTGGGGTCATAAATATGTTAAATGGGTACGTGGGTTTAAGTGGCTTTGTAAACTAAACACGAGGGAAACCTCAGACTAATTAATGAATATGAAGCAGCATGATAGGAATGTTTTAAGGGGAAATTCACATTACCTCCTCCCCCCCTCCCCAACTTAATAAAAAATAAAATAAAATAAAAATCCTTTTTTTTCCCTTTTTAAAATTCATTCCAGCAGGACAGTCATGATACAACACATCCTTATGCTTTACTGAAATGCTATTCAAGCAGGAACTGATTGCAGAGATAACTGAACTGATAATTCATTCCCAACATCTTATTGGAAACTGAATTCTTTCCTCCACAAAGATCAGCCATTTATCATGATAGCGAAGCTATGCAAAACTGCAGGAAGATTTAGGACTTCAGCCAAGATTGCTGTTTAGTTTTACATTGTGTGTCAATTCCTGACCTGACTTATACCAACTACTAAAATAAACATAGATTCATTGGGTGTCAGTGGTGTCAGGATTTGGCCCTATAATAATAAGATTATGGGCCCAGAACAGTAGTCTTCATTCAGTACTAACAGTGGGACAAATTTTGCTCTCAGGATCTTCTCCTGTCCTCCTGTGGGAAAACCAGCAGGAGGCAGAAGAGGGAAAAAAGATCTGTGGGATTTCCCTTATTTATAAAGCTTAGTCCAAATTCTGGGGAATGCTGTTCCCAAGATCCGATACAGGCTTCTGCAGCAGACCACAGTTCTGTTTCCAGGTCTATAGCTAGCTTCAGAATACTAGTTGATTTTCATGGGTCTCAGTTTGGAAAGAAACCATGTTAGAAAACAAACCAAAAAAAAAAAAAAAAAACTTTTATTTCTGATTAAAAAAAAAAAATGACACCAAACTATATATGGGAAGAGACCAAGGTATTCAAGGAAATATTTTTTCCACTGAAAATTTTGATGAAAACTAATTTTTCTGTGCATATTTTTTTTGCCCAACTGAATTTTTTCCAGAGTTGATTAAATCTGCAGAGGTGTCACTAGCAACATGGTAGAACCTCATTCTGAAGTGTTATGTCATCTTTGCCTTTCCCAGAACCCTATAAAGACAATGCTCACCCATAACGAGATTGATGCCACCTCAGTGCCTACTAACAGTTCCAAATCTCAGGTTGTGTTAATGAAATCCAAAGAGGAAAGAAGTCCATGTCCATGGGGACAGCAGCTGCTCTTGCAGCACTGAGATAAGATAACCATGTGCTTTTTTGACCCAACAAGTGATGAGCTGACTAGAGTACGGGAGAGATGAGTTCTAATTTCTGCTATGGTTCATAGCTCTTTTGCAGTTTCCGTCAGCATTTCTGTAAAACCTGAGGAATACCAGGCCCTTCTCAGAGTATGGTGACCATCTCCTATGGAGGCAGACAGAGGAGTAGAAGTCAGTGTCTCTAAACCACCTGTAAGTAAACAGGGTGGAGGAGCTGCAGCAGGATGCCTCCTTTGCTCAAGACACAAACCTGTAGTTTGGCAGATTTTGGGTGCTCTTCAAGATCAGTAACATGCCTTGGCTTGTTGGCAAAGGTAAAAGGTAGCTAGGGAGAACTTCCTTATGTCTTCAGGCAAACTGGGATGGATTACCTTAAACTGCTGGTGAAAGTGGTTTGAGTGAACCTTGATTACTGCCTGAGGCAAACATGGAAGTGGCCACCTGATGCCTGCCACCTGCAGTACTGCAGGGCTGGTGACCTCTACTTGGTATGTGGTGGTGAGGTGGTCTTGGGATACTACTCTGACCCTGCTAGACCCTAAATACCAGTTCCTGTCATGGCTTAAGGCTTTGCCATTCACCTAATTCCACAGGCTCTGTATGCTGCACAAACTGATTTTAGCACAAAAAGTTTCAAACTCCACTGAGAATATTTCAGAAAGCTACAAAGTGCAATAGAAACTCCCTACATGTGTCATTATTGCTAAAATTAATGTATATTTATAACAGTATTTGTATCTGTGTTTGCCATTTTGTTTTCTCTATAATATCCTGCTTTTGCTCATTCCTAATTTTGCAGATCAGGATATCTAACAGCTTTCTTCAAAGTCCATTTTTAGACAAACATCACTTTCTGGGTTGAAGAGGCAAGGTAACTGTCATTGGTGTCTTAAGTACGTACCCAACAGTGCTCTTCATGCTAAGCACCAGGCTCGGAGTGTTTTCAGTAGGAAAGGTCCTACTCCTGCACTATTAATGTCAAGGAGAGCTATTTTTTTTCCTTTTTCGTTTTCTTTTTTTTTTTTTTTTTTTTTAAGTTCAAAGGAGGGAGGTTTGAAACCCCTCTCAGAAGGGTAACAAAGCTTCACTCACTGTTTCTGTTGGGCATGGAGGGGAAAACCTTTCAACAGACCCTTATACCAGGGTTTCAGAATATGGATTTTAAATTTCTCTATTTAAAAGTACTGTTGAAAAGCAGCTATAGTGCAGACAGAGGGGCAATGACAAAATTGAACCTGTGTAGTCAGTCTTTAATACTTTCACTATATTATTGAGATAGTTACAAATAAATGTATTTATAGTGTTTATTCACCAACACTCAAAATATTCCCAAGTCAAAGCTTTCCACTGAAGGCAGTGGAAAGAAGTTTTAAGAAAGGAATAAGTGAGCTGGTTAAAGTCTTTGCCAGGAAAAGACCATTTTCTTTCTGTCCACTTGGCCAGCTTCTCATCTGACAAACCACCATTGTCTTCAATGCAGTGACACTGATCTATACCAGCTTTTCAGCTAATGGATAGTTCACAGGCCACTTCTGTTTTTTGTCAAGTGTAGTCAAGATTTGTAAGTATTTTCAGCCTTTTTATTTTCTTAACTCTTTTTTTTTTTTTTGGGGGGGGGGGGGGGAGGCGTGGGGGGTGTAAACTGTTTTTCCCAACTCCTTTACATGAGGTCCTATCAACTCCCTGATCTACTGGCTAAAATCTGAGCAAGAGAAGAAAGGGCAATTCGCTTCCCATAGATGAATTTAGAGAGGAATTAGTGTGAAAGGACTAAAATGAGCAGAAGACTTTCAAGATCAAAAGCCACTTCCCAAGCACCAGCACGTAACAAGTGACACCACTCCAAGTAGATGATGGACACAAAGGCAGTGCTTTCATTTGGTCATCTTTTTCATGGTTATTATTTATTTATTTTCACCATTCATTCAGCTGAAGGACTGAGCATGATCTGAGAAAGGAATTTAGGACTTCAGCCACCCTCCCAATAGCAGCAAAACTATAAATAGGGTTCAGTCTTTTATCCTTTGAACACTCCGAAGGCCCTTATAGTCAGCGGAAGTGTTAAGCATGCCAAAGAAGTCCAGAGTGGGGCCTTTAATGAATAGCCTTCGTTGTGCTTGGCAATTACACAGGTAGATGGTGACAATGCAGACAGTGTCCAGTCCTAACAGCAGTCCTTGTGTTTGGGAGATGATCCCTTCGAACCCACTGTTCTGCTCCATCTGATCCTTCTATGCTCGTCCTAGACTGGCTGGATGGGGACAAAGCTGCACCCCCCTCCTTTCTGGCTCCAGCAAGGGGATAGGCATGGCACAGAGAAAGAAAGGCATTTTGATCCTGCAGCAGCAGTGTGCAGCGAGCATGCTGCCAACAGGGCCGAGTGAGAGCATGTGACCATGCTGTTCACCTGGTGTGTCCCTCTTCCAGCTCCCTGCCAGTGGCGATGCTTTGAAACCACACAAGCACTCCAGCATTTTTTTTGTATAAAAGTTTTGATGATAAAGAGAGAAAGATCTTCTAAATTTAGCCTCTCTGAGCTTTTCTGCTCATGCCAGATAGTACACTAGGTGTTATATTGGCAGGTTTTTCACTTTGGTAGCTTTTCAAGGAAATGTGGAAATGAGAAAAACTTAGCAGTAAACCTCTGTCTCTTTCCCTATTAAAATTGTCAGGATAGTAAATCAAGTGTTTAATGGCCAGGAAAAAAATTCAGTACATTTAAGAAACCAAGAGAATGTCTCTTGTGGCATCTGTAAAAATATCATATGGTACTATTTAACTTGGGGAGAGACACATGTGACAAAGTTTATAGAGAAAATGTTAGTGTGCAGTTCAGCTTGAAATGGAGAGCCTCAAAACACACTCTTCATTTTTCTAAATTGTTTCATGTGTGATGTGATCTGTGGCAAGAAGGATAACCATTGTCATCTAGTCATTTACTTAGAGCTTCATAAGTGCCAGAACTAGTATATGATTGTTTTTTTGTTGTTTGTTTGTGTTTTTTTTTTTTTTCCTATCAAAATGTATGAATCTATGAATTTTGGATACACAGAAAGATGAGGACCTCAGAGGGGAAAAAAATTGAATTTACATGATAAATTATGATGCATATAAACAATAATGTATAAGAGAAACAGAAGAACTGCCTTTGAGGTGAGGGCTTTAATCCTGCAGTCCTTCATTTACCTGAAGAGTTTTGGCTGAGGAGGCTGGAAGCAATGAAAGTTTACGTGTAGTAGGCTTCATTGCTTTTTTTTTTTTTTTTGTGTGTGTGTGTGTGTGTGCAAGATCAATCTGTCAAACTAAAAGAAAAATAGACTTCCTGTCCATTACATATACAAGTCCTTGAATTATCTTTAGCGGTTGCCTTTTCACTGAACTGTGAGACAACTTAATTTGAAATTACTCTTTTTGGAAATCCTAAACCCTTGACACATTTCATTAGGCACAAAATGATTATAGGTATCAGTTAATTTGTTTGAAGACTTGGTAAACACTTGTTACAAAGAGTTTTAGAGACATCTAGTAGTTAGCAGAAAAGGGAAGCTGTCTTCAATCCTTAGTTTATTTACTTAGCACTTATTAAGCACCACTTCTGTATCTACCCAAAAAAGAAATATTTTAAGCAAACCGTAAAAGTAGGCTTGACCCTTTCATGGGCATGTCATAAATCAATTGTTAAAGCAAGGGTGAAAACTCTGAAAGAGGTCAGAGGTGGAAGAGAGGTCATCTCTGAGAAGGGACAGTGTGAAAATCCACAAGGGGTGGAGCATAGCTGGAGATAAAGGCTGGAGAAAGGAAATTCTAGAAGTGGTGAGGCTGTTATAGCAGGAAAGCACCAATAAAATCACAGGTATCAAAGTATTGAGGTTATTTCCAGACCATCCGTAAGCCTGCACCTTGAAGTGCCAGATCAGTGATGCCAGCTCATCTTTCCAGTGACAAAAGGACACATTTTTAAAATTGGATGTTTTACTTTTATTTATATGCACAGTGAGAACAATGGTTCTATCAATTTCTCAAAAATTAGAAAAAAAATAGAAAAAATCCTTTTCTTCTATTAAACTTGTCCTGTTCTTGACATCTGTAAGTCAGAAAAGTTTATCCCAGTGACATAATAATTTATCTGAACAACCTTCAATAACTTGGGACCAAGTATGGTATAAAAATATTTGAAATTATTCCATGAACAAGTTCCTTACTCAACACACATTTGACTTCCGTGGCTTTAACATAATGTACCAACTACTAATAAACACGCATTTTCAGGACTGAGACTGCAGACAGAGTGTAGGGAATGATACAGTGATATGAAAGGAAGGCGATATTCTGAACATTTTCAATAGCCTAAACAAAACAACATCAACCACACTAATATGCCTTTTTGTCATCTCTTGGTTTTGTCCCATCTTCAGTCAAAAGGTATTAAATGATGCAACTGTAAGATTTGCTCGGTCTTTAACCAGCCTCAGAGGTTTTTTTATGCTGGTTTTAGCTCAAACTCAGAATTTCAATGAAGAGCTCTATTTAAGCATTTGTTTCACTCAATAGACTAAAGTTTAAATTCCAAACAATTAAAGTTATTCAGATTTAAATGGGAAGATTTCCTGATTGTTTTGTAACTGTGCAATTTATAAGTCATAATGACATTCCTTCACTTTGTCCAGAAAAAACAAAGGCTGATTTATTTCCTAATAACAAAGGCAAATGGTGAGGCTGTATGAAACTGCTTCCTTATTTTCAATGGGTCAGTGCCAGGCTGTTAGGTATCTTAGAATTGTTGTCCATTTCCCCCTCCCCCTCTTTCCCCTTGTATAATCTTCCCCAAAGTTCTCCCAGACTTTGCCAATCTATGGACCACACCACATATGAATTATACTGAGCACCAAGTTATGGTGCATCTGATACCTGCATAGTCTAGTTCCTAGAGATCTTCTTGATATTCATTGTATCAGTATTGATTGCACTGGGCTTACTGAAACACAGCAGAATGCATTCATCTGGCTAATGTATATACCTTCATTGATACTGCATTGTGATGTAAACAATGTCTTGTTCCTTCCTTATAGTAACCTAATTGACAGCCAGGCATTTTGAGTGCTCCAAAGGACTATTGTTGTAGTGAATGCCATAACAATAGGATTTCATATAGGTTGGGGCTTAAGAAAAATACAATGTCCTTTTTCTGATATAAAACCAAGGATTGTGTACTGGTAGAGGGCAGAATAATGGGTTCATCATGGAATTAAGGCTTTGGTTTTCTTGGGAATCAGCTATTTAAGTTTTATATATACACTTGTTTAAAATGTTTGTTTGATTGAATACATATATTGTCTCTTTATATATATATATATATGAAACAAAAACAAACCACCACCACCAACACACAAACACAGATCTTTTACTCTCCTGAACCATAAAGTGACGTTTTAAAACACTGGCTGTTGGCAGTCAGTAGTGAATCTTCCTTTGACTTCTGCAGGGAGCAGAGTTAAAGCAAACAAAATCACACCCTCCAACCGAAGAACAATTTTGTGATGATAGTACTAACGATTCAGCCCATAAGTTTGAGATCTAGGCACACTGTTTCAAAATGCCCTTAACTTTAAGTGCCTTCCATTCTTTGCCTCCCCCTTGAGACAAAATCACTTCCTCTTCCATCTTTCAAATTGAGACACTGCCAGTTACAGGCTGTGTTTGAAGATCTGGCCCTTAACCTTTTGGGTTGTGAGAAAATATTAAAAAACAAAGTTGGAAAAAAAAAAAAAAAGGGATGATTGGAAACACTTCAACTAAATAAAATGATTTTCACTTTTTCAGCCCTCTACTAACAGGGGTAATCTGCTGCCTTCTAGTTACTAAACTGGAGACAGTTTTCTGATTGGTGTGCATTTCATGAGGACAGAGGTATCAAGGAGTGGTGGATGGGAAAGTGTCTTCAAAATTTGAAATGGATGCATGTTGAAGTAGACAATATGCTTAATTTATACTGCTTCAAAAAATGACACTTTCAGGCCCCAGCTGGTATTGAACAGACATTCAGCCCACCCTGTTCGCAAGGACTCAAGTCCTTGAAGCAACATTTTGAATGCTATCCTGATGAGCTTTGGCTCCCCAAATTGAGAGGATTTTCTTGAATGGATGGATTTTCTTTCCCTATTGAGACCAGAGCTGAGGAGTGTTGAACATCCAAAGCTTCAGATGAAATCATTAGGTTTAAAAGTGGGTCAAGTGAGACAACATTTTCACTTTTGATGTATTAAAACTATTTAGGCTGAGATTCTCTAAACTGCTGAAGTAGCATGCTTAAGCATGCTCTTCGCATTTAAGATGAATGGATCTTGTCTTTTCAGACAGTCTACATTTTAGCTACACTTGAAGATCCATTCTCTAACATGAGGTGGGACAACTGCATAATCCAATACACGTGGACTCTGGCAACAGTAAAGAGCCCACAACTCCTGTTCTGCCAGGTTTCAACAGATGTAGAATATATGTGAAGTTTGTACCTTCAAGGGCATGGAAGTAAATCAAGCCCAGATATTAAGATTTGTCTCTCTCATATGTATGTGTTCAGGCATGTGTTTGAATGATCTTTTCCAAAACACAACATATTTTAAATCATCAAGTTTTTCCCACACATACATTCATATGGTCAAAATTAATCCTTACACTGATTATTTTAATTGATTTAATATGTTTTAAGGGGTGGGGAAGAATAGGATTTGCAATATTCTCCTGCTCCCCTCTATGGCATATTTGCTAGTTCACATGTGCAAACAACACCCTCCTCTCAAGCACTCTTTCCTGGGATTCCTGAAACACATTCAAATAACTTTGCAGAAATGTTTAGCCATCCCAGTGGGAGCTGGACTGTTGTGATGACGGCAGCTGCTGGGTGAAGGATGGAGAAGCTTTTTTGGCACCACTGCCAAGTCCATTAGGACAAGCTATCTCCAGATGTTGGGACTTGATTTGGGTGGAAGAGTAATTTCCTATTAGTGTTATTGCTAGGAATGGGCAGGTTCATGTTGTCTAAATGGGCTCAGACCCAGCAGACTTGAAAATTCAGTAAAAGTTCACATATTATTTATTTTGAGCACCTCTGGGAAGAGAGGAAAAAAACCATTTCTGTCAGAAAAAGAAGACAAAAATGTCTAGTGAAAAGACAGAATCCAGGGTGGAGGACTCAATGCAGTGAAACAGAAACAGAAAATAAACCCAGGCTATAGAATATTAGTCTCCTAAATATAGCTTTCTGGCATTTAAATGGGAAATGTAAAGGGGATTTAAAGCAGGGATTTAAGGAGAGAAATTTCCCTCTTGCAGTCTACCTCTTACTAAGTCAAGCAACCTTTTTAACAAGGATATATGAAGTTGTCCATCCCAGCATTTTATTTTTATTTTTTACCCAGCAAAACAAAACCTCAATCAAGGAAGATGCGGCAGAAGCTTAATCAAGACATGCAGACACACTTTGCTATGAACTTTTACACCTTTTACAAAGTTTGCGTAGGAAGGACCAAATATACAGCCATCATATCAGTGCCTGAAGATGTTCACTGTGTATGTCTGTAGCTATGCTGTTGTGTCCTTGTGCTCCCATTTGGAGAGGGCCATGTAAGGTTAGTCTCCTATGGCTCCTAGCTCTTTTCTTTTTGACTTGATAGATATATAATGGTTGTAAAAGCTATTAAAAATCACAAAACAAGAGGGAGAGAACAGCTCTGAATCTGTTCTTGGCCTGTATTGGTCTCTGGTTTTTGAACCTGGTCATATTTCATCTACTTAGAAAGTTTCTTCCCACCAGTTTACAATGTCTATAATAGGAGTTCAGTGCAGGACATTTGCTCTCTGGGAATGGAATATGTGTGTGTTGGTGAGCCTGATCTGCATGTGAGAGCTGAGCACATATATGTATATGTGAATATATATGTGTGTATATATATGAATGGTACCGGTGCAAGCAGGCTCCATTTGCAGCTGCTTAAGCCCAAACATAAGAGCATGCATTTAACAAAGTTTTCCAGCCAGTCACGTGGTTGAAAGAGGCAAAAGTAATTCATAGACCCAGTCATGTTTCAGTCATCCAGTTTTAACTTGAAAGTCAACTTTAGAGAAAAACGGTCCTAAAAAGAAACTCTCTCAGCAAGAAAAAGTTGGAAGTGTAGTATGGTGTTTTTAAAACAGCCTTTGAAAGAGCAGAAATTCTCCTTCAGACATACCACAGGTCTCCGCATATCTCTCGAGCACAGTGCAACACGAGGAGCACGCGTTTTACAGTTCTAAGCATATTTAATACAATGTTTTTACAGCAGCTGTTGCTTTCACAGAACTTTAACCCCACTGTGTAAATGCATCACAGGGAAAATACTCTGTTGTCTTGGAGACAGCCTTTGCTCACAAGCCTTTTTCCACCGAGCTGGTGTCAGCTTTCAGCCTCGGTCACATTCCAGGCAGACGGGCAAATCCCGGCCTCTACTCAGCCTTCAGGACTGGCTGGCCCTGCTGGAGAACGGCTCAGAAATCCACGGCAATTACCACAGCCCTGCACGATCAGCTTCCACAGCTGCACCTGATGAGAAAAGGAGAAAAATCAGTCCAAAAGGGAAACAAAGAGCAAAAGTGTTCCTGACACCCTATATTTTTTTTTTTTCTCATAGTCATTTGTTTCTCACTTATTCAGCCCACTACAGAGCCAGGTGTCTTTTTCCTGCTAAATTTAGACCAATTTATTGCCTTAGCTGAGAAGTGTTACGTTACAGCTGACACTTGGAAGATCATTTGATGTATAGTGTGACAAATGCCTGCCATTAAAGGACTCATAGAACTTCTCATCTTTGCTGAAAGCTAATACCAGCTCCTGACTTGACCTGTCCATCTCTCTAGCATATGCACTCACAACTACGGGCAGTACACAGCAAAAGCTGCCTTCATCACATATGTTTGTGGACACAGCCCAGAGATATATTTGAAAGGCCTGCCTTCAAAAGTCACATATATAAAAGAGAAAGAGTTGGAAACTTCTGTTGAACCCAAGATAATTTGTTTTCATCTCCATTTAAGACATATGAATATGCTTGAAGGGGCTGTGCATCATGCTGGACTAATAATAATAAAAAATGATGCTGCAAACTTCAAATATAGCTGCCACGCATCAAGGAGAGATTTTTCAGAGTTGTGTAGCTGGACCTAATCCTTTGAAGCACTGAATGCAGTGAGTGTCCAAAGGACTCAGGTCTTCCAAGAAAATGCTTCCAACAACTAAGGCCTTATACCTAGTAACCTCTCTGAAAATAGCAAAGTATAGTCATGTCTCTGGCTAACTTGTAATCAACACTTCTTTCCTTCATGTTTAAGCACTGTTTTTGTCATGAGGTAATGCAGAGCCAATGTAAAGCTAAGAAGTTAATGTTTGTTCCCAAACACCCTCATCAAAGCCCAAATCTAGAACATGTTCCTAACCAGGACTACATTAATTACTGTTTTTAACAGAAACATGTACTTCAGATCCCTTGGTTGAAATGACATTTGCAAAGCATAAGTTTAACGTTAGGAGTGTCCTTTCCTGAATGAGAGCCTAGAAGATTAGCTGAATGTTTTTTCAAAATGTTTAAAAGGTAAGAATTCCTGCGTAAGATGGCTTGAGTGAGCAGAAATTTGAGGGAACCACCTGTAACTTCAATGATGTTTGACTGAAGTAAGGACCAACGTATTGCTCTTTCTGCAGCAGAACAACCCTCAAGACTAGTAAGAGTTTTGGCTGCTAAACAAAATTAGGACTGGATTCAAGACTGGAACATGCAAATAAGCTCAGTGTAAACCAGAGATAGTTTTAATATATAGCATTATAGCATTAAAAGAAGGTAGAGCTCTTAAGAACATGTGTGTGTGTCCTAAAGCATCACAGGAAGCTCTTCTCAGGATTAAGGTGTGTTTTAAGCTTGTATTTTAACTTGTGCATTGTACATCCCATCAGTTTATGTCTCCTATGCTTAGCATTGGGTTACTAATTGTGGAAAGATGCCTTCAGCACAGGTCTAGCTTCTTCCTCCATTTCTTCCTCCCACACACCAAAGTCTCTAGAGGCAGCTCAGCTGGCTCTACCCTATGAAAATCTACAGCACTTCTTTTCCAGCATTTGCTGTGCCAAAGCCTGCTTTGCTGGCAAGCCAGGAGTTGCAGGTGCTGCTGCAAGGCTCAGCAAAGCTAACAAACTGTCTCATTCAGTCCTAGCCACCAGCAATTTCCTTGCTTAAGGCTAGCTTGCAAGCTCAGCAAGTACAACTGCAAACACTGCAGAGGACACCTGCATGATCCCCAGATTATGGTCAGAGCCAGGCTTTCCACTACCCTCTCTGCTCCTTCCCCAAGAAAGGGTTTGGGTACCCTTAGTGGAGTACCTCAATCCTATCCATCTCTGATGATGGCTCCCTGGAGAAACACCAGCAAATAAAGAAAAAAGAATTCCATCTTCCACACTTTTCTCTTGTTTATACTTATTGTGCTAACTGCAACAGGGAATGACGACAAACATAATCACTGATCACCATGATTTTCCTGAGGCAGCAAGAGCCATAGTTCGAGCCCCAAGAAGGTAGGGTGATCTGAGGCCGTTTAAAGAACAGTAGCAGCTTCATAGCATAGAAATGAAGTTAGAAGCATGGAGCCAAAGACACAAGGCAAACCTCCTCTGTGTGTCATGAGCAGTATTTGGCCTTTCAGAGGATGTGTGCATGTCGGCTTGCAATCTGAAAATGCCAAACCACATTCTGCAAGTGTCACATGCCTATGCTGGATGCAGGAGTTCATTAGGAAGCAGCTGACCAATGCTGTAAAGCAAAAACATAGAGAGAGTTGGTCTGATCTGACCTCAGAGAAGAATCAGTGTGTACTTGACATTTATATATGTGGCTTTACTGAAAGCGAAAACATATTTCTGACCTCAGTATCACAGGCAAATTGTAACCGTGCATCCTCTGTCCTGGAAAGTACAAGCATTTTTTGAGGTTGCGCTGCTATCTGCCTTGCTTTTAATTCTGCACATTCAAAAGTGCACTTTAAAAGCTACCCACTGACAAGGCAGAGGATTGCAAAAGTAGCTACAAAAGCCAGTGTGACACTTGAATTGCTTCCAGTGAATACTAAGGAGAGGTAATTAGAAATAAATAGTATCTAATCACATCCATTTTGTTTTTGTGAAAGGGTGATCCTTATCTGGGTTCAAATGAAAACATGCATGCAAAAGGTTTGTATCCAATCACAGACTATACAATCTGACATATTTCTAGTCAATATGAAGCAACCCAGCTGGAACTTGGAGGTCTTGAAAGTTCCCAAATAAGCAGGGGCCCAGAGTTATTAAGAAAATGCATCAGCAAAAAGCTTGTCTCTGTTTTAGGTATTACGTTTCAAAATGGATGTAGATTTTTTTTCTTTTTTTTTTTTCTTTTTTTTTTTTTTCTGGTTTAAAACTGAGTGAAGTTAGATGGTTGTGATCCATGTAATTCTAAACCTGGCAACTTTTTTCATGGACTACACTGGTACAGTTATATATAGTCAGAAAATAAGTTGTTATGTTATTTCAAGGGAAATCTTTCAATGCCAGATTTATATTCTTGGAATTTCATGTTGGTCTTCCAACATGATTAGCTGGTATGTTATTTACCTGTGTCTGACCTCTGGTACCTCCAACCTCTTATCCTCCGGATCTGCTGTCTTTGTCACTTTTTTTTGGTGCACTTAAATACTCATAGTAATCTATAAAATAGACCTTCATAACTGTTTAATTTTTTTAGAATGTTAAACCCAAATTTTCAGTCAACATTTTTTTCTTTTCTGGTGGTTCTTTATCTCTAAGTTCCAGAAAGAAAAATCACAGAAACATAGAATAACAGAATATCCCCAGTTGGGGGGTGACACAAGAGGATCATTGAGTCCAACTCCTGGCTCCACACAGGTCTACCCAAAAATTCAGACCATATAAATAAGAGCATAGCCCAAACACTTCCTAAACTCTGACAGGCTTGGTGCCATGATTGCCCTGGGAAGCCTGTTCCAGTGTACCACCACTCTCTCAGTGAAGAACCTCTTCCTCATATGCAACCTGAACCTCCCCTGTTGCAGCTTGACTCCATTTCCTCGGGTCCTAAATTAGTGTGTTTAATACTTTTTTTTTTTAATGAAATTATTGGTAAACACTATTGAAACAGTCTTTTTTTTTTTTTTTTTGTCCTCTAGCAAACTATCAAACTAGGGAGATAAAAAATTTCCAACACTAGTGCATGCTGGAGTTTAGTTGAAAAACAAAACTTTGTTAATACATGGTCCAGTGAAAGCAGTGCTATACTGTTATGGTAAAAAATGCACTAGCGCATGCTGGAGTTTTCCTGAAAAAAAAAAAAAAAAAAAAAAAAAAAACATCTTTTAATACACAGTCCAGTGAAAGCAGAGCTATATTGTGATGGCATTTATGAAAGCAATAGGACAAAAATTCTGACATTTAACACTTCCAGATACATCAAAACTTTCCCAGAAGAATGGCTAGGAGAGGGCAAAGAAAGGGAAAGGATAACAGGCTGAAGGTCCCATTATGAAAAGTTAAAGTGCCCTAAATGACAAAGCATAGTACTGTGAAAGGAGCCAGGTGTCAGATGCCTTTGCTGCATCTTTACATGTTGACTAGTCTCTCACTCCCAAGGGTGTCCATGAGAAGGGTCACTTTTGCTGGTCTTCAGCTTTGAAGCAAGTACCTTTGTGTTTCCACCCTACCCAGGACTGCATGCGTCCCCCTTCTGCCTCTCTGATTGTCCCTTTCTGGGAGGGTTGGGGACCCCCAGGGTGGCAGTGCTTCTGTCCCTCACCTTGGTGTCATCTGCGAGTGCTCCAATACACTCTTGGTTTCTGTTGCTTGCAAAAGCATACCGAAGATGAGAGAGTGGCAGTACCTACCCCTCAGTGGCAGACACAGGAGAGTAGTTCCCATGCAAATGTCCCCTTTAAGCCTGGATATACTGTTTTAAAGAACTGTCAGGAAACCAAAGAGGTGATTGTGCTCCCATCCTGAAGAACTGATACACAACTAGAGGTAATTCAGCTGTTATAATCTTTCCTGACTGCTTTCCTGAGGACCAGTTAACTGAATTTATTGTTTTTATGTAAGAGTCTTCCTGTTCTGAAGTGTGATAGAGCATCAGAACAGGCATCGACAACAGACTATTTCAATGGACTTCTCCTGGGAAGTAATTGACAAGAAAAATTGATTTTGGATTATCTGGTATGATAAACATTAACATTAGAATAGATATAACGGCATAAGATATCTTCTGATAACAGGTTTCCAAGGAATCAATTGTCTTTTCTGAAAGGTATGAAACAGTGAAGCAGTAATAAATTAAATCTCTGGGACAAATTACTGAGATCACACAAGATCTGTTTCAAAGCATAATTACTTTATTGGACAAGTTGGTGAAAGCACATAAAAACTCTTGTGGCCTGTCACCTGCTGACAGTCACAGATATATCAGCTGAGATATTTGGGAAACATGCATTTCAGGATGAGATTTTTCATAGTTGGAGATTTTAGAACAGACTGCACTGATGTCAATCAGTCAACAGAGAATAAAGGTAAAGGGGAACAGGAGCTTCCTTATTAGAAATATTGTTCTAAGATACTTTTCAGAGATTTTTATTGACCTAATAAACAACAAAAATCAGCTCAGTGAAATATGAAATAAAATGAGTCATAAAATCATACAATATCCTGAGTTGGAAGGAATCCACAAGGATCATTGAGTCCAGTTCCTGACTCCACAGAAGACTACCCAAAAATCAGACCCTGTGTCTGAGACCATTTTCCAAATGCTTCTTGAACTCCAGCAGCACTGTGGCCATGACCACTGTCCTGGGCAGCCTGTCCCAGTGCTTGGCCACCTCTGTGTGCAGACCCTTTCCCTAACCCCCAGCCTGACCCTCCCCTGTCCCAGCTCCATGCCGTTCCCTCGGGTCCTGTCGCTGTCCCCAGAGAGCAGAGCTCAGCGCCTGCCCCTCTGCTCCCCTCGTGAGGGAGCTGCAGGCCGCCATGAGGCCTCCCTTCAGCCTGCTCTGCTTGGGGCTGAGCAAACCAAGGGGCCTCAGCTGCTCCTCATATGTCATCTCCTCCAGACCCTTCACCAACTTTGTAGCCCTCCTTTGGACACTCTCTAATAGTTTTATGTCCTTTGTACATTATGACACCCAGAACTGCACACAGTACTCAAGGTGTGAGGCTGCACCAGCATAGAGAAGAGTGGGGCAATCCCTTCCCTCAACCAGCTAGCAATGCCAAGCCTGATGCACGTCAGGATATAGTTGGACATTTTGATCTCCAGGGCACACTGCTGGCTCATATTCAGGTTGCTGTCAACCAAAATCCCCCAGATCCCTTTCTGCAGGGCTTTTATCCAGCCTCTCATGCCCCAGCCTGTACATACATTTAGGATTGCCTTGTCCCTGGTGTAGAATCCAGCGCTTGCTCTTGTGAAACTTCATACAACTGCTGATTGCCCAGCCTTCTGATTTGTCAAGATCTCTCTACAAGGCCACTCTACCCTTGAGGGAGTCAAGCGCTCCTCCTAAATTAGTACTATCTGCAAACTTACTGTGCATTTGAGTCCTGCATCCAGATCATTTATACAAACATTGAAGAGAACTGGCACTAAAATGCAACCTGGGTAACCCCATCAGATCAGTACCTCTCCCTCATTCCCCATTGTGAGGAAGTTTTAGTAATGAAGTCAGCTCTCAGTTTCCTCTTCTCTAACCTGAAAAAAACAAGTGACATCAGCCACTCCTCATATTTTGTCCCCTCTAGACCGATCTTTCTTTTCCTTCTATGTTTTATTACATTTTAGCATTTTAGAAATAATATATATATATATATATATATATATTCCAATGAAAAATATTAAAATGCCATGTTTGGCTCATTTAAAGAGCATCATATGAAATATTTGACATACAAACAGTCTCTCTTTTCATGAAAAGATGAAACTTTTTTTTTTTTTTTTTTTTTTTTTTTTCCCAGTGAAGTGTCTATTAGATCCAGTATACTCCCCTTTACCCATAACAATGTGCTTTAACACTGACTCAGCATGAGTGCTTCTTAGAGCCAGTGGGACCTTTGCCAGAGCAAGGAGTGGAAGGCATATTCCTAGGGGAAAGGAGAATTATAACAATGGTGCTCTGCTGAAAGACCTTCCTGAAGGAAGGAAAAAAACACTGTGGGGAAACCTCCAGGTAGTTCTTGTAATTAGAGACAAATTCAGTATCATCTTCCAAACCAAAGAAATAATTGTCTTCATTGTTTCATTTGGAATGCTGGAAAAATAAATAAAAATAAATTTAAAAAGTAAAAATAAAGAGAGAAAAAAAAAAAAAAAAAAGGAAAAAAAGGAGACAAAAACACAAAAACACTGTTTTTGACCAAGTTCCCTAGGTTTGCCAGGGAACACGTAATACATACTTAGCTAACCTGTCTGGAATTATACCTAAACCACAGCTGAGTCACCTGAGAGGAGGGAAAGGAAGCATTCACAGAAACAGCAATCCATGCATCAGGCTCTGGCACTTGCAGTCTTAGCTGGCCATGCTGCATGCCCTTCTCCTATCACTACTTCACTTTTTCCTGCAGTGGTAAAATGCACAGTAGAGTTTTCAGTCTCTGGAACCAGTTCGAGTCTAGCACAAGTGGTGATAGCTCTGGTGAAATCACAGGGGACACCCCAAGGGGCAACACCACCCCTGACACCTCTCTAGAAATAATAAGTGTGCCCAGCCCTTGAATTGCCTGATACAATATGATCTATACCTACATCTGACATACAGGTATGTAGGAGTTCAGATCAAAGTGTATAAAGTTCATGTTAGAAAACATTATTTTTTTTTATTCAACATATTCAGTACATACTAAGCATATATTGAGGACTTCAGCATTTGTCAATACCTGTCACTATCACAAAACCAGTACAGTGAAGAGACTGTCGGTCTTATAAAATGATATGCCACTAAGCTGATCTGTTCTCATTATTCCTGCAAGTTCTCTGTTGCAGCAGCATCAATGACTGCAAGAGCAACAACTGCTGGACCACAACAGGAACTGCTGCTCTAGTTCCACCAGGTAAACTTTGTGTTTCTGTTTACATAACAAAATGCTTTGAAGGGAGCATTCCTGCTTAGCAAGTGGAGTTTCAGACCACTGGCTAGTCTCAGGGCATACAAACTGCATTTCTTTATGGTTAAACTAAACCAGAAGGCACCTTAAAAACAAAACAAAACAAAACAAAACAACAACAACAAAAAACAACAGACCAGAGCTAGTCCAAAATAAAACACCTGAAACACATCTGGTATGAGTGTTGGCTCTCCAGTACTGCTCCTATTGTGCACCAGAAGCTGTTTATGTGAAAGTGGCCTTTGTCATCTGCCCAAACACCAGTAGGTGACAGAACAAACATACAGGTTGCATTAACACTATCACTCCAACCTTAACATTCCCCTACAAGCTGCACCTGTTCGGTGTGTGTACTGGATGTGAAGTAAAACTGACTGGATCAGGTGTAACATAGTAAGATGAGGCTGCTGGCACACCTGCCCTTGGTTAACCAGACACTATGTGTTCTGGGTGACAGCATATTTAAGCATAAGGCCTGAAATATTGAAGCAGAACAGCAGCATATTTTAATCCTGTTAGTAGATATGTGGAGGTCAGGTGATATATTTTGGATTGCTACCTGCTGCATGTGTGATTTCCGTACTTCTGTCCATCACAATGTCAGAGTTTAAACTGTATCCACACAGGGTCATTGCAGACCAAAATATATTCAAATACAGTCATATTTTTTCTTGGAAGGTTCTGAAATGGTCTCCATTGTCTAAACAACCTTCAGATGTAATGGGAGCACTCAGCTTCTACCATCTCAGACCTTTGGTTTGTGTCGCTGTGTTGTTTTTTTTTATTGCTGTTGTTGTTTGTTTGTTTTGTTTTGTTTTGTTTTTGCCTTTGAGTTCTTTTACAGACTGTATTCAATAAGAGTTTAATGTTAGCCATCAGACAGTAAAAGCAAAGATATATAGCTAAGTCTGTCATTGTATTGCTATGAAATAAGAAAACATTATATAGCAAATTCCACCAGCTCTTTCCTTCAGGTAATCACTTCCAACATATCCCAGAGCTGCTGACAGATTTCTGCTGTGTTCGTTTAGACACAGCCTACCCAGTGGCTGATTTTGTCCATTCTCTCCAATGAACCAAAATTTTATTCTTTTAGCAAAGGTTTTGCTAGGATTTTTCCCTAAGTTCCCCAGTAGCAGAAGGGAGTGGACCAAGTATGTATCCCCTTCCCAAAAGCACAGCAATTAGAATCCCCCTTGTCCACTGGGAATGACTTGAAAACATCACATGTTTTCCTAAGCTAGCATTTCGCCTTTGTTAAGACATGCCAATTGTGTTAGCAAGTGCTCTGTGTAATCCATGACTTAAAAATCTGGAGCCTTGACTTTTAAAAGAAGAGCTTGTTATTACAGACCTATTGTTAGCCACGTGTGGCAGTATTAGAAAGATACGGTTGTGTACTTTGGCTTTGTTAATAAATCTAAACCCTGTCTTTGATGCTCTGTGGTGATAAAAAGTATACAAAAGCTTGAAATGCAAATACACTCATGTGTACATAGCCCAAATGATTCACATCATTTGCAGACGTGTTGTCTTATGTACTGTAGTCACCACTGCCTCCATATAAGTAGAATGCATTATGGTAAAAAAATATATATATATAATAATAATAATTAAAATAAAATAAAATAAAATAAAATAAAATAAAATAAAATAAAATAAAATAAAATAAAATAAAATAAAATAAAATAAAATAAAATAAAATAAAATAAAATAAAATAAAAAGCAATATAGTCTTCGTAGTTTATTTTGAAGGATAAATTTCAGCAGTTAAGTGTTGTAGAGATTGATATTTTCACCAAAGTATTAAAGACATTTCAGTACAAAACCACACTTTTACTACAACAAACAAAATAAACAGCTACTGAACCTTCCTTTCATCACCAAAAAAAAAAAAAAAAAGGCTCCAAATTTACAAAAAGCAAAATTTGAGGACTGTGAAGTGACTTTGAAGAAAGTTGCTGCAAACTTAAAGTGGTTAAGCTTGTAAGTTCATTTATTTTCTTACTTCATATTTAATGTTGTTTGAAATATAGTGCTATGTAGGCATGATTTACACCTAGTGTAAGGAATGTGCTCACATGCTACTGTTCGTTATGTCCAGCTTTTGGCCTTGGCAAAAGCATCTGTTTCACGTGGCGGAAAATTGGAATCAAATTGATTTGGTTTAAATTAGTTCATTATGTGCTAAGTAGTGGTTTGGAGCTGTGGGTGTCATTATTGAAATGTTTTTCTTGTCTATTGAAAACTAGGAAATTACCTAAAGTAAAGGTGGAAAATATTAACTAATGCCAACAGCACTTGAAAAGAATGGCTGGAGGTGTCAGGTCCTCACTACATTAATCATAGAATCATAGAATCATAGAATCATAGAATCATAGAATATCCTGAGTTGAAAGGGACCCTTAAGGATCATCAAGTCCAACTCTTGACACCGCACAGGTCTACCCAAAAGTTCAGACCATGTGACTAAGTGCACAGTCCGATCTCTTCTTAAATTCAGACAGGCTCGGTGCAGTGACCACTTCCCTGGGGAGCCTGTTCCAGTGTGCAACCACCCTCTCTGTGAAGAACCCCCTCCTGATGTCAAGCCTAAATTTCCCCTGCCTCAGCTTAACCCCGTTCCCGCGGGTCCTGTCACTGGTGTTAATGGAGAAAAGGTCTCCTGCCTCCCGACACCCCCTTACGAGGAAGTTGTAGACTGCGATGAGGTCTCCCCTCAGCCTCCTCTTCTCCAGGCTGAACAGGCCCAGTGCCCTCAGCCGTTCCTCGTACGTCTTCCCCTCCAGGCCTTTCACCATCTTCGTAGCCCTCCTCTGGACACTCTCCAACAGTTTCATGTCCTTTTTATACTGTGGTGCCCAGAACTGCACACAGTACTCGAGGTGAGGCCGCACCAGCTCAGAGTAGAGCGGGACAATCACCTCCCTCGACCTACTAGCGATGCCGTGCTTGATGCACCCCAGGACACGGTTGGCCCTCCTGGCTGCCAGGGCACACTGCTGGCTCATATTCAACGTGCTGTCTACCACGACCCCCAGATCCCTCTCTTCTAGGCTGCTCTCCAGCATCTCATCGCCCAGTCTGTACGTGCAGCCAGACAATCATGTTGGATTATTAGCTCTCTTTCCTGAGGTGCACCTGTAATGGTGGGGTTTTGATGAGAACCAGATTTAAAAAATATGTGAATGGCAAGTTAGAATGTAAGCTGTGCCTTATATAATCACAGAATTTAACACACACAGTTAGCTCCACAGCAAATTGTAGGTGAAGCTTACTTATTTCTTCTGATTCAGGAAGACTCTTAAGTAAAAGAGACATTCTTGAAGGAAATTCTAATCATAATCAGAATTTTGGTAGTTCTGCTAAAGGTGACTTGCAGTTCTATGGAATATATGGCTTTTACCGAAAATGCACTCTAATGAAAAGTGCACAGCACCAGTTGAAATGGGACTTCAGGTGTTTTTGTTGTTGTTTTTCTGTTTGTTTGTTTTGGTTTAGTTTTGCTTTGATACTCTGTTTTCAAAACACAATGGTAAGGAGGGAGTAGAGACTGGTGACTGTGCCTCCTGAGAGGAGGTGGGGACCTCCAGTTGTGAGTGATTGCACAGCATGGGCACCAAGACTCCAATCTCTGACCACTAATAGGTCATCCAGCAGGACGTTGCCAGACACTGACAACTCACTCTGAGCATGTGAGCCAGCTGGCTACTTATCTGAGAGTCAGGCTGAAAACCATGAGTTGCCTTAATGCAGATGGAAAAAAAAAAAAAAAAAAAAAAAAAAAAGGATCTATTTTTCTTTTCTATTTTTCACATTAAAATTTTTCAATACGAGCTAGTAAATGCTATCCAGAGAAAACATGGCTCATCCTGAGAGGTGACTCTTTGTCCAGACCACTATCCCTCTTCAGAAGAGAATGACAAAAGAAACACTTTTCTGCTTTTGGGCTAGCAACATGCAGAAGAAAAGCTGATACCAGTTCCTGTCCTTCCTGCTACCTCATCTTACGCAAACACTCAGTGTATGCAATTATTTTTGCCCTTGGATGCATCAGCCAAGGCTTTAACAGCTCTGTGAACACCCTCTCTGCTGACCAGTTGTCTGCAGCCAAAGCACTGAAGTCTTTGGATATGGCTCTGCTATCTCCTCTACTTTAGCTCAGTAAACCCTGCTGCCTTCCCAGAAAAGCCAGCAAGACATTGGGCAACAACAGGAAGGGTCCTGATGGCAGAGGACATTGTTTTGCCACCTCATAAAACCTTGGAGTGCTGCATGCAGAGCTGGTCTCTGAAACCCAAGAGGTGCATAACGTAGCTGGAAAGCACACAGAGGAGGGAAAGTAAATTGCTTAGGTTGGCAGAGCGTCAACCTTAGCAGGAAAGTCGAGAAGGGTTGGGACTCTTTGGGGCAGAGAGTAGGCTGAGGGATGATATGGCCAGTTTGCAAAATCATAAAAGTGGTGGATAGCTTGAATGCGAACCTGCCATTCACTAACTTCCACAATACTAGAGCTAGGGGGCACTCAATAAAACCCATAGACAAGCTTAAATCAGATTTAAAAGTACTCATTTAAAGTGCACACAGTGAACTGCTGGAACTATGAACTTCTGGCTATGGAGGCTGGCAGTGACAGCAGGACCCCAAAAAGAATTAGATAAATTCCTGGACAACAGATCTATAAATGAGCAGTAAGAAGATGAGACAGAGGTGCATCCTCAAATACCGTCACCCCACGCTTGGTGATGCAGGGGAAGGATAAGAGGAAAGGCTCAAAAACATCCAAGACTCATGTGCGCCCCCAAAATATCACCTCCCATTCTCGATAGACAGCCTGAATTCCTGAAAGATTCCACAGGTTCCTATAGTTAATAGCATCCTTGAAATACTTTGTCTGTAACTCGAGCTGCAACAAGGAAATTGATATCAGAGGCTAACTTTCTAGG
Organism: Anas acuta; assembly: GCF_963932015.1. Classification (NCBI taxonomy): domain Eukaryota; kingdom Metazoa; phylum Chordata; class Aves; order Anseriformes; family Anatidae; genus Anas; species Anas acuta. Next base: position 38,736,642 of record NC_089017.1, on the reverse strand, counting down.
GCACAGGATGAAATGACTTCTTTTCTTGATTGCAGACATGACAAACATTGCTGTTAAGCAGTGTCTCTGGAGGAGGATTGCCATTTGCTCTTCAGGAGACATGGGTTTGGTCTTGCCACAGATAAGCCCCTAATACAGTGTCATTGTTGTCACTGCTTCTCTACATATCTCATGGTAGAGGAACACATTGAACTTAATTATCAACTTATTTCTTAATCTTGGTCATTTAGACTTTAAATTTTTTTACATTAAAACTTTTAAAACTTCAAAAGTTTAAAACTAAAAAGGTGTTGTTTTCTTCTTTTTTTTTTTTTTTTTTTTTTTTGATTTTAGAAAAGAGACACATAACTCTTCATTTTTTCACCAAAAAAAAAAAAAAAGAAAAAGAAAAAAGGTGCTTGCTAATGTTTCCCATGTCCCTAGTGCCTGGAAGTTTTTATCCCTTACCATGGACTGAGAACTCATATAAGAATACACAAATAAGATATGAAAGCTGCCTTTCTAAGATGTGTACATTTTTTCATATAGGTTGTGTTGAAATTTGAGTAGTAGGACTGTAATGTGAGAAGGAAAGAATGAGAAGGAGTTGAAATTTTTCTGTTTGGTCTTTGAATATGCACAGCTGTTGTGATTGATGTTCTCATGTTGGCGAGGAGTTGCCTATAAATGAGAAATATTTTTGACTATAGAGAACTGATTCATAATTATCTTTCACAGGATTCCTGACAGGTTGCAATTTCACTCAGTAAAGTTCCTGCCAAAAATATACAGCCTGAAGTATAGCTTGGTGAAGAAGGAGGTGGTGCTAGTCTATCTTACAGCAGAAGAAAATTGCCACTCTTATTGAAGATGAATGCTGAAGGTTGCTAAGTAGGTACCCTTATGGCCTCCCAGACACATGTACATGTAACACCAGGTCCAAGACCACTTGTCTTCATACATATTGGAACAGCACATTCATCCTATTCCTAGTATGTAAGCCTTTGTCAGTTCTTTTCATCATTTTTTTTCCCCACCAGTTCAGGCTATTGTGGCATATTCTACTATAATGGGTGTGGTTGATGTTTAGTACTATGCCTTCTACAACAATGGGTGCGGTTTATGTTTAGCACTACACCTTCCTCCATTCATGCTAATGATATTGCCTCTACTCTTAAACAGCAAATCAAAGTTTTTAGAGACAGTTTTCTTCTCAGCCACAGCCCTTCTTCTCTGCCTCATGATTCCTCTAACGCTTCAGTTAGCAGGGCCGTGTTCTTACTGAGGACATGACTGAGGCCATGTACTTACATGGGCATATACTTCAACAAGAATTATTGCCTGCTACTAATAATGAAAATAACAATAGCAACAGGAATGTTCTAGCAACGAAGCTTACAGTAAGAAAACTCTTTACATACCTGTTATAGAGTTTTCATTGCAGGAGACTATTGTATCAAACACTCATCCACAACAGATACCAGCTGTATGCCAGAGAAGCAGGAGATGCAGGTTGATAAATCTGCTGTGAATACCCATGAGGTCACCCATGCCTCAGCCCTGGCTGCCAGGTCCTCAACCATCCAAGTAGCTTGCCTGCTCTTTCAGTGGAATTCAGGGCTGTGCAGTTACTCCAGAGAGACACAGAGGATGATGAATTATTGTACAGTTGTCACTGTTCCACACAGGGCAGAGAGTCTCAAGAGGAAGATCTGTAAGATGAGTAGGTGCTTCACATGCCCTCTAGGTCTACTTGTCATGGAGCTTAAGGTTAAAGAAAACAGAAGGTAGAGCTTCAGTGCTACTCCATTTCTCGTAGGAGTGTTTGGTGAAATCCACGTTTCAAGATCACAGGCAAAGTCTGAGCCTTTCTGAGGGAGGAGCCAATCTGTCTGAAAGCAGTACAGAGAAACAGACTTCCAGATATTTCAGTACAACTGAACAAGTGTTCTCTGCCATTAAAAGCATGCAATGAGCATCTGTCATCCATCCTACTTTTATTTATTTGGGGTCATACTGAGGACTTTATCGATTGCAAAGTAAAGATCTTGCAACAGTTTAAAAATGGATATAACAGCTCTCCATTTTACTGGGGCCATTTGCAACAGCTCTTAGTTTTATTGAGGTCATTTCTTGTTTACGCATTTTAGGGCAAGCAGTGAGTCAAATCCTGACCATGTAAAGGTAGCATTTATGTGCCTGTTGATGTATCCTGCTGTAGCTGCAATACATAGAAGGTTTGAAGGATATTTAGCTGGGATTAGAATCAGATCCTAAGGACTGAAGAATTATCCTTAGTACTGTGGCAGCCTTGATTTCCCAGCATCGGGTGTCTGTAGAAGTACAGCTGAGGTGTAGCTGAATTGTAGCAGAAGGATATATGTTGTAAGATACAATGAAATCAAGGTATCTCAAAGTAAATAGTTGTTCCCATCACAATTTATGCTTTCTCAGAATAACTGGAATTGCACAGATGTGGTGTCTACAGTGAACAAGAATTGAATCCTTACTAACTCAGGGCACTAAACATAAAAGCTTTCTCCAGCAGCAGTTGATGTCCCAGCACTGGAGGCACATCCAGTTCCTAAAGAAATGTATTATTTGCAAGGAAGGAGAGACAAGACAGGTATGGGATATTTGCAATATTGCTGCTTGCAACAAAAACCTTTTATGCACCTTAGTGAAAATTTTATTTTGCATTGCGTTTCAGCATTCTCCTCCAACAGAGGAAATCTACTTCTCTGCCTCCACAGGGGCATTGCAAGCTGAGGGTCCTTCTTCCGTTGCCAAGTGGGAATGACATTGTAAGTAAGCCTGTGCAGATACTGTCCTCTGCTGTCTACTGTCCTGCCCAGAGGCCATGCATGAACAGCCAGCCTGGCTGTGGATGGGCTGCTGGATTGCCAGGATTGAAAACAGTGCTCGATAGGCCAAATGCGGGTGAAGTAGCTCCCAGGTTTGCTCATCTAACCCAGTTTGGTTCAATCAACTGTTTAATGGGAAAGATTGAAATTGAAAGATTGAAAGATTGAAAGATCTGTCAAAAATTGATCCTTGTGAATCAGAGCTTTCGATATACACACAGCCTAGTTACTCTGATGATAATAATGCTAAAAAAATTGTATAAATGAATTAAAGTAACAACAATAATTTGTACTGTTTGGTTTCCTTTTGCTCACATGCAGGGCCTGATGCCATTTCTAAGAAAATGTCATTCATGCAGTGTGCCTGAGGCCAGGTTTGGCCATCCTCAATGCCTGGTTTAGTAGCTCTTTGCCTATGGAATCAGTGGTGAGAGGAAAGGTGTTTCAGTCAGCCCTTGACCCAAGTGGCTGAAAAGAAACAGCACAAAAACAGTGCCTCATATCCATCCCACTTATGACTGGCCGACTCAGGGACAGCCCCTGCCTCTAGCCTTAGGAAAATTAATCTGTTGTGTCCAGGTTAGCCATCACTGTCTCCTGCCTCCTCCCCTGAAACAGCTGGGAGCAGTGACTTGCACAGTGGCAGCTGTATTAGGCTGAAAAAAAAACACACTTTGGCCAAGTGTAAGGATCTCTACACAGACTACAACCATGTGCCTAAAAACCTGAGTGGCATGGTGACATTCAAATAAAAGTATGACCAGCATGTAACTGCAGGAGATATGATAAATAGCTCCTTCCCAAGATTTTTTCCTGCAGTAGTAAGGATAAGAGTATCTTGTAAGAAGTGTCTACTGAAGAATTTTTTCATCCCCTAAAACACTAAATCAAGCAAGAACATCCAAGACCAGAGCAATGCTATAGACCCACAGCTCTTGAGAATTAGAATAGACAATTAATATTAACCTAAATGAGGAAGTAGGAGGACACTTAGGGACCCATGCAAATTTTGCTGTGGTAAAGAATCCAGTTCCCTCTTTTAAAGCACGCAGTTATATTTTTATTCCGTGTTACACCCTGCAGAAAATATGAAGGTAGCTTCATTTCCTGTTCAGTGAGCAAAGGCAGAAAACAAGAGCTGGTCTCTTGGGGCTGAACTGTGTTATTCTGTGAGCTAAGATTTGTCAAATAACATGGAATAAGTGCCCTTCGACTTCACGGTTCTCTTCTCTACTACCAGATTGTTGATCAGAGGTGATGGCAAAAAAACTACTAACCTCCTGAAATTTACTGGGGAATACTTTGTTATTTTAACACTACATTCAGAGAGTTCCTAATTTGCTCTGGTTTGAAGTGCTCCTTATGAATACAGTGAAAGTAAGAACTCCAGAAGGAACCTGAATGAATACAGAGGAATTCAATAGCAAATACAACAGTTAAAGAAACAACCATGAAACGTGCACAAAATACACTGGAGTGAAATCTGATTGTAGTTTCACTTTGTAACTATGCTACCCCTCTACAAACATAGTTTGTACTTTTGTACCTGTCAGAAGTACAGAGAGAGTGCTGAGGAAAACACCTTCTCGGAGGGTATGGTAAAATTTCTGGGAACTCAAGAAAACCACAAGAGAAATAGTCAAGCACTCATGACTCCTTAAGGAAGTTCCTGATACCAATACCTTTTCCCAGACTTTTCCTGAAAATAGGACCACTAGTAAGCCCTCAACTCACAAGAGTCCTGCAAGAGGCCAAGAAAGCAGCCATGAGTTGTCTGAGTTAGTGTTGGGAAATGTCTCCAGACACAGACAGAAAATCAGACTAGGAGTGGATGTATCCACAGCTGCACTAGTCCCGTTTCAGTAAACAGCATTGGGCTATACTTTGGAATGATCTATAGTAGTCAGTGCCATTTTTGGCGCTGGAACAAAATCACAGGCAGAAGGGAAAGCAGGGATTTGTTATTTCTTTGTGGTGTCATACAACATACTGTAGAGGTAGTTTTCCATGACGTTTGCCTTTGCAACATAAGCCACATTCATTGTGCCAGGAAGCTAGTCATTTGGAGGCCCAGTCTTCATCAGCTTGAAGTTTGAAAGACCATAGTTGTTTGTAGGGAAGAGGAAAGTAATGGAGCCTTTCAAGAAAAAAAATAGAAATAAATATATATATTGCAAAGTAAAGAGTTAATATGACCAGAGACCTGAGATCACCTGAAGACTGAAGACAGTGTGGATTTTGATATCATTAACAACACACCCTACTGCAAGTTTGGAGGGTGTATGCCTCAGACTCAAAGCTGATACAAGCTTTGGTGGGCACAGTAGGTCACTGTAGCAAATAATGTATGTTTGAAGAAAAAAAAAAGAAAAAAAAAACAAACAACACAACACTAATACAGCCACATCTGTATTTCCAGATGTCATTACCTGAGTACCAATATAAAATAAGCTTGGAAAGTATGGAAGGGTTTTAGGATCTCAAGAAAGCCATAGGAGAAATTGTCAAACGTTCATAACTCCCTAGGGGACATCCAGTAATCTTTCTGATGCCAATACCTAAGTACCAATATAAAACAAGTTGTTTCAATTAACTAGCTCTTCAAACAGAAATATCGTTTCCTAAAGGCAGATGCTCTTTGAGGCACTGCATTAGAAAAGACAAAAAATATTTCTCCAATGATGAGATTTTAATCTGTTTACTGAACAAAACTTGTGGCAATATATTTTAAATGGTATTCCATAAAGTTTATTACTAAGAGCATTAATAGCCCCCAATATTCCCGATATTTGACATTTTTACCTATGCTCTTGCCTAAGTGTTTGCAGGGTTCAGATCTCTATGTTCCTTTAAGGCTTCTGGCAGTTGTTCATGCCTTTTTTTTTTTTTTTCCATTTACTGTATAAAACATGGGGGAAAAAAAATAACGGTTTCTGGTGTTACATTTTTCCAAATGTGTTCCAACTTCTTGTGACTTATCAGATTCGAGGAAGGGATGAGAAATTGATGCAAAAGAAGGGCAGTGAGATGATAATAATGGAGTCTTAGGAAACCTAAGGCTGTGTTCCAGGTCTGTGAAGGAGGACAGATGGTGCAAGGCCAAAGGGGAAGATCTATCTAGAGGTCTCAGTGACAAATAACACAGACATACCTCTGAAGGTTTATTATGCTCTCAGAGTGTTTCAGGAGAATGAGAGCCTCGTATTACTTGGCTGCCTACCTGTTATTTTCTGGATGGCAGTGGATAAAATTGTGCTCAAGTCTGTGAGAATGTCTGAATTCAACCTCGGGAAGAAGGTTACAATGAGATAGATGATCTGGTCCCTAAAGTAAGTTTGTTGGCTTCAGCTAATTTAATTTGAAGGCTCTTCTCCTTCTTACAGAAATCCTAGGAGAAACTTGCATTCACCAATTTCTCAATCTACAAAGGTGTAAGGTGTAAGGTTCTACCAGCTCCCCTTGGTTTCATGTAAAGACCTGGTTACTTGGACCTCTAAAACTGTAGATTAACATGTGACACATGAAGAATCTGCCACATTCAGTTTCTCATTATACAGGAGCATAAAATGATTGAAAGAGGGGGAAAAAACAACAAACCCAAACTTCATAAACATTCATTAAAGTCCATCATCAGTATCTAAGCAGCATGATAGCATAACAATATGTCAGTTGTCACATTGTAGCATGCAAGTTTTATTCCCAAATTAGCCCAGTAACCTAAATAAGAAAGACAAAATGCACAAAGAATATGGCCATCTGGAATACATAATGTGAAAAGATCTGCAATGCATTACATGGTCTGGAAAGTGGCTGGTCGAATTCCAGAGAGCTAAGATAGACTTCAAAGTCTGGCCGCACATCAGTGAAACTGCTGATCAGCTCAGATATTTAAAGTGGGTGTAGATGAATGAATTTATTACATTTTTTATCTGTTGCTTTCATATGGGAAAACATGACTGTAGACAGGTTCTCCATTGATTTCATTTCATGCTTGGTTCTTTTGTTTTTAACTGTATAGTATATTTTCAAAATCTTACATCATGTTGTAGATTTATAAAGTGGGTATTTTCTCATCATTTATAATGCCACTGCACAACAGCAAAATAAATAAATAAAGCTGTAAAGAATAAGACATGACTGAAATATATTAAAAAATAAAAGTTGGGTAATTTTTGTTCTTCAGCAATGGAAGGCAAATCAAGCTGGATTTCCAAATTTGTTTTATATTTAGTTAAACCCCCAAACATCCTCCAATTGGGATTTTTCATATTTTTAATTCAAACAGCTTCCTTATGAATTAAGTGCTATGTATGACTCTTATTTATCCAAACTTCCAATATTTCTACTTTTTGTTGGAGGAAGGAAAAGAAAGATTCAGACATAAACTTCACTATTTTCCATATGCAGATCCCAGAATCACATGTACTGGAGTTGGGATTTGATGTGTTCAAGGCATTTTTACCTAGCCTTCGAATAAAACCATGAATCTCTGAATTTAAACCATCTCTAACAGGACAACTAGATTATTTTGCTCTTCTTTTTCCCCTGCTATTGAAGGTTGGCATTGTTGCAACAGCTCATATAAAGAATCTTTCACTTGACTCTCCAAAGTTAGAAGTGCTCTAACTGAACATCCTAGCAGTAACTTTATTGTGGTGACTATTATTTACCCACAGAAATTAACTATGAGTACCAAAATGCTGTTTATGTCATTTTTTTCCCTAAATTATTTAGGGTGTGTTACATTTTGTACTAAGCGTTCTTCACTAAGCAATTCAAAGTTACCTGTTTTTATAGCTCCAGTATCAAGTAAACTGCTAGGAGAGCTGTTTTTAATAGTCTTTTAATTTCTATTATGTACATTATATAAATTATAGTGTAAGACATGCATAACATTTGTTGCACTGGATTGAGTAAACTGTCTTTGAGAAATGCATTTGGGGTGGGAGCTTTCATGTTTTACCTTCCCAGGGTCCATAACAAAATCCCAGTATGGGTTCCCATGCAGGTCCTCATCCTCCAGCTAGGCTAGCACACACTAAGAAAGATGCAGCCAAACACCTTCAGATGTAGACAATAGATAGATCATTGCAAACATCATAGCAGAAATCATACTAACCTCTTATGACTGTCTTTTCCCTTTCAAGAAGATAAAAAAAAATACCATAAAATAATGATGGCCTTGGAAAATAAGCCATTTTCCTCAGGATCTTCTTGCATCCCATTAATGAATTCTCTGAGGAAGACAGATATATACTGTTTGGCTACCTCTCTGTATGGATTTGACACAAATCAATGAAGTTAGAGGAGAGTTTATGTTGTGATTTGAGAAGAACAAATGCGAACAGCAGAAAGAAAACACAACTGTTATTAAAAGATATGTTTGGTTAAGGACTGGTGGTCATTGCAACAGTATTTGGTTTCAGACAGATGTGACAGTAGATGACAGTTATGGAAAACACCAACACACAAGCAAGGCTGTTCATCCAATATTATCTTAAAACACTTTTAACAATATGATCTTCACCAAAGCCTCAAGAGCTGAGGTCTAAGGTGATTTTCCTCACTAGATAATCTTTCAAGATCCCTTTCAATCCCTAACATTCTGTGATTCTGTGGTTCTTCCCACAATCTTTAAAACACACATGCAGGCAATCCCTATGGTCATTTGGCTCATCAACTTTCCACTTCTCCTCATCCCAGATGTAAGAAATCACTTAATATGGAGGAAGGAAGGAAGGAAGGAAGGAAGGAAGGAAGGAAGGAAGGAAGGAAGGAAGGAAGGAAGGAAGGAAGGAAGGAAGGAAGGAAGGAAGGAAGGAAGGAAGGAAGGAAGGAAGGAAGGAAGGAAGGAAGGAAGGAAGGAAGGAAGGAAGGAAGGAAGGAAGGAAGGAAGGAAGGAAGGAAGGAAGGAAGGAAGGAAGGAAGGAAGGAAGGAAGGAAGGAAGGAAGGAAGGAAGGAAGGAAGAAAGAAAGAAAGAAAGAAAGAAAGAAAGAAAGAAAGAAAGAAAGAAAGAAAGAAAGAAAGAAAGAAAGAAAGAAAGAAAGAAAGAAAGAAAGAAAGAAAGAAAGAAAAAGAAAGTTAAACATTTCAAAACCTTCACATGCCACAAAAGTTTGGGTGTCATTTTCCTCATGTTTCATTCATACCTTTAAAAGAAGAGGAAAGGAAAACATGTACTTAATCAAAATCCCAGCCACACTTCCTGAGCCTATGTGTTTTGCAGATGGGAAAGCTCAGAAGACAGATTGATATTTAATCAACATTAAATAAAGAAGAGCATCTGCTTCATGTAGTAAAAATGTACCCTGTAGTCCTAGTCATCTGACACAGCTTCTGATGGCATCATTAACTTCATAATACAGAAAATGTGATGGTATCACAACTACAACCAAAGTAGTCAAAGAATGGACAAAGGGTGATCTGTAGTAGGAAAAACGTATAAAAATCAGTGCTGAAGCCTACATTTGCTGTACCTTGGCACTAGAGACTGGATGAAAAGAATAACTTATTAAATCCATTAAAAAATTCTTCTTCATTATAGAAACAGATCCAAAACAATCATCTCTGTTCAAAGAGTTAACATAATTAACATGACTGGAGACAGTATCTAGATTTTGTTGTCTGGTTGCAGTCTCATTGTCTTTCAAGCAAAGGAGTGCAGAAAATAAACAAAAATTGTTTGGACGATTGGCTGGAACATTTTATTCGCCCATAAAAATTTCTAATTGCAAATGAATAGATTTTTATCTGAGAAAAAGTAGTGGAGCTTTATTTACTTTTGAACAAGATTATTCATGGGTACACTGAAGTATTAGCTACTAGATATGATTTGTACAGTTATCTTCAGATTTAGAAAATAAAATTGCACAAAGTGTAAAAACAAGGTGTTTTAGGAACCATGAATACATCACCTCCAGTGATGGTGACTCAACCACTTCCCTGGGCAGCCCATTCCAATGCCTAACAACCCTTTCAGTAAAGAAGTTCTTCCTAATATCCAGCCTAAACATATCCAGCCTAGCGCAACTTTAGTCCATTCCCCCTTGTCCTATCACCAGGCACGTGAGAGAACAGACCAATCCTCACTTCACTGCAACCTCCTTTAAGGTACCTCTGGAGAGCGATAAGGTCGCCCCTGAGCCTCCTCTTCTCCAGGCTAAACAATCCCAGCTCCTTCAGCCGCTCCTTGTAAGACTTGTTCTCCAGACCCCTCACCAGTTTCATTGCCCTATTTAGAAGTGTGAGCTAATATTCTCATCCTGAAAGTGGGTGCTGTCAGGTAACTGGAAAAGGCTCTGCAAAGCTAAGAAGACCTGAAACTCAGGGCTCAATCCCTAGAACACAATCATCTTTTTTTTTTTTTTTTTTTTTTTTTTTTGAGAATTTTCAGGCTGGCCAAGGTTCCACTTTGGCCAATGCTAACTCAGTAAGTTTGAGAAGAAAGCAAAGCCTTGACTTTATCAACTAGCTACTACTTGCTAAAACTGTCCTCAGCTTTGCCTACACTTGTTAAAATATGTCACTCCACATGTTCTGGGGTAGTATTTGGAGTCACTTTTAATGACACTAATGTCAGATTTTTTTGAAGATCTTGAAAGTAATCCAGACTACCCTCACAATTACTTTCTTTCTGAAAGAATGGGGGGGAGTAGGAGGTCATGGGAGGAAGGGAGCTCTGTGGAAAGATACATCCTCTCATTGTTACCAAAATGAAAATAGCTGTAGTAGCTCAGAAAAACAAACTGATCCTTCTTCTTCCTAGGGGGCTGAGTACTACTCATAGACCTCTTCCCCCAGAGCTACAGCTTTTAGCTCTCTTCTAACACAGCAGTGAATCTTGAAGCAACAGTGTGTATTATGAAAAATAGTAGGAGAGGGTTGTATAGTAGAAAAAGTGTCCATATATGAGAAATATGTTATGTATAACACTTGGAAGAGAAAAGTAAAGGCTAGGGAAGAGTGGTAAATAACTCATCTGAGGTGTCTTTTGTGTTATATGTCCCTGCATATCTCTTAAAATCATCTTATCCGGCAGTGAGTCAAGACCAAGTTCTCCAGTCAGTGTTTACTGAAAGTCTGAAAGCAGGACACTTATCTGTTGGGTTTAGTTTTACATGCATGCCTTTCTCTTTTGTCTTCCTGTTATGCTTCATGTTTTTCCTATTCTCATTTAAATGTTCCATTTTTTAGAATGGTTTAATAATCCTTCGAAGCATTTAATTTCCTCTATTCCCATCTAAGCCAAAACACAAATTATATTGCCTTTGACTGATGTTTGACCATAAGGATTTTTTATACATATACATGTACACACACACACACACTTTAAGGAAAAAAAAAAAAAGTGAAAAAAAAAAAAAAACTGTTGCAAATCTGAAAGCAATATTCAGCCCAAATTCCTCAAGAGCTCATTCAAAAACTTTTTTCAACAGCAATAGGAGGAATATTCCTGGTGTTCACAATTATTTAATGGAGAAATATCTAGATTCCTTTCAGAGCACCATCCAGCAGGGGAGTGTGTGTCCCATTAGAAAACTAAGCTTTCTTTGAGAACCACTGATGATGAAAAGCTGTACTTATTTTGCCATGCAAACTATGCAATTTAATGTGCACTCCCCTTAGGGGGTGACATGGAAAAAAGACCTAACTAAAGTCTTCTGATCTAATGCCCAAAATATATTGCATTTCTTTGCTTTATATATTTTAATGAAAAAAAAAATAAGGTGCATATTTAGACATAAAAGAACCAAAATAATTTAAAATAATTACATTGTAAATGTCAGTTCTTCATAAATGAAGCCATAAAGCATGTGGAGATGGAGCAGGGATTCATTGTCAAGCAGGTACCCTTTTGTAGAGCTGCACTCCAGCAGCAAGCCTTTTAAAAAATAAGCCATAACATCTTTGCAGGGATGTTATCCTTCTGTGGCTGAAGTCCATTTTTATCTCCTTTGGTTGGTTTTGAGGAAAATCTCAGCACCAGTTAACTGTTGCTAGTGTGGCCTAATGGCATTCTTGCAACAATCTGCATATGCTTTTTCATTTTCCTATGCTAGAATAGAGCTATGCTCTTTCCTTGTGTGCCTGCAACTGCACAGGAGAGTCAGTTGGCAGAAGGGAAGAAAGGACAGGGTCTGGAAGACTCTATGCAGCCCCTCTCTTTGTTTTCGCTAGGCCACTGGTGAAGTTAGAAAAAAATAAAAATAAGTAAATAAACCCAGGGTAACAGGAAGTTCATTTGTCCAGAACAAAACCGTCAGATTCCACCTGTGAATGGGTGACTTTATGCAAAAAGCAAACTTTTTTTTTTTTTTTCCTGCAAGTTTGACACAAACCTTCATCTCTTCCAGCAACTAACTTCTTTCCATCCTGAGTGAAACCACCAGAAGCATTGCTGTTTGTTTCTGATTTTCAAAAGGCTGTCCTACAAAATGGCCAGTATGCTGCTACATGAGGCATTTAGCCCAGGAAACATGCTGCTCTTCAGCAAAAAAAAAAGAACAGCCATTAAGACTGCCTTTTTTTTTTACAGGGAAGGTCATTATGATATAAAAAGGAAAAGCAGGAGTCCTTCTTCCAGATAACCCATGCTCAGTCCCTGATGAGCTTGCCTTCCACCTCTCTGCAGGGAGCCCCTGCTTGGCTGCACACAACCAGAAATACATCGGAATGCTATGTGTTCAGCTGAGTATAACACACCTGCAGTCTCTCAGGAACACATTTAGAGTTTACAGTCTTCTACTCCAAGAAATATTTGGCAGAACATTTACTAATTTTTCTTTTTTTTTTTTTTTTCCTTTATTTCAATCGAGCTTTATAAAATAGCGCAAATAATACTGAAGCTCAGGTTACAGACTAAATGAAGATGATTGGTGTAAGTAAACATGAATATACATCTACTTATCCTTTATATCTTGTTGAGGAATGGTTAACATTGACCCCGGCAGCTTTGCAAACATGCTACAGGGTCCCAGGAGTGGCCATTGCCTGCCCAGGCACATCATCATGTCTTTTCTGACCAGCAGGTCTAATCTTAAAAGTTTCTCATAGCTTTACAGGAATTGCATGTGGCTATGAATGTTTCCAAGATACATATATTTTCGTTTCATTATAAACTTCTGAAAATGTCAATGTAGGGAAAAGTGAAATTTAGTGCAATTTTATCTGTGGTGTTGCATTCTACCAAAACATACAGGAGAAAATTCAGCTCTCCTTTTTTAATTGTATTTTATAAAGACAAAAGCAGAATAACCAGGGGTTTAGAAACCTACAAGCCTATATAAAACAGCAGAAATCAATTGCTGACTCTAAAATTCTACTTGCTTTGTACACACAAATGAATTTATCAGCTAGGGAGAGATAAAATTAGAAGAAAAAGACTGGTGTAATTTAGAAAGAAATCCGTACCAAAAGACTTCTTCCTCAAAGGAAATATGCCATAAATAAACTTAATTTTAGAAAATGTATGCTTCATGCTATTCATCAGAGAAAGGAGAGCATTTTTTAAACAGCTGACTACCAAAGAGTAACATTAATAACAAACATTTTCTTAATAAAACCAAAATTAAGCAAAGACTTCTCAAAACATTCATTTCCTAACAAATCCTACAAAAGTTCTAGTGTATAAATTAAGGCTTATATAATTATAAGCAGATCCCACAGGTGAAATAGATTTTTAATCTATCGGTTCACTCCACGCTATTTGGGTTCATGAAGGTACTTGGATGAACACAGGAGGCTGCATAGAGAATTGTTCTTCTCATAGTAGTTACTTTATAGACTGTAGTTACTTTATAGATTGTAGTTACAATATAAAACATTTATCTTCTGAAATAAGAGGTTTTTTTCTTTGTGAAATTAAGAGTATTGCTGGAGTTTTTGCCTGTATAATACTGGTTCCTTCTGTGCTGCTAAATGGTCTGGTATGCTTTCTTAAGGTATTGATGAATGTACAAAGGTAAAACCAAACATGAGCTGCTGCTTGGGTTTTGCTGGATGAAACAGATTTAAACCATGTTAAGGTTTCTTTCTTCCTTCAAAAGACTATACAACAACTAAGATTATCATAAACTTGGAGTAAAACACAGATTTTATTGGAATATGAAACCTAGAGGACAACAGGTTCTTGATTTAATTTCCTTCTCTCTCTCTCTCTGGTTATCTTTACTCTCTAGGGAGAATGGGCTGTAATATTTTAAATAGCTTCAAATAATCCAAGGCCTGTTTTGTACTGTAATTAATGAGTTGTCCCTTAGCTGAGAAGGGCAGTTCTTCATAGAAAACCCTGAAGAGCAAAAGGTTGAAATAGGTCAGTCAAAAGCTTCTAACACAACTGATAAATGATTTTTTTTTTTTAGTCCCTCTGCCTCTGTCACTTAGGTTATTAAACATTTTCTGGTTGACACTAGCTACAAGAATTTCAGAAATGTAATAAAGCCATAGTTTTGCAGTGAAATCATCCACAGTGTTAGAGAATTGAGTTTTCAAAAATGATGGATTATTACCTTGCTGTATGGCAAGGCCTAAAACATCCGGTTTTATGGATTTTCAAATACATAAAATATTTGATTTTTACTACAGTAAGTCTGAACTCCTTCCTTAATGATAAATCCAATAAGAAGTTATTCAGGGTGATACATCTCAGAATAGCTTCTGGATATTTGGGATTATAAATTTAAAATACACATGCATGATTCTAACTAATCTTCAAAATACATTGCTGTCCTTTAGGTAGGGTAAGTTTAGCCTATTCAATTGCAAAAACCAGTTTCTCTACTGTCGTTTTGTTGTTTTTGCTTTATGTTATTTTCAGATGAATGACAAATTTAGTGACAAATACAAATACGCAAAAAGTATATTAGAGATTTCTCTCATTGGTTTCCCTATTATAGGTGTCTAGTTCGCCAGATTTCTTATATGTGGACAGTGCCTATGTGCCACATGCAGCACATACATCTGGTGTGTAGATATTTACATGTATCTTAAGAAAAGCAGTGTCACAAGGTCTTGATAAGCTCATATTTATAACTTAAAAGTGTTTAGCTACAAACAGAAAAAATATTCTGAAGATGGGTTGTGGGCTGCTTCAGGAATTTTTGTGTGCAAACATTGCCCAATGAAGAGAGGAAAAAAAAAAAAAGTGCTCTAAAAGTAGAGCAGCTAAATGTACCCAATAAACCCTAAATGACGCAAACCACATCTGGCTTCAGGTTTTGCAATGCACTCCATAAATGAATTTTGATTAGTCACAGGTTTGCAAATCTACAAAGCAAACCACTGTCCAGTTCTCTTAATTTGGAGCCCACTCATGCAATTATGCTGAAAACCTTGCAAAATTTTTATTTCACCAGCTTTGTGAACAATTTTGTAGTTTTATCTGAACTGCACTTTGATTTTTGGCTTGCTCAACAAAATGCACAAGGCAAAATGCAGCAGGATAAAATGATCACATGAACAGACTATGGCTCCACAGTCAAATTTGTATAGGGCTACTCTTTTTTTACTTTGTGTGTGATTGATTTGTATCTTGAAACCCAAACCCCAACACTGGAATCAGAATTTAAAGCACAAAGTCTATTCACATTTCTTATTTGACTGGTATTGTTTTACAAAGAGAAGCTGTTCTACAAAAATTTATCTTCTACTGTAAAGCTAAACTTTGGGGCTTTACTCACCTGTATGTTGTTCTGGAAAGGTTCTGGAGTCTTTTTCTGGCAGAACAACTTTTGGGGGAGGAAAAGAAAAAAAGAATTCAATCTGGACATAAGTGGAGGGAGAAAATACATTATCTGTATAATCAGATGTCCAAAAATGACGTAGTAAAAAAACAGAATTTCTTTTACACAATGTACACCTAAGCTGGAAAAATAGCTGTGCCTGTGTGTTTTTAAAAACTTTAAGCCAAAAGCTGTTCAGATCTGTACTACTGCATCTGGCATTTTCATTTGATTTGTCATTCAGGAAACCATCTCTGTCTAGTACTTTGCTATTGCTCCAAGATTGTCAGAAGTGATTTGGGTCTGTATCTGGCAACAGGGAGCTGATTTCAATAGAGAGGGGCAGCAAATTTTGTGAGGGCAAAGGGCAGGCTTGAAAAAAGGGGAAAGCAAAAAGAGGAGGATTATTGGAAAAGGGTTTCACCTGCAAAAACTGAATAACCAGCCATTCCCTTCCAGATGTAAATAGAGTAAACTTCATACCTATCAGAGCCAGAACTTTAGTATGGCTTTCCTTTTGCTGGAAGAAAGAAAAGGAAATTTGCCCATAATGAATTGTGCACTTGGATGCAACTGGAATAAATAAGCAGAAAAAATTGCTGGTGTATACAGCCTTCCAAAAGAAACAGAAAGCTGTAGGCAGTATGGGGAATAAAGGACCAAAAGTACCATTGGTTTCATCCTTTACCTCATCTAATCTGGTTTATCTCTCTGAATGCTCTGGCAGAAATGATATGTGCAACCCATTTTGTGATGTTTCAAACATATCCCAGATGTCAGCCCTCAATGTCAGAGTAGGGAAGTCTATTTGTTTATAGGGAAATGTGATAGCTGCAATTTATGGTCTGACAAAGTCACTTTAATAACTGATTAGTCAGTTAGTGGGTTTCTGGTACTCTGCTTCTACTAACCACTTTTCTGCCATTAATTGAGATGTCTCATTTTATGACTTCAAAGATGCTCAAAACAATGCTAGAAGGCAAATGGACTAAAAACAGCCAATAGAGCTGGGTTTTAATTTAAACAAAACAAGAACAATTACAAATACTATTTATCCCAGCTAGAAATTTACCTTTTAAAATATGAAAATCATCACTAAACTATGCTGTTGTTTCCAGTGTTTGGGCACAACATTAAAAAGTTCTTGATTTTAATAAAGGTCAGATTCTTTCACAATTGGAAAACATCTGTCAGAAAAGTTTGGTCAAACCAAACAGGCACTTCCGCAGTCTCTCACTGCACTGGCCAAAAAAAAAAAAAAATAAATAAAAAAAAAAATGCAAAAACAAGGAACAGCAAACGTTGAGCTCACATCTTTGGCTCTTCCAAAGCTGCAAAAATAGTCAGATGAGAAGGCCCAGTCACAACATTGGCCCTCATCTCCACAGGGCTGAAATGGATTAAGTGAGCTGCAGTGATTTTGCATCATGATAGCCACACTGTAACACAGGTTTTAACCAGAGATATTCTTCAAACACTGGCCTGAATCTAAGCTTTATTTAACCTTGTACTCATCCTGTTCTGTCCCCAGAGAGTTTCTAATCTTGGAGAAAGGTACTCTTTAGGTAAATGGTCCTGAAGTTTATTTTCACTGATGAATTGCAATTTACTTTTCTTTAGGCTGTAACTGAGATAGGTATTGCCACGGCTCTTGACTTCCACAGCCAGAACATGGCAAGCAAGGACTCACTGTGTGCTTCAGCTCATATAAATGGGGAAGGATTGTCTGTCATACCTGCACGTGCCTTATTAAACAATCCTGACTTGCTTACTAATTATATGTGTCTCTTGAGCCACCCTGGGGACAGTCTGGCAGACCCTCTCAGGAATGAGTTTGGGGAAAGGCAGGGGAATAGTCCATACTGTGTGACCATTCAAAGTGGAAATGCCAAAGAAAGGAGCATGGGTGTGAAGCTGGAGCCAGGGTTCTCAGAGACAGGATGAAAGACAGAACTGAAACCAGAAAGGAGGCACAAGATTTTTAAGGTGGGATGGCGCTGTGCTTCATGGATATGCTCAGGCAGATAAACTTGACAGCTATGTGCCATCAGATTTAACTGGTATGAGTTACAGCTTCTGCTGTTGAGATCACCTGCAGTGGAGACCTGGATAAGAGTTCTGCCTCATGACAAAGCCACATCACCATGGACACCTGTAGTGTCATTTTGGATTCATAGCCCCCAGTATGACAAGTGTGCTGACTATGTGCTGAGTCCTGCAAGCATGGACATTCCTATGGACAACATCCCCAACAACTGACCCTCAAGGCAAGGGACTCAAAGCCAATGAGGCTGAGCAGATATGTTCACCCCAATAATGGAGCAATCCTTCTGGAGAAGTCTCTTAGGCAGCTTGGCTTTCTGACTGGGGAAACCACATGGGCCTCATCACAAAGATCCCATTGAGCCAGGCGGTAATTAGGTCCAGGCTCACACAAGGTGGGTGAGAGTTTTGAAAAAAAATCTAAACTCAGCTCCCTGTGAGAGGGAAGAGGGACACTCTGGGAGATAAAGGGAAATCAGGCTGGGTCCCAGGGCTGCTAACAAATGCAAGTAGATTCTGATCTATTTTTGTATACAAAGTTGAAAGCCTGTCTAACATAACTTATAATGAAGCATGAGATTAGATGAGATGATGTGCATGTGTTGACTCAAGATCCTTTGTTCTGTGCTGCTTTATGATAACTGCTAAACAGAAGACTAGTCCTGGGAAGTAGTAGTTTATTGGCATCCATCACATGTTCCTGTGCAGAATACAGGTGTCTGCAGCACAACTTGACCTGCACAGTGATAGGTGGTTGGGCCATACAGGAACATCTTCCAGGCAGAGGAATAGCAATTCCTCCATGACAGCAAATATCTCAGAAAGTCTATTTGGAGCATGTCTTCAGAGATACAGAAAAAACTCAGAGGGTCCTCGTGTCATGCTGTAGTCTGCCAATCAAAAGAAGAGGATGTGATTTAAATGATAGCAGAGACATGTGTCAATCTTTGTAAAAGTCAAGGAAAGACTTGAAGACCATGGGTAAAAGTCAACTCTTCCAAAACATAGCCCTCAAGGTGGGAGCATACACAAGGCTTCAGTAATTCTTTTTTGATAGTGAGAAATTAAAATTCTCATCCTTGCTTTTGTCCTCTGGCTCACAAATGTGGGTTGCCTGCAGCTGCTTTGCATTCACAGGAAGGTTTGATTGGGTCTCCAGAAAACTGTCTAGAGGCTGCCTGAACTCTGGTCATAGCTGACAGTTTGGGGACGAAAGCACAGAATTGGAAATAGAGAGACTCCCTGCTGCCAGCAGTGCGCTGTGTTGTGAGCTCAGGCAGTTGGCTTATGGTTTCAGATAAATTCACCAGAACTGGAATAACTTCAATCCCCTACCTCTTAGGAGTGGCACAAAGGGAAAACAGATTGTGCAGAGTCAGAAGAGGTTGAAAGAGCACACACAATCTTTCTACTACATAGCCACAAACTCAAAGACAGGCCTACTTTTGTTTCAGCATCATGGAAGGAAGAAGCAATTAACATTGCCACAGTTCACAGCTGAAGTGTGTCCCCTGGCTCCAGACACTTTCATTTTCCTGGGAGGAAAACTTGTCTGGGTCTGGGTTATGTGTCCTGTCTAGACAGACTGCAGAGAGTCATTGTACAGCCATCTTATCCCATGAGATGATTGGGGGGGGGGGGGGGGGGTAGAAAGGGGGGGTGGATTTGAAGTTTTAGGTGCAATATTTCTCACCTATAGGATGTGGGTGCTATATTTTCCCTGATCAAATGCCCCTACCTATTGGCTTGTCTGTCTTAATTCCTCAATGCAGTCTGGTTTCCGGACAGCAACAACTATGCCTTCAAAGCAGTGGGATGTAGCATCAGTACATTTCTCAGGGATTCTCCATATCTGCCTACTTAACAGTTATTTTTCAGCCTTTTGAGTCCATTGCATAAAGTGAACATTTTTTCAAAGGCTTAAAACTGAAATTGAAAAGATGATGAAATATACCGTGATATGAAGAAATAGTAGAAATGTCTGGAAATGTGATCAGGTTCAGTTGCAAACCTGTATTTTTTTCATTCACACAGATTTACCATTACCTCTTCCCAATTTTACTCCGGATAAAGATTTCTCTTGTCAAGAAATATCTCCTCTAATTCAGCAAATAGTATCTTCCAAGATAAGAACTATCCAGCTACCTAATGTCAGCCACATTCTTGGCTTTCACCAGCCTGTCTGCAAATAAGTAAATAAATAAATAGATATATAAAACACTATATATAAAGAGACCCATCAACTTTTTCAAATTATAAACAACAAGAAGAAAAATCAATCTGACATATGGGACAGAGAGAGAATGAATTAAAACTATTCAGAAAAACTATTAGCTTCCATGCCTTTTCCTGATAGCTTGGTGGAATCACTTTGTGGGGTTTAAAAACATAAATATGGTGGGCTACATTCTACAAAGTATTGAAATATTTTCTGATTTTCTTCTCTTTTCAGCAAAATTCTAAAGCAGTTTTTTTTTTTTTTAATTTTAAACCAAGTGTACTGACAGTCCTGCATGGTTTGGAGAATAGACTGCTCTATTGTGGCTCAAGAATAAGAGCATATTTCATATCCTAACAGCTATCTGGATCATCGTCGTGGTGGGAGTGAGGGCATGAAAGGATTTGCAGCTGTGTCATAGCAGTGCCAGAGGGATTGTTGTGGTATTTTGCAAACAGAAAGGTAACCAAAAGCTTTGAAAAAGCATAGGAACTAGTTCAGACCAAAGGCTGACCTAGACTAGTATCCTGTCTCCAGCAGTGTCCAAAGCCAGATGTGGAGGAAAGAGGCATATTTCACTTGAATACTTTCCTAGTAACCAACAAAATGTAGTTCAGTAATTTCCTGGACCTTTGTAAGCAATATCCCCTGTTAGATTTTTTCTTTGAATTTGTACAATCCTTTCTTGAAACCTTGCAAACTAAACATGCACTCTATCATACTACCTTTCCCTGTTCCACAGTGTACCTCAGCTTAACTACACGCTCAGTGAAGAGTTATTGTTTTGTTTTTGTTTGTTTGTTTGCTTTGTTTTTGTTTTGTTTTCTCATCTCATTTGTTGTCTGTAGGTTGCTGTTACAGTGGAGATGGTGAATATTCATTCCTTATTAACTTTTCCCATTGTGCTTATTGCCTTACTAACAACTGTCATCAACAACTTCAGTCATCTTTGCCATAGAGATTGTATATTCAATTATTCCTTGAACAAAAACATTTGATCATTCTTGTTTTTCTCTCTACCCTTTCCATTTCTTTTATATCCTGGGGGGAGCATACTGTGCTCAAGGTGAGAGAATGAAGGTTATATGGTGGCATAAGGGCCTTTTCTGTTTTGCTTTTTATTCCATCCCAAGTAATTCCTAACATTTTATTTACCATTTTGATCCACACAGAAAGTGAATTTATATTTTTACAGTTCTGTTAAAACCAAGATTCTGTGTCCATGTAGAAAGATACAGACCAGATCTGCTTATAGCAAAAATTATGCTGAAACGTTTTTCTCTGATATGAACCAGTTTGCTGATTTGTCTACAGCGAATTGTATTAGCCATTTTCTTGCTTTATGCCTCAGGAAAAGCTGTGATGACTTTCTGTTTTTCTTTCTAATCGGGCTCTGTCTCTAACTTTTTAGAAAGGTTAGATATAATTGGCAGACTTTAATATCTTCCTGTTCACTCCCTTTTCTGGATCAGACACCCTAGTAGAAATCCTTTTGGGCTCTCTTGTTTACCTTCTACCACTGTGAAAAATGACTATTAGTTCCTTCCACCTGATTTTATCTATTTTATTTAGACTATGCATGTATTATCTATCTCATCCTAAGGCTTCATGAGGGACCTCTGCTGATAGACATTGCCACTATTTGATACCAAGTCAGGAGCTCCTTGACTGACTGCCCTGTGAAAAAATGCAATAAAATCACTTTGAGCTCAGACTCAGCCTCAGTTATCAGGACCTGTTGACACCTTCAGGAGCTCAGCAGGTTGGTAGCTTTCAGTTCAGTGAATGGATGAGGAGATCTCTGCGCCCACTGTGCCTGATGAAAATTATTCCTTTCAGTCCCAGGCACGGTCAGACACACAGCTCCAACAGGTGTAGCCAGGCACATTCCTCACCCTGTAAGGTTTCTTGCAGGGAGATTTTCTTAGCTTATTACTGACCTCCCAGCCCCCCCATTATCTGTCAGCCAAACTCCTGAGGTATCTCTATCATCCACACTCCCCTTCCACCTTTAACCTCTTGCAATTGTAAATGTTGATTAACTTGACACACAGTGTAGCTCCTGTTCCCAGCACTCACTATAGCAAAACGACAGTTGTTCCCTCTCTCTGTACTCTGTGAGCTCTTGAAGAATTTTTCACCCACAAGGCAATTGCTTGTGGCAAATTTAACATATTTGGACAAGTGTTAACTGGAATAACTGTGTCACCCCTCTGTTAGATCATGGAGATGTGTTTAGGGCAGAGAAGTAGGGGCACACTTTGTTATAGTGAACCCAGGTGCTATATTTTCAGGAAAAAAAAAAAAAAAGTTTTAAAATCAGAGTTAGAAAGACGTATCACTTAGTTCCTGAGAATATTTACCTGTCATAGAATTATCTGAACTACTTGATTGAAAAACTTTTAGCCATAGCAGCACACACAATAAAGTTATGTCCTCAGGTAGCCCTTTTTATGTTCTTTTATGCCCTTTTTCTTTCTTTCCTCTCTGAGTGACATTGAAAACAACCATTCCTAGAGGTAAGTTACTTATACTATCTGGAAACCAGAATTAACTGTTTTACATGTCTTTAACCTAGCCGTTCTAGAGATATGCCCACTAGAGTCAAGTTTGAATTAAAATGAGGGCAAACGTGGATGGGAGTTGGACATTAGGCCACTAACTTCCCATGACATCCACTTCCAGTTCAGAAATAAAATTGCCACAATCTTGTTAAGACATTGGTGAATTTGAGTGAACATAAGATGAAATAAATTATCTTTATATTTAGCTGTCACACCATGGCCAGACTAATGCTATCTGGATCATTACAGTACATGACCAAAAAGAAGAACTTCTGATATTTCTTTGGTACTGGCAGACATTTCCACTTTAATGTTTCCACTCCTTTTTTTTTTTTTTTTTTTTTTTTTTTTTCCTACAGTACTTATTCACTTGTTTCAGGTTGTCTGAAGTCTTCACCACTTTCAGGTACAAGCACGGTGCCCATAAAGTGACACCCTATGACTTTAGCTGCTCCCACAGCTGAAAACAGGAATAGAAGAATTACCTTTGTGGGGGAGCAGCATTCCCTTGTTAGTAAGTAAGATAGAATTTCATGATGCTTTGGCCCAGAAGAGCTTCTCTTCATGGGATTGATGGTGACACCCACACTCATTAGATAGCAGTCTGCTCTTTTATTATTTCCCTTTGTCTTCCAGTAAAGTGACACACTTTAAGGAAGAGCTCTGTGTTAGCTCTTCTGGTTGCCAATTAAAAAGGTCTTTTTTGCATCTTGTTTCACTGTTTAGGAAATATGTCTCTGAAAGCAAAAAAGTTTCTTGGGACTAACATATGCTGAAGAAGAAATTCTGCTAATATTTTCCTCTGACACATGGCTGCAGAAAGGTCTGCATCTGGTTATTTTTTTAATATATCATGACAGGTCCCTGTAGGTCCCAGTACAAATTTCCCAGTCCCTATTTTCTCCTCCACCCCATCCCATTTAGCTGTAATGAAGCAATCTTTCAGACAGAAATGACGACATGACACCTGTGAAAATACAAGATCATAAATACCATGATGTCATCTTAAATCTTCACTTCTTAAATAAAATTAAGAAAATTGCAGTGTCTTTATTTCACACTGCATATTGCCCACATGGCAATCTAGAGAGAGAGCGGGTGTTGAGACAGTAAGAAAAGCAGCACGTGCACTGCAGAAAGCTGAAACCTCTGCCAGCAGAGCTGAGATGTGTGTCACTGCTGAACCACCACACAGCCTCTGAAGTCTGGGTTCCCATTCAGTTCAGTCGACCTTGGATGGAGTCCCAAATGCACAACCTAGAGCAGCATCTTGTGTGTATGTTACATTTTCCCTTTGGTTTGGAGGCTCCTGCAGCTGACCTGCATGCAGTCAAGACTGCAGAGATGCCCCTTTCTGATTCAACTTTTGAACAAGGGGCTCCAAACGCCAAACTTGAGCCTTTGCCTGGCCTGCATGTGTTTTCTTGCCCTGTGGAAGTGACTTGGAGACCTGGGAGCTGCACTCAAGCTTTCTCCTCATTTACAGCCTCTCATACCAAGGCTCCAAGAATTTCAGCAGAAACCAGAGGCATTTGGGGCCAGGATTTCAAAGGGAGAGGGCTGTGTTTGTGCACACAATATTTGAATGCACACTTGTTGCATGCTTAATCCTCCTCACGTGCAGGAGAAAATGGGCAGATTTGCATTTGTAAGATAGCCCTTGCGTGCCCGGGAGCTCATTCGGCAGCGGCTGCCATCTCCCACTTTGTGTGTGCTGGGGGATTGCGCTTGTCCCTTTTGCTGGCAGAATGGGCGAGCGCACGGCCCGAGGAGGAATAAATTAGACTTTAATCTTTGGTGACCTGCCCTCATGCTTTTTCTAGCCATCTGGGCCCTTGTTTCTATGGTCTGCTGAGGCTTTGGCGCCCTCGCCCATGCCTGGCTTCTCTGTGCAGACGCGAAGGCTGGGGGCAGCTCAGTCCTTCCTCTCACCTCAAAGGCCTGGGTTGGAGGAGCATCTCAGGAGGCAACCCACCTTTGCCCTAAGTAGCCAGGGCAGGATTTTCTGCAGGTGAGGTTTAAATACACGATATCAAACCTCAGGGCTCACCTCAGTGTGAGGTGCTTTTGCCACAAAAGTGCACTGCTCTCCACTGAATGAACAAGCTAGCAAGAGAAACAATTAACATAAGAGGAAGGAAAGAGGGCACAGTGTGCCAAAACCATTGGCTTTGTCTGTCTGGGACAATTCAACTGACTTTGTGGCCTTTGTGGCTTCCTACTGTATGGCTTTCATGTAAATCTTCCTGCTCCGTTCCCCACAGAGACATTCACATACTGGTTCATAGGTCCCCTGCTCTTTTCTCAGTAAAGGCAGGGTGTGTGTCAGCCCCTGAGTTTTTCTTTCATCCTGCTGCTAGGGAGTTCTGAAAAGATTAGCAAACCCTACCAACCCATCCTCAGCTGTGTTAGCCCACAGGGAGGGGATGCCACGAGGGGTGATATCTGAGGGAGATATTTATCTCTGTGACAGTGTGAAGTTTACAAATATACCAACTATAGCAAAATCTCCCTCATTCTTTTATTGGCTGAAGCAAAAATATTATACTTTGAGGATAAGTGATAGATTGTCAGACATGTGCCCTTTAAAGGGTTAAAAAGGCCAGAGGCAGTGTGAGAAAGCTTTTTTTCACAACATTTCTAACAAGCTGAACAAAATCCAGGCCTTCTTTAATGAGCACATATTTTATACAAATAAGCTCAAACGAGCTTACCCATCTCTAATTAAACTAGAAAGGAAGCATTTGTCCTAATTGGACTGCATAACTGAAGAATTAATTGTGTGGCTGCTTAGAATTGCAATCTTACGGCCCAGTTCACAGAAAATACCTTCATGGTAGGACACACTATATGCAAGTTTGCTCATGTCTTTTTACCAACACATAAGCCCATGTGTGATTTTGAGGCTTTGTTTTTTTTTGTGTGTGTGTGTGTTTTTTTTTTTTTTTTAAAGAAAGATTGTTCACATAGACATACTTGGGCCTTAGCAGAGGTTAAGTACAGTATTTCAATATTCTAATTAGGCCATGGATAATAGTTCTCTATCTCTAGTAATTAGGGACTCAGTTAATTCCTAGAGTGAAAATGCCGTGCTAACTTATTTACAAATATCAAAAGGGCGACTATTCCATTGACTTGTCTAGATCTACAGAAACAAAAACCATGGCATGGGAATTCATATTTCTGTCCACTCAGGCCTCTGCATGACACCACAAGCAGCTCGGGAGCTGTCGGCGCAACATCTGCTGCGTTCAGAGGGCACTCATTAACACAGGACTTCCAAGCAGAGGAGGAACATTGCTAAATGGCTTCTCCCTGTTAATCCCACAAGTCTCTCCTGCTTCATTTACCAACCGGAGCAAGTTTCGACTGCTGACCATGCTGCACAGCCAACCCTGCTGTGAAAGAGAATTGAAATGCACGCCGCCCTGAGCGCTGCCGGCAGGACTGTCAGCACAGCAGCTCCTGCTCCAAGATCTCTTTAGGTGATACACGAGACAGAGCGTAGCACTGCTGTCAGGCACAAGCTGAGGCATGCGGCAGGTTGGCAGCCATAGGAATCTCGCTTTGGCTTGCAAACTAAATATCTTTTATAGGACCCCAGCCTGAAATGTTGCCTTTCTTTGGCCAAACTCTTCTGACTTTGGTTTAGTTCTTCTAAAGCAGTGCTTTCAAAGTACCTTAAGTGATTTAGGTGCTAGGCTGCCTTATGAACTTTGCTGTGAATGATATGTTGAATTCCTTCAGAAGGCCTTTGAAATTCCTAGGCGTTATTGAGAAACTGTGGTTGCGAAAACACCACCTTGAAGGTTTCACATGCTCCAGCACTAGCAACAATATAGGGCTAATGTGAATTTTGTCTTGGCAGGGACTGAGTATAATGCAGCCTTGAAGATTTGGCTATGTATGAACGTGAACAATGGAGAATAAACTATGAAGCGTCGAGTGATAAATTTTACAGGATCCCTCTGATTGTTCAACTTGCAAGAAGAGTACTGTTGTTCTGCAGCATTGGCAATAAATATGTGTTATATTAACTGCTCATCTTTTGATTCCATTTGATCTTTCAACACATAGGAAGTTTATTTGTTAAACTCATTTCTTCTTCCTGTATCAGGTTTTCATTTAAAAGTTCCAAAAGCATCTATCTGTCTTTTTCTTATTTAGAGCCTTTTATTGCTTAAGTCATGCCTGTTTTCATTTATTTTCCAAGATGTACATGAAATGGACAGAAAAGCATAGGATCTTCCTAAATTAGAGCCAGTAAATAGAAATGCAGACCTGCGTATGATACAAGACAAAATTAAAAACCTTTAAAAAATAATCTGTATCATACAGTCACTGCTGCAAACTTTATGGACAAAATTTAGACAGGAAATTCACAGAAACTGATGGAATTTTTCCTTTTTGGCCTAGAACAAACTCTCAACTTTAATAACAAGGTGGGTCAGGTATGTCAAAGGTATGTGTGCATTTTTCCATATGTCCTAAATTAAAGTGAAGGATCATGAACTATAAGCACTAGAACAAGAGCTATAAGCCTACTTCTCATGGGTGAAATTCTGCTTTTATCATCATAGGACACCACATCTAAAACACCAGGGCTGAGACTCCCTTCAGTCCTGGTCCATGCTAAGAAGAGATCTGAATCCACATCAGCCATCCATCCTGTGGTCAGTTTTCCCTAGCCAGGACCTAGCTACTAACACATGCCACTAAGTGTGGAGAAGGAAATAAAACAGAAAAACAGGTTCAGATCTTCCTTGCTTCTAGATGATTCAATCATATTGATTCAAGTCCAGAATTTTAGATAAATGCATGAAGAGGGTGAATGCACCTCTTTCTGTCAGGTAAAGCAGTACAAAACATCAAATCTACCTTCTAGTATTTTCACAAAATATAAGAAATTCTGAAGCTGTTTTGTTAAAAAAGTCTTTATTTTTAAGCTGTGTGGACAGTGCAATCAGGGGCCTGTGGAGGATTATCATACTGTCTTTAATCTGCACAACTGCCCATAGTATGTGGCCACAATAATGAAAAATAAGTCTCTGTGTAAAGTATCAGTCAAAACATGAGCCTTCTATTCGGTGTGAAAAAGCTCAATGGTTGCAGTCCAGTCTGTGACTTCAATGAAGAGTGTAATTCCTGTTTGGTCTTCTGTGGGAAATAGGTCACTCTGCCAAAACCTTGACACATTATCTAGTGCAGTTGGCCAGTCTGCTGCAGGAAGAGGAGCCTGCAGCAGTTCAGAGACCAAACTGGCTCACAGCGATAGGGAAGACAATTACTCTCTTGAGAAAAGTCTGGTCTTTGCCTGGCAGCATGTTCGTACTATATGAGCCCTCTCAGTAGAGGAAATAATTCTTTTCTGAATTTAGGGGAATGTCTGTTAAGAATTTATATTTTTATCCATGGGAGAGATTCATTGCACTGTTAGGTACCAGACAAAAGGGGTACTTCTTAGCCAACACTTTCCATGTATATAGGCAACCATGATATTCAGTGTTTTTAATTTAGTTGCTTCAAATTATTGTGTAGCATTAGTCATTGCTTTCCCAATCCAGTCTGTATATCTTGGCCGGTAGTCCATCTATCTCACCACAGGAATGAAGAGTTAAAATCTGCCATCATTCACACTGGTGTAAATGCTGAGAAAGTACTTGAGGCCAGTAGAGTCATACTGGATTTATGCAGACGTAAGTGACAGCAGAAGTATTAACTGTCTATTTAATACCAGCAAAATTTTATGTCCTTTTTTATTATTCAGGCTCTGGTTCTCAATTCTTTGCATTGAACAAGTTAAAACAATATTTGACACATTCTTAAACAGCAGGGTATAATTTATGACAATCCAGGTAGAGAAAAATTACAAGAGAAAGGAATCAATTAGTTAGACTGTGAGGGCATAGAGAGCCACTGATAGGATACACAAAGCCAAAAAGGAAAAGGAAAAAAGTCCCAGGGACAAATACAGGAAGATCTTGCTTCTTGATGAAACTCATCTTTCTTTTTCAGTTGACAAATGATCATAAATTCAGCGGTGCTAAAGCACCTGCCTCTCTCAAGGTCTTGTGACAGAGGCAGCATATGTTGACTCTAAGGGTGCCTGAAGGTAGAACAGGCCTGGACTATTTTGGGAATGGGCTATTGACACTGATTTATGCCTGGTATGACAGATACAGCAGAGAAGAGAGACTTCTTGTTAAAAGGAGTCTCCTATGGAACAGCATGTTCTGTGTAACCCTCTCATGCAAGAGAGCTTGGGGATAGAGTGTGTGCAATCAAAATGCAGCTGCAGGCAACATATGTAATCAGTGAAGGCATTTTGAGCATGGGCCAATCTTGGGAAAGCTGTAGGTGATATTTTCTCTGCATATAGATGAGGTCTGCCAGTGATAACTTGTGTCTTGAACCAATTTCCCGTTCAGAAATTGTACTCAGAAATTGTTCAGAAATCATAGATTGTGTCTGGAACAGCACCTTCTCATGAAAAGATGCTTAAAATTAGGATTGTGGGGACAGAAAGAATATTTCTTCACATGGTTTTTGATTTTCTACTGTAATGAGAACTTGAATTCACTAGGCAAGACCTTCTGGAGTGAATATAAATCATTAAAGCTCTACTGATTACGTTTGGGCTGTGCGTTTTTCATACCTATGGAGAATTTGCCTGTGCCTCCTTAGAAAACAAAATTTTCTCAGTTTAGTGCTGCAGCTAATACAAAAACCTGGATATAGGACTCAGCTCACTGGGTGCATCACCTTGGCCAGGCACACCTTGAAAAGTTGACTGAAGAAAGGACCCTGACATGGCTTAGAAAGCCATCAGTCTCTCCTCTAACACACACTGGAAGTACTGTTTCTCTTCCTTTACATCTCCCTTTTTTTCTCCTGTGAATCTGCACAGTTATTTCTAATCATCAAAGTGTCCTACAGCTCAAAGTAATAGAGACAAAGTCTCCAATTGTTCAGCTTAATGGCATGATCCCATTGCTCAGTTGAATCTTGCCAAATTGCCTCCTTTGCTGTGATGAAGTTTACAAGAAAGATCTTGCAACAACATGTCAACAGGGCAGCCTCTTTCCTGTACAGTATAATTAGAAAGTCTTTGTTTGGTTTGCTGATGTCCCAGTCAGAGAAAACCTTCCTAACAAGCTTGTGCTTGGTTAGTATTTCAGACTGTACTATTGGAAAAATGCAGAATACAAACTGGGGGAAGGAAAAACAAAAACAATCAAAAAAATAAAAGCAACCAAAAAAAATAAAGACGGAGGAAATGTTGTAGAGTCAGATGGTTTAAGAAAATAAAGAAAAGATCAGATCAGCAGAACCAAAGCTCAACTTCATGTTGAGACAAACTTTAAAATAACTTGAAAATTTTAATTAATATTTTTTCATTAGCCTAGCTTTGAAAAACTCAAAAATGGCTATAAATTAAATATAAGTTTAAATTTAAATATAAATTTAAATTACCTTTCCAGGAATAGCAGAAAAAATAAAACTATTCATTTAGCCTGGTTTCCTATGAGTACAATATTCAAGTAATCACATTTTGTGAGTGTTCATAAATAAGCGTTAGGAAAATATGTGACTGGTTAAAGGAGGTAGACTCTATAATGCCTGAAGGTTAATAAATTTTCAGAGCTTCTTCATGGAAGCTCAACTTCAGGGCACAAAGTCAGAACAAAGCCCCCTGAGGTGATTTTTTTCTTCTTTTGCTAAAATGAAAATTAGAAGAAAGGGCAAATCATAATTTGATTAAGCAAGATGATGCAACTGTTTGAATCAAAAGCACAGCCAGATTAAATACATCCTTTATTATGCCAGGGTTACCTTCTAATTTGCATTTCTATCATGTGGTACACAGAACCAGAAAAGACAAAAAAAAAAAAAAGTAAAATATTTAACATCTGAGTCCTCTTCTGAAGGGACTACTTGTCTAGAATAGAACAGTACTCCTATATTCTAGCTATGTTGGTTGAAATGAAATGGATAGATGGGAGAAGAGAAGGTTCT
Organism: Anas acuta; assembly: GCF_963932015.1. NCBI lineage: Eukaryota > Metazoa > Chordata > Aves > Anseriformes > Anatidae > Anas > Anas acuta. The sequence goes on along the minus strand of NC_089017.1, from coordinate 38,706,238 downwards.
GGGAAGACCTTACAGGGGCCTTCCAGTACCTATAGAAGGCTACAGGAGAGATGGGAAGGGACTCTTTGTCAGGGATTGTATTGATAGGACAAGGAGTAATGGTTTAAAACTAAGAGAGGGTAGATTTACATTAGATATAACGAAGAAACTCTTTACTCTGAGGGTGATGAGGCACTGGAACAAGTTACCCAGAGAAGCTGTGGATGCTCCATACCTGAAGGTGTCCAAGTTGGATGGGGTCTGGGGCAAACTGGCCTAGTTGGGAGATGTCAGTAAGATAAGGTGAACTGCTTTGGAATTTCTGATGGCAAACAGAACAGCTCCTGTTCTGTTGCACTACATAAGCTATAAACATAAACAACAACAACATAAACAACAACAAGGTCACTTCTTCAAAAAAAGAAGACAAAAGGTAACACAGATATGACAAAACAAATGATGATAAGGCAAAGGTTAGCAGCTGTCATGCTGCCTACAACTTTTACAATTGTTATAGAAATTGTAAAGTTTGTGTTTCTATTTTTGATTTGACTTTTACAGTAGGAACTCTAGATAAACTCTCATCCTAGAGTGAAAGAAAACCACCAAATTTAATGGTATTTCAAGTAATTTATCCAGTATGGCAAGCTTGTAAAAAGGAAAAGACATCTGTATGTCCCATAATTTGCCAAAATAGTATTGTCCCAAGATCCTTTGCAGAAAGAGCTACAAATCATAGAATCCCTTATTGTGAACACAATGTATGAAAGGCAAATGCCTCCAGCACAGACATTGGCACTTCTCCTTAGTGATAATGACATCGTTAGAAATAACTACATTACAATGAGAGCTTTACTCGATTAACAGCATAAGAATTGCCAGTTTTGCCTTATATCATTAAAATAACATACTTTTTTCGAATATTTCGACATACATCTCACTCTGAAATATAATGTTGTGAGGACAGGACTGCTTAAATAGAAATTCTTCAATTTTTATTCAAATTAACAATACAATTCTGAATTAGTTGCAGTAGGAGAAAAAAAAATAAATCAAATTATGATCTTGGATTTTTAAGACCTTATCCAAGAGGAATTAATTTGACACTCTCCTACCTTTGTTTTACTAGACAATTTTTGTGCATCCACTGTTACATTAGGAATCAAGCTTGACAATAACAGCAGAACTTAGATAATGATTTTACCTCATCTCATTTTCAGCAAAACATTTTCTTCCCGGTCTTCTCTACTCCCCATCCTGAAGTGATCTTCCCCTTCACCTCTTCCTCTTAATGCTCCTTTTCATGTTATTTTCATAATTAATGTCCCCTCCTATTTCTTGTCTTTTTGGAAAAAAAAAAAATGTCCTTCTTCCATAGTTTCCTTATGGCCTTTATTTTTTGGTCTTTATTTATTCTGGTATTTGCCAAAATTTACCAGTTGCCTCTTTCTCCTTGCCACAGGAAGAGAACTAGAGTGAAAGAGACTGCAGTTACGGGGTGATGTTATATGGGTGGTGTAGCTTCCTTTGGCATCTTGAGCAACAAATATCAGACAGAAAAAGATAGTGAGCAGATAAAGTACCACTGCACTCTGCCCCCATGAGATGTGTGGAAGAGAGTTCTAAACTGACAGAGTTTCTGGGAAAATTACTCAGGAAGGGCTCCTAACTACAGTTGTCTGTCAGTTTCCCTCTTAGTGAAGATCATGGTGAGAAGTGCTATAGGGACACCAAAACCAGGAATGTCAGCTCATCTCCCCACCTCTCTCCTGAGGCCTTCTTGTGCTTTTGCCAAGACCTGACTCATTAATGATCCAGTTCATGGGCAGCCCTAAAGCCAGAATCCCATGGAAATGCCACATATCTGATTGGCGGTCCTGCTCACCTGTATAAGCAGATTTTTAACTCTAATGCTCTCTGTTCCAAGTCACTTCTTACTCTTAAAAATGTGGCTATACAAGTCAGATCTGGATCATCTTATTTTTCCAAATATATGCACTAAAATTAATGGAGCTACTAGTCTGCTGGAGACTTTCAGATGAGAATGAGGGTACTTCTTCCAGACTAGCTCACATTGAGCTTGGTCATTATGACAAAGTTGTACTCACAGAAATGCCACAGGTAGTTAAATCAATAGTCCATCTAACCTGCTTGTCCATCTCTGATAGTGGCTGATTACCATTACTTAAGAAAGAAATTAAGGACAGGGCAAGAACACACAGCTGAACGGTACAGGTGGTACAGTTCAGTTCCTAACATGGTGATATACTTAAGCTTAACTTAAAATAAGATATTTAATTAGGAACCATTAAGGAGTTCCAGACAGAGCCCAGTGTATTCTCTAGTACTATGAGACAATTTATAGCATGGTCCTTGCTAGATATGTCCTAGCACTTCCACACATTGGGGGTTATTCAGTGGGACTTCAGCTGCTAGGGCTAAGATTATTATGTGAGTCCTGCATTAGGTTAGCTGTATGCCACTGTAGAGATACAAACCTTCAGTTAAAATGGAGAAGCAGTGCACATATTTCAACAGCTTCCAATTTAGATGTTGACAGTGTAATTGTTCTTTGAAAAGATGAAAGTATATCTTTAGATTCAGCCACGTCAAACAAAGCAGAGCACAAATCCTTTGATGCTTAGTGAATGCATGGGGCCAAATGTAGTTTTCATCCAAACTTTTTAAACTTTATTGTTCTCAGTATGTTCACATAAACATCATTAAAACCAAAACTTCCTCTCAAAACTGATGTGTAATAAAACCTTAGTCAGTGTACATCCATATTGGTAATGTATATGCTGATTAATATCTTTTCTCTAGTGTATCTGGCTGGAGAAATATTGTACATATTGACTCTTTTACAAGTCAAACACCTTTGTGATTATTTCTGAAAGCCCTGGATAATGCTGATGAATCAAAAGCTCCTGTTGGAATTTTACAGGAAAACACCAACATTGGTATTCTTTGTCTTTAAGTCCTGCTAACATCAATAGTTGCCTTGTCTATTAAATGATTCAAGATCGTTGTCCAAAGAATACCCCTGGTAATGACAGATCATAGAAAGTAGAAAGGGGCACACAGTACCTTGTCTTTTTAGTGTCTGCTCTCTGCCATGCTTTGGAATCTGAAATAATTAAGATGAATAAAGAATATCTTGCTTCCTAAAACATTTTTAGTGTTTGTGGGGGTGATTCTTCTCAAGAGACTGCTACCTCTGTCACAAGTCCAGCAGAGCTCAGTCAGTGTAAGGTTACTTACACAGGCTGAATCAGTATTTATGTTGCTGGCAGTCATCTGGTTCAGTACATTTTCCACAACCAAAGCAGCTTAAAAAGACAATGAAGTGGAATGAACCTCTGGTAGTTCATCCACTGACGTTTCATTGTATATTCTGTCAGAGACAAAAAGATGAATGGAAGGAATTGCTAATGCTGCATATTTTCAGGCAACCAATAAATGAGTCGATTAACTCGTTGTGCCTGAGGTAATTTCTCTAGAAGGTTTAGTTGCCAAAGTTTATAGCAATTGCAGAATGGAAAGAACAAAACCAAGCAGAATAATTTTGTCATAACTCACGGAAAGCACAGAGCAGAATTGTTACACACATACATTTGCAGATGTAGTTGGGGCTGTTTTCCATTTTGAAACATGCTTATAATATTTAAAAGAAGAAAAAAAAAAAAAAAAGAGTTTGAACAATGTCAGTGCTAATTTTTAGTTGAATTTGGTTTTGACATTGAGACTTTCTGAGCTGACTGTTCTGCAACAACTCAGACAAGCAGTCAGACTGAGTTTTCTTACCCTGCATCACAATGGGGCATGATGGTTGCTGTGAGATTTCTCCAGTGAGGTTGTCTCTGTGGTATTAGCAGATATATGTGCCACTAGCTGTGATGTATGTGGGATGTCAAGAACAATATAGACATCCTTAGAGGGCCATTAAAATTTAGGTATCTTTTAACAAGATCAAGAACAGTGGGAGAGGGTGATGTTTGGCTGTTATTTGCCCTCACTCTGTCTGACATCCTAAGCAGAGCTTATGAACAATATCTTTAGAGTTTCAGGCAGAATTTTTTGTCTCTTGGAAGAAAAGCATATTGAAACACCTCTGACAATACTATAAAAATAAAGAAATGTCCTATTCTAATTCATCATGAGTGTTTTACAAAGAGATGTGATAAAAACATCTCCCTTAGCCTATGATAAACCTTACATCAAGAGGTGTGTGTCCATTCAAGGAAAGAGATTAAAGAATTTTGCTCTTTATGCATAATTTTGCTCATCTAAGCATGACTCCTTATAGCTGTAGCAAAGAAAGAAGATAATGGAATTTTGCTAACAATGTTAAACACATAAGTAGGTCAAGGTCAGAAGGGTCAAATATAGAATCATTGATATCATAGAATCATTTAGATTGGAAAAGACCTCCAAGATCATCTAGTCCAACCTTTAACCCAGCATTGCCAAGTCCACCATCATACCATGTCACTAAACTCTACATCCACATGTGTTTTAAAGACTTCTAGCTATGGTGACTCAACCACATCCCTGGTCAGCCTGTTCTAATACTTCACAACCCTTCCAGTAAATAAAATTTTGTTGATATCCAACCTCAACCTCCACTGGCACAACTTAAGGCCATTTCTTCTCATCTTATCACTTAGTGCTTGGGAGAAGAGACTGAAGCCAACCTCGCTATAACTTCTTTAAGGTAATTGTAAAGCACAATAAGGTCTCCCCTCAGCCTCCTTTTCTCCAGGCTGGAAAACCTTGAGAGAATGGGGAGGGGTGCAGTGTGTGAGGGGGTGGCTCTTGTTATGGAGATGTCTGTCCTCCCAGAAAACTGCTATGCATATTGAGACCCTGCTTCCCAAGATGTGGCCAAACATCACTCATTACTGGGCAGTAGAAAGCAGATTTATTTTCCTCTCTCTGTTTCCTTGCAGCTTTATTATTATTATTATTAATAATAATAATATTTTTTTTATTTTTTGTATTTTTTTTTTACCTCATCCTTTTCCCTTTCATTAAACTATCCTTACCTCAACCCATGAGCATTTTTTTCTTTACAGAACACTTTCTTCTCCCCATCCTCTTCTGAGGAGTGAGAACAGTTGTGGTGTAGTTTAGCTGCCCAACAGGGTAAAACCACCTCATCCTCCTGGTTCATGCTATTACTGATACAAGCCAGGATGCTGCTGGCCTTCTTAGCCACTTGGACACACTGTAGGCTCACATTCAGCTGGCTATTGAACCAATACCTCCAGGTCCCTTTCCAACAGGATGTCTTCCAACCACTCTTTCCCCAAGACTATAATTGCATGGGGGTGTTGTGCCCCAGGTGTAGGACCTGGCACTTAGTTGTGTTGCAGCTCATACAGCAGGCCTTGGCCCACCCATACAGCCTATCCAGATCTCTTTGTAGAGACCTCCTACCCTCACACAGATCAATGTTCTTGCCCAACATAATGTTGTCTGCAAATGTACTGAGGGTGCGCATGTTCCCTTCATCCAGATCGTTGATAAAGATATTGAAGAGAACTGGCCCCAGTACTGAGCCCTGAGGGACATTACAAGTGACCAGTCTCCAACTGGATTTCACTCCATTCACCACCACCTTGTGGGCCTGGCCACCTAGTCAGCTTTTAACCCAACAAAATGTGCTTCTGTCCAAGCCATGAGCAGCCAGTTTCTCCAGGAGATTGCTGGAGGAAAAAGTGTCAAAAGCCTTGCTGAAGTCTAGGTAGATTACATCCACAGCCTTTCCCTCTTCCGCTGAGTGTGACACCTTGTTGTAGAAGATGCAGGACCTGCCTTTGATAAACCCATGCTGGCTGAGCCAGATCACCTGGTATTCCTGTAAAAGCCGTGTGATGGCACTCAAGATAATCTGCTGATATGATCTATCCTAGCCTGATCTCTTATGAATAATATGCCAGAGGAAGGCAGTAAGGACATACAGGTTATAGTTCTCTTTCATTCTGAGAACAGCCAATACCATGAGTTTGCACTGCATCAGTAGGTGCATCACTATGAAAACTAAGCAGAGAATCCCCTCCCCTATTAGAAGGGAATGAGGCTGCAAATACATTAATCAATTCATCAATGTTTTTTCAGCTGATTCTCTCACAGACTGCAGATCCTCTACCCCTATCGCTCATTTACTTAAATGGGCCATCCTTTTCATCTGAATACTCCTGAGGGTATATAACCTTCTATCTTTCCCTCATAGTTTTTGTTTTGTTTTGTTTTGTTTTTCCAAGCAAGAAACAAAAAAAGCCTTATTCTTAATTTTTGACCATGGCTGTTTCTACTTGAGTTGCTGCCACCCCCAATGTTTCTGCTGTTCATAACTACAACTTTGAGTTAGCAACAGCGATAAGCCACAGGCTTTATGCTTTGATAGATCTTATACTGGTTAGGTTGTAATGTTTAGGATCTGGGCAGATTTTCAGCCAGCCCTCTCAGATTGCAATTAATCTGAGTGCTGAGAAGGGTTGTGAAGGACTCTGTGGCTGTTTCAGCCTCACCAACCTCTGCAGCAAGGAGGACCCCAGGGATTTATCAATGAATCTAGAGTACTTCAGGGTTACTTGGTTAATAAAATCTAAAATAAAACATCATTTATCGTCATTATAATTATACAGTTATGCAAGTTAATACAATCTGATTAGAAACAGCCTTGCAAAGAAACCACATATCTTAACTCTTTTTAAATGGCTACAGTAGAACTACTTCTCAAAAGTTGTATTAAAAAAAAAAAAATCAAACAGTTTTATTTTGAAAAAAAAGGGAAGGGAAGGGAAGGGAAGGGAAGGGAAGGGAAGGGAAGGGAAGGGAAGGGAAGGGAAGGGAAGGGAAGGGAAGGGAAGGGAAGGGAAGGGAAGGGAAGGGAAGGGAAGGGAAGGGAAGGGAAGGGAAGGGAAGGGAAGGGAAGGGAAGGGAAGGGAAGGGAAGGGAAGGGAAGGGAAGGGAAGGGAAGGGAAGGGAAGGGAAGGGAAGGGAAGGGAAGGGAAGGGAAGGGAAGGGAAGGGAAGGGAAGGGAAGGGAAGGGAAGGGAAGGGAAGGGAAGGGAAGGGAAGGGAAAAAGCACTGATTCATACTTTCAACTTGCTCCCTGTAGTAATGTGGGGAAGTGGTGAAGAGAAAGAAAAGGGTCTCGCTTCTCACCTTTTCCCCATTTATTTAACTGTAATATTTCTAGCTATGAGGACTAAATAAAAAACAGGCACATATTATCTGTGGTTTTTTACATTAGATCAGCTGAAAACCGTCCTCCTTTACTAGGAAGTGTCTGTATTTGCCAACAATTCTTTGTGTCTGACTCATTTCCTTATTACCTCTCTCCCCTCCTCTGTTTTCCCTTAAGGGATTGACTTTCCCCACCTCAAACAAAAAGAATTTCTTTGGCATATGAAGGTCAAGGACAGATTTTCTAATGTCTGCCTGCCTGCCTGCTTATCTCCCTCTCTCTTCTGTCTACTTTTCAAAGTGTCTATTCTTGTAGGTTCCTGGAATGCACATAACAGGCTTGCTCCTTATTAATATATTAAAAAATAATAATAAAAAAAATAATCTACATGTGCCACATAAGATTTCTACACAGTTGATGGTATTACAAAGAAGCCTACCTGCACTCTGAACACTTCACAGAGGAGCCATACAGCAACACAAAGCAATGCATGTAACATCAGAAGGGATTCATTTCAAAACCTCTCTCAGCTCTTGAGTGTCAGAGCAGTCTTCTGCCTTGGTTAAGTGTGACAGGGCAATGGGCTGTCACAGGCATTATTTTCTCTCAGTTCAGACAGTACAGCATCACCAGGAGAAAGCTGGCTTGTCCTTTGCTTCCTATATTGGTGATGCCCAACCAGGGTCTTGGAGAATGTTCTACCTTGTGCCCAGAAGAAAATGGATGGTGGCCAGGCTCTGCATTAAGTGGGCTCTGCAATAGTTCACAATGTCTTTTTACTGCATTTATTTATTTATTTATTTATTGCATGGGAGACAAATATACAGCACATGCAGATACAGAAGGTAGAACACAGCAGAAAAACAGCTGCAACATACATGGAGTAGACAAGAATGTTTTGGGCCTTACATTTTTATGATTTAACCAGCAAGGGAGCAAAGGGTGGAACACAAGAACTGCACCCTTACTGCTAGCTAAAGAAATAGATGCCAAGGCAATTAGTCAATCCAGACCAGGGAAGAGCCAAGAGCAGTGATTTTTCAGCTAGTAAGAAACCTTTCACTTCCTCAAATCCAATCACTCAATAGTGGCTTTTTGCTTGCACTCTTAGAGAATATTCTTTCTCTCCTCCGCATATTTTCTGGTTTACATTTTCATTTACTAAATGCTCTGCAGTTACACCATTCTTTCTGCAGCTTTCATGCTGTTTTATCTGGCACTGTGTGTCATCACAGAGGTAAGTTTGATAGATAAGTTGGTTGGTCAGGCTGGGATAGAAAGTGACACGGTTGTTGAGCAGAAGGGTTACCAGAGCAGACCACTGGAATAGTTAAATCCAATAGCAGACCACAAGGTCAAGTGTACATTTTGTCTTTTGTAAGCGAAGCTCAAAAATGCATAGAGATTCAGGGTACTCGTCTGCAGACATTTTTAATGGAACTTGGCCTTTAAGGAACCCTAAACTTTTTTCCTGAAAGTCAAATGTCCTTTTAGCATCTCAAACTTGGAACCAAAAATTGAGATGTTAGCCATCATGAATCACTTTTCAAAATTAAATTCTTGGTGTGCAGGATAGCAGCATTAAAAGATGCTGTTTTTTATATATTCTGGACATACATATGTTGCCAGCCAAGACAGTGAGTGAACTAGTTAAAATGCTAAGCAAACTTAACAGCATTTGTAGAAAGAGATATTGAAATTATAGACTGTAAGTCTTCTCACAACAAAGCTGAATCTAAGAGTAATGCTTATTCAGTAGGGAACAGTAAACATGACTACTACTAAAACACACCTCCTGCCAGTACTAAGCTATGCAGGGTTATATTTATTACTCCTGGAGGGTTATTCACACCATCAAATTTGGACATCTCACTTAGGTTTGATTCAGAGGATCAACATTAAGTTCCTTACAGAGTCAACAGAGACAGATGCAGGTATTTCCCAGGCACGGGGTAATTCTGTGTAATTAGGTCAGATGTCTAATGCAATATAAAGTACATGGTTTCCATGCTTCCCTCTGAGGGCTTAGCTGGCCTTACTAATTGCTAATATGGATCTGAAACTGTCTTGCTACCCATGTGGGATTTCCTTGGTGTGGTAGAGGTGCAGTTGTTTCCATCTCTCCTTTGCCTGGCACCACAGTCTCAACATCCCATTAAAACTCATACTTTCACTTTTGCCTCTAACTGCTATGACCACTCTGCATTTCTTTCCCTTCCCATGACAATTATGCTTGAGACTCTGTGGCAAGGCCCACAGTGGTGGTGGGGCACACACCTTGAGAATGCTGACAGACATGAATAGGTGTGACAAGTAGCATTGATCCAAACTACAGCTGCCCAATACATTCTCAAACTTCAGCAGTATTTGCTTTTCCTTGTTCCCTGCTTTGGCATAGCTATCTGCTCCTCAGATGCTTTTTTTTCTAGGTTGAGAAACTCTGCAATAAAAGGTAGAGGGGTAATCTATTTAGTTGTACAGTGCTGTGTATAGTACGTGAGTTGAATCAAATGTTTCTACATGGTATTAAACAATGCTTCAGGCACATCTCCTCTGTGCATTTCCAAGCCCAGTTGCAGGAACTACTGAGGACATGTTTTTTCCTTGTTGGAAAACTTTGACAAAAATGGCAAATAAAATTTCTAATGTCAAAAAAAAAAAAAAAAAAAAAGTGTCATCTCCAAAGATAAACTGTGACTAAGAAGTAAGGTGAATAAACAGGCTATGAAGTCTGTTTCTTTCTACTCACCACTGCTAAAATTATAAATATCTTGGCCAGCCCAGCAGGTTTTAGACCTCATGTTCAGAGCTAAGTTGTGAGAACCTGAAAGGGCACAAACACTAGTTGTAAAAGCAAATGCAAAGTTGGTTAAAGGAGGAACTTCAGCACCCAGAAGGCCTGGGAAAGTTAACGTTCCTACGTTTTGTAGACTGCTATATCTTTAAATTTGTTAGTGTAAGTTTAGCAAAAGATATTGCCCTAGGCACGACCACTTTTAAATGCTGTATTTGCATTCACTATGTTTTAAAATAACAATCTGGGTAAATTAGTCCCATTTGGACAACATCTGCTCTTTCACAGTTCCATGAACTCTGCTCTGTCAGAAATAAATGTAAATGGAAGATTTTGAAGTTGCTTTAGTCTCCAGAAAAACCATTTTACTTCACTTTAAATAAGATACATGATAACAACACTTTGCAAGTGTAATTTTAGGTTGTTAAGGTTTAGAGGTTTTTCTTTCCTTATGACTATTGCACCATGTGGTCTGGATATAAAACTGGCTTTGGTTACCAATAGTATTAAACTGGAAAACAAAGCTCTGCATGACTCAGCAATGCTTGAAAATGATTTAATCATGGCCCACAATAAAATTTTACAATTAAAGAAGTATAGTATATTTTCTTAAGTTGAGTTGCTTCTTGTTAAAGCAGCAATAAAGAAGAAACACTGGAATGTGTTTATGAGCACAGTGGGCCAAACAGCCTCACTAAGGGGCCGGGCAGTGGCTGCTAAGAGCAGTGGAACTGCCCTGGTAGCACTGGGAAGCGATGGGGTCCCACAGCTCCTGAGGAGCACTGATGCCCTCCCAGTCCCTCTCACCGGGATTACTGGGGACATGGTGGCAGTGGGACCAGAGCTGCATAAACATGGAAATATAAAAAAGGTCACAAGGGAATGGTTTGCAGAGGCCCACTAGGCAGGCGAAGTGTGTGCTCCTCTCTCATGGTTATCTCACCATCAGGTTCTTTGTGTTTAGGATTAATCCTCTGTCACCTGCATGACTCAGTTATACCACTTTCATCTCTGTGCTGGTATACAGAGTGGACCAGCACAGCATGTTTGTTCCTCACAAATGAATGTCAGGGAAAGCTGCAGTTTGGCTCTTTCTCTGGAAACAGGTATGTTAGGAAGGGTTCAGTGCAGCATAGTTGAGCACCTGATAAGCACAATTTGTACAAGTCTCTGTAGATGGGGATGCTTTAGTTCCTTTCTTCTTGTTTTTCTCCTTCATGACCCAGCAAATCCAGCATCAATTATTGGCAATTGTGGTAACAGCTCTGGGACCTATCTTCTTGGCTAGAATTGAAGAAAATTCAGCAAAAATTCAGACAAGCACAGACCAGATGCCATGCTTTGAACATTACGAAATCTTGCAACCTCATTTAAAAGAATGAATTCAGAGTAAATGAAATATAAGGAGAAAGGATCTGTCTCCATCTTCAAGACCAGTCTTGAAGTCTTTTGCACTCTCTCCCTGCACACAGTTACTCACATCACCTTGACAAAAATTAAATATGAAACCAGAAACATTTGGAGCAGAGGAGAGTCATGCTTTTACATCCACAGACATAAAGTTCATCTTTGCAGAGGGCTTGGACACACACTACATTGAACAGAGTGCCAGAAAAGGAAATAAAAATCACCAAGAAGTGCTGGGAAAGGACGTTTGCTCATGTAACTGATAATTCTAGATGATAGTCATTTTGGCTCTCCCTTTAAAGTCTTCAGCAACAGCAAATTGGAATCAAAACAGGAAAAAGAAAGGAAGATGAAAGAAAGAAATATTAATGATAGATTGAAAAACGATACACACAAAACAATTAAGTCCATGACTGAAGAATAAATGATTGCCAACTAATATTTTAGTCAATCATCATGTCTCTCTGCTTTGTACACAAAGGCCTGTGATTAAAGTATGTCCTGCTTAAACACAGTAAATTTTCTGTTTCAGAGTAGAAAGAAATGGTGAATAACTCTAAGACACGCATTTCCTGGAGATTCAAATGCATCGCATGAATCTTAACTTCCACTAAGAAAACAGACCAAAAAATAAATAAATAAAGAATCTGAACATCATATACAGTAGGCACTTTGGATCATGTGTGTGAGGGTTTTAAAGCTCTGAAAATGTAGACTAGGGTCTTCTAGAAATAAAATCAGTCCTATAAGTGATAAAAACACAAGTAAAAGAACCTGAAAGAACAAAATAGTGAACAACAGTAGGGAGGGAACAGTAGACAGAGAGCAACTGCCTGTTCTTTTTCTTCTGCTCATTATGTGATCACTCATCATAGTCCATTACAGCTTGTGGAATTAAATAATTATTGATGCTTTAACTTGAACGCTAGTGCTTGGAGCAAGGAACTCCAAATTACAAGCTCTGTTTTTGCATATATTTTCCTACGTCTCATTTGCTCACTGTTAGAATTGTGACAGCAGCCCATGACCTGAAAAGTTTTGGAAAACTCTGATCTTCAGCAAGAGCAATGGCAGCTGTGGTAAAAATACTGGATTCTGTGTTGCTTCAATTCCTTCACTGCAGAGGGGAGAAAGTTGCAGGCCTCGAGGTCAATCTGTCTGAGCTCTTGAACATCCATCCACAGCCAGCCTGTCAGAAGAGTCTCTGTCTGTGTGGCAGCCTGCTGCCACCTTAGATGCCCTGTATTATCCTCAGGGTACAAAATCAGAACCTTCTGCAGGCTGTGTGCCAGTTTTGCAAACACTGAGGTCATCTCAGAGGCTGTAAGTTTTCTCAGGTGGCACAGTGTGCCTACTTCTCACCCAGTGTCTCTGCTATCACAGTGGTAGATACCACACTCACACCCAGATGGGGAAAGCAGAAAGGTGGATCTCACCTTTTGAGACACGATCTGTTCCCAGATCTGTTTGGGAAGCTTTAATATATTTGATCTTCGAAGTGTTTCATGTTTCCATTCAGATCATTTGAGACCCAGTCCAGGTCTGAACCTGGTGCCAAATTTCTTCAAAGACACTTGTAAAAGATAGTTCTAAAACCATTTTAACCAATACATATGTATATATATAAGGAAGTTCTAACAAAAGTTCATTTTTACCTAAAAAACATCTGGTATTTTTAAATCCAATCCATTGAATTTTTCAAGGATAACATAGTAATTGTTTTCCTTCCTTACCGTACAAAGCTTGGCTCATCCATAGGTATGGTAGATCAATAAACTATCCCTTTAGATCAGTGTGTAGACTGACAGCTTGTCCCTTAGACATAGTTAAGAGGGCAAAAAAAGCATTTTCAAATCTTTGATAATGTAGAAATGAAGCTAACACAACTTTGCAGGTTCAAACACTTAATGTTCTGTGTACAAGTTTAGGGCAGATAGGTAATAACATATTTCTGACTTGTCAGGTTGTTCCATTTTCTAAAGCAGTAATTTGGGAAATGGAAAAATATATGAATAGAAGTCATCTCTTCCATATTATGTTCCAAGAGCCTCTTTAAACACTGAGTTGAATCTTTCTTTTCCTTACTCTTCTGTTTTTCTCTTCTTTTCCCTTTATTCTCCTTTCCTTCCTTTCCTTTCTTCTGAAGATTGCAGTTATCACCTACTGTCAGCTGCATGTATGTTCATACTTGTTTGAATATTAGTCAAACATTAGTCTGTAGTTTAATTGAAGGCTATAAGGTTTACTTTGGGCTGGGTGCTGAGCAGCTGTGTGTTATGCCTGTGGCCCTAAACTGGAAAAAAAAGGGGCAGCATTTCAAGTGAACATGAAGCTCTATTTTTCTTTTTCCTTTTTTTTTTTTTTTCTTTCCCCAAAATGAAGCCAATGATGAAAGGCAAAGTTATTTCTCTTTCCACCATCTTCACAAACCCCTGTTCTATAGACATGAATATTTTGTCTATCTTGGTTTCTCTATTAAATTGTTAGGAAAAGTTCTAAGTTTGCAGCCACTGAGGATCTAATGTACACTGCAAGCATGACAGAAAGTTAGGAGTCCAGTGTGTCAGAGGAATTTACACAATTGTAGTTATTCATAGGCTGAACCACATGCATTCAAAGTACTAGGAACTAAGGAACTAGAAACTAGAGCTGTTCACCATACAAGCATATTATCTTTCCTATCCTGTAATACCAGCAAAAGTAAGGGCCATTTTGTGATTCGGTGCTTATTGTAATCCTAATTCACTGATTGTATTTTTATATTTGACATAATACAAATACACAAACCTCTGTTTTAGTATTAACACTGAAATGATTTACTGGATCAGCAACTGAGAGTACTTGCTCATGTCTTTGTTGCCAGAAAACACAGAGATAGCCAGCCATAAAAGCTTACTACCATGCGAAAGTTCAATTCCCCATTAAATCAGACAGTATGATTTAAAATCCTGCTGGATTTTCGGTCTGGGCTGTCCATAGGATCTTAGTTGCACAGGGTAATGAGGTCCTTCTTGTAGCATGGAGGGGGAGGAGGTGGGATGGAATGACTCTGAACCAAAATGTGTTGTCTTTCAGTGACCTGCTGTAAGAATAGTGTTACCTAAAAGGAGTCCCTGCCCCAATGGGTGCTGCCCTGTGGCCCCTACAGTTCTCAGCGTGGGCACTGGAGCAGGAATACTGTCTAAAGAAAGCTCAGAATGCTTTCACTGAAGACTTCAGAAAAGTTTCCAAAACAATGCTGATCAGCTTCTTGACATTTGGAACAGAATAACGGCACACCCTTCTAGTCCACTTTCCCTGACCTCTCCAAGCCCACCGTGAGCAGAGGGCATTGCCCAGATACCTGCCTGAACAGCTGCAGCAGCATGGAAATGAATAGGAACAGCTGGAAACAAACTGCCAAAACCCCAAACAACAGCTACCAAAGCAAGCTGGTATTTCTGTGTCAGTAAACTTCATCCCTGAATGTAAAAGATCAGTCATGTTCCAAAGATCGGTGATACCATGAAACATGAATAAGCTACGGAAGTGTGCACTTACCCAAAATGTACTGGTTTTCAAGTGGCACGCATCCAGCAGTAGATTTAAATAAATATGTTTACACCTTCCATGTATTAACACAGTTATTTTATTACTTGGCAAAGTATTGAAACAATTGTGTTTGCTTATTTTGCTTTTACAATTATTTCCTAATTGCAAGCCATCACTGATGTATTTTAAGAACAATTTGCTTTGTCGCTGGATGCTAAAGGCAAGTAAAATACTTTGCTTAGAGAAAGTTAGAAATTGCTTTATTTCTCCTGCCTTGGGAATTACAGATGTTTCAGTGTTCTTTGTGCTTCCTTGTAGACATTGGCCTTTAGCATTTGAATTATTTTAGCCCAAGGATCAAAAATATGAGCTTGCTCAGTTGCCAAATGTCAGTGCATCTTTGGTTTTGGGGAACAGCCTTGTTTTACAGGAGAGGAAAAAAAAAAGTTTTAAAAACACCCTGGTACCAGTTAGGAACATATTAGTACAACACTAATTATAAACTGGAATGTGTCAGAATTAAATGAGTTATGATCTGGCGAGGACCTGCAAACTATAGTCAGATACTTAATAAAGTTTAGACATGCAGCTGTGAAGACTCCTGGATCCTTGCCACCTTTTATTAGAGTGGCGCCCAGCAACGCTGATGTAGTTAAGGGTCTGTCAGCATTTCCATTATAAAACCCCATTTTTTTAGGTCTTTGTAACTTGCCCATTTTAAATCACATCAAGCTGAAACTTGACATTAAAATTGTCAGGAATAATTTCATTTAATACAAAAATGTTACTTACATTTTCACTCTGTCTTTGTTTTAGATTCAGAGAGGTAAAGAAAATAAAGTGAGCACATGTCATATTTTATTAGAAACTTATTTTGTCATGCTTTAAAAAAAATAAAATGAAAACAAAGCAGGGTTTGGGTTTGAAAAATAAATATTTTTAGCCCCTTAGGGTTGAATTCTGCTCTTGGATTCCCACTGAGGCATAAGCAGAGAGTACAAAAGATGGCATTACATCCTAGCCTCTGAATCTTCTGTCTTGAATATGACCTGCAATTTTATATGAACTAACAAGGTGGTTTGAATAAAACACCAACTGATTATCAACATTATGCAGTGTTGGATTTGGGGCTTTGTGTTTGTTTGTTTGATTGATTGATTGATATAATTGTTTATTTACATTTTAAGCTCTAGAGTAGACTTTTCATGTCATTCCCTACTTGTTTTCTCTGAAGGCCTTAGGTAGTTTAGTCTGTTTATACACTGAAGGAGCAATGCAAATTTACATTACCTGAGGACCTCCTCCTCAGCTGATTAAACATATTTTCAAGTATTGCTTGTCTCTCTGTATTCCTTATTTCTACCTTCCTTCCTGAAATGAAAGTAAGCAAAATTATTTTGTGGGGTTACTTATTTCTATCCTCATCCCACAATCTAATGGAATGCATATTGCTATGAAAGATCTGCACTTTTAGTCAGGCTTCCTGTCAGCTGAAGTCACATCTCATACTTGCTCCATAAGTGCTGTGAAATGATCTGAAAGGGAATCAGATAAAGAACTTTTAGAACTCTTGAATTCTGTTCTCTCATTTTCTGTTTTTCTTTTCTTAAAATGTGTATGACCTTCCCAACACCTCATATCCCCCTCAAAAAAAAAAAAAAAAATCACACTGAAAAATTATCACTTGTTTGTGGCAATCACATAACAGGAAAAAAAAGTTTCAGGACAGTCCACGTGAGCCTGAAAATCTACAGGGAAAATTAAATTGAGAGAGAAAAGTCTTACAAGAGTTTAGTATTATGTTGCACTGCTGTATTTGACCAAAAGGAAAAGAGCAGCTTTTTCATTCATAGGAACTCCCAGTAACTGAGGAAATTATTCTTTTCAAGAGATTGTAAACTCATAGAATCATATCATAGAATCATAGAATGTAATAGTTGACCTTAAAGATCATCTAACTCCAACCCCCCTGCCCCAGACAGGGATTCCATCCACTAGATTAGTCTAGGCCCCGTCCAGCCTGGCCTTGAACATCTCAAGGGTGGGACATCCACAGCTTCTCTAGGCAAACTGTTCCAGTGCCTCACCTCCCTCTGAGGGAAGAATTTCCTCCTAATCACAGAACTGTAGGGGTTGGAATGTCTAGTTTAAATCTGTCCTCTTTTAGTTTAAGACCATTCTTCCTTGTCCTATCATTATCTACTCAAGTAAAAAGTCCTTCTCCGTCTTTTTACAAGACTCCTTTAAGTATTGAAAGTTTGCAATGACATCTCCCCAAAGCTTTCTCTTCTCCACCCTGAATAGCCCCAGCTCTCTCAGCCTTTCTGTATCAGAAGAGGTGCTCCAGCCCTCTGATCATCTTTGTAGCCCTGCTCTGGACTTGCTATAACAGCCCCACAACATTCTTGTGCTGGGGGCCCCAGATCTGGATGCAGGACTCCAGGTGGGGCCTCCCAAGGGCAGAGCAGAGGGGCACAATCACCTCCCTCCACCTGCTGCCCACCCCTCTGTTGATGCAGCCCAGGATGCAGTTGGCCTTCTGGGCTGCAGGCACGCACTGCTGGCTCATGTGGAGCCTTTCATCCACCAGAACCCCCAAGTCCTTCTCTGCAGGGCTGCTCTCAGTGAGTTCTTCTCCCAGTCTGTCCTCATGTCTGGGATTGCCCCAGCCAAGGTGCAGCACCTTGCACTTGGACTTGTTGAAAAGCGTAAGCAAGTGTATTTAGGTTGAGTTTGTGCTGGGCTAAAACACATGCGCAGTCAGCTACCACAGCTCAGCTGATGCACAATAGCTGGTTAATCCTCTTGCTACCGGATAGTACATCTGAGATCTACCTTTGAAAATCCACCCACTTGTAATCTCTCCTTCTCTTCCTTCCTCCCCCTTTCTCTCCTAAATCCTCAGAGGGGTTAGCATGGTCTTCAGTTCTTTCAGTGATCTGTCAGGCACATATTCATTCTCCATAAAACTGTGACTTTCCAACAATATGACTTGGACCGAATCAAACATGAAGTACCACAGCACTTGTCACTCAAAGGTCTTGGAGCACAATGCAAACAGACACCGAGGAGGTCTAACACTGAAGCCATGGCTTTGGTGACCCACTGTTCCCAATGACTCCAATCAAGACAAGATCTCACCATCAGGATTCAAAGAACACAAACTTATGACTGTTTCATAAGGTCAGAGAACTAGGTACACCTGGCTATCTCTCACAGTGGTATATTACTACTCTTTAAGCACAGTGTAACTTCTGCACTCTGCAGTTTTAAGTTTCCTCAGCCAGTATCAGTGTTGAGTTTCCTCAGCCACTTTCCTCAACCAATATTCTCTCACTTCAGGTGCTACATTCTCACCCTTAAACTTACCCATTTTTTTAAGGATCATTCCTGCCTTTCACACAAAGCAGTTTCTTGCTATTTTGGCTCAAGATGCAAAACCAAAGGCTTGGATTATCAAAGTGTTGAGCATTGGGTTGTTTTCAAATCAGTCCAGAGGTTCCCATTAGGCAGCACCTGAAAATCAGATCGGTTGTGTAGAAAGACTTAAAAAGTGAAACTGTGAAGGTAACTGCACAAGCCTCCAGATGCAGGCCAGGCCTCAAAAACTGCCCTGAGACCACATGCATGCCAAGACACACAACCTTTCCATAATTTCTCCCTGCCCTCTTGGTCCCCTAGGAGGGAGGGGACTGTGGTTCTCAGTGCCAAAATCACAGCAACAGGCATGCTGATTTTCAGGCCTTCAAAGCTTGGGGAAAGCTTCTCTTTGGCCTACATACTGGTATGCTCATTCTTTCTCCTTAAGTCAGAGGAGCGTTTTCTTGCCAGGTTCAAAATGAGCAGATTATTTTTTTATTTTATTTTATTATTATTTTTTGACCTGGAAGAAAATAAGAACTTAGGCTGGCTTAAGCTGTAACAAAAGTGTCTGTATTTTTTCTTGATTTGTAATTCAGACAGTGGCTTAAAGTCTTAATATCTGAACATTTCTGGCCCCCGAGGAGCTGCTGATGGGAGAATTGCTGGACTGGAGCGAAGCTAAAGTGAGGGTGGGTTCCACTAGTGGGCTCATGGATGCTGTGCGAGGAGCACTGGGCAACTCAAGCCTGGTGGAGTAGGTGTCAGCATGGTGCCTGGGGTGAAGGCACAGAGCTCGGTGGGGCTGAAGCTGTGCCCCAGCAGTTCTGTCATATGCCTTGGGGTGGCAGCTGGCTGTACCCGGTCGCACACCTCACAGCATCTGCAGAAGCCCTAGCCATGTCCTACATGGGTTGAGTGGAAGTGGGGGAGCCTTTATGGTTGGGGGTGATGGGAAATGGAAACAGAAGGCTGACAAAATGCATCAAGGGGAGCACCTCCAAAATGGGGTCTGAAGCAAGCACCCCCAGCTTCCTCTCTCCCTCCTGGTTCTGTCCCACCAAAAAGGAGCGGGTTGTTTCTTACAAAAATGTTAACTGACACCGTGCAAAGATCTTATTTAATAGCAAGGAGGACGGCTTCATATCAGGATATTAATAAAACTGTATCTATTATTTAACTGCGCAAAGCACTGCATATCACAGTTTTCATCATTAATTCTTCGTGTCCAATAACCAAGTTATTTAATCAATTTTTCATGTCAAATACCAAGTCTCATTAAATTCTAAGAAGGCTGTTTGCAGTCCAGCAGTATCTTTCATGTCTTTTGAGCCACTCATTTGCAAATGACTGTGTGAGAAATTTTGCTGCTTCCCTTTGGAGCACCGCTTTACAAATTGACTTCTCTCTAAGTCAGTACCGATTCCTTGGTTCCCAAAAGGGCATTCCTTACTGTAAGATGTGGTGAAATTAAATGCAGAGAATACCTGCTATGAAGGAAATGAGATCCTCGGTCTGACAACATCAGGGGACTTGATGACAGCTGAGTTCCAGTTTACTGCACACAACAGCAAGCTGCAAAGTAAAGACAAGTGCCCACACAACAATTTCCACTAATGTCACTGGGAGCAGTCTGTGTGACCATTGCGAGACTGTAGACGGGGCATAAGATACAGCCAAAACTGAAAGAAAACTGAAATAAAGCACAGAAAAGTTTGTATTGAGATGGCCTAAAATCCACCTAGCTTCAAAGTAGAGAGTGACACCAAGCTAGTTATTGGGAAATACTAGGTCAAGGGGGCTACTTGAACAGGTTCAACATGAAAACCTCAGTATGCAGTGGAAAGGAAGCCATGTCTGTGAACTGCAGCCATCATCATCAGTATCATGGAGGACATTTGACTGGCATAAATTGTTAATATTTCTATTAAATTGATTTCTCCAGCTTCATCTGCTATGCAAAAACATTGGCTTAACTTTGTAGAAACATAGGGAAGAGAACAAATACCAAGGCCCAGAACTGTTTAAATCTTACACATCAAACAGATGAAAAAGGAAATTCCCTGGGTGACGTTGGTGTATATCTCAAAGTCTGGGAAATTAATGTTACTAGAATGCTGACTGAAAAAATAATAATAATTTAAAAAAAAAAAAAAAGTAAAGTTGTAAAGTCCTGAGACCTTAAACTACCATGCATAAGCAGCATGAGCCCATGAAAACTGAACATGTCACTGAGAGAAGCTCTGGGTAGCATTTTCTAAAAATCTGCCCTATTAAGAGTATTTTATGCTTCCTACGGAAAGGTGAGATCTGGAGAATCAATCTATTCCAGATCATCACTTATTCCAGCATTTCGTCTTTTATGCTCTGATGATGCTTTAATACATGACAGCTCTGTCTGCTCTGAAGAAACAAACTTCCCAGGGAAGCAAATAAACAAACAATGTCAGAGAGACCCAATTGATATTTACGTCGGGGCCCATTTAAACAGCCCAATTGATGCAAAGAGAGTTAAATAGAAGTGTGTGTCACTGGAGCCCTGTAACTATTCACCCATTCTCTTTTGCTGCATCATGCTGAGTGTCTGTAATAGCAGAACAACTAGGTGGGAGATGCCAAGGAGTCAGCCTGGCTTCTCCCATTTAAGGACACTGCGCTCAGCACTCTGGGCTCACTTGTCATCCCCACTTGCAGCTCTCTACACCACTCTGGTGGCTTAGAGGGACCTTGCCCTTCGAGGCTGCCTTCAGCACTGCCAGCACATCTCAGTGCCTCACCGCACTGGAGCTCTGTTCTCTCTTGGCTGCCAGAGCAGCCCTGAGCAGCCCAGCATTGCTGGCTTCTCCAGCTGTCTGAACATCTTCATCTGGAGCTGGAAGGTCTCGGCGTCTCTGAAGAGGACCTCAGTGTTGCAAGACTGAGCTCATTTGTGTGCTGTTTCTAACTGCCATGTAGGTCTGCAGAAAGATAAACAACAGTGCCCCATTCTCGGATGGATCCCATTTAAGGGAAGAATTCAGACTTGCGAGAACAACCACAGCTCGGACATGTGGCTGATTGAAATACAGCCATTTTCCATTAGAGGAGGCTGGAACTACAAAAGCTGAACATGTTTGTTTTTCATTTCATAGATACTTTATTAGGGATTTAATTTGACTACAGTACATGCTTAGGGCAGGCTGTAGATTTGAACTATTTTTGTTGTTGATTTTTTTAATGTTCACAAATTAAGAGAGTATCTGAGCTCTGATTTCTGCCCCAGCTCATTAGAAGTAGAGCAGTAGATCCAACAGTGTGCTGACACTCCACTTCCACCTCCTCTGCCCTACCCTAGGGACAGGGATCTGGCTATAACAAGAGAAGAGCTACAGGGAAAAGCCTTCACAACCTGGAAGAACTGTAAGAACTGATTGCTCTTGCGTCTGTAAGAACTGATGCCCAGAATACTGTGCACATCAGTAACTTCCCCCTTTCCCAGTATTTGCACCATGCTTTCCAATAAGTCTGAATAAGCCTGACAAGAGTGAAGGACCCTAGTAAAGACATTTGAAAGGTGTGATGGGAACCACTCCAGTCAACCAACATCTGCCTTGGCTAAAGTTTCTTTGCTGCTGGAACATTTGGAGGCTTAACATTTTACCAGTTTCTCAAATGATTTGTTTTGCTTATTTGTTTGTTTGTTTTTACAGCTTGTAAATTTAAGCAATGTCTAGCAAGAGTACATTGCTATCTGTCCAAACTTCAGGGCAAATATATGAAGAAACAGAAGAAGGCCATGTCCTCCTCCTGTTACTCAATAGTCCTCATGGACCTGAGCTGCTTCGCGGCCTCTCCTAAGCTGTGCATGTCTATATCAGTTATTGTGATTACTGTGGTAATCTTTCTGAAACAAGCTTCATTTACCAAGAAATTAGAAGGTGGATATGAAAAATGAAAAAGCCCTTTGATGTATCAGCTTCAACATATGCCCCTGGCTGGATGCCTCTTTTAGGATGTCATGAGTGGCAGGAATTGTTCTATCAAACTTGAGAATGTGAAGTAGTGAACATTGTTGCCATCCACAACTGCAGGAACAAGGAAATTGATGCTTTTTCCCCCTTGTCTGACAATGGGAATATATTCGCCTGCTTTTGCTGAATGGATGTGGTCTCTTGCCTCCACAGAGCTTCAATGGAACAGCAATAAAAGGTGTTAGAAATACGATCTGTTTCTTGACAATAACAGGCAAAAAGTCAGAAAAGAAAGAAAGTAGGGATGCCTGCTTATCTACTATACTACTGTTTCTGAAAACAGAAACCAGTATTGTTTGGAAACTTGGCTGCCTGTAGAGTTATGTGCTCTTACATTTGCAGGACAGAATTCTGGGCAAAGTCTCTGTGATGAGAATCTGTTGGTCCATTTTAACTGTCAAGTGAGGGGATGCGTTTTAAGAACATTTTTATTCGTATCAGTCGCTGGTGTTATGATATGTTATGCCTTCCAAAATGCCATGCCAATAAATTGCATGAGATCTGATCTGGTAAAGATCTGATACACTTTTTGTCCTCAGAAGGCTAAGAGTATGTTGCAGGTAAAATGTGAATGTCTCTAGGCATTTGACTATCCCTTACAGAGCACATCTGAGAAAATATATGGGAAACGTTATTTTTAGCATGTTTTCAAGAAGTGACAAATCTACATATTTGCTGTCAGCCTTGAGAGACCCTAGGCCACAGACCAGTGAACAGCTTGGAAGTCATAACATAAGGCCTAACATTGCCACCCACAGAATAAAATTCAGCTCCAAAATGGTAACGAAATTTGTACTGGTATACAGGAGAGATGCTAACTACAAATTGTTTCCAGGCATCTCAGATTGGGGCACATTGGGTTGACTCAGCAAGGACTGGGTAAAATCTAAAATAAGAAATTATGAAAAACTTGATAAGAATTTCTCTTTTAACCAAGTCTACAAATCTCCTCCAACTCTGTGTCAAGTAGAGTCCAGTCCAGGAGGCAAGATATGTCCCTAGGCACTGGGGAAAATAAAGAACTTGCTTCTGAATGTTTAAATATCTCAGCTTCTATATCTGCAATACTGGTAGACTTCAGCAGGAGTTTGTGGGTGCTCAGCAGGTGCTCAGCTTTCAGGCATTTGCCTTGTGTGTTTAATTATAAAAGCAGTGGAAGAGTTTTGTATATAGAAACAGCAGGTCACTCATATTAGAATAACTTAGACCTAAAGATGCCTTAGTATAACTGACAGCTGAGACACAATAGCTTTACCTCAGGCAGCTGATGTGAAAAGGCTTTGTTATTGAACAGCATCCTGACACCAGTTGGGGGAAAAAAAAAAAAAAAAAAAGAGAGAGAGAGAGAGAATTAGCTTGCCCCAAAATCCCAAAATGGTATAAACATCGAAATAAATGCAGTGCAAATAATAAGGAAATCTGGGAAGTCTGCCAATAGTATGCTGGTCGAATTGGCTAGTAAGAACAGACTTAATCCTTGGGACACTCATCAGTGCCCAGAATTAGCTTGGATCTATGAAGCCCTAAAATATTAATTGTTTCTGCTAAAGCTGTCTTATGAAACAATTACCTAGAGCCCCCATAATCCACTAACACATTTACTTGTTATATGTTTTTATTACACTCTCCTGCAGATGTTGCTGTTTCCAATTAGAGATGTAACTCCTACCACTGGCTGTTAATAACTATTTTGCCTTGAGACATATCTTATTTGCTAACTGAAAAAGGCAGGTTAATGGTGTCTGCTCTATGGTATATTATTAGAAGTGAATTTGTGAAGTAAACTCCCAGTGACTCTAATCTCAGGAATGCTGACTCCTCCTGAGGTCAGTAATTGGGTATTTCGGAATTTGCCATAGCAGCAGGCCTAAGCCTGTCTTCAGTCCCCTTTGAAATTTGGACCCTGAGGTCAGCAAAATAATTGGTTCATTTGAACAGAAAATCAGAAAATGAAGGGTCCACTTTTCCCCTAGTGTCTAGCTTCCAATCCACCAAACAGATTTTGAGATGTTCTTCTTTCCTTTAGATCACACAGAAAAGTCAGTCACTGTTCAGCTGTGTTTCCACAAAACTTCTTCTCACTTTGCACTCCCTGCCTGGAGCTCAAAAATATGCAGTCTATCATGAATCTCAGGTCGCTTATGGGAACAGGGCATGTTTACTCCTTGTTTTTGTTAAAACCACTTCTTACTGTTTGACCATTAGAACGTTACAAGATCTACCTTAGTCTGTTTTGTTGCTTGTTTTGTTTTGTTTTTCACCTAGCTTTGTAGTCAGAAGTTCTTACTTTTACTCTCAAAGTGTATCTTTGATTCTATCTCAAGGACTGCTCTTGAACCATCCCACAGCTTTGGTTTTGAGATCATTATTACAAAAGAGTTCAGTCATAATTATTGATCAGTAGTCACCCTGTTTCTCTAAACAGTGTATGAAATAAGAGTTCCTGACCCATATTCACTGCCCTGTGCTCTTTAATACTTGTTACTGAGTAAACCTCCAGTAGTTTGGGGTTGATGATGTCATCAGAACAACAGATCAAAGCCAGGATAAGTGAATACCTCAGAGTATTCTTCATTAATGAAAACACTACATATGGTTCATCCTGTTTTGAACCATGCAACAAAAGTAAGTTATAATCATCCTATAACTCAAATGGAAAAAAAAGGAGAACATGCAGGGCAAACACTGCAGAGTCAGAAACTAACAGCAGTTTGGCTGCCATTGATGCAAAACTGAAAATATATGAACTTCCGACCAGTAATTCAATGCACATGGTTGCTTTACATATTCAGACATGTAAAAGTTGAATAAATAACACTGAATATGCTCCATAACCAGACACATGCGGCCCCTTTCAAAGGTCTTCAAAGGAAGAAAAGTGCTACATTGGACCTAGGTATTGTTATGATTACTAGCACTCCAGATCAGAGATACTCCTAATATGGCTCATGTTAAAAGTAGATGCCAGATCTGGTTCCCTCTGGCAGTCAGGCTGTGCTCTGCAAGGGTTGCAAAGTGTCAGGAATTAGTATTGGGTCCTTGATCCTGTAGGTCAGCCTGGTACTGCCTTGATGTGAGTTAAACCAGAACACTAGATTATGTTACTTGTTTGGATGAATGTTAATAAAGAAATAATAATAATTGTTTATGTTTGTAGGGTCAGATTTTGAAATTCTGGTTTGATTTTTGCTCAGATCTCTTTGAGGAAAAGTCAGTACAGAAGTATTTTTTTCCAATTTTTCTTCTGTACCTTAGTTATTTTCATTTATTTTTTTCTTCTCCTTTTTTGTCTTTTTGCCTTAAGGTGGTTTTCATTACTAATGTCATCTTTGTAAACTATAAATGCTTTCCTGCTGAAAGGAATGAAAAACTGTTTTGCAAGTGGGAATGCCATGAGCAGGGACAGACACTGGAATTTTTCCCATATTTTTCTCATTTACCATTGTGTTGTTGTTTTTTTTTTCTTTTTTTTTTTTTTTTCCTGCATTACTTCTGACTTAAACTTTCATTTTCCAAGAAGTTCTGAAAGTTTTTATTCTTGCCAGATTCTGTTATGGACAACGGAATCTCAGACAGGATCAAGAATTCTCTGCAATCTTCACCACCCACATTTTCTATGCTTTGTGATGATGACAATGTCTATTTTGAATTGTTAGGTTCCTCAGAGTATACAGAATATAAGGCTAAAGTTATGGAGCCTTTTCCTACTTCTAAGTTCATTTTAGGAAGGATATTAAAAACCAGCCTGTACTTAAAAACAATTTTGTTCTTCTAAGCATTACTACTAATAAAGAAAGGTATTACAATGCATCCGTAATGCCAATTGTTTTCTTTGTCGCTAAGATTCCTGGCTCTCTATACTCTACTGTGCATTTCTTCTTTGAAGCCTGGTAATTCAATCAAAAAAAAGGAGCCAGATTGTGGATCTATGAAGAAGAAAGCAACCCCACAGCAGGTGGGGTTTTCACAGGAATGCTTATAAAATCCTCACTACTGAAAGCAACAACAGGATACTCAAATTGCCCAGCACTGGAGATTTGTTATGGCAGTCAGCTTTCTGTCAATACAACAGGGAATCAGCTACATAACAGAAACAAAAGTCCAGAGGATGCCTGTGAGGTACCACACTTCCAGTTTACACTATGTATCATTACCAGTGGGCTCTGACTCTGAGGCCAGGCTGGATCTGACACTGCATGAGCAGCTGGAGATAAGGGTGCTGTCAAAGCACCCTGCTCCCACGCCGACACAGTCACCGGTCTGGCTCACACCACACAGATTAACTGGAGGTTGATCGATTTTATGCTGGCTGACAGCTTTCCAAGGGACTGCTCTGACAGCCTGGGATTGCTCAGGATGAATAAAGGCTGAAAAATGCCCACTTCTCTGACATGTTCCCACTGTGGGTGACTGGGAAGGGCTGCTGTGGTGGCACTACTGTGGAAGGATCAAACCCTGAGGTCAGATCTGCTGTTTTTCTGCTGATTTTGTGCACTGGGAGCTGCATAAAGCAAGCAAAGGGAGGGCAGGACCTGCTTTACAGGAGGAGCAACCACAGAAGATGGTCTGGGGAAAAGATGACTTCCACACTTGGGGTCTGCCAGAGCTTTCCACATTAAAAGTGAAAAGCAAACAGAAATGTATCCAGACCTGCTGGATGATATTGGTTACCATCATTCCTGACTCCTGTGGTGTTAATGATTCCATGGACACTTTTTTTTCTGTCTGGCAATCTTTTCCTTGGCTCACTTTTGGAAATAAATCCTTTGTTCTTAGCTTCTCTGTTTCTGTGTTGGTTTGACTAAGATTTCTGTGGGAAAGTTTGAGATTTTCTTTTATTTCACTGGCAATGTTTCACCTTTTCCCCTGCCCCCTCCTAATTTTTTTGGACAGATTTCATTTCCCAAACAGATGTCTCTCGTTTTTGAAAGCAACTTCCACACACTCCAGACTTCTTCTCACATTTTTTCTCTTTTTCTCTTCTTCTCTTGCTTTTCTGCATTCTTTCTTATGTAAGTTTCTGTGAATGTTTTTCAGCTTTGTTCTAAAACGCTACTTTCTGAATTGAAGTTTATAGTGTGTTGTTTTTTTTCTACCACATCGTGTCTGCAAATGTGCATGCCAAAGCCCCTGAAGGATGGATTTGCATGTAACAGGGTAATAACTGAGCTTCTACATAATCATCTGCACAGGCAATTAGGGCATGTATGCATACAGATGCCCAACAACAGGTGCATAGGCATATTCCTTACATGCAGAGCCTGAGACTTTGGACTGTTCTACTAAGAGGCTGGCAAGCTGCATGGTCCTGCTGCTGCTTGGGAAGCAGATGGCACAAGCTGAACAACCGTACTTATGAGGAAAACTGCTTCAGCATTTCATGCAGCCCAGCCTTTTAGCTGATGGAACTGGCCAGAAAACATTCAACTTTTGTCATAGGGTGTACAGATACATGGTTGTATGCAGACTGCTTTTTACCCTACAGTCAGTTAGCAGCTGTGCCTGGTAGAATGACTGCCTACAAAGGCAGGGGTGTAAGCATCCATGTTTTGGGATGATCATATGTTGTTTTTTTAGTGAGAACAATTCCAGGTCAGATTTTCAGAGCCGAGCTTTGACTATCAATCTCCTCTTCAGTTCCTGTCCTTGATTTCACTGGGTCTTGGCTCCCTTCAGCAGTGCTAAGAAACACTGAGGATCTGTGACATACGAGCATAATAACCAAGACCCTACAGTGACACCAAGTACAGTGGCTGCTTCTATTTCAATGTATTCTGGGAAGAATCCTTCAATTACTCCGTGGTCCATTTCTGGTGTCTATCTTATTCATGAGCTACTGAAGTCCTGGTAGGCCTAAGGAGATCGGTCACGTGTCTATCACCGAGGAAAACCACTTCCATATGTCACATCCATCCCCCTTGTTATGTGCCTGGCTTCACACAGGCAGCATTGCCTTCGGATGTCAAGGGAACAAGGAAAGAGATCAGAAATCTGCTTTTACTTAAAAATACTTAAAAGAGAGAATACATTTAGGTGACCTATTCTGAAGATGTTGAAGTTCATTCCAAGAGGTTGACTTGTATAGCAAACAGCTGCCAACTATTCTTCTTTGCTGTTTTTTTTTCTTTTTTTTTTTTTTTTTTTTCCCCTGATCAAATCTTTTCAGAATCCATGGCTTGAATGCAAAGATGACACCTTGCATTTCTTTCAAGATTTGTTTTTTGCAACTGATAGGGAAAACATCTGTGTACCTCTGCCTAAGAAGTGGAACAGAGCAAAGACTGCCCAGCAAATGGGAAAAGCAAGCACCAAAATCAATATGGAGCTGATCACTTGAGTGAGAGTAGACTCCAATAATGCATTAAAAAGCACACAGCAGGTCCTATTTTTTCTCCATTAAGATGTTTCTTCCACTGCAGTGTAAATGCCCACGGCAAAAATTAAGGAATACTCTGCGTAGTGTCTTATAAAAAAATGTGTAAGGGCAAATAAAAGAATCAATCTGTCCTCTCAGTCCTATCATCTATACCCTTATTTTTCATTATGGGAGTCAAAATTTCAGGAAAATAGTCAGCAAAGCTGTGCATTTAACTGAATTTTAATTGCCATAAGGGGAGGAAGGCAATATGCTACTTCTTCAGTTTTATGAGATCTGTCAGACTGTTTTCAGGGAAAGCCCTGAAAAATGGACTTCCCCGTGTTCCAGGACTGGGTCACAACACGTCAGCCCATCGTGAGACTAGGTGAACTAAGCTCCCATTCTCCCTGTCAATACAACTTTGTAAGATCAGGCTGCTTTACTTCTGACAGATTTTCATCAGCTCTCTCACCTCATTAACAGTAAAGCAGTTTGTACATGTAAATACAAAAGGGTGAGCAAGACTGCTTTGCATCAATGTTAAGATACTCTCACAAATGGAAGCAAATTTTTCACACAAATATGAGGCTTTCTTGGTTTGAGA
The DNA here is from genome assembly GCF_963932015.1 of Anas acuta. Lineage (NCBI taxonomy): Eukaryota > Metazoa > Chordata > Aves > Anseriformes > Anatidae > Anas > Anas acuta. The sequence continues at coordinate 38,677,000 of NC_089017.1, read as the reverse complement.
AACAGAAGAACAAATAGGTCTATTGAGGTGCAAGTGTCAGGTGGGGAATGAGAGTATAATATACTTCAAGTCAGTCACTGAACCCCAGCTAGCTTGTCACCACTGAACTGTGAGACTCCGTTCTCCGTACAGCCAAAGAGTGCAAATATTATACACCAATGAAAATCTGGGTTGACCCTAAGTGATCCTTAAGCTTTACATAGTTTCATATGAATGGAATTGATGATATATGTGTAACTGCAAAACAAAAAATAACTGGATAAAAAGTCAGTCAAAATGATTTTCTCAGGTCATTGGATTCTTTGGCTTAAGGAAAAAAAAAAAAAAAAAGAATATGTTTTTGGAAGCAGGGAGTCACTTTGATTTTCTGTTGTTCATGACTTAGAAGTGCCTTCTGAAAATACTGGTTAAAGCCCAATCTGCAGAGTTTTCATATGTCTAATGTATGAGTCCATAACATTTCTAAGTTCAAAAGACACTCATAATGTTGGTCATTTGCATGTACAACAGCTTTCACAAGTCCCATAGAGAAATAATAAAACTAAAACTAAAAATATATAAAACTAAAACTAAAACTAAAACTAAAAAGAGTTTGTGTCAGCTGCATTCAGGTGGTGATCACGGAAATAGATTTCTACCACTAAAAGTACTGAATATCTCCATGCTGGGTAAAACTACTGTAGCTGTAGGTCCTCTGGGGATGAAAATTAGGGTGGGTACTGAGGGTGGGAATGCTACATGCAGTGGAGTGAACAGTGTCCAAAAATATATTTACCAGAAAAAGGTAAGGCAAAAGTGTAGGAAGAGAGGAAGAGTGTCCAATTGGAACAGCACTACGAGTGGGGATTCTGCTGGTCTAACACATAACAGAGCTGTAGGCACAAGACTCTCTGCCTCTTCATTTTTATTTGAAAAAGAAAAGATGCCTGTTGCCAGGATCATCAGAGATTGTTATTCTTCATTAAAGCCATGAGACGTTGGAAAAACCTGCCCAGCTCATTTTTAAAAAACAAAAACAAATAAGCCCTGCAAATGCCTTAAGGGAGGATAAGGTTACTTATTGTTGCTTAAAAATTCATTTGGTGCCACGTCAAAGCAGCAGTAGGTATATTTTAAAGTGACAGGTCTAAAAAATATTGTTCTTGCTCCCACCTGCCCCTGAACTCTCTCCACTCCAAGAGAAGCATTCTCCGTTGGTCCCCAATTAGTGAGCTGCAGTATTTAAAATTCAAACAAGGACCTTCTTCTCCCTCTCATACTCATTAGCTCACTCCAGCCCTCCTTAGTCAAGGGATTTTCTAAAGAGTCCATTTAGGAGTGCTAATAATAGTAATTAGAGGTCGAGAAACCATCTTGAAACTTGACCCAAATTTTCACCCAAAACTTGAAATGAACACAAACCCTTTCTGAGTTTTGAAGGAGCTGGGAACTCCTTCAAAGAAGAAGTTCGTGACTTGGAAATTTTCTTTTTAAAATATTGTTTCATTCCTACATACCTAGCCCTTGAAAAATTATCTAAGCAGAAAGGCTGCTTTTTAGGAAACTTCTAGAAACATTTGTTGTGCTGTTCTTTTGCGCCTCCCCAAAACACAGGCATTATAACTGAACCTGTTGTAAACCGTGGGCCCCTTTTCTCTCTCACTCGCATTTATTTTATGCCAATGGGACGATATTAAATTTCCTCCTGTGCTTCCCAGGAGCCCCAGCTTTATTTACGCTACCTTTTTCATGTTGCAGATTCCAGGCTGCTCTGATCTCATGCTGTCTTGATATACAGCTTTTTGCTACAACTCAATATGTTCCAGCCTGTAGCTCTGAAGAGCTAAAGCAGTGCACGGCCCAGCCATCCCCCTTCCTGCAATGGCAGGATCTTCGGCCATACACCACAGGTGCCCAGCTAGGCGTGCTATGGCAGCTGCCATGCACAGGAGGGACACAAAAAGCCATGCATTTCACTGGCTCCAGTGGAAGTTACTTCTGGATCCCGATACAAGTAAAAAAGCAGTCGGGTCCAATGCCTCTAAGGATGGCTTTGTATCATCTGCATCCATCTTCCTTACGTATCTGTTTCAAACTAAACAGGGTGTCTGCAGAAACAGATAAAAATCAAGCCCGAACTCAGTCTTCTCAGCACTCACATAAAAGTTTGAGCCTTCTATAACTGGATTTATGTGACAATGATTTAGATCTTGAACTACACTCTGACCTTCTACAAATATTATTAATCTTTTTTAGCTATAATGCAAGCAGTGAGTTTCATTATGACCTTGCACTGCCTGAATAGTTTGTCTTATAAATCTTATTTTATGGCTGTTTCTTAAAGCTTCCAGAAATTTATTATATATTTTCAATTCTGGCAGATTACTCTGGAACAAAAGGATTCTATATCTTGCAAAGGACTTTTCAAGTCATTGGCAAGTTTTCCCTTGTAATTTGGATAAAATAAGAACAGTGCAGAACCTTCAACTACAGTTCAAACCTGGACCAAAATTTCGTTGAGATTCATAACATCTTGAACAACTTTACATATGGTTCATTATCAGAAGCAGACCTGGTCCAAAAGTGGAATTTCTTACTGCAGGGATATTTTAACATTTGGTTTTGTCCTGAGCTGAGACAAAATGTCAAAATGGCAAAACAATGTACAGAATGAAAAGCAGAGAAAAGATTGATTCAGAAATATCAAAACATTTCATTTTGAAAATGTCAAAAAAAATTGTTCTGGAAATGTCTAAATGCTTCATTTAAGAATTTTCCACCCAGATGGAACATTTCAGCATTCTTAAACCCAAATATTACATATCTGGCTAGGTTTATCTTGGCCTTTTTGTATCAAAGCTGCATTATCAAATATGATCACTTTACTTGCTGGAAAGAAAGCTATTGCCTCTACATAGTGCATGAAATATGCACTGTTTTAAAAAGATCCTGTTTATACTCAGATTACATGAACATATTTTCTTTCAATATCTAGTCCCAAAATGTTTTTATTGTTCTCAGATAACTTGTGCCTCCTGGTAAACAAGAGAAGGAAAACTGAATCATTAACTATGTGAAAACTCCAAAATGTGTCTGTAGCTGGTTTTTGTTTACTTATGCATACTACTTTAGATGTGGTTGGATTCCAACATGACAATGATTATAGATGATAGTTTACAGCCAGTAAAGAAGAAGTTTTTCAGGGAACCATACAGGTTTTACACAGGTTTTGCAAAGCATTTCAGAAAACATTATTCTTCAAAGCTTAAAATATATGCAGATGTATATCTATACAGTATAAACCCCTGCTGCCTTTCCTCTTCTCAGTTTCCTTGCTGCTCTAAAACATTACTTGTGATGGAGTCAGATTAATTAAATTTTATTTATATTATATTTCTGTAGTAGTGGACCATGCTTACATAAATATTCTTTGAAGACTTTTTCTCAGATATTGCAATGTCTTCCAAAAGCTGACCATGGGCAGCACTAACTTGCTAACTCCCCGTACATAGGAAAATCTATTAAGACACTCACTTGTAGGTCTCTTTTGGACACCAGTCTTATATAATATTATATATAAGAATATAAAATAAAAATAATTTATGTATAAAAATAATTTAACTAAGGCAATTATTAATTACTGATCAATTGTTAATTGTCCAAACATTATTTGTCGACACAAGCACTGCGTTCTTTAGCCCCAGGCAGAGTGATCTAAGACCATAAACTAACTGCTTGCTATTATTCGTCTGGTTTTCAGAGGAAAAAATAGAGATTTAATCGGTTTCTTGATATCTCTTTGTGATACCATTGTAAAAAAAAAAAAAAAAAAAAAGATTAAAAACATCTATTTGAATGATGGATGATATGAATATTAAGTATGAGTAAGCCTGGAATCAGCTGCACTTAGTTTGGGTTTTACACATAGTTCCAACCTTAAATGAATAATATCTAGCCTCAATACATTACTTCAACTAAAAGCAATAGCAGTGCTGGATTTTGTGAGGCCACACACCAGCAAAAATCATGAAAACATTCTGTCTAAGCAAAAATAAATAAATAAATAAAAATAAGATAAAAAAGCATCAAGAGTTATTCATGGCAAACTAGAACAAATTATTACGTTCCCTGCCATCTTGAAGAGCTGTGCTTCAAAGAAAGACAAGAAGCTTAATTGGTTAATGCCATTTTTATGCAATACTTAAGAAAAGCTGAGTGTTAGAAGGCAAATTCTGGTCTTTCACAGTCGATTTTCCTCTGTTTCACATTACTGCGAATCAAGAACTGCACCACTGAACTCAATATCAGTAAAAAAATCATGGCAAGGTAAATCAGGCTGTAAGTGACACATGCTTTGCAGTATACAGTGTTCACAGCCTCATAACCTGCATGTAAGAGACATCAGTCTTTGAGGGGTAGGCTACAGATAGACTAAGCTTTGAGCATATGACAGCTTGTACTTGACCTACCGCAACTGTACTCACTAGCATCTTTGCTGCTATCAGCAGTCTCTGAATGAACCACACAGCCCTAATCATGTTGGCCAACAGAAGATGCAGTATTTTCTTCTCTATCTTTCCCCATCTCTCGTGACTGTTATTTGCTGCTCCAGATAGCCAAAAAGATGTGTGGAAAGCTTTTATAGCTTTGTGCAGTGAGTGGCACACCACAAATCAGACTCAAAACTACAAGGTATCAAAATCCTGACTTGTTGCTCTTTGTTCAGATATTTATGTATATATTTTAATTTGATGTTCTTATAACATCTAGTTTAGAGCAGTAGGATGGGCAATGAAGAATAGGGATCAAGTGGTCCCTGCCTATGCCTGCTCCTGCCAGTGCTCTTGAACATATTGGGTGTACAAAGGCTTTCAGTCACATAACTGCTGCACTAACTTCACTCCAGCCAGCAAAAGTCAAAGCACCTCTTAATTTTACAGGCTGAGTTCTCTGGCACAGTGGCTGTGCTTGCGTGGATCCCAGCCTTTACTGGGGGCTGTATAAACAGCAAAGGGCAGTGGTGGCTGCCAGTGGTGTGACCTGTGATTCTTGAACCCTGGGGCTGGCACATACAGATACCCTGCGGATTCCCCTGAGAGCAAGGGCAGATAAAGGCTGACTGTGATACAGTATTAGAAATCCTGCCATATATACAGGCTCTCTGGGTCTGCCTAACAATGAGCAAATCAGGGTATTTATTCCAGCAGCTGAGGCATAGACAATTTGGATGATATGGGAATGAATTAGCTGAGTAACTCTCAGCCTCGCATTTTCACTCCTTCTGAGGAACATATTCTCCCACTCTCCCTACCATGCCTGTCCCAGACATAATTATCTTCTCTAAAGATTCACAAGGGCCTATGTGCAGAAGTGACGGCAGAGAGGAAATACTAACTGCACAAACATGAAGCCAAGGCAGTTTTGAACATTTTGAATATGTTAAGGCCAGCAGCATCCTCATTAAACTCTGATTAGCAAGTGGACTTGATCCAGGCTAATTCATGAGTGAAAGGGATTTTTCTTTTATTTTTTTCACTGCCAGTTTATCAGAGGTAGGCAATTAAGAGCTCACACACCTCCGGGTCTTGTAGTTTTTTTGAAGCAGAGATCTCATACGAGCTTGGCAATAAAGCGTTATTGTCCTTAGGACAATATTCTTCACTAATCTCACTTCTGGCAATTTACTTTTTCTTGCTGAGCAGATTTAGAAACAAAAAACCTTGAAAGGGCATGGGAGGAGGAATACTCTAGGGCTATCTAATCCTGTCCCCAAAGTGGGAGTTTTCCATTCAGCTTCTCTTTTAACGAGCAGTGGATAAATAAACTTTTACTGCAACACTACTTTGATTCAAGAGGCCTATGAGGACCCAATTATGCATCCAGTGGGAGAGGGGTGGCAGTCTGGTTTTCAAAGCAAATGCAATGTAGCAACACAGGCCCCTTGTAATTATGGCTTCCCTACAAATTTATAAACCCAGAGGTGAGCTTTGCTTTGGTTGATTGTTTAAATGCAATTATTACCTTTCTTTCACTTTTAACTTGTTAATAAAGCTTTCCCAAATGCAATGCTCAGAGTTATTCTTCCTGAGCCCTAGGATCCCAAAGATTTAGCTGGAAACCAATCGTCTGCTTTACTGAATAGGACACAGTCAGCTTCAGTCAAAGATTAGCTGAGGAGCCAAAGTGTTTGACAGACACACTGAGGGGGCCACATCCTATTTTCCACCTGAGAAAGCGGGAGGGAGAGGGAGACAGAAACACGAAAGCTAAAGAAGGAGACGGGAGTGACTCAGACAATAGGAAGGAAGAAACACTGATGGATCAGCAGCCTGATTCATCACAGACACCTTGCTTGCATTATGAGCCTCTGCAACCGACAATATTACACTCACAGCATTAAGAAGTGTCATGCTCTAAAGTGTGTGCAGGTTTGCATACAACCTAGACCTTGTTTAAAAAAATAGCGGGGGGGACAGGTGTGACACACCTTGCAGCTCTGGTCTTCCAAAAGCCCACATTCAGTAGGCCAGAAGGGAAAAGAAAGCATGGTCATGACAGGTAAGTGGAGATGTGGTTTGTATTGCATTGTATGTGTGTCCTGCCTGAGGGAACCAAAAAAGTTACGTCAGTCAGATGCTTAAATCTTTATAGATACAAATACAGCATTTTTATTTTTTTTTTAAATATACATTTACATTAATAACTATAATGTGCTTTACATAAGATATATTTATAGTCATAGCACACTTTACTTATCAAGGCTGTATGAGAAAAGATATCATACGGATACGTAGTATGACATGGCCAATTGCACATAAGCTTGACGTATGTAGAGCTAAATTTAAAAAATGCAGCAAAACATTTATTAGTTGACAATGCAGTTTGGGAGCATGGCAACTAATCATGACTTAGTCCTTGTGAAGTTTGTTGGATTGGTATACTTTTTCAGTTGCTGTTGAATATAATGCAGTTATGGGATTGCTGGGGCTTTCTCAGTGCCTCTGTCAAGCACTCTGCAGTATACATTACACCACTCCCAGAACAGGTACAGTGGAGATCCACTGGACTAACAGAAAAACAGAGGGAGAGGAAGGAGAGAAGTGATCTTCTTTCAGTACAGAGGAATGATTTTATATAAGGAAAACCATGAAGCGCAAGCTATGCTAAGGAAATACGGACAGGTCTCACACACACATGCAATATGTTTCTGGCAAGAAAAAAGAATGGATGGGCTCAGGGAATGGCTTTGCAGTGGGAAGAGCAAAAGAAAGCTGAACAAGACAAATTGTGTTTCAGAAAGCATGACATGAGCTGTGCTGAGGACTGCAGTTTGACCCCATCACAAATACTGTTTTAGAGCAGAAAGGGAACTGAAAAGGGAAAAGCAGGATAAGTTTATATCATGTATGTATGCATTTGTACACATTTTATGACATTTAGAATAATGTTTTCAGAAGTGCTTTACAAAACCTGTGTATATGCACTTACGTGTTCATGTGCATCTCTCGGGGTTTAAACAAGTTTGTAAAACGTGATAGAGGATTTTGGAAAGGGTGTGTTCACACTGCCTCTGAGTTTCTGTATTCAGCATTAGTTTCAGGAAGACGGCAAGCTAGACTGTATATCACAGTTCCCAGGAAATTGTGTTATGTTATGTTGCGTGACTTGTGTTCACAAACATTTGTAGAGACTGCAGCTAGGATATGATCCTGGACTCTTTTCAGACTCCAGGGCCTTAAAGAAAGAGGCGCCTAGCAGACCTGCAAGCCAAGCATGAAAACAGTGGTTATCTGAAAAAGAGCAGCACTGCTACTAGCTCTGCAGCAGAGTGGTTTATGCTGAACGACTTGACCCTTGAGAAAATTAAAAATAAAAATTAAAATAAAATAAAATGGAAACGATTATTTCAAATATCAAAAACATTTCAGTTTGGGAGTTCACATGGAGACACAGACCAAACACTGCAGAAGGGAAGCCACTCACTGCATGCTCACGGGAGGTGATTCAGATCTCTCCTCTTCTCTTTGCAAGCAGTACATAGTTTTCAAAAATAAGCTGCAGTCTATTCTAATATTGTATTCCCTCAATGACTGTATGAAAGATGTCTGTCTCTCCAGGCAGGGTTCTAGCCACCAGAGCGTGGTGTCAGTCTTTGTTTCTCTTGCCTAATGGAATAACAATGGCATGAGAAGAGCCTGAGGTTAAAGGCAGTTTCCTGCCCTTATCACCTTTAGGTGAGCACTGGGAATAGCAGCAGTTTGTTTTCTAATGTGCTTTCTTTGTTTCTAACAGCAAGTGGTAAAATCCCTGGAGAGCTGCAAGCTTGCCTGCAGTTAATAGCTATAATCGGTAGAGTAGGGACACAAGCGTCCTTTCCTGAGACTCAGATTGGTTTCCAGGCAAGTTAAATCGTCACTGAATAAATCACAAGGTGTTCACAGGCACAATCAAGTAATAGGAAACTTCCACTAAACTACTTTCTGAAAATGCATGACAATGCGTGCATTGTCAGTGTGTGCGGCTGCTTCAATGTCAGTGGTCGCTAGGCTGAAGAAAGGCTGCTCCAAAATGCTGAGCTGACCTGTGGTGCCCCCAGCTCAGAAGGACCTGACTCCCTTCTCAGGTTCTCCTTGACAGAAAACTACACAATGCTACTATGAGCTATTATAACCTGTATAAGCTGTAGCTTTCCAAAACGCTGAGAGGAACAGGGGGAACTGTATGGATCTGGCATGCTCTTTTTTTTTTTTTTTTTTTTTTCTCAACCGACAGTATAGACCACCCACATGATCCTGGTTTGCAGTCCAATGACCATCAAAGTTTCCTTTGTCAACCCATAGTAAGCTTTACAGCCTCTTTGCCATGGTAAATAATAATAATAATAACAATAATAATAATAATAGTAGTAGTAGTAGTAGTAGTCCAGCAAAAGCTTAGCACTGCATGAAGCATTCCTTAAAGAATAAGATCTTCAAGGATTTGCCAAGTTCAGATTTTAATCAAGTGTAATGTGACAAACTAAGAACTACCAGATGAGAGCTGTTTCTCATATCTTCTCCTGCTAAAAAGAGTTCACAAACATCAGCCATGAGTTTGGCAAGGGAAACGGTGGATCTAGTGACTGGAGTTGAGCATGCTCAAAGTTCCTGGCCTCTGAAGGATTCAGTATGTGCTTATGGCAAGACAGTTGCTCTCTCCCTGCTTCCACTTAGGTGTCTCAGTTCCTAATTTTGGTACATACCTAACATCAGCGTGATCATCTTGTTCCTGCCCACATAGAGAATACAAGGTATCAGAGCTCAGCCTATAGCATCAGTTTGCTGACAGAATCATCATTTTTTCAGTGGTTTCCTTTTAGCTTCTAGACTCAGGCTCTCTGTACCAAATGATCCTTGCAAACGTCTAGTCAGAAGCCTGTTTCAAAAAATATGAAAACATAAATAAAAGTGCCTATTTACAGCCCCGTTAGGTAGAATATTTTTAAATATTTCTTTATTTAGCCTTTTCCCTGTTGTACCCAGCACACAGGAGAGTACATCATCTGCCAACATCCAGTCTGACAATTTTACAGTCCCTCTTGATATGAAAGTCTGACTTTACTAGCTATGACGTAGGAAGGCAAAGGTAAGCACATGCAGTGATACCACATGTGCTCTATTCCTCATGTTCTATGTTCACATACAAAATTTCACCCACATTTGATATAGGCTTTAATTTTTAAATGTGAGCAACTGTATCTTAATTCATTAACCAGTTTGCCGGGTCATAGTAGATTAGGGAAATACTAGGGAAAATCTGAAGTATGAAAGGTTACACATGCTAGCAAAATTGCTCATTTCTGCCTGTGAAATCAAAGATGAGAATTACCAAACAGAGAAAGGATAAATTACATAGGTAGAGAAAGGTTGATTATTTTCTAGGACAGGTGACATGAAGAGTTCATGAGGACAGGGTTTCACCTTTCCTTTGGAAATATCAAATCAGTTTAGATATATGAAAATATTTTGGCCAGGTTAGTTGAAATATATTTAAAATCACATCTTTTTGTAAAGTCTTTAGCATCTTTACTGACCGAAATCTTTCCAAGCACAGTGTAATATCATGAGTTAGTAGACCTTGAATAACAAATATTTTAAGAGTGAGAACCTGCTCATTGAAGAAAATAGAATAAGAAAATGCACCTTTTCCAAATTTTTATGCAATTTAGATAGGTAATAGTGGCCATATTATGATTTAAGTTTTCAGACTTTTACCATCAGCTTTTCTTCCCCAAATACAAAAGTGCCCAAGGGTGATTTGCCCCACAATGGCCAAGAGCAGTTAGATATTTAGACTGATTTTGAGAAGCACTAAGTCTTAACAATTCCAATTAAGTCAGCAAGACTGAATGGATATTTTGTGGTGAAATTGTCTTATATTTTGCAGTCCTTTAAAGGCATATCTCCAATTATAATTTCACCTTATTCTAAAAACAGTATGAAAAATACGTTTTCTCCCCAAAGTAGCACAAATGTTTTAAATTATTCAAATGAGCTAACTTATGTTTAACTTTTTTTGTTATGTGTATTTGCTTTTCAAAATTTCAGTTGTACCTAGCCATTTTATTATTTTACTACCCAGTTACCCAATTTTGGTATTATTTGGAGTTCTATTTGGATTGGAGTATGATCAGAAATAATGTGTACAACACAGGAAAATCTGCAAATCTGCACCTTGTTTTTTTGTTGTTGTTGTTTTTTGTTTTTTTTTTTTTTTTAGTATCTGGTTTCATTGCATTTCATTTGGGTGGGACTGTGTTAAGCTTTTACATGAAACATTAATTTTGAAAGAGATTTCCCTTTTCTTTGAAATCACAATGCAGTGAAAACTCTACCAGACCAAGCTCACAGCTTCTATCTATTCTGTCTGCCAGCTCCTTTTATGTCCTGCGGCATGCAGTGAGCATCAAAATGTTGTAGGGAAAAGGGAGGCAGTGAGCAAGAGTTATCAGACAAAAATCACATGCCAAAGGGTAGCTTGAACTAAACCAGATCAAATGAAAAAAAAAAAAAAAAAAAAAGTTTCTTTCTGACATTTCTCCTAGGACACCTATTTCTTTCCTTATGTAATCATCTGTAAGCTTCACACTGCAAAATGGGACAGCTGAAAAAACTACAATCAAAAGAAAAACATGACAGAGTTTTGACAGCCTCAGAAAAACAGTTTAAAACAAGATCAGTTTATACAGAGAATTCTTTAGTCTCTGTTCATAGAAAAAGTTATGCTCCATTAACGTGGCATTTCATAGAGTACTCTCCAATAAATATCTGGTGAGGATTGCACTTTCCCATTAAGTGCAGGCTTCTAATCCTGAAGGCAGAAGCTGTGCAGCTATTACACTGAGAGGGCATAACCACTTGAGCACAGCAAAAATAACACAGCATCAGAGAGACTAGACAAAGCTGGATATCTCTAAAATAAAGCATAGCATATAAGCAAAAGATTCATGGCTAGACAAATATGTGCTGTCTTGAATTCAACCAGCTACATAAACTCCCTCCATTTGCATCCTATGACATAGATTCAATTTAAAATTATATTTCCGTTGCCAGGAGCAGAAACACCAACTCTTTCTTAAATATTCCAGGCCAAAGTGTAGCTGATACAATAGATATATCCATAGGCTTCAGTTTGTTCAGTGTGGGCATTTTTTTCCCTAACATTCCCAAGCAGTAAGCAACTACCAGGTGCATGTTCGTCTTAGCACACTTAGAAGTGCTTGTACAAAAACTGAACGTGTGTCAATAGCACAATCAGCCCAAACTGCAGAACTCCTGTCTCAACTCAAGAGGGCTCTACTGAGCTCCTCAGATATTTACCACGAGGCCTCCAACAGAAGCTCTCAAAAGGTCGGTACCTTGTCGCCATCCAGCATTTCCACCCCACAAAGTGAGGTTTGTGTCATCTGTGCTAGCGTGGACCTGCTCTTGTGACTTCTACAGTGGGCTGGCTGTAGGCTCACCACCTCCCTCAGACTGCAGTGCTCAGGCTGCAGAAGCAGTGCTGGGCTGAGGACCCAGAGCAATACAAATCTCTTATTCTAGCAAGTACAACCCAAAGATGAGCTGCTGGGTGGGGAGACTTCAGTCTTTGTTTTAGTCCTTGTGTGGCTACTCTTGTTGAATGCATTGCACTCTGAATCAGACGCTTGAGCCACCAGTGGACAATTTATTAACCTTGGGCAGTACCTCAAGAGACAGATATTAAAAAGGCATAAGAGAGAAGCAATATACATATATAAGGTAAGTGCATTGATAAGTGTATGCATTCATGTGCATATGTGTAGCCCAGAATCCTGAATCTGACACTAGCCGTTAGATGAGAACAGCCCAACAGTGCAGTAGTAATTTCCCTGCCAAAACCCAGCTCTCAGCTTCCTGCAGTTTAGAAAGTTTCTAAACTGGAGTCTGTACGTGCATTTTGATGTTATATAGAACCTGATAATTTTTTTTTTTTCCACCAAGAAGCTATCAGATCTCTCTTTGAATCCATTTATAATTTTGGCCTTTGTAACACCCTTTGACAATGAATTCCACTGTTTAATTGTGTGTCATCCAAAAAAAAAAAAAAAAAAAAAAATGTTGCCTTTTTATTTGCTCATTTTATTTCTGTCTGATAATTTAATTGGAAAGCCTTTGTCCCAGTTCAGTCACATACTGTGTGATTTTGGACAGCACTTGTAATCTATCCCTCAATTCTCCAGCTGCAGAGCACGAATAAAAGCATTCCCTCAGGCAGACTCTCACTGAAATCAAATGACAGTAAATACCATTTCAGCCAAATATATTCTGCCATTATTTTAGCAGTCCAGCTTATCTGATAAAAAGATTTGCTGAGAAGGTTTTTAACTTCTGCTGGAGCAGAGTCAGGTAAAGATGAATGAAGACTTCAGAATTAGACAAAGTAAATGCAGCAGAAGTTGTGATTTGTAGGAATAAATAAATAAAAGGCTCCCACCTTTGACTCAAGAGAATCAAAAATAAAACACTCTTAGCCATTGTATGAGTTTGTAGTTCAGGAGCTTTGTATGGCACAGACAAGCCTTGCTTTTCTCTATCATGAGAGGGTCATACAGACCTGTGTGTGCTCTCCCTCGATGTTTCAGCAAAGGCCAGACACCAAACTCCAAAAGCCACTTCAAAGGGAACTGAGGCAAAGAGAGGCTGGAATAGGGCTTTGTGCCAATTCTGCATTTCTCTCAGCCTCTGCTTTCCTTGTGTTCCCTGAGTGAGGTGGAGATGGATCTGCAGCTGCATGCTTACAGGAAAGAAATGACCTTCCCCCCACCCTCAGCTTCCCATTTATCTCTCTCCCATACATACTCAAAACAGACTTTGTCACAGGCAGAACTGGTGACAGACAAGGCAAGACCTTCAGGAACCACTCGTTGTCACTGTCAAGGCAAGGGCAGGGAGGCCTACCCATGCCCTGCAGGCCCTGGCAGCCACTTGGTTTGGCTCCTGCCTCTGACAGAGGCCATCATTGTTCACCTGATCCATTCTTGCTGGGCCCAGGTGCAGCAATCCTCTCTGAATCTGCAAGATGTTAAGGCACATTTCTGTGAAGAAACTGACACCCGAAACACCTTCTCATGCCGGTTGCTGCTTCATAGAAAACTGCAGGCTGTAGGCAGCATGCTGGGAGCACTGTGCAGCTTTTAATTGCAAGTGTCATTTGCATATCAGTATTTCATGTGTTCCTAGGTGTTGGGCTTGGCCTAGCTCAGTTTTACTTCTTATTAAATGTCCTCTAAGAGACAGGAATTACTGTGAATGTTGTGCCTATGTGGAAAACAAACAGCCAGACACAAAAGCATTAGTGAAACTCCATTGCTGTGAAAGAGAATGCACGAAACTCAGACACCCCCAAAAAGTTGGAATCACCTGCTTGAGCTGACACAGGCTTCTGCTGGCAACCTACAGAGGTGAACTCTCCAAATTCAAGGATTCTCCTCTGGGTTGTGCAAATACCAGATAGAAGTAAATAAGTACTAGTCAAGAGCATTAGGTGCTGAGGCCATGGTACTTCAATCCTGGAATGTGCTTTTACCAGAAAAATAGCAATCACAATTAATATTAACTGTTTAAGTAGCAATTTTTACCTTCTTAAAATGAGCTGATTCTACCTCATAAAACAAATATCTACTCAAAGGCCCTTAGTATGGATATAGGAAGAAGGCAAATCTGCCTTGTTTACCAGGGTTTTAGCAGGCATGAAAATGGATGAGGAACCTTAGTGATGATGGAGTCTCCAGCAATGCCAATGGCAAAATTACCTCTGACTTTAAAAAGCTTGGAATTTTAGACTGAAAGGGATGTGCTCTCACTTAAACTTATCATATGAATGTCTATTTCTCCCTCAGGAAATAAATAAAATAAAATAAAATAAAATAAAATAAAATAAAATAAAATAAAATAAAATAAAATAAAATAAAATAAAATAAAATAAAATAAAATAAAATAAAATAAAATAAAATAAAATAAAATAAAATAAAATCTACCCTTGCTCACTGCTGGAATCACAGTTACTCTGTGCCTTCCACATGATCAATAACAGGAAAACCTCACTCACTGCAGCATCATAAGTGGGCCTGAGCAGCATCTGAGACCAATCTGTCTGAACCCCATCTAAAGTCAGGGTATTTTCAGCTTGTGAAGACACAGTGCATTTTAACTTTGCTGATGTTCTTTGTTTGCAAAACATTTACATGTTTCATGAAAAAACAGCCCTTTCTTTCAGACCACTTTTCAAAAGACCTGCAGCTAAGGGTGTACACAGATAGAGTACACTGACTCCCATATTACTGACTATAAGGACATCTGTTTTACTCTTGTTAAAAGATGTATATACAAGTTTCCACAGTCTTTAAAGCCATTTGACTGTAAGTGTATTGAAAGCACTGATATACGTGTCAGTAATGTAGCTGTAGACAAGGACCAGATCCACCTCCAGAGCAGTTTTTGACAGTTTCCAGACTTTGCTATTGAAATGCAAGTAGTTGCTGAATGTGGGAAAGGCTAAAGCTATGCTCTTTGGCTCGGAGCCCAGGACTGAAAGATTTGGGTCCACTTTTCCAGCTGAAAAATGTAATGTACTTCCTCCCAGAACTTCAAGGGGTCACATACTCAGCTGGGGAGAACAGGGGTAGCTGCAGTGAAGTCAATGGAACTGCAGGCATAAATTGTATCTGCTTATCCAACACATATTATCTCTTAGCATGCAGTTAGCTTAAAACTCATTAAAGACAGATCAGACACAACAATCACTAGCAAGCAGAAGAAACTTTTTTGCTTTGGCTTTCTTACATTAATCTGCACCAAATACTGAGTATTTACCCTTCTGATCAGCTCCTTCTGTGGATTGTATAGGGATAACCTCTCTGTTAGTGCACAGAAATCTTATGGGAAATTTGGGCAAAGGAACTGTTGGTCTGGAAATTCTTGCCTCA
This sequence comes from Anas acuta, assembly GCF_963932015.1. NCBI lineage: Eukaryota > Metazoa > Chordata > Aves > Anseriformes > Anatidae > Anas > Anas acuta. The sequence goes on along the minus strand of NC_089017.1, from coordinate 38,661,534 downwards.
ATTACAAGAGATGTCTTTGCTGCTACTTGCTTTGGATTTTGTCAGTTTACAAAGTCAGCCTCTTGGTCAACACTTATCAGAACTATAACATTGAATTCAATATATTAAGCTACATGGACATAACCAAAATTCTACAAATAAAGCATAAAAAAATAAATTAGTTGTAATATGCATAGTTATATATATATGTATCTCATTTTATTACGTGGTATTTTATTTCACTAATAACCTAAGCCATACAGAAGATGAGCATGTGTCAATGTGGCACCTAATTTAGCAAATCTGTGTTATTTTATTTCTCTTCTTCCCTTCTTGCACGTTCTTTGGACAGAAGTCATATCCCACTGCCCAAATATGCAGCCCCAGGGCAGTATGCAAACGGATCTGGTAGCTCAGGTTCTTCTACTAATCCAGGTCAGCATCCATCCCAGACACAGGCTTTATCCTGCAAGTCTCTGCGAGGATGTGCAGCAGGAAGTGCCAAGTTATTATCCTCCTTTACAACTCTGAGTGAAATCTACACAAGGATGCAATAAAGTTAATTACTAGGCGTTGTCTTTCACTTGGAGGTAAATCTGTGGCTTCTTGGGGCTTGCTCCTCTACTCAAGGGGAAAAATAAAGTGAACTGTTATTATACAGTAAGAGTATCTATTTTTAAAAAAAAAGAGAGACTCACATTCATGCCCTTTTTGGTTTTCTGTCCATGACCATGTGCCATGTGATGACAAATCAGAGAGATCTTTATCACATAAGATTTCTGAAGAGTCTTCTGAACTTCTTTATTCACCTTTCATTTATGTATAGTACTTCATAGGATTATAGGATTATTCATGTTGGAAGTTTAACTTTCTGCTCAAAGCAGGTATTGGAAGGCTTTTACTAGATCCTTCTGAAGTGTCTTCTTCCCTCTTTTTCCCTTCTTTCCTCACTCATTCTCCATCATTGCACTGGCCTTACCTTTGTGGCACATCCATCTGTTACAGACTCCCAGGTTGTTTTTGGTGTAGGCATGGGCACAGCCAGCAGCTACTCCAGATCAAGTGTGCAAATCCATGAAGGCCTCAAGGGTCTGCATGCTCTCCAAGGTAAGAGGGATTGTGCAAGGACAATTGCTTGAGCAGAAGGATTTTCCTCCATCCTAGCAAAGCAGCCCATGCCAACCAAGCAATATTTCCATAGCATGCATAGCCTTGCCAGGTTATGTCCCTTTCTTCATGCAGTGTTTTCACACAGAAGAAGGAAAGAACTGGCCCCATCCACTCATCCTTCTCTAGCCACTCTGCTGCCTAAGCAATGCAGCTTAAATGCAAAAGGCTCGCACATATGTTGCTTCACAGATGTAAAGCATGGAAAGCTCAATGTCATCTCACTCTGGCCAAGGCAAGCACACATTTCATTGAAAAAAAAAAAAAAAAAAAAAACATCCAAAGAGTCTAGAGAGAGGAATCAAGACAAGAAAATTAGATGTGCAGCTTAATCTTCACACATATAGTTAGAAATGGGAAAGGGGAAGCACTGACTGGGAGAGCTGCATTTAACACTAGGTGTACAATGGAGTCAGTATCAATAATGCAGGCTACAGTTCTCAGCCAGGTTTGGAGCACAGATTGGATCTCTTAAAAGAATGGTAATGGACTACGAAGTCATTTTCCTCTAGGCCATTTCAGACTTTCCTATTTGCAACCACAGATGATCCCAGATTTCTTCCAGATTTTACAAAAAGAATTGTTAGAAAACACTTTCCCAACAATTGAAAAATTCCCAGTATTGTTGTTTAATAAATTCTGTGTGTTTATGAAAATGGTCCTTCTACCTAGTCAGAAAATATTCCAGAAATAGTTTTTCTTTTGTTCCATTAAAACTGAAATTTTCAAGTCTAGATAACCATGGGAAGCATCTCCTTAAGGTTCCCGGTTGAGAAGGTGCTAAGCATATGACCATGCAATTTACCAGCTAATCTCCTTTGATTCTTCTTACAGTTATGTAGAGAAAGAAATGTTCCTAGAGAGAGAGAATAGTAAGAAAGTAGTTGAGCCAAACAAGTTAATGATGAATCTATACATACTTGAAACTAATGTCAGGTCAGTAGCTACTGAAAATTATTATAGTGATATTTCTGCATAGTGACCTATTTGAAATGACAATAACAGGTTATATTACAAAAATATCTTCCGGTTTGTCATTTTATTTTTATTCATATTGATGGATTCACCAGAGAGGTTAAAGACTGCCTGGCTCTAAAAGATCAGTAGAGTTTTGTTGACCATCCTAGATCTTTCTGTACTTATTTTAGTATCTACAAAATGGACAGGAATGTCTGAAAAGCAAAACTAAATAGAATGTTCCTGTCTAATTGGTGAAATAGAAAATACAATAGGATGCGATATATAACATTGATTTGACATAAAAATGAGCATTTGGTTGTTGCTACTTAGGCAATAATGCAAGAAAGTATTAGGGTACATTGTTTGTTAGAATGAAATATGTTTAAACTAAACACTGAGGATTACTAAAAAAGGCACTGGGGAGGTTATGCTGTTTTTTATTCCAAGAAATATGGTCAGATGTTTGTAAGATCACTGCAATCATAGTAATACTGATAGTAATGGAATTATGTAAACGGATTCCTGCTTACTGCAGTAATAAAGTATTCCAGATTTGTTATTGGACACCAGACAATCTGTAGCTGTAGATTTAAATTATTTTATCGGGGTTTAAAAAAAAAATAAATAAATAAAATAAAGACATCTGAGGAACAGTTCTTGAAATATTTCCCTAAAATGACACCCTAAAATGTTGGTAATCTCATTAATCTCATTTTATTCTACTAGGCCAAGAAGACTGAATATCAAAGAATCAACACATTCTTTAGAAATGGCTGTTGAGCTGCCTCTGGAAGGGTATAATGCCAGTGAGTGGTTTCTTTAGTGTGACAGCTAACTTTAGCAAGTGACATAACCCTGAATGAGGAGGTGAAGGGATGGAGGAGCAGTAAACCTGCCACCCCAAGTAGCTCTTCTGCTAGATGAAGGCCCTCTTTGGCTTTCATTTTGCGGAGACAGATAGACATACAGGCATCAATGAGTCTTCACCTAGTCTGAGCTGGACTTCCAGTCTTAATAAGGAGAGCTACTCACTCTACATGGATGTAAATTAAGTTGGTGTGAGAAGTACCACATTTAATAATACAAAGACTTAGTCACTGCTGCACAATCTGTTGAAAAGGCAGATAATAGGTTGGATTCACCGTAACCTGCCATAACTGGACATGCAACTTATGTGCTACCTAGCAGGAGACTGTCTGTATTTTATTTGATATATCTTACTTTTATTATTTTTCAGCCCAAAGATGGAATACTTCCCATACCACAATGTATGTCACAGAACTGGGGAGATGAAAAGTTTCCTGTTTTTCATATCAGTGTTATTTTTAAATTTCACATTGTGAAAGAGAGATTTTTTTCTTGGAAAACAAGAACGTACTAGCCCATAAGCCTGGCATAGTTTATGTATGAGGAACATACATGATCATACTGATTTCCAGGCATGATGAACCTCTATAACCATTCTTTCATCATTACATCTTTCACTTCACTAGCTAGGAATTTTTGTTAACAATTGCATAAAGTGATTTCTGCCATACATTTATTCCCATGTACTTGAATTTTTTAAACATGGAATTGGGGGGGAGGGGGGGGAATAAAAATAAAAAATAAATAAATAAAAATTCTACCTTTATATCTGCTGTCTGACCATTCATTTCTTATTCAGCTTGATAAATGAGTGTACCATTATTTAATGTATGGTTGCTACACCATAGTAATTTCTTTGACAAATTAACTTAATTAACTTAAAGTGTAGAATTTCAATAAATACAACACATTCAATAAATCAAAACATTTATGAGTATAAAAGTAATAGGTATTAGTAATGTCCTTCATGTCAAGTTTAAGTCAATCATTGTACAAGGAAATTACTAAAATAAACTGTTTATTTTCTTACCTCGGGGGTCATAAATAAAAAGAGCTGTGAAATTCTAGCCCATGGCATCATTTTAACTATCACACTTGCATTGTTCATGTTGGTATGCTGAACAGCCATGGATCAGAGCAATGGTCTGGTACCTAATTATTAATTAAAAGTAATTTGAGATCAGTCAAAGTGCTCTGTGTTTGTTCTGGGCAGACATAACATCTCATGAACTCTTCACAGACAAGCTGGTAAGGAGTCACAAACACTGGGCAATAGGTTAAAATAATACCTCAGTTCTGATCTAACAAAGAGGTGCAGTATTGGTTAGTATCATCTGTCTTTTGCACATACCTGCCCCTAGGTGATTTGCAATTTACCTCTGTTTTTCTTTTTTTTTTTCTTCTCTTTTTTTCTTGTCAAAATCACTTGCTGTTAGATGCCTCCAGCCCTGAAGCTATACGGAAAGGAAAGCTTTAGGTGGGATATATACACTCTTCTCATCAACTTAGAGATGTCAAGAGCAGCACTTCCTCTGTCCACAGGGCAGACATTGTAGAAGCTCAGTCCCAGGCACAGAAGGTACTAAATGCTTAAAAATGCAGGACAGCAAACTATCTACAAGACAGGAAGGTGACAAAAAAAAAAAAAAAGAGAGAGAGAGAGACAAAAATGGGAGAGGAACAGACAGCCAACTTCATTCAGCTGTTACAGAAGAGGCTGAGAAACCAGAGATGGAGATCTGTCCCCATCTCTGTGGCCTCAGGCGTGTAATTTAATCCCTCCTACTTCTCTGCTGGATAGTTCACCCAGTAGAGGCCCAGTAAGTAGCATGAGTCTGCACAGCAGCTATCACAAATTGCCCTGATTTCATATAATCATCTTAAGATATATCTAAAATGTGCATCTAACTGTGCAACCAGTCCTGAACATATTGTGGCTTTTCCTACCCATGTGCCCAGGATAAATTCAAAATATGTTTTATCACTCATAAAATTATCATAATGCTCACATCTCTACTCAAAATAACCGTACATGAGACATTCTGATATTTATTCTCCTCAGTTTCCAATTTTCATTCTAGATTTCTCTATGTACTTCCTAAACCTTTACACAACTTCAAAAAAGAAAAGTCTACATTTAAAATAAATAATAATAACAGCAGCAACAACAAAGGATTGTTGATAGTTTCAGGAAGAGATATGTATACTCCAATTTTATTTTTTTGTATGCCCCATTTTTTATTTTTTGCCTGTAAAATTCAATGTTTATTAGAATAGGGAAAATGCTGAGTTAGACTGTCTGTGAGATCCTCTCTTGTGTAGCATCCTAGGGTAAGTACTAGGTGATAAAGATTTACATGTGGAGTTTCATTCTAGTGTAAGGATGCTATTTCTTTAAGAAATCTGAATCCAATAAATCATGAGATTGGTTTAAAAAATATGAGGCTAAAAGAAAGCAATACATTTTGGTGCACTTTCACTTTTTTTTTTTTCCTAAGAGGTGCTCAGGTAACATTTTTAATCTTTTCTCTGAAACTGTAAAGGCCAGAAAGCTATACTCAAAAGAGTGAAATCCGAGCTTTTCGCCTCTTAAAACATCTCTGGGATTTGGATTTTAAGAAACATCAGTAGAGAACAAGACTTAGGACAAAACCATGAGAGTTTGCCAGGCTGCCTGTGCTCAGCCAGCCTGTTTTTTGTAGAAGTCATCTGGCAGAGTAAGCACTGCTGAAAGAGCTAAATAAAATAGTATGAGAACACTGAAGGCATAAAGATGGAAACATGGGAATGTGGGGGGTGGGGTGTTTCTGAGTTAAGCACTTGCTAGGAGAGGCTAATGGGAAGTAATGAGAAGGAAAGTGGGGGAGCAGAGCAAAAATTGTAGAATGAGTGAACCGACTCTTGTTAAGTTTATGGCCAATTAATGTTTGCCATACTTGGGAATCAAAAGTTTAGCAAGGGTTTCTCTATATTAAAGGCAGTTCTTTGAACAATAGAGCCCTTTTTCTGCAATTCACAGCTGTCAGAGATCATTTCACTCCCTATATAATTCAAAAAAGTGATGCCTTTAATTGGCAGCATAAACACTGTTGGGCTAGTGTGTACTGAACTTGATTTAGATGCTCAGTGTATGGCAGTTTGCATCTGTCAGGATTTGTAAGGAAAAGCTGCATAAATAATCCTAGACTCACATTTGAAAACCAGGAAGAAAAAGCAGGATTCCAAAATGTCACATACACTGGCTTTAAAATGACATGAGCCAGGAAAGCAAGAGTTAAAGGTGAAACTCTATGCCTTTTACAATGGTCACTTCCCATGTGAAGCGCCCTACACATAGCAGGGCTAGCATAAGGTGGAATTGCACCTTAACCCTGCATTTCCTGCTCTTTTGGAGTTTATTTTGCCTTTAATATTTTAACACAGTCTAAGTTAAATTTACTAATTGGGTTGCCTTTTTACTTATTTGTTTGATTTTACTACTTCCCATGAAACAATCCAGTTATCAGTTCAGAAGCACAGGCTCCTGTGTTACTCCTCTCATGCTATTTTGAATTCTATCTATTTAACATCCAAGTGAAGCCAGAGGACTATCTAGCCCATTCAGTCCATGAGGACTTCACAACACAGGTTCAAAACTCAATTATTACAAGACCATGGAGTGGTTGAACATTGCAAGTTGCATCTGCAAGTAGCCCCTTCTCCAGGTGAGGTTCACTTGACATCACTTGACAATTCACTTGACAGAATTTGGAACTCAACAAACTGTTAAACACCAAGAATGCCATGAACTCCCTGAGGGAGAAAACTAGGTTTTACACGAGCTATTATGCATAAAACAAGCTATATTTTAGTTAGAAGGGCATCTTTAAAACTAGCAGTGACATTTAATTTAAGGAACAAATATTTGTAGTTTATTCTTTCTTCTCTGTTGCTGTGGTATTGTGTCATAGTCACCATTCGTTCCTTTGGCATAGATCAGTAAGTCAAGGTAAAAGTCCACTGAACAAAGCCAATTTACCTTACAGGATAAACTCATTTGTTAATCCAACAAAACCATTGTTGCTTTTGTAAGCTGTAAGTATAGCCTATCAAAATCAAAATAGTCAGCAATGGGTTTGGGGCTTGTGTCTTCTCTAGTTCACATTTTTGTCTTTTTCTCCTCTGGTTCATCAACTTGCAGTATCACTACTTTGCTGCAGTTTGTTCCCAAAATAAGTCTGTCAGCTGGTTGTAACCCCACCACCTCCTTTTACCTCATTTCTGCAAAGCATGATACCCTAAAGAACACATGAGGAACACATTTTTAGCACATTTTTTACATTTTTATTTTTCCTCACTATGGTGACAGAAGTTAATAAAAATCTGATAAAACTCGGATAAAATAGGATATTGGGAAATACGGCTCTCCTAAAGAGAGTTTTGTCTATGGAAATAGATCGGCTTTGGCTTTGTTATCTGAGAATAGCATTTAGAGCAGAAACACCGCATATCTTTTAGAAACAGTGATTCTAGCTGCAGTGTCAGCTTCTTTACTGAATAAAATTTTAGCTCCTTCTCCAGGAACTCACAGTTCAGAGACAGAGAGAGGTCATCAGTGAGCAGTGAAGGGAGGGTCTGTACAACACAACAAAGTTTTTGACAAAGCACTAAATGATTCCAAGAGACAGCCAAAAATGAGTGGGTGGGGACTTAGTACAAGTAAGAATTAGGTTTGGGAAGGTTTCATGATGCACAGGAGCCACAAAGAAGAAAACATGGAGATGCCTGCTGAATGGGTGAAACAGTGAAACATGGGGATAGGTGAATGAAGGTAAAGGAGACAAAAAGATTATTACAGATCATAGAACAAGGTGTTACAGGAAAGGATATGATGTCCAGAGGCTGAAATATTGAAAGACTCAAAACTTGCATTGTTGGACAAATATAATCTTGTTAGTAACTTTGGAAGAGTATGTGGAAAGTCAGCCTAATGATATCATTATTTTAGGCACTGGAAGGTCTAAGAGGACAGTAATAGGACAAATACTCTGTGCAGAGGACAGAATGGCTCAAAACATTTGTCTTGTGCTTAATATATGTTGGGTCTCTTCTGCCTTTTACTCACTTTGCAAGGATCATGCATAACAGATACACTGTGCCACCATAGCAGTGCTATATCCAAGTGTCTTTATATATAACTTTTGGAAAAGCCCATACTATTTTAGTCTAAGTCTTCCTCATGAAGCAGCACCAAATACAGCCAAACACCAATGTATATCCTGAGACCAAATGTTTGGGGAAACAAACAAACAAACAAACAAAAAAAAAAAAAAAAAAAAAAAAAAAAAAAGCTCAAATATAATCTAGGAAAAACTGTCTGAATATGATAAATTTATAATTATACTAATACACAAATAATAAAATATATTTCAGTATCCAATTTGAATTATCAATTTAAATGGCAATATTTGTTGCAATCTGGCACTGCAATTTGAAGAACATTTCAAGCGTAAACAATTATTTGAATCTAACTTGAAAGGGGGACATGAGGTAGGAAACACTGTCCCCTTCTTTAGTTATACTGATTTCACACTCATCTCTGCAGCCTTCCTTATGTCTGCAATTTACATTGGCATGACAGCCCAGTCAGTAAGTGTTCAACCACACCTGGAAGTATCAGTTGCGAGCACAATTCATGGCCTTTTAAAATATAACCTGTACCCATGGGCAGTAATGAGGCATTCGTTGTCTACGGGCACATTCCTGACATTAGGCCATCATGCTGTTTTACAGGGAAGAGTCAGTATTGTGCCATGTGAGTGGCAAACTCCTGGCAGTTATGGAGCTTCTCCTTCAAAAATAAAAATGTTTTCCTGAAAGTGAGACATGTTCAAATTTGGACAGGTTCATAACACAGTTCTAGCCATTTACTAGTTGGAGAGGATTGTACCCTTTAAATCAAGTGATGTTTTCAATGAGTTGATCACCTGAGGAAGTGGACTGAACACTGGATCCTTTGTCCACCCAGAAGTGCAGTGTACAGTTACCTGAACCCAGAGCCCATTAACTGGGGTAGGAGATGCGTATCGGCTCAGCCTCCCCAAAGCTCTAAACACCTCCTGACAGCTGTCAAACATTTGCACAATTCAGAAGGGGTGTTCAGCATCTCACAGGAGCAAGCAACAGGAGTCCACTCTTGATCCCCAGAAAGTAAAATGGAAAGTTCGCTTGCCTTTAGAAGGATCTAAAGTTGGTATAAAAATGTGGATGTACTGGTAATCACTTTTCAAAAGAAAGTGAGTTCATTTAGACCTACCTATACAAAGTGAAGTCAAGCTAACTGCATCTGCATAGTCCTCACAAGGGAACTCAGAACAATGCTGCTCTTGCAAGCTGATCAGCCTCACTGCACCTTTATCCTGGTGTGAAATATGGGAGAACTTTATTATGCCTTATAGCCCGTGCTCTCAATTACACTGAGGTCAGTTCATAACAGTCCCGTTGTTATCAATAACAGTCCAGATTTCTAAGGGTGAGACAGGGAGCAGCATGGGACTTATGCCTGAGGAAGTTTTATGATCTTATTGTTTTGTACTTTCTAGTGTCAAGAGTGACAGAGGCAGATTCCTGGAATGATTGCACAGGTGGTGTTAAATAGCCATTAGCAGACTACAGGCATGGCTTAAAAGTGATTACTTGTTCAAAGGAGGGGTTTCAAAATAAATAACTGTCAAGGAAGTATTACACCTTGTGTGCAAAAGAGGAATGTGACGGAAAAAAAAAATCAGCCTTAGTATGTATTTCATTATAGCGTGCATAAAAAGAATTAGCAATACCTTCACAGCACAGTTTTGCAGCTACAAGGATTCTTCTTTGCCACACTAGCTCTCTTTCCCTAATTTCTTAGCAGCAATATACATAAAACATCTGGCTATATTTTTTAATTTTTCTGTCTAACAGGTCAGTGAATTCCCTGGTTCCTGTGCTAAAGAACTGCAGAAGTCTTCAGTTTGCTCTGGCTCTGGCACCCAAGCAACCTGTATCACAATGACACGATGGAAAAAAAGCCTTGAAAAAATGTCTGACTCCCTAACAGCTTGTACTGTGTCTCATTTGGCAACTTTCATTCCCACACCCACTGTATCAAACAGGTGGAATCATGCTGAAGAGCAGCTTGGCTTTGATGGGGATAAATAAACCTTTCTCACAACACTGAAGGCTTCCTAAACAAAGGATTAGGAACAAGTGGAAAGGAAATGAAGTCTTGTGCTGCCACTCATCATTCTTGCCAATGGAAAAAAGAGAGTTGGCTTACTTAGCTAAGCTTCTTGTTGCATGTAATTTTCTTAAATCTGATTAGGATCATTTAGGCTTTTCTAATTACAGCAATCTCAGAAGGCTGTGCCCACTACCTGTTTACCTATGAGCTTTCTTCTCTCCTTTTACCCCCTCCATGGAATAAAAAAATAAAAAAATAAAAAAAAATAAAAAAAGCTCTAGTATGGTTAAAAAAAATAAACAAATAAATTTACATCCATAAGAACAGTCAGCATGAGGTTGTGTTACAGAATTGTGTGTGTAGACACCTTGCTGCCAGTTGTCAGCCCAGCCCCCTGGGCTGTAGCCTCGGAGGAAGCAGGCCACTCATTAACCCCAAATCTCAATCTCAGTCAACTGGGATCCTAATGACAGTGAAGCCAACAGAGCTAATACTGGGCATTTTGAATCCAAGGGTGCCTTAGGCTTTGCTTAAGCTTCACAGAGTTGGGCTTTATTTGCTTTTGTCACTGGACAAGATAATTTTAGTGGTGTTAGTCTGTTATAATGCATTTCTGAGTCAGCGGTGTTAGTCTGTTATAATGCATTTCTGAGTCAGCAGTTTCCAAACGTAGCTTTGTTTCTCCCCTGTTTGATCCATGTTCCCTGGCTTCAGAAAGATGACTCTTTTCTGCTTTCAGGAACGGCACTTGATGAAAACATGAAGCTCCCCAAATCTTTCTCTTCTTTAAGTGCACAAATATTAAAGATACATCTGCAGCTTGGCATGGGAAGAAGGTACACAACTGTGGTATAGATCCACTTAGGAATAACAAAATCCTGTGCAAGGAGAAAGTGCATGTTTTGCTCTTAAATCTGTTTTTAATCAAAGGATGCCTTACCGTTTCAGATGAAAAGGGCTGATAGAATATCCTGTGTCCTCCTTCTCTTCTGGCAGCTGCATCAGAGAGGATTTGGAATTTGATAAGGAATTTAGCTAAATGCTATATTATGTCAGTGTTTTTTTCATATGTAAGGGTTTTTTATTTTTTTTTACATGTGAGATTTTGTTTTTGCAAAACTGTGATCTGGTATTTTATGGATCAGAAGGAGAATACAGTTTGAGGGCATGATTCAGCACTTTCTCAGTCTTTCTCAGACACCACTGTCCCAGCATGGTGTTATTTCCAGGAAGTAGCATGGTACATACAGCAGGGAGCATTTTTCAAGCAACAAATTAAATCAAGGCTATTCATTGCAGTTAAAATGCTACTAAATACACCCACAGAGTGCTCATAGTAAAGTTCATGCTTGATAAAAAGCATAAATAATTATGCCTGTTAAATATTAAAAGGTCGTGTTTTTGGTAATGAAAGGAAAATAGAAAAAAATGGAATCTTAATGACTTCTCTGTACACAATAAAATGTCTTTCAGTGGTCAGTTTGAATACAAAGTCCATCAGAGTCATGGCATCTCTGCTGTGCGCTACTGAACTGAGGTGATTGACCAAGGGCACTCATCTGGCTGTGGTAACTGATACTCACTACTTACTTACTACTTACTTACTTACTACTCACTTATGAAGTCACATGGAACAGCTGGGCCTAGTCACCTCTGCTTTCCATGGGCAGCCACACCAAAAGGACAAGTTTCCAGACATTCAAGGAAGAGGATGGGTTTGGTCTGTGCTGCTCTTCAAGACATTATTCTGGTGTGCAGGAGGCAGCAATACAAAGTTCAGGCATTGCAAAAGCTATAGAATCATAGAATCATAGAATATCCTGAGTTGGAAGGGACCCTTAAGGATCATCAAGTCCAACTCTTGACACCGCACAGGTCTACCCAAAAGTTCAGACCATGTGACTAAGTGCACAGTCCAATCTCTTCTTAAATTCAGTCAGGCTCGGTGCAGTGACCACTTCCCTGGGGAGCCTGTTCCAGTGTGCAACCACCCTCTCTGTGAAGAACCCCCTCCTGATATCAAGCCTAAACTTCCGCTGCCTCAGCTTAACCCCGTTCCCACGGGTCCTGTCGCTGGTGTTAATGGAGAAAAGGTCTCCTGCCTCTCGACACACCCTTACGAGGAAGTTGTAGACTGCAATGAGGTCTCCCCTCAGCCTCCTCTTCTCCAGGCTGAACAGGCCCAGTGCCCTCAGCCGTTCCTCGTACGTCTTCCCCTCCAGGCCTTTCACCATCTTCGTAGCCCTCCTCTGGGCACTCTCCAACAGTTTCATGTCCTTTTTATACTGTGGTGCCCAGAACTGCACACAGTACTCGAGGTGAGGCCACACCAGCGCAGAGCAGAGCAGGACAATCACCTCCCTTGACCTACTAGCAATGCCGTGCTTGATGCACCCCAGGACACGGTTGGCCCTCCTGGCTGCCAGGGCACACTGCCGGCTCATAATCAACTTGCTGTCTACCACGACTCCCAGATCCCTCTCTTTTAGGCTGCTCTCCAGCGTCTCATCGCCCAGTCTGTACGTGCAGCCAGGGTTTCCCCGTCCCAGGTGCAGGACCCGGCACTTGCTCTTATTGAACTTCATGCGGTTGGCGATCGCCCAGCTCTCCAACCTATCCAGATCCCTCTGCAAGGCCTTTCCACCCTCAACAGAGTCCACAACTCCTCCAAGTTTGGTGTCATCAGCAAACTTGCTCAAAATACCTTCTATTCCTACATCCAGATCGTTTATAAAAATATTGAAAAGTACCGGCCCTAAAATGGAGCCTTGAGGGACCCCACTGGTGACCGCCCGCCAGCCTGACGCAGCCCCATTCACCATAACCCTTTGGGCCCTGCCCGTTAGCCAATTGCTCACCCATCGTATGATGTTTTTATTTAGCTGTATGGTGGACATTTTGTCCAGTAGGATCCTATGGGAAACCGTGATGATGCTATGCTAGCATCATCTGAGTCTGAACTAGGCAGGAAGATGATGGGGCTTCAGTGTTTCTGAAAGTCACAATTAGCACTGAGATGCAGAGGATTAGGGTGCTCCAGAGCCAGCTATATTCTCTCTTCCTCTGTTTACAAAGTCAGGATGGTTTTGCAGTCAGAAAAAAAAAAAAAAAAAGAAAAAAAAAAAAAAGGTATGGTGCCATTTGCTAAAGTCCTTTCTCTTTCCAGTGCCAAGTGCCATGGTAACCCAGCTGGCATCCCCTCTGTCATATTGCAGCAGTGCACATGCAGACACTCCTATGAGTGCACAAAGAAAGGTCAGAGACCCCACAGCTGCTTTCTCCATGCGTAGAGAGCTAGCAATCAACCACACAATCCTGATGCTGCGTGCCACGTGGAAGCACAGAAAGACATTTGTTTTCTCACCAGAAGGTTCGTCTTATGCTTCTTGCTGTGGGCAATACCGTGGTCCAGATTTCCAGGAATGTCTTCCTGCAGTATTGACTGGGATTAACTGCCCCTGTGTGGTCAACTGGCTTGTGGCATAACTTTGGTAAGAAATGTTAATTTATTTTCTGGTTTTAGCATTCATGTCCAGAATGACAGGAAAGGGTCTTTCAAGCAATATCAGGTACTTCTCAGCTTTCTATTATTATCATTTTGAATTTTATCCTTAACTGCTGGTCATCCCTTTTGATATTCAATTTTCATGATTTTTTCAGGTCTCCTTCAGTCCCACCATCACCCTTATTCCAACCAAGCTCTTGATTCCTGAACATAATTTGCTTAAAAGTGTAAGTTATAGTACTTATTCTGTAATGACTCATTTTACTTTTCCTGCTGCTTCCTGAAATTCAGAGGTCAATAAGGACAAAGAAGCAGTAAATACAAGTAACACCAGTTTGAGGGGAAGTCAGATGTTCCCTTTGTTAAAATAATCTAATGATAACAATATGTTCCTTTCTTACCACAAGACAGAAGATTCCAAGTCTTAAATGAACTCTTTGGTGGCTATCTGACCCCTTGCAGTGGATTTGCTCCTCAGCTAAGGCATAAGTATCAAACTTCTGCAGGAGGGCATGAGAATGTATCCTCACGAAAAAGAGAGTTCCCAATAAGTGATATCATCCTGTCACCCAGATAAGCAAGAGACTCAGAGCATGGCTTTGATGTTGTCAGCTTTGGCTTCATCCCTTTAACCACTTCTGAAGATCCAGCTTCCTCTGGATTGCATTGGACATGGGGTTTGGACCTAAGATTTGGACACCAAATGTTATTTAATTTGGAAGATATTAGACACCACCCTCTATGCAGCACTGGAGGAAAATAGAGTCCAAGAAAAGTTTTCCATGCTGTTCTCAGTAACAGGGACTCCACTGAGGGAGGTCTGTGCAGGTTCCAGGACTTGTGTACAAAATTCAAAGCACTTTTCTGTAGTATCTCTCCAAGACACTCTCCAAGATTCACCTTTTCTCAGAAATGCCTGCATACAGTTAGGCATGCTGGCTGTACAATTCATCCTGTTGCTGTGTGTTTACCAACACACACGTCTTAGAACTATTTTTGAATTCTAGACTCTCTTTCTCTAGCAGAGTGAAATGCTGCTAACACCAAGAATATGTCCTGTGTTCTGTTAGAAAGCTATGGACTTTCTAAAATTTGCATTGTATTTAGACCCTTATTTGAAGAAAGTTTGGATAATGCCGGGAAGTTTAGGATCATAACCAACTGACAGATGTTTTCAGTGGAATTTCAGTGAATTTAATACAAAATTACAAGACACAAAACCGGTAAATATGATCCAAAATATTTGACAAACTGAACCATTCTCATCTTTTAGACATACCTAGTTATTTCTTCATAAATTTTTTCAAAGTTGTCAATTTGCCCAAGTAAAATCCCAATTTGGGAAGCGGTTACAATTTGGGTATGTGAATCTGGGTTAACTGATGAACTTCCAGTGATTTCAGTAGCACTATACCAATCTGTTCCAGCTGAAATATCAACACATGATTTGGAAAGTTCACCAATAAAATTACATGTTAAAGAGAAATAAGTCCAAGCCACAAAGTTTGATCTCTCCTTTCATTGCAGCCTCCTTAAAATATAAATGTGTTTGGACCTTGAAATTTGGCTAATGCCATGATAAAACTGTGGTCCAGCAGCAAACCTCAGATTTGTACTTCTGCAGCATTCACAAGGTGTAGAGCTGGATTTTGGCTCCATCTTACAATTTCAATGTTTCTATGTACTCAGGTTGCACAGTGTGCAGAAGGAGTCATATAAAACAATCTGTGAAAAGCCTGAGCCATTTAAGTGCAAATCCAACGTATTTAAAAGCAGATTGGGACTGATTTTTCTCTCCCTTATCCTGGTTTTACATTGATGCTGTTCCCTTGAATTCAGGGTAGTTCTTTAGGGGTTACATTAGTGTAAGTGAGAATAGAATAAGGCTAATTTACTTAGCTACATACCTTCCCAAAGGACACTTCAAGTTTTAGAGTTTTCTTCTTTTTTTTTTTTTCTTTTTTTTTCCTTTTTTTTCTTTTAATCCTTCCCAAAGCTCAAAACATCCGAGAAGGATGAACAGAGAAAGTTTGTGTAACTGGTGATCTTTCTTTAGATAACTTATCACCAGGACAGTGGGAGTTTTTTATTCCTTCCACCCTGTCAGTAGGAATTGGCTCCAAGACACAAGAGATTAGCCGAGCTTTAATGACAAAGAAACACAAACCAGAAAGAATTAAAAGAAAACAAGAGCTTTTATCCAGATCACATGGATATTAATTTTCTCATTCTTCATTTTTGTTGCAAACCAACCTTTTAGCAACATGTACCAAAGAGGCTATTGAGTGGATCCAATCTGTTGTTCTTTTAGTCACTTTTCAACATTTGCATCCTTGTAATTAGCTTCTCAAAAGTGTTTTTAAAACCACTGGTTTCTTGATAGTCAGAGACAAGTTGTTGCTGTTTTCTCTCTCCACTTTTTTAAGGATGAACCATGAGGCAACAGCATTTTACTGCATCTAGCCCACTGCAGTCAGCAAACATTTGTACAGATGACTAGAGTTAAAATTTCCAGCAATTTCTTAGTTAATCAGACTGTCACTTTTGTGCTCATAGAGATCAGGTAGTGTTTCTGACCACTGCATAATTTAAGTTACTGGAATCCAGTAATTCTCACACCAAAACAATGCATCTGGAAAGGCAGCAGCTCGGAACAGCTGCCGGGCTGCCTCATTAAACAGCCATTTGATGGGAAGCAGCCAGCCGGATCCTAGCACTCACCCTGGCAGCAGTGGGAGCTTTGCATAGCAATAGGACTAGAGCTCAGAAACCTTCCAGGAACATTAAGTTAAGAAGCAGAAGTCACCTTAGAACAAGTGCCTTGCTGTTTGATGGTCTGACGTTGCTGAGCTGTCCTGAGGGAATGTCAGTGATATCTCCAAACCATGCGTGAAAGTTAGGAAATGCTTGTGGACTCTGAAACTTGAGCTAGTAAACACAAATGACTCCATCAATTTAAATGCCATTGTCCAGTCAGGAAAAAGATTCATACAGTATGACATGACTAGGCATTACCACATGTTCTCTTTCAAAAATAAAAATTAAAAATTAAAAAAAAAAATAAAGGAAAAACACAGATTTCAAACATTGAAAAATCCCTGGCAGTAGTTTCCAAATCATGAGGGTAAGAATCACACATAGGAGTTATCGGTTAAGTAGTACTAACTAATAAATAATTATCAAGACTCAGAATGCATATAAACAGTTAAGCATCCATTAGTCTTCCTCAGCATTTGTTGGCTGTTGCTTACACTATTTTTCCTGAAAATATACTTTCCTGATCATCATTCAGCTCAGGTAGGACATAAAGATTGTGTTCCCGATAGAGTAACGAATAGTTGAGGGAAGCCCTGAAGGAGCCTTCAGAAACTGAAGAGCAGCTTTCCCCATCTCCCAGCAGAGGCAGACTTTCCACAGCACAGGTGACACCCAGAGTTTGCGGAGCACTTGCACAGCTCCAGGAAGACCAGTTCACACTCATACAAGTCACAATGCAAATTTCCAGTCGTTGTGAATTTAACTGTCTTCCTTTCGTGTCTGGCAAGACCCGTCTCTGCACACATAAGCAATTTTAGGAGTGACTAGTGGGGAAGGTTAACTCCCAAAGCTTCTTTGAGATGGGCGGCCTGAACTGTGGCTTTTTGTGGGAGGTGAGCTCCCAGTCACGCACAATAGTGTACAATGTGTAACTGAGACCACCACACCAAAAAGGAAAGGCCCCAAACCTCTGAACCCAAAGAACAACTACTTTGCAAATGAGAGACAAAATGTTTCTGCATAGACGCTGCAGTGGAGAGGAACAAAAACTTACTGCTGTCTCAATCTTTTGTGTTAGGCAAGAAATGACAGAACAAAAAACTATGTAAAATTATCCTCTGGACCATCTGGATGAGTACCCACAACCACTACTAGCAAACAAATATCTTTGTGGTTAAAGATAAGAAATGTGTCCCTGGGATGGTGCCAGAGTATTCACGTCTGCCTACAGCTATGGACAGGACAGGGACCTGGTGCCTCATGGGGACAGACCATCACCACTCTTCTCAGGGGCAGCACAGCCCCACTGAGCTCAGCACCATCGATCCATGCATCTCACAGTCTGGAAAGTGCTGCGGAGATCTTGAAGAACACAACATTTCAATCCATGAGATTATTTAAGCTATTTTTTCATTCCCTCGCTAACAACTGTCTCAGCCATCAAGGCATTTTGGAGGTTAATTATAAGTGTAAGAAAGCACTTTAATTGGTTGCAAAGGTCCGAACACTCAAGGGATAAAACACACTATTCATTCCAGGAACATTTTAGCAACTGTTGACTGGTAGAGAGTAAACAGATTTCAAAAAGTGTCAGCATGCCATACCACTGCATGCCATTCCAAGATGAACATTGTTCCTAAATATATTTCCTGTGAGTGGAGGAGGAAAACAAATCTAATTTTAAAGAAATAAAATCAAACCAGATGTGCACAAGTGAATGTTTTCTGTTTTGTTGTTGTTGTTGTTTGTTTGTTTGTTCGTTCATTTCCAGTAAAGATTTTTCTTTACTTTAGAAGTACCATGTTAATAAGTGTGATTTGAGAGCTGGCATGGCATTTGTTACCTCCCTGTTTAGCAACCCTTCTGTCCTTTGTCACTGCCCCATTTGCCAGTTTCTCAGAACATATAACTGAGCGTAGGAATGCAGCAAATACTTAAAACTGATGAAGGCCTTTTAGACTTATCAAAACCACTTGTGCTTTCATGATTGTGCAAGGTGTGATGCTGAGCTTTGGCATATTATGAAAAATAGCTGACAGTACACATAACTCATTAGACTATTGCCAAGAAACATATGCTAAAAGTACTTTACATTGAAGGCCCTCTGTCTTCTCAGCTTACTGCTGGTAGACACTTCTGCAGTGTTTTTACCTGGAATTAAAACTCCTGATTGACAGATCTCATGTGTTCTAATGGTCAATGCCATTACACATGCTGCTCGATCACATGCAGTACAGAAATATGAATGACATATTCATGCATATTCATTCAGCTCTTCAGAAAGTATTATTGCTGCTCCCTGATTGGAAAACAAAGACTTCTTTTAAACAGGAAAAAAGTTTTAGGTAAGTGTGAATTTTGTGCAAATTCCTTTTTTCCCACAGGTGTTAACAAGCATGTCAGCTCTTGCAGGTGTTGTCCTCTTTCCTTGCTACTCACCTCCTTCAGACAGGCTTTGAGAGTAGGGTACTGTGATGCTGAGAGTGCTTTTCCCAGGGGAGAATTTAGTTGAATTTCAGACAGCCAGAGACTGGTCAAATTGGACCACATGACAGAAAGAGGGAATTTCCAGATGGTAGCACAGAAGCAGGAATAGCCCTGCTTTAAAAAAAAAAAAAAAAAAAAAAAAAAAAAAGCAGAGTAAAAAAAATAAGTCCACTGTTGCTGAGTACTCCTTAAGAGCTATATAATACTTGTTTGTGATGTGTTCTTCTTTTCTGCAGGACAGGTCACACAATCTCAGTGCAGACATGTGAGCACGCACGCTCACACACCTCTGTTACTCTGTGCATCCACTCTTAGCAGTCACCCATACAAATGATCACTTGTACTGAAAAGACATCTGTGAGTTGTAATTTTGTACACACTCATGGCAATTACGTGCAAATTACAGAAATGAACATTTATGAAATTTTGACTCTCCGTACTAAAGTTAGAGATCAAGCTGTGACCGTGGAATACAGAAATTCTGATTTAGGCCATTCTTGTCTCTAGTAACAACAGGTAAGGAAGAAATGTTTCTGATGGTGTTATGTTGACATTCTGATTAGTGTTATACTAGGAAGAAAGATCAGGAATTTTTTGGCATGGCAGCACTGTAATAGGTAGAGACGGGAATGCCAGAGGACAGTTAGCACAAGTCCGTACTTCTTTAAAGTAAGAAGAGCAGCCCCTAATAAAACATATGGCAACAATAAAGGTGCTGATACCATAGTCATTAGACAAAAGGTCAAGGATCCATCAGCAGCTGCCACTGCAGAAAGCGGCAGGGCTGGTAGCTGTGGGTACAGCAACCCTGGAGAGCCCTGTAAATAGCACAGAGCATCTGGTAAGAAGCAGGCTTTGCAGCTTCTAATCCCACCTCCCATGATGGATAACATAACCTTGCTATTGATTAATGCTTGCCAGGGCTTGGCTCATGTCAGGTGGCAATGGATCAATAGCTTTCTAGCTTTTAATGTGGCAGCTAAACTCCTCCTCAGGATTTGCACATAGAGCCACTAGAAACAAGTTCCTGTTCCTGTGCTCTTGTATTATTCCTTTTGACGGGTATGTTACCAAGTCCTGACCTCCATTGTGTCTTTAATTACAGATGGCAGGATACAATTCCTTGCTGTTAGACAGGCAGCATACTGTAGCTATTTAATGATCACTTTGCCCTGCCCAGGCTTTTCACTCTAGCACACAAGAGGTACCTACACTGAGCCAGAAGCTCATTTCTCCCTTCCCACCCCTTTCACTCTCCTCTCACTCCCACCAGATTGCACAATTTAAGATGAGGAAGCAAGCTGTTATCCCTCCACGAACAAACAAATAAAACTTAATTCAAGCCTGCAGCTATTGATGGTGGGAGGCACTGGACACTGGCAACTTTCTTCACCTGTCTAGCAAATGAGTGTAAGAGCAAGCAGAGAAACAACAATAACTTCCTTAAAAGGAAAACTATACAAACCGACAACAAAGAGTTAAGCAAATTTGCATTACTGTACTTATGTGCAAGCCTAGTGTGACTGCAGGCCGCCCCCGAGCTGTGCTTGGGTGGTCCTCTACAAATTCGTATGCAGCAATCTATTAGTGGTATCTAGCAGTGATTTATGCAGCTGTCAAGCTGCCTTCATCAGTACAAGTGAATTGTGGGCACCATCAACTAATGCGGACTCCTTCGTAGTGTCTAAAGTAAACGAGGGCCAAATTAAAAGAAAAACAGCCCAAGGTACCACCCACTCATCTTCTCAGTTCTTTAATGACAAGTTCCCTCTACAGAAAAAACATACAGCTGCTCATATGAGACCACACTTACAGAGCCCCCACTGTCTAATCACAGACAGCCTGTGAAAGTCAGCTTTCAGGGCCTTGGTTGGAGCAAGGAGAACAGGAAAAGTTGGCAGAGTTCCACCAAAAACTAAAAGAGTATTGATGGCAAATAAAATTGACACAGGACCAAATCAGTTAGTTTTCATAATAAATACTGATGCATTATTTTGTCAGGGAATAATATGAAACATCTGATGATGATATAATACACCCTTGTAGTGAGTGCCTGTGTCTTTGTTTTCAATAGGAACCAGTGCTAAAACATGTCTTGGTCCTGCCACAGATGCTAGTCCGAGACAGAGGCTGATCCAACCCAACAAACAGGGTTTTGCCACTTTGGGTGAGCAACGCACTGGTGCTTTCCAAACCATTCGGGGCAGAGCAGCATCCCTGAGTCAAGCATGGGCAAAATGACTAGCTCATGTGAAAATGGAGTGAGAAATGCTTCTTGCCCCAAATTCTGTCAATGAACAAATGGATCAGAAAAGCAGGCATAGGCACACATGCACTCACACTTCTTGGAAAAGATGCTTACCTTTGTCTCCAAACTGAGAAAAGAGATCAGTACCTCAACCACCCTGAGGCATAATTAATCTTCACTGATGTTGAAGTAAACAAAAATAAAATTTTCTGCATAATGTAACAGCCTTTCTTCATTATTATAGATAAACTTTTAAGAGCTTTACTTTCTCTTTAGCAAGCAGAATATAAGGAGCTTATGATAATACGGTCTGCCTATGGTTCAGTCTTACAGATTACTCTCTCAGTGTTGCACTTGTTAAGGCAGACTCAAGGAACTACTCATGGAAATTGGCAGGACAAAGGACAGTCCCTAACCAAAATGGCCAAAACAACCCCGTACTGTACAGAATTATCCTGGTCTAGACAATCTGGCCAAAGAGTGATCTATGCCTGACCAAAGTTCATCGATTCCCAATGATTCCAACTGGGCCTTCAGCAGATTTTAGCACCTCTCAAACCACAGATTCTTAAGACACCACTCACTCAGAATTCAAACATGCACTGGACTGACAGCAGAGAGGAAGTATGTCATATATTGGTGCTTTTGCAACTGCCCTCCCAAGGCAGTTGGCATGACAAGGACCAGCACAGGACACTGAAAAGAGGAAAACAGAGCTTGAACCAAAGTCCAGTGCTAGACAGATGATAACAGAAGGAGACAGTTGTCTTCACACAATTTTCACCAGCACTTAAACGCCTGTGCTGTCAGAAGCAGGAGGTAGATACAAATTAGGAAATCCTTAATTTTCTTAATTTTCATGTCATGATTTTAAGTGTTTTGTGCCTCTCACATTCAGACTACAAGAATTTTTGCTGACAAGTACAAATGACCTTAAAAGGTTTATACCCAGTGCTAATACTCCGTTCTTTGGGACATTCTCTTTATCTCTGGCACTGAACATGGTGTGAACAGCTGCAGGGGCTGTAATGGTGATTGTGGCCAGCTTTCTCTTTTGTGATTCCCCTCTTCTTTTCATTATTGTTCAGTCCTGAATTACTGAGCTTTGTCCTAGGCTGAAAATTGCAAGTATTTCTCTTCTCTCCCTGACGGGTCTCAGACATAACAGCACAAAAGAAATCTCCAAGCCATCCTAATTTTAGAAGGCGCTCATTTGCTGGACAGTTCCCCAGTGACCCAACACAGAGAGCAAAAAGGAGCTGGAAAAGGCACTTTCTGCTGTTTTAAAGCAGGCAAGAAGCACTGAAAGGTCCCTTCTTAGTGCATTTAGTGTGCTGCTGGAGAGGGAGGGGGACGGAGGCATATGCAAACACCAACAGCCAAAGTATCCCAGAGTGCAGCCCACAATCACCATGTCCTCATTACTGAGACTGAGGGCAAAGCAGAGCAATGGAAAAGGGTTTCTTTGCCATTGAACTTAGACATCAAACCATTCCAATAGAAGAAAAACCAATAGACAGGCCCTTTGTTTTAGCATTAGTTTTGCTTTACTTATTATCAAACGTATTTATTGTGACTCATGAACTGAAGATAGCACACATTGTCCTGCCACAATGGAGAGGGTCTCAGGGTTGGCCAGATGTGGGTGGCTCCTAAATAAAAATAAAGGAAAAGGTATCTGTGAGCTTGGTCTTGCAGGATGATAAGCACTCTGCCTCCAGCTCTGCAAAGGAATACTTAGGAGCATAACTCCAACCAAGTTGTGCTGCCAGTAGCAGAAACTGTGTCTAGTTAGTGATGATGGGTTCTTATTAAGGTTAATGTCTCATGTTCCCATCCAGGATTCCAGCAAAGATGAACTCCTCTCTGAGTGTCTTTTACAGACATCTAAATCATCTTGATAGCACAGTCATACAAAGGACTAATCAAAACAGTAAAACATACTTTCCCCATGGCAAAAATTTGTTGACTTCATTTTGATACACAGGAGCAATTACAGACTAACTAAATGGCTTTCCAGCACATCATTTTTCCATTTTCCAACCACTACTGAGTTTGTAAAGGCTTAGTAAATCAGACCTCAGAAAGAGGAATTTTACTGAAATCAGTCTGGCTTGTGACTGTACTACTGCAGAAGTCAACATAAAAGTGCCAGAGGTGCCACAGAACCCTGCTGTGCCTAAGAGACATGTTCTGGGCAGCACCTTCCCACTGCCAGTGACTCCAGCCATCTATAACAAAGAAGAAGAGTGTCATTAAAACCCACACAGTTTTACTATCTCTTGGGACATCCACAAAGGTCCTTTAGTGGAAGAGATGAGAGAATGTAGGTTGCATGGTTTACACAGTTCCACATGTATGTGCATCTGTTTACACGATTTGGCAAGAGAAACTGGGATGACAAATTGCAAGATATAGTGTTCATACCTACCAGATCTGCAATACAGCAGAAATTTAAGGATAGGCCCAGAAACATGACCCACACTATGGAAGATGAAGCCACATATTAACAACATTTTATATTTCTTGGAGAGCTGTTACTTGTCATGATTGTATTTATTCAGGTGTTCATTCTTCCTCATGGAAAGAGAAACAGTTGCCTTACGTAGATGCTACAAGTGCTATAAATTGCAATTTGGTGAGTTTTAAACATATTCTTAAATATCTTGCCAGGTCAGGATCCTGAGAAACATAGATTCAATTTTAAATGACAAGCCAAATCTTTGAGACCAAAGAAAATCATTCAAGTGCTCACGTGTGTGTATGTGTGTGTGAGTGAAGCATGGACTGGAAGTTCATGAATATGCCCACACTGTACAACAGAGATCAACACAGAGATCCCTGAAGTACCTTTGGTGGCTTGATACCCCAGGCCCAAGAAGAGCATAGTTGTGCCAGCTTAGAGCCGTGCCTGTGCTCCTCAACCCTGCTACAAGGTTTGACAGTTTAGCTTGGGTGTCAGACTGTGACAAGGTATTAATACTGCATGCAAGACAGTACAAGGTTCAATCACGTTTGGAAGAAGTTCACAGAACTTCACCATGGCTCTGCACTGGGTCCTGCGATAGACAGCACTCACACCTGTGTCATATGCAGCAGTACATATCTCCCAACCAGTAACATCCATGTTAGAGCCCAGAAAGAGGAAAGTAATTGCTAGAGACAGAATGAAACTAGGAGACCACCTGAAATCTCACCTGAACATTAAACAGTACCAATGGTCCAGAGGCAGATATGATCAGGTTGATGCAGTCACAAAAAGTAAATGGACTTATATAGGAAGATGCACTAGAAGGACCTTAATCAGATGGAGATGTCCAAAAGAAAAGAATTTTCAAGAAATGTGTTAAATAAAAAGATAAAATAAAATAAAATAAAATAAAATAAAATAAAATAAAATAAAATAAAATAAAATAAAATAAAATAAAATAAAATAAAATAAAATAAAATAAAATAAAATAAAATAAAATAAAAAGAAGAAGAAAAAAAAAAGGAGGGGGGAGAAGAAAAAAAAAAAAGGAACAGAATTTAGAGCACAGAGGTAAAGTATTACTCTTGGAAAGAAGACTTTAGCGACAAAAGCAGATATAATGGCTGAAAGTCTAAAGCACCATGTTGAAAAGATCAAATTCAGCAAGAGCAAAAGGAAAGGAGGAATGAAGAGGGTTGAATTCAGTATGAAGTATGTTTTCAGGGGACAGAGAAAGACGCCTAATGAGAAAAGTAAGGCCAGAAAAGTTTGTCAAAGTTTCCACACCAAACAATTTGTTCAGCCAGCAGAACTGTAAATCAGAGACTATTTTATTTTTGGCACAGATATAAATGAAAACTTCTAGTCAGGAAAGTATTTTTCATTGTGTGCTGTGTAACCTCCCATTAGCAGAGGCATGTTATATCCAGAGCTAAAAACCTGTCTAGAATGTTCTGTAAAACAGTCTAATTTTACCCATAATCTCCTAGCAGCTCTATCAATATCTCATCTTCCCCAGCTTCTCTTGCTTGTGTTTGTTTCCCACAACATCATACTCAAATGGGACAAGAGGTTCTGGAGTCTTTCCAGTAAATGAGGTCCATAAAAATATATTTCGCATGACTTAAAAATGGTTTGCACTGTCCCACTAAAAGCAGGCATGCAGATAGATGATTTAATCTGTTAAAAGGGCAGAAATAAGCTTGGACTTGTGAATTTGCATCTGAATACAGAATAGTTTCTTCTAAGAACTAATTGTACTTCTAAAGGCATATAAAATGAAAAGAGGCTCCCATGAAACAGTTTTATGAGTGGATTCCAGAGCAGCAGCAGGATGAGAATACCAAAAATAGTCAGGGCTCCAAGTACTTTGTTAAAAAGCATTTTAACTCTTCAATATGTTTATTATTTGCACCACACAACACTCTCATGAAATAAACAGGCAACCCTTAATTTAAAACGTTTTTCTTATTGGAGCAGCTACAGTAGCTCTCATCCATGTAAATATATGCACATATATTTCTCCAACAGCACTATGCAATGGAAATGTTGTCACTTTTGACAACACAGGAGATTTGGATTCAACTCCATATTTCTTCACATACTCACAACACTGTCATGTGTACTTCGTGACTCCTACTCACAAGGACTTAAAACAGGACTTGGGGTACTCATACTGACACACTAACCACAAGGTAGATAGAACTACCCCTGCCACAGTCTCCCTTGCAGTCTGTCTCAGGCATTTTCAGAGAGATTGATACACAGCCCTCAATCTCAGACGTGCCACCTAGCAGGAGCTCAGTCCCCCAGCAACTGTAATAGCAAACAGCTTCTTGGATTGCAGACTCTGCTGCTTCCTTGTCCTGTTGCATGGCGTGTCAGATTTGGTCTCAACCCATCCTCCTATGCCAAGGGTCTTAGCAAATGGGAAACTTGAGAGGCTGGTGCTTACAGGAGTGAGGTTTCATTTCTGTTCCAGCTCCTCACTAGTAATACTGGGAACACTGTTCCACCACCACCACCCAAAGTGGACATGGCAGCTTTCTGGAGTTTCCATAATGCCTGTTAAGATCTCTCATGTAGCTCCTGTGGCACAGAAACACTTTACACCAAAGAGATCCCATCAGTAGTTTGAAGGAGTTGCTAGTATCTTGTTGTAGCTTACCCTAAACAGTCAGCTTCACAACAAGGTCTGTCTCTCTTGCTTTAGTTTCTCAGGAGAGGAACTGTGGAACTGCTTCCCCAACACTAGCAGATAAGTAGATACCACAGTGCCTGAAAAGATTCTGTCACATTGACTGATATAAATGAATAAATAACAGAAAAAAACAGGAATAAAACTTTTCAGTCAGCAAGTTAACATAGTTTTCTCTTGTTGGAGGCCAGTTTAAGCAGTGAAAGAAAATATCTGCTTGTACAAAAAAGGTTTCTGTTCACCTAAGGTATTTAAAAGGACTTTTGCCTAGGCAAACGGGAAATGTTTGGCCACACTGAAGGAGATTTGTCAGGAGGCTTAGGACATACATGTAGAGCAGAAAATGATTGAGACTCTTCCCTGGGTGAAAATCTTTTTAAATCTGAAACACCTCAGGGGAAGTAATGACTGACCCAAAGAAGCACTGGCTTCCTTCCATTCAAGGAGATTATTTCATCCCTTTCCCTGATTTCATAATACCTATGATGGTTGTTTTGTCCAAAGTACACCAAAAGCAACCTCCAAGCTAGTAGGTGGTATCACAGAATCACAGAATGTTTGAGGTTGGAAGGGATCGCTGAAGATCATCTAGTCCAACTCCCCTGCCAAGCAGGATCACCTAGAGCATTATGGCACTGCAGTACAAACATGTTTTCTTGCACTTGGGTGTGCTTTTTACCTGAGTGAATCCTTTCTCTCTCCAGGCAGCAGCTGCATGATCATCCTCAATAGTTGCAGGGACTCATTCAATTGTGTGAAGTAGCAGCTGGCAGGCCTTCCTCAGCCCCTTGTCATGACTGAAGGAAGAAATTGTCTTCAAAATTCAACTTTTTGAACTCTTAGACTTTTTCAACTCTTAGAGAATAAAAGATGACTAATAGGAGATTATTGCCTAGAAATGACAAGGAGAGTTAAAACAGCCTGGATATTAAAAAATAAAAATGAAAAAATAAAAAAAGTAACTCCTGGCTGTCTTTTGACTTAACAAAAGGAGGGGAAAGAATCCTATTTGTAGTTGTTGGTTGGGTAATGTCTGCATATATTACTGGCAATTTACCCTACTTGTCATTTTTAATCACTTCAATTACTAAAGGCTTGGGATAGGAACATTCTACTAAATTTCTACAGTGAGTAACTGCAGAATCAGAGAATGACAGCAAAATCTAGCAAAGTTTGAGGGCTGTTTAGAAACAGCAGTCACCTTCCCAGCCATGTCTCCAGCATCATGCTGGGGCAGTGGGATGCTCCTCTGTCCAGGCAGGGTCTTGGAAACAGGGCTGAGTACACATGGGCATCTCATCATTGCCAGCTGGGGCTCACATTCCTCTGGGTGAAAGGCGGAAAGCTTCAGGAAGAGGATGCAAGCTTGACATTTGGTGGGTGCAGACACAAGTTTCACTTCTGTGAGGTGGAATAGGAGATCACTGAATGCTCATGACCTGCTCTTAAAGACTGATAGTGAATCTTGATGCTCAGTGGAACTTGGAAGTAGGCAGGGACCAAAAATTTATACTAAAACTCTTAAGTTCTATTTGAGGCATTTCAGCTTCTGATGTGGATGTCTATTTTGGGGATGGTTTGAAAAATAAAAAAAAAATGCAGTGTTTACTGCAAATGGATTAAAAACAAGAGCGAAAATAGAATTTGGTTTTAGTCCAGATGAGTATTTTACTATCAATTTTAGTTTCATTTTAACTGTCTGAACAGTCTGTGTCACTAAGTGTTTCTGGTGTAAAGACAGAACGGATTATGAAAGAGAGGAAGTAGGGTATTGGGAAGCCAGTGTAGATGCAGTTAAAGAAATGGTAATACCAGGTCAGCCTTGATGAGTCATTTATTCTATTTTACTCCTCTCTTCTCCAATCTTTCAGGTGCCAATATAATCTCCAGTTTTTCTTTCCTCAGTCCATGTGACTCACTATTATTTACTAACAAGCAGCCATGAAGCCACCTGGCACACCACTGAAAAAGAACCTCATGTCCACCCCTCATCTGAAAACAATCTTTTATCAAAGATATTTCCTTGATATTACAGACATTTTTCCAAATATTCCAGTTATCTGTCTTCATGATGCTAATGAAGCTGAAAAGGTTGCCGTGGACATAAATGCCTCCCAAACATCATGTGGCAATCAAACATTACAGAATGACACAGGCACAGCATGATTGAGACAAAAACAAGCCTTCTGGAGGCTCACCTAGAGCAGGTTGATCAGATCTGTATCTGACATGTGATGAATTTCTACAATGGAGACACCACAACTTCTCTGGGTAATATGTGCCTAAAAAAAAAAAAAAGATTTCCTTCTGTGTTTAAATGGAATCTCTTGCTCTTGAATTGTCCTGTCACCATACACACCTAAGAGCCTGGCACCCATGTTCTTTGCACTCTTCCATCATAGACATGGGTAAGATCCCAAACCCCTACTAAGCCTTCTCTTCTTCAGGCTGAACAGTCACAGCTCTCTCAGCCTGTCCTGGTACAAAGGGTTGCAGTCCATAAATCATCTTCATGGCCCTTTATAGGAGTTGCTCCAGTTTGTCCACATCTCTTTTGTACTGGGAACCTGAGAACAGGGCACAGCTCTCCAGATGTGTCTCACCAGTGCTGAGCAGAAGGGAAGGAATACCTACCTCAACCTGCTGTCAGTACGTTTCCAAGGAAGCTGTTGGCCTTCCTTGTCATGAGGGTGCATCATTGGCTTGTGCTCAGTTTGGTGTCCCCCCTCAAGGTCCTTCTCTGCAGAGTTGCTTTCCAGCCAGTAGAACCTCAGTGTGTGCCTGGGGTTATTCATCCCTGGGGACAGGATTTTACATTTCACTTTGCTGAACTTTGTGAGACTCCTCTTGGCCCATTTCTCCAGCCTGCCTGAGACCTTCTGAACAGCAGCACAACCATATTGTTTGCCTCCTCCGGGTTGTGTCTCATCTTTAAACTGGGTGAGGGTGCACTCTGTCCCAGTGTCCAGGTTACTAGTGATGACATTAATCAGCACTGGTTCAGTATCAGTGCCTGGCATACAGTGCACTACAAGGGGAAGAACTGCAGCTGGATTTCATGCCACTGATCACAACACTTCGAGCCCACAAGTTCAGCCAGGTTTCAGTCCACCTCAGCGTCTTCATATCTAGCCCATACTTGATCGAGTACCCTAAAAAAATGTTATGGGAGACAGCACTCCCATAATTTAGTCTTGCTGAAGACTAAATAAGCAACACCTACTACCAACAAACTACTCCTTTGTCCAATTAGATAGTTACTTAACCGTAGTAAGCTGTCTGTTTGGTGGGGAGGTATTTCCCCTTACTAAGTCCAAGTTGACTACTCCCAGTCATCTTCATGCCCCTAATATATTTGTAAATCATGTTAGCTATTTACATTAAGATTAATTAATTAATAACTAATTATTTAATAACACTAATAGTCAGATATTGGACTATTGTTCATTCAAAGATAACCAGAAACTTCTTGAATCAACAAATTGTATGAAAGAAATCTAAAATTGTCAGATAAGAAGATGACAAAAACTTTTATGAGATTGCTCAGAGAGTCCAGATACTTGCTGTGATTTATGATTTTTATTACATGGTATGTCAAGTCAATATAATTTCCCAAGTTTAGTTCAGTTTCTGTGGATGATCACAAATTTTATTCTAACCTCCATTCTGTATGCTTCTCATGGGTTGTCTGTCCTGGACATTTTCAACTACTTCCTGACTAGTTGCTCAGCTATATCTAGAAGACTGAAAAGTGTCTCTACAGAAATACTGCCTGCAGTAGAGTAAGAAAAGCATTGTGTCTTTAATGATAAGTCTTCAAAACCCTCAGGAAGAAAATATAGTCTAATTCCAAGTCTCCCGTCTCTTGAGAAGTAATCGAGGCAGGCTATTCTATAAAAGGAGATGAGCACTGTCCTTCATTTCCCAATTTAACACTTAAACACAACTATTTTAATATAAAACCATCTCTGCTACTGTCTTTTTTCCAGGCTCCATTCTGGAAGGACGGGTGTTTTTCTGTAAATGCTTAACAAAAATTCACATGCCTTGGGGAACCTTAGGGACTTTTAAAAGTCCCCATTTAGTGGTTTTGCTGTTTGCAGTGAAAGCTGTTTGGCACTGTCATGTTTCAAGTGCCCATGGACATTTATCAATGCATGATGTACATGTTATGTACTGTGGGCACTACGACAATATCAAAGGTAAAGTATTTTTAGGAATGGCAAGATGTCCTGTAGCTTTCAGGAAGCCTCAGGGTCACACCTTTGGAAAGGTCACCTTAGGCTCTAAAATCCATTTTGATATGGTCTGAGATATGTTGTTTTCTGTTCCTGCTACCAACAGGGAGATGCACTTGGATGTAAACAAGCACTTAAACAGGCTGTTAATATGTTCTGTGCTTCTGAATTTCCTCTATCAAACATTTTTTTCCTACCTAAGAAATTATACCTAAGAAAAACAAAGAAATGCTTGGGTAATGCAGGGTCCAAAGGACTTTTTAAAAAACTACATCCACAACATGCAAAGCCTTTTTTCTAAAATAACAGACAACAATAACATTCCACTAGAGGTCCTTTCATATGTTTAAAAGGATCTGGCCCTGCTGCTGGATACTGCACCGGTCACATCTTTCGTGCAAGTCATCCTCCCTGCAAGAGAACAAATCTGGTGCTGATTGTTCTCTGACTGTAACTAGGACAAGTGAATGCTCTGTTTCTTATCAGACCGCTGGTATCTGTTCCTCCTTTCAGAGAGCTTGTCCAGCTGGCCTATGGCTCTCATGGCTCAGCCAAGAGGGTGGGGGGAAGGGGATTAGCCCAATAGTTTCAGTACATTACACACATTCATCAGCCCCTTGACTTCTACACTCAAGTTCTTGCCTTTTATGGCAGACTCGGGGAAAATGATATAATGGTATGCCATACAGCATGTGTACATAGGGAGCTGGGGATATAACTCAGGTTTCTTTACAGGTCTTTTTTCTGCAAACTTTTCTAGGGGAATTTTGAATTTGTAGTCTGAAAAGACATTTCACTACAAAGAAAACTGTATCTCTATCAGAAGCTACATGCTTTGTCAGAGCAAAAGGAAGAACCAAAGGTGTGGGTTACTGAATTAAGCCCTTATCCATATACATGTGCACATGCACAGTCCATAAAATTCTGCTTTTGACATCAGTAGCAAAGTTCTTATTAGTGAATTTTGTGCTAGAGAATGAATTTGCATAGCTGTTATTGTTTCTTGCAACAACAACGAAAAAGAGTGGTTTTTGAATGAAATGATAGTAGAAAGACACCATTGTCTTCATGTGGAGTGTGCTATTGTGAAAGAAACTTGCTAAATTAAATCCTTAGCACTGTTTCCAGTTTTTAATGTGAGTGTGGGGAGGGATGGAAGATTTCTCTTGATACATTCCAACAAGTGTTGAACTTTCTTTTGTGTTATGGAGCTCTGATCATCTTGGAGTCTCCATAGGACTTCAGTGGAGTGTTTCCAGTTTCTGCTAAATATGGAGCTGGACAAACAGAGTTGCACAAAACAGCAAATTGAGGAAAATCATGCCTAAGTGTGTGGGCATTTGAGATCTCATCAAGATGGATCCAAAGAGGAAGTTGTTTGGGCTTGATTCTCACCTCTCTCTTCTTCTATCATCAAGTAATGCTTTTATATATCAACGATGGGTAATTTATTTTCTTGCTAGCTTCTTTGCATGGACACTAGCAACCAAATGCATTAAACACTACCAATTTCTGATTCTTCTAGAAGATAACTAAGGGAGCACAGCTTTTCCGACTGACTCTCAGTACCGCACCTTTAAAATTGTTTTGCAGAAAAAGTAGAGCAAATGCAAGGCTTATTTTTGTTGTGTCCTGATATGACATGTTAATTGGCTTTGATCCCACACTTTAATTTAAATGGATAAAAAAGGAGCATATTTTAAGTGTAAAAAAAAAAAAAAAAAAAAAAGGAACTGTTACCTGACTGATCAATAAATGCAAAAGTGCCGAGTAATGTAACATAAGCCTTTTGAGAAGGGGTTAAGAACATACAACGAGTGAGTTACCAGCAGCTTTTGCCACACCAATCATCCAAATATAGTATGGGCAACTTAGCTTTATGAAACTAATCAACAGGAGTTTGTGGCCGAAATTAGTGGTTCTTTAAAGTCTTTCCCACCATAACCTGCCATAATCCTTCTTCTCCAAACTGCACTATTCATTATGGGCCATATCCTGTGTAAAATGAACTTATGCAAACATCCATAGAACTACTCATTCTTGAACCTTGCCTTGGATACTTTGGGTGAGGGGAAGCTGGATTTGCTCAAATCCATACATTTCCACACTTTAGGACCTGCAAATCCATGTAAATGGTTTTTGACAAAAAGCTGGCAAACCTATTCTAGTAAAAATAAGAATGTCTCACTTAGGTTCACAATAAAACCCTACTTTTTCACCCTAGAAAATAAAATTTTCATTGTCTTTTCTGCACCTTGAAAGGTGACTAAAATATAGATTAATTTTAAGCCAGATTGGCTCAGAAGTGTCATCCCTCACTAAAAACGACTGAATTTTTCCACTGATGTACTTTAGCCTGATATGTCTGGATGTCATTGTGTCCAACCTCCACCTCAAAGCAGGTTTGTTGCCAAGACTAGACCAGGTCAGCCCCCTCCTTACTTTGCTGTTACTTTTTGGAAGTCAAATTATTAAACTATGTTTTCTTAGAGACAGAAATAAGATACACTGGAAAAAAAAAAAAAAAAAAAAAAAAAAAGGCAGAAGAGGAATAGCTTATGCTGGATTTTAAAAGTTTCTTATTCCCTGTTGTGAAGAGTCTCTGTGTACAGTGATAGGTAGGGAATATGCAAGTCAAAACTGCTCCATGAGGCTGCTAAGGGAACACACTCTCTAAGTGCCTCCTTGCAGAGAAGGAAAATGGAAAAAACAGTTAAGGTATGTCACAACCTGCAGTTAGTGGGTCAGCAGAAAAGCAACCCTCCTCAAAGATTTATATCCCGTGTGAGTAGTTTACTGCTGTTTTGGAAGAAATGGTCTAACCTGGCACAGGACAGCAAGAGTGAACAAGCCATCACTCACTAACCCTAACAGAAACATTAAGAACAACAGAAAACACCCTAGAACCTTTTTTCCTTCAAATGACCACTTTCACCTGAAAAAAGAGCAGGTGAAGAGAGTTCTGTTTAGAAATCCAAAATTGTGGTGGGTAATATCTGAAGTATCATGGCTTCCCTGTGAAAATTTACCTTGCAGACGGCTGCCATTGCAGCACAGATTGGTATATGCTGGCCAGACACTGGGATGTGCCACACTGTGGCTGGAGCTGACAGCACCTTGACCTCCAGGATGTGTATGTATACCAGAATGGTAAAAACTAAGGCAAGCTTGCAACTGCCATGGAAAAAAAAATATAAAAATATATACATAAATAAATAAACATAAACATAAAAGAGAGAGAAAGAGAGGAAACAACAGCCTTTCCAGAGAAGGTAAGAGGTAAGAGAAGGGAAATCAGCAGAGCTGTACTGAATGTCTGTGGACCCCAGCAGCCCTGTCCTTGAGTCTGCCCTTTCACCCCTTCACTCTTTCAGCAACAGCTCTGCACAGCTTTTGGGTTAGCTCTGCCCCTTCAGCTCATCTGCTACCATCTCACCCATCACCCTTCAGCGAGGCAGGATGAACTTAAATGAAATCAATCCACTACTTAAATGAAATAATCCACTAATAGACAGAAAGTAGGTCTGCAAGGGGGCTGCCAAGGAGAGGTACGGTGTATGGGGTGGAGGACAGGGTAACACCAACAGGAACTTTTGGGTGCACCAAAAGCATGAAAAATTACTGGGATCGGAATCATTCAAAGGTGTCTTTATTTTTTTTCTTAGTGATAAGTGATTGCTGTAGGCCACCTGTCTATATAATACAGGAAAAGCAAAACTACAGAAAAATTTAGGGATTTGCAGAGATGTGCAGATTTACCATATTTTAACCATAAAATCATAGCTTTGAATCTACAAGCATATAACTTCTATTCCCTCACTCAATATGTTTGTACCTAATGTATACACCCATCAGTATATAGCCTTGCAGAGTACTTTGTCATCTGCTCCCTGAAAGTGCTTAGAGCACTTTATACATGCATTTAGTTTCTAGGGATTAGCACTGGGTTATATTGAGATGTCTTGAATTCAAGGACGTTAGAAATGTTTGGGGGGCTCCTATGAGTTCAGGATGTTAAAGTTCACAGTTCATGCATGAAGCATGTGAATCCCATTTTAGTCTGAGGGGAGCTGCAGGACAAAGGGCTTGTCACACATGCTGAGTCGTTGGAAACACGATCACATGAGGTTAGAGTAGTCATCATAACTGATGTTAGGGTCATATCTTGTTTCTGATGAGTTTCAGCTGGTCCTGCTCTGGATATATGGAGCAGCTGTTTTTTTAAAGTTTTGTAAAATGCTTTCATATCTGCAACATAGATGGAATTTTAGAATAACTTTACCTAGAATATCCATTAAGCTTCACAATTAACCATAGATCCCCTTTAGCTATATTTCTGCCACGTTCATGTGGCCAACAGAAAGAGCCAGACACCTAAAAGGACCATTAGGATCATACAGTCTTACATTTTGTAAGACAGGAAAACCTTGCCCAATATTTTCTGCACTGAGATTATAATTTCTATTTGAGTTTAATGCACATATTTCAGAATAAATACCCATTTATTACTTAAAAGCATTAGGTGTGGGAAATGCACCACATCCATACCCAAATTGCTCCAAATCTTAGGTAGTTTCCCTTTTTAAAGATTTGTTCCTCATTTTTCATCTGTTTGCCTCATTCCAGCTTTCAACCATTTGATCTCAATATGCCTTTTTCTGGTAAATCAGAGTCTGCCACGATCAGAAGTATTTTTCCATGTAAGCATTTGTGGGCTGGACTTAATTCACTTCTAAATCTCCTCCTAGACAAATAAAATAGACTAAGTTTCTTAAATCTTAATCTGTCAGGTATGTTTTATAGACACTGAGTCATGCTTATAAATGTTTTCCGAACACACTCCAGTTTGTCAATGCCTTTTTGAAGTAAGAACACAAGGTCTACACTCTGGTAATGTTCATATTCATGTTGGAGACAGAGATAATACCCCTTTTTCCTGTTTCGATTGCCTCTTCTTTCTGCAGTCAAAGATGGAACTCACAAATGTGTGTGCTATACTGCCACAGGACCATATGCTTTGTAGGCTGCCTCATGATTTTTTACATGTTTTTTCAGGATGATCCACTAACTTCCATATTTTATAAACATATTGCATCCTTACTGTTTTACTAGCATTATGGTCCAGCACTAGCATATTGCTGTCTTTACTACCTAACTCTCTTCAGTGCATATAGATGATCTAACCGTGCAGTAATTTACAATTCCACTTGTTTGTACACTTTTCCAAGTTCATTATCAGTGATTTCATATGTTTGTGCTGTACGCTGAAAAATTTATTGAGCATCATTTGGCCAAAAACAGGCTTCTGAGAAGCACATTAGGAAATATCTTCTAGCACACTCTTCCTTTATTTTCAGTTATATTTGAGCAACTTTTGATGCATGTTTGTTATACTCTCTACTGTCGACACAACGTTAAGTCTGAAATATCTTTCTTATATCTGCACATAAAATTGGACTAAGTCAAATATTGTTTTCTCTTTGCTATCTGTATAACACTAATAATTAAAAACTTATGTAGACTCTGCGGTATCCTTCCTAACTGTTCTGACTATAGGACACAAACAGATTTATCACTCTTGGGCTCTGATCACTTTACTGGGTGCCACTGGTTTCTGCATTGAAAGACTATGGAACATAAACTGGTTGATGTGCTACCAAACTTTAAACAGCTATTGCCAGTTCCCACACATTTCACTTACAGTTGTCATAGTAGAGCACAGAGCAGCCCCTAGGGCTGTTTTGGGCAATGATGGTGAAAGACAATGATTATGATGATGATAATCCAGCAGCACTGTTATCTTTATCAAACATCAAATTTCCTCAGAAAAGACACCCAGGTTATGTAATGAGGTCTGCTATCTAAAAGCTATCTTAAATGATTTGCTGCAACAACCTTTCGGCAACTTCACTCAACACCTATGCCAGGCTACCCAGTGACACACTTACTGTAATCATCCTGTTCTCTTCTTCAAATATTGACACAAAATCAGAATTTTCATTCCCCTGCTACTACCTCAGGCCCTTTTTCAAACAAAAATAACATTAATGACTGAAGAGTTCTCTCCAGGAAGAGAACTATGTTAACTTCTTCCATTCTATGTGTTCTAGGTGACCATTTCACAACAGCTGTGAGAATTTTGTTTTAATTCCTCTCTTTATTCCAACTCTATTACTCAGAGATTATTTTTTTTTATCTAACACTTTTAGACTTCCTTAACAAGTATTTCTGCCTCCAAGTTCTGATTACCCATGAATGTCACAGGTGATTTATATTTTGTTGTTGTTGTTTGCACGTGGTTATTTATTTATTTTTATTTTCTAAAAATAACATATCTTTCTAACAACAACAAAGTGTTTCTTTCAGTTAAAAGCTTCCAGTAAGACACAGTGAGCAAGCTCCAATCCCAGAAAAGCAACACCCTCATCCTAGAAGCATGCCAGAGGCATCAGTGCAAGAACCCTGTCACCACTCCAGATAAACCTGGTGACAAGGAGCGAGGGGATGGCATGGCATGTCCCATGTGCCACAGGTCTCCTGCGTCAGGCAAAGGGAGGGCCGCAGCACAGAGCTGTAGGCATATCTTGTCTCTCAGGCACGTCCCTTCCTGCAGGCACTGTTGGCGTCAGACATTCTTATCTCATACCAGCTATAATCTAAGCTTCGGGGCTTTGCTCGCTTTGGATAAACACACTGCAATCCAGGTGCTTATCTAACCCAGTTCACATGAAACAGTACCCACCTGCACCAGGCTGAAGGAACAATGTGCCACAGATCCACTCATCCTCCAGCCACAACAGAAATGCCATCAAAGCGGGATTTCAGCCACGCTGTGCTTGTGTTCAGGCAAAAACTGCCGGCAAGAGGAGAACAGGGAACAAGGAGGGGAGGCATAAGCAGAACATTTAAATGGCACAAAATAATTCTGTTCAAGCCACTTTGCTTATTTGCATAATAAATACATAAAACTATTTACAGTTTTGATTTTTATTTGGTCCACTGATATTAAAGCACTAGTCATGCCTTTAAATCATAGCTTCAGATGAATCTTGGAAGTTGATGTCTACAGGAACCTTGAAACAGAAAGAGAAGGGACAGATAACATACCTAATGTGCAGTCCAAGCAAACCACCTCAGAAAACTGCACAATTTTGTGGCTCAACTTGCTACTCCTTCACCCACGGAGACTGTCAAATCCCTTCAGAGATGGACGGTAGATCAAACACTTGGCAGAGGGTTCAGCAAAGTTGTCTTTATTCTTGATACACTGCTCTTCACGAATGGCTCAATTAATATACATGTATTAGTTGCTTTGGTTAGATATTCTAGAGGAGATTCATTTATATCAATTCAAGTAAAAAATACAAAGACAGATTAATATAAATATAGTAAAAATATTTAAGTTACAACATAATTTTGTGGCATTAGGTTATGCATATTATATTCATAATTAGGAGCAATGTTCATGAATATTATTCTTCTGCTAGTGGCACCGGTTGAAGTTTAGCACATAAAATGTTATGGAGAAATTCCACTGTGCAGCTGATCAAAATCACCCATCTGTGATGCAACTGTACCTCTTCTACACAGACAAAATGACAGTTATTGCTAAATATCCAATAATTTTAAGTTTTGCAAAGAATCTGGTCTTGATGTTAGCTATCAGATCTTCCCAGTCTCAAGCCAATATCCCAGTATAATGCAGTATAGAGTTCACCATATCTCTTTCTGCACGCTACCCTCATTTCTAAGGTAAGTACTGTGTCTAGATGAATGATGCATTACTGGAAGGATACTATGCTATTAAGCATGAGTTTAATTTGTCAGCTAAAAGAAGAACTTCTTGTAAGAAACAAGGAGAAGTAAGCAGAACAATTGTTTGTCATTTTCCTAAATAGGTTGAGATGCTTTGTTTAAGAACTAATTTCAGGCAATAGTTTCCTCTTCTTTCCAAATACCAAGCTGATTACATGATTTTGAAAACATTGAACAGAACTGAAAATCAAAAATTTCTCTTGGGAAAACTTACATAAAATATTTCAGTATGTTGAACCAGAGAGAAATGTTTCATTTGGGAGTGGTCTGACAATAAACTGTGACCATACTGCAGCTTTCAGAAAATTATATTTTGGTTCTATGATACATTTGCTCCCACATGACAACTACACGACTGTGTTGCATTACTTATTATATTCTGTAATCTGACTGACCTTTCATGGTGTATCGCAGTGGGGATTTTATCCATTGTGCTTTTTACCAAAATATCCAGAAAAGGAGGGCATGTGTGGCAGCTGAATTGCAATTTCTGTGAAAAGTCATAGCAATGTAGATTTTTTTTTTTTAATTTTGGATGGAGCAAAGAGGTAACATTTCCCATTGGGGGTGTAGGAAAAAAAAAAAATAATAAAATTATTTTGATTAAAAGTGTTAAGGATATTTCCAAAGTGAAAGAACTGGATCAGCATTCACTCCACCTTCCCAGGCTCAAATTTTCACTTTGCAGAAAGCAAATACTTTACATGTTTTAATTAATTTTGTCAAAGAAGAGCTTCCTTCATAAAGAGGTTTCAATGGCCAAAAAATCCTAGTTCTGAAGAACTCACTTTTTAAAATTAAATCTACATTTGTTCTAAAATTGTTAAAGCTGCAATGGCTCAAAACACTGGAAGGAATTACTCCAGCCTAAAATGGGTCAATATATAGTTCACCAGCCAATGTGGGCTAACAGTTTGGTCCCATCAGTCCTGGCCAGTTCATCCACTTTTAAACTATTTTATTCTGAAGTAGCCCTAAATTACAGTGTATTTGAACATTCAGAAAAACAGGTTTTGTACCAGTATGGTTATAGCTCAGGAGTCTCGTGGTGATGTGAACACCAAATGTTTTCTGTAATATATATAACAGTGGAAAACTGCTGTTAAAGATGCATGATCTATATCTGTACTGTCCCAAAAATGGTGGGGGGGAAAAAAAAAAAAAAAAAAAAGTATTTTCCACATTCTGTTTCACTGGAATGGTTTCAGACTGCCAGAAATGGTCCACAAGCCCCACACCAAGATTTTCATTGCAGTGCACCCAGGCAGGGTGTTTTAGGCCTGCTAAGAAAGGAGAATCTCCTCCTTCTGCCACAGCCACTTCAGATCTCTGCTGGGGTGAGGATCAGGACCAGGACCAAGAGGCGCTGATCCACAGATCCTGCTGAGATGCAGCTGACTGGGAGAGCAGGTCAGCCTTCACCTCCATCCTCCCTATCTCCCTCCTGCAGCTCTTCCCAGGTGGAGAGACTCAGCCTGGGTGCTGGAGATATGCCCAGGGCCCTGACACTGACCACCACTCCCCAGACACCTTCTTTGGTTATCAGAGGACTCATCCAACCTAGGATTTTAGGCAGTATGGCTGCACTTTGCACAGCTGCACTATCACAGCTGAAATTTGGGATGATATGCACTATTGCAAGCCATAAAGTGGGTGAAAGAAGAATTTGAGCTCTGCATATTTCATTTGATGTCTGTACATAATAAGTGGAAGGAAGGAAGGAAGGAAGGAAGGAAGGAAGGAAGGAAGGAAGGAAGGAAGGAAGGAAGGAAGGAAGGAAGGAAGGAAGGAAGGAAGGAAGGAAGGGAGGGAGGGAGGGAGGGAGGGAGGGAGGGAGGGAGGGAGGGAGGGAGGGAGGGAGGGAGGGAGGGAGGGAGGGAGGGAGGGAGGGGAACTATCCCTTCCTGGAAGCTGCTCAGAATAACAGAGCAGTGCACTGGAAATTGCATCTATCCATCACAAGCATAAAGGGAGGGGGAGGGCAAAGTAGATTTTATGCTGTTGACATAAGGGTGCTAGCTCTGATTTATTCCTTCTATCACAACTCTTCTCAAGATTTGTCTACATCAGGGTCTTGTTTCACTGCCTCTAGAGCTAGCAGAAAGTTTGCGATTGGCTTTAACGTGAACTGATCCAGAGCAGAGGGATCATTTCAGCTGTGTCAGGAGCCACATGATCATGACCTACGCACAACTGCACCAGACCATCACTCTGCTTTTCCTGAAGTAGGAATGAGAGATGTCAGAAATAATTATCTTGCACCACGTTAATCATGTATCTAGAGGGCATTAGTACTGCACAGGTAATCCTTCTTGTCTGCATCTGTCTGGACACAACCAAGTGGAATGACTATCTATCCTCTAAACCCCTAGGCTCTCGCGGATACAGAAGTGAGCAGACACATGGTTCTGATCCAAAATTATCGATCAGGGCAGAATCATTACCTAAACTTTCACAACACTTCATTAGTCAGTTTTCTCTTCCTCATACACAAGGTCTTCTAATGTTAAACTATGTATTCCAAACAAAGAAGTGATGTCTGTTCCACTGCCGAGTTTACCTTAACAGCTTTAAAACAACTAGAACTCCTTACTGAACAGAAAGAAGGCAGCAAAAGCCTATAGTTTTCTCATAAGAATGTAGATTTTGTTCTCAAAATGGAGAGAATGCTCCTCTTTTTTTTTTTTTTTTTTTTTTATTGAAGTAAAAGGCCTAGATTTACCTAAAGTCAGATCACAATTCTCCGAGCAGTCTTAGTTCTTCTAATACAAATTTACAAAATTAAATGCCTTCTGTATGAGCATGGGCAGCTCCTACGTTCTCATCTCCTTAGTGCATACTCACGTCTGCTGTGTGGATACCTGGAGAAAAGTGCACAGTACGGCACATACGCAGAGCATGTGGCCGTGGCTCTGAATGTATGCAAATACCTGTCCCAACATCCATCCCTTTCTGCAGTGTATGGCATGATGCACAGCAGCAGGACAGAGACTTCCATCCCTGTTGAGACTACATTTGTCTTTGCTATATGGAATTGAAAGATTAATAAATAATTCCAATATTTCCATCTAAATAACATCACAGTGCCAATAAGCTCTGCCCGAAGACTTGTTCCCTGCTTCAAAGCATTACTTTGGAACAAGACATATACAAAGGACTGATGGAGAATACAAAGTACATTGTGTCAAGAAAAATGTTACGAACAAAATGTTCCTGAAATGACTGTTCATTAAGCTATCATTTTTTAACATAAGACATTGTGGCAGAAGCCAGTATGAGGAAAAAGCTTGAGGGAAAGAGAAGGCCATTTGAAACAGAGTTGGGGGTGTTTCATGCCTGCTGCCTGGGATGGTACAGAGACATCTCTGACAAACAGACACACAAATCAATGTGAAAGCTCTTCTGCTGGATAGGGCTGACTGAAGTTGTTTTTTTTTTTTTTTAATTATTTTTGCCTGGAGCACATTTTAGTGCAAAGACAGTAGACGGAATTAAAGCATTTTAATGATATAAAGTGTTTCAATTGTTCTTCTTGAAATAACTTCCAGTTTTAAAATATACTTCAGTTTTAATTTTATTTCATGACAATTAAATTTTTAAAAAGAGATCAAATGAATCACAGAATCACAGAATTGTAGAGGTTAAAAGGGACCCCAGGAGATCATCGGGTCCAACCCCCCTGCCAAAGCAGGTTCCCCAGAGCAGGTTGCCCAGGTAGGCGTCCAGACGGGCCTTGAAAATCTCCAGAGAAGGAGACTCCACAACCTCCCTGGGCAGCCTGTTCCAGTGCTCTGTCAGAATGAAACATCTCATTATACAAAATGCATGTATTTTTCCAGTTTCATGAAAATCTTAAAAATGTTTGCAGTTGACAGAAAAAGTTTTTCAGGTTTTTTATATTAATCACAAATTCAAGAGATAATCAAATAGGAGAGATACAACAGTGGAAGACACCATGAAACAAGCAGAAAGGTGAACTCCCCAACCTTCCATGACAAAACTGCACACCTGAGTGCAAGGTGTGTCAGCACAACAAAATGAAGTGCCATGCAAAGACACATGAAGGCAGCTGCAAAGAAAGCACACACTACCTGGTCCAAGTGGAGCAGGGATGGCTGTTATGACTACACAGCTTCTCAACTCCAAACCAACCCATTCTGAGCTATTTTGGACCCTGT
Organism: Anas acuta; assembly: GCF_963932015.1. Lineage (NCBI taxonomy): Eukaryota > Metazoa > Chordata > Aves > Anseriformes > Anatidae > Anas > Anas acuta. Next base: position 38,618,967 of record NC_089017.1, on the reverse strand, counting down.
CACATTCAAAAACCCATGGCGAGCTTATGGTGACATACAGGAGACTATCAAAGACATTCAAGGGCAGACATGGTGTGATGAGAGTGGCAGGCAAAGAGCAGAGCCACAACATCACCAAGGTCTGCAAGCAGGGATTGTACGGCTGGGAGTCAAGGGGGCAGAAATTAACACAGCTGGAGTTAGAGAAGGCCCTAAACACCACTATCACTATGGAGAGGGAAACAGAAAGAATATGCCTCTTCTGAAGTGAGGAAAGCTTCCAGAGCTGAGGTATAGCCCCAAGGGCTTTAAATCATGCAGAGAGTAAAGCTATAAGCAAAGTAGAAGGTGGTATCAAGATATCACTTAAGTCATGAACTTTGGTGGCAAAGAAATGGTGGTGACACCAGTACTGGCCAAGTACAAGATGAGATAAAAAGTGATATCACGAGATCTCTGTGCAGATTATGTGACCTATCAGTGTCCTTAGTCCAGTGGCAAGGAAACTGCACCCTCCTAGTAGTCAAAAGCCAGAGGAAACACGCTATTCACAGTAATCTGGGCAGGAACATACATGCAGTCTTCTCTTAATAGCAGCTCACTGGTTAATCTTGCAGATTATTAGAGGACCCAGACAGCTATGAGAAGATGCTAGTTAATTAGGTGTAAACAAAATAAAAATACATCTTCTGAAATTTTTATGAGAAACTCCTCACCATAAAAATGCATGCACTTCAGTGCCATACTTTTCTCTAAAACAGAAATAATAATTTTAAGAGATTTAACATATAACTAAGGGAGTCACAAAGTAAAAACATTGACTTGCTAGGACTCAGAGACTTCCAGGTGCTCTGGGCAGGCCCAGAAACTCATTTTTGAGTGGGTGATGCTCAGACAAACATGTTGCCCCAGAAACAAGTTATACAGAATTATTATGAAGTGCTGGAGACTTGCCATACCGAATATGTAAAAACTGAAAAGGTGTATTTGCTCAAAGTTTGCATTTGCATATTTTCAAACTTAGGTAAAATTCTATGCCAGCAAGTATGTGTATGGGATTGAGATCACTGTCTGGAATAGGAGACTGAATGGTTGCTGGATTGGAAAATACAGATTTCTTTGTCCTACTTCCAGCTTTTCACATCATTCTTTCTCTAATAGTCTCTTTCCATCAAAATTCTGACAGAAAATTTTCCAAATATTTCAAGCCAAAATATGTTCACAGGGCTATTTTGCACAGCTCTAGCCAAAATGCACATTTCACAGTGAAATTTTACACCTTTAAGTCCCTGGGCAATCATCTAACCATGAAGGAGTTAATGTCAGGCCTGTTTCTGTTTCTTAATTCCATTTCGGAGAAAAAGTTAATCCTTTAATTATATAGCATGTTCAACTGACAAAATGACTTTCCTATTGTTGAAAAGTACCTTGTTATACTGAAGGTTTTGCTAAAACCTGGCCACAGGGAAAAATTATGGATTTGTTATTGAGATGATTTTTTTATATTAAAATTCAAGGGAACATGCAATCCTCTTTAAAGGGACTATTATGTGGCCATAGTGGTTTCCTACTATGCAGAGCCAACTTCCTGTCTTCCTGGAACTGTGAACCCTACTGGTAAGCAAGCCCTGCTCTCAGAGCTACAAAGGGGAGCTTTCAATTATGCACAAGGAATTTATCTTTTCTTCCCTCCTGCACCTCTTAGAAAATGATTTCCTCCCTCCTGATAACCAGGTTACACTGGGCTCCCAGCGGAGCAACACATCCCTCTGAAGACAGCATGGACCAAGCTGCAAAAGGCATTGCAAGCCATGAGCTGAAATCCCGATTCTGTAACAGCACTTCTGGGACAACCACAGCAAGCAGCAGAAATCAGATCGTGTGCAGCACTAAGCAATGGTGACAATTTCCAATTAACACTCCAGGGCTTCAGGAATAGCCGGCGGAAGTCATGGGGCATTTTTCCATTCATTACAAAGGACTACAGATGACAACAACTGGTGATGTGAAATGCTGTCTCCAGCAGAAATTGAAGTTACCTGCTGATCATTTCTTAATCCGGCATGCAGGGTAATCAGATCAGACCTTTCCTCTCCCAGAATCTCACTGAGTCCTGCGTGGTAATGTCATCCAACCATTTGAGCTTTATTATCCTCTTAAAGCTAAGAGCCCAGATCTGGGTGGAGCAGCACAAATATGTAAAGCATAACAAATATTTCTTCATGACTGGTCAGTTTTGTGAAAAGTAATGATGACTTTCCTACTGTGTGTGAGCAGATACTAAGTTTCCAGTCTGCTAGTTCTCATCCTATGTTCTAACTGGTGGAAAATTGATTAAAAATTAGCACTGGGTTAAGCTCCTACTGTCTAATCTTATTACATAAGGTTGATTGTGTTTCACACTAATAAGCTAAGAGGTTAGGACATTAATCTACTATAAACGAAATGCACCTATGAAATGTGATAGAAGCCACAATATGGAACTTGCTTTGCTGCACTGCAGCTGACTTACCAGTATTGCACGCTGGGCTTGTTAATGACAAAGTTACAGCCCATGTTATTTGGGCTTTGAAATTATTAATGCTGTTGAAATTTTCCTCCAAAAACTAGGGACACACCCCTAAGAATACGAATGAAGCCATTAAAAAATATACAACTTGCAACATTTTTGTGTTATTTACAAGTTCATGACCTATCGGAGAGGCACGTTTTGACTAATGACAGCAGAGGAGAGGGAATAAAGGTGACAGGACAGAGTGAGCTGCAGGTGGTTTGGGGCTTGGTTTCTGGCAGCATGAATGTCTGACCACTACTGAGTTATATATCAGACCTGGTATTGAATTAGGTCTGAATTCATTAGTTACACACAGATGTGCACAGGAAAACACAGGCATTGCTTTCCTCTCCGATTCAAAGACAGCACCTTTTATTTCAAGCTTGTTGGAATGAATAGATGATTGCCTCATGGGTAAAGACTGGAGGTAAACTGAGCAGGATCATTAGCATTCAGTTCTTTGCAGACTTGAGAACAATTTAAAAACTGGAATTAGCTCATCTAGGTTTTGCTTGGGACGGTGGTGCTGAGAGGCCAAATTAATGCTGGCAAAGCTCTTTGGATGACGATCACTCTGCAGGTGCATAATACTACTATTGATCCCATCTGAAATGATTTTAACTACAAATCTCTATAATACCACTTTGAGAAATAATCATAGGATTTAAATGACAGGTGCAATGAAAAGAACAAAAATTCTAACTAAACCAAACAGGCAGCATTTACTGTTCTTAAGTTTCTGGTGCTGATTTACTCACTGGGAAGATTTTGCATGTTACCGACACATCATTCACCTAAACAACCTGTGCCACCATCAAAAACAAAACAAAACAAAGCAAAACAAAACAAAAAGAACAGTTTCTCCATTCTTGTAAATGATGCAGCTAGAGGCATATTGGACATGATTCAGACTGAATAAGGTCACATTACAACTAGAAATTAGAAAAGTTCTTGTTGTTCTAAAAAACAAGAATTCCCTATGTGAATGTTCAGTACAGTCCTGAGAAATGGGCCAAAAATGAGTCTCCAGATGTCACAGCAGCCCATTGCATAACTTGGTCCACAGCAAACACCCAGAGCCAGAGCCAGAGCCCTGCTGAGGTCCTCTTCATTGTGCTCTGCGGAGAAAGGAGACCTGAAAGCTGATGCTTGATGGGTCTTTTCCATGCTTCTGATAAAGCAGAGTTCCTCAGGAGCACTTAGCTTTCCACCATCTGCTTGCTATTTCCTGCAAGGCCAGGGAGAATAAAGATGTGGCAGAAGCTGGAGCCTGGTCTGAGACCATGTGCAGAGTGCCCAGAGAAGAGACCTGTCCTGGGGAGACTGCCAGTGGGCCCAGAACAGAGGAAGCAGGAGAGGGCTCTACATTAAAAAAAGGGTTTGAGTTGTTCCCTGCCTATGTGAGGGTTGGCTGGGGTTTGGGGCTGCCTTGTCTTCCCTGCTGGTCCCAGCGGCCAGACCTACTGCTGGCAGTACAGCACAGAATTACCCCTCTGCACTGGCACTCTCCAAAACAACGCTCAGGGCCATTTCTAGGACACATTCTGGTGGTCATCATCCACATCCATAAAAGGGATAAACCATAAAGAGAAACCAAGAGTTCACAGCCAGGGGTAAAAAATCCGCTCTTTTGACATGTGCCTTAAAATCCAATCCAATAAAACTCATACCAAGGTTTTTTTAGCACGCCAGTGGAAGGGGCACTGGGGTTCCCGCTGTTTTATGTGGTGTTCATTATATCTGCCTGCTACAGCCTTATTTTATTGCTCTGAAAACATGTAAACCTCTTCTTGGTACATAGGTAAGCAAACCCTGGACGATATTACCCAGGGTGAGGGGAAGGGAACGGCTTAGTGGCTAACCCTAGCATGAGACTGACAGCCTGCGGTACAGAGCAAACAAGCTCAGTGGTCGGGGTCTGTCAGTCACATTCCTGGTGGACAATCAGCCCTTAAGATGTAATTCCCGTCCCGGAACAGCCCGCACTTATGCTGTTACGAGTCCATAAAACCCTGCGGATGAGGGCGGCGGCGGCTCGGCGCTCCAGCCTTAGGGCAAGCGCCGCCTGCCACCTAGCGGGACCCCGCACCTCCTGCCTGCTGGCGGACCGCTGCCGACGTTTTTTGCCCTAAATTCAGCTCTACTTCTTCCCCTTAAAAAGGTGCATCTGTCGTAGAGACGCCTCTCCTGTGCCGGATCCCGTGCGGGCAGCGCACCCCGGGCAGGCAGCACAGGCTTTGCCACCACCAAATAATTCCTAACATCGCCAGCGGTGCCTGGGTTGAGGCTCTAATCCCAGACAATAACATGTAAAAGAGATACACATGGCGGGATGTGTAAGCATCGTGGACAGATGATGTTTATGCTTTCATGCTCCTGTCCCCAAGAGGTCCCCGATTCAGACTGAGCTAGCTGTGTAACTTCAAAATCCGAACGCCAGCTCAAATGCACCTGCTCTTTTCCTGTGTACTGCCAAACCTGAACAACAGTCCACAAGCAGAGAAAACCTGGGCCCGGTTTCAGAAGGCACCTAGATGGGTGCCTACTGGGGAGGAACCCAAGCTCATCGCTCACACTCAGCAGCAAAAGCTAAAAAGCTCGAGAGAGGAGCTGGGAGCTAGGTTTCCTGCTAGTTAACAGGAGCATTAGCTCCAGGGCCTCTGCAATCTTCCTGACACGTTTCCAAACCTACATGCATATCCACCGTGGTGGAAGATATGTCAGGGCCTCCTCCCTTCTAGACGAGAAGGTGGTGACAAGGAGGATTTAAACCTACCCAATGCTGCCTGCGGAAGGCTGAGCCTCTGCAGAAAGGGTGTGCTCATCTGCAAGTGCAATGGCCAGCTGTAATTCACTGCTGCATTTAATTAGAGTGCCAGCTGAGTCCTGGCACGTCAGGCACACGTGTGTTTGAACTGAGATAACCAAGTGGCAGGGTGAGGGGCTGGCACTGGGGCTGCGTGCCTAGGAGGGGGAAGAGGGCAGTGTTTGGCCACCTGGGATGGGGACAGAGATGGTGCAAAGCTGAGGGGAGGCTCGTGGCTGCAGAGGCAGGAGGGTGTGGATGCTGGCTTCACAGCCCAGAGGATAACCCCGTGTCTTCTTGTCTCACGGCTCCTCTTCTCTCAGCTGGATTTCATCGTCCTCCCACATGGGGTCCACATGGGGGAGGACAACCTGAGGCTGCCAGCGGTTGCTTTGTTGGCACAGTGGGGAGGGGTTTTCAAGCACTTTGGGGAGTAGGCCTTTCAACCAGAAGGAGCTTTTTGCTTCATAACGGAGCTCTGTGGTCTGCTGTTAGTCTCCACAAGTGGCCCCAAAGGTAAAGACCTGTTTCTTAACACTTTAGGTATGTGCTATTTGGAGGAGATATGAAGCAAGCAGAGGGTGAAACTAGTCTTGATTTAGTCTTAAGTAACACACAGGAGCTAATTCACCTCAGGGCAGGATTTGTGCCACTGACTAGCAGCACCTGATACAGCTGGGTTTGACATTCAGGAAGGGACTAGAAAAGGAACATTATTGTATAAAGAAGGGACTCCATTAAAAGGGTGAGGTTAGTTGCAAAGGACTGGTAGCTTAAAGGATGTAAAAACCCCAAAAGCGTTATAGATCTGCAATACAACTACTGAGTCTCGTGAAATATATGCACTAGCAAATAAGAAAAGAAGCCAGAAAGGCAAGAGAAGTATCCATATAATCAAATAGCAGTGGGGTTTTTTGAGGCAAAGAGAAAGTCTCCAGAATTCAGAAATTTGACACAGATCCAGTCAATAAACAAGAACATAAATTGGAGCAAGATCTAGGAGAGAAAAGGATTAAGCTGGATTTTGCAAAGCAAATAGCATAAAGTTTAAAAACAAACACCACCAGATCACCTAGGTGCATCTGAACTGCGGAACTTGTGAAAGAAATGGGAGAGGACTGATGATTAGACAGGCTATAAAGAGTAATTAAGGGAGATAAAGATATTGATGAGAAGCTGTGCAATTTCCTTGCATTAATCTTCACAGCTAAAGATATTGGCACAGTATCTCAGCAATAACAATGATGTGTCAGCACAGACAGGAGTCAGAAGAAAATTTACAACGGAAGTGAATTTATCACGTAAACACCCCTAGATGACATATATCTGAGGTTTATGAACATCAGCAATAAAGCAGTTAAACAGGTAACAAAAACAACAGTTACTGCCCAAAAGGCTGGAGTACATAAAGTATCAGTATCTAGGCCATAAATAATGAAGTAACTTAATCCTAGTCATAAACATTTGCGTTATATCAGTACTAGCACAGACGAGATGGTTTGCTTCCTTCTCTGTGCATTTAAAAGCCCGTGTCTGGATTTCTTCTCGATGCTACCTGATTTATGGGTGACCTTACGGAGGCTGAGTGTTCCTGGAGCCCCTCACCTGACTTGGGGCACTGGTGGAGGCTCAACCTTTGAGTCTCCTCTTCATCCTCCTGAAGGGCACTTCAAAGGGCATTTCAGCTTAAAATTATCAGAGATAGCAAACTTGTGGAAGACTGTCCTCTGCACCTTTGGATTCCATCATTTTTGTACTAAGGTCTTCCCACCCTCCCACCACTCTCAACTCTTCTGTAAGCTCTAGCTATTTTATTTTTAATTTACCTAGTCTTTTACTTTCCTTTTGTATATGTGTGTGTGTTTGTATATATATATAAATCTCCATTTTCCTCTTTATGCCTTCCTGTCTTCCCTGCCAGCCCATGAAAAAAAAAAAAAAAAAAGAAAAAAAAAAAGACCGAAAACATAGGGAGATCCCTGTTTATTTTAATACGCTTGGGGCTATAGATTTTAAAACCTGGATATTAGCATTATAATGCATATCCTGGAATTGTATGCTACAGAATAGTTCTGAGATTAATAAAACTTTCAGTCATAAATTTGTATCATAACAGATTCAGCTTTCTGACAGTTTATACAACAATAACACTAATCTTTTTTCTTTCATATGTTTTATTTGAGGTTTTAAATTCAAAGTAATTTCTCTTTCATTGTGAAAGAAAAGGATTCATACCTCTCTTTCCATTAGAGTAAGAAACAGCTTAAAGAAAATAGATTTCAAGTGTAAAGCACAGCAGCCTGGGCTCCTGCAACCGAATTTTACTCTTTTTCCATCTACAGTCAACAGACAACATTTTTCCTTCTTCTCTTGCAAATCTGTAGTCTATCTAGTATTGACAGATGACAAACTCAGATGTGAAGTTCCTCACTTGGTGAGTGAGTCTCACCCAAATCCCCTAGCTCATTTTTTGATGGTATTAAATTTGAGTTCAGTTAGAGCAGGAAATGTTTCCATAGCTAAGACCTTTTTTTTTTTTTTTCCCCTCTGCAAAGTCTGGTACAGTAATAAATAGATAATTGATAAAACGTCCTGCTCCCAGTGTCCTTGCCTGGATTCACAAAGCGCTCCAGCGCACACACAATTCATGCAACAGTTTGTGGCGTGTTGTTCGCCCTTCTCTGTGCTCTGCTGCAGGACCTTCCTCAGGACAATGCTCCGCATCGGGCTCTCAGACTTGCTATCACCAAATCGCACCCCAGACCCCAGCCCAGCTGAAGTACTGCACATCCACCCAGCCTTGCAGTCTCCCCGCTCCCTCCATGCCATCCATGGGTTGTCCATGAAGCTGCACACACAGCCTCACACTGCTGCCAGGGGAGCTCATTCAAAACAAATCCTCCTGGTCTGACATTTCCAAGTGTTTTGGAGGCGGTTCTCGCTTGCACTATGGCTCTGTGCTGCGAGCTGTGCTAATGGGTTTATCTGCGTGGGCCTCCTGCATCCTCTGGGAGGCTCTCGGCTGGGCAGCAGCCGGCCGCGGCAGTGGGAGGCAGGCAGCAGGCTGAAGCGCCTCACCCTCTGCCTTTCCTCCCAGCACAACCAGGTGGGAGGGCCCGGGCACAGCTTGGTCCTTCCAGCGCGTGCCAGGGCAGTGAGCTCAGTGGGCTTGCTTTCTGCTTCCCTGCAGCCACATTTCGGAGGAGCCATCCTCCTCTGGTAGCTGGCACTGAAACCCGTGACTCGGTTCTGCAGGCTTTGGGGGAATTTGTCATCACACCCACATAAAATCCCAAAATGTCAGAGGAACAAAAGGACACAAACAGGGAGCGCGTTCTCATGCCTCCGTTCCAAGCATGCAGTTCCCATTCACAGCTCTGGATCTGAAAGCTCCCTGGCAAGCGTCCCTTTCATATTTTACACCCACTGATTATGGGTGTGGGCGTGTGTGTGTGTTACTGCTAATACCCAGCGAGAGCCCATTTTTGTTGGATGAGAGAAGTCTGCTGAACTGATATTTTGGAAGCCAGCATGTGATACTAGCCAAATGCTAACATTATTTTTCCTCACCCACGTACTGCTGGGAGCCGGAGAGCGAGGCAGCTGCCTGCTGCTGCTGTCACGCCGCCAGGCTGGCACCACGATGCTCGCAGCCTGCCCTCTGCCCCGACTGGATTGCAGGCAGCAACAAGCACGCACAATTCATGCTGATGTCTCAAGAGCAAATTGAGCCCGACAGTGTAGAGGCCTTCAGCAAAACTTCCTCGCAGCCCTTGGTTTGTTTGCTGAATTAGGCTCAGATTTTCATCTGGAAAAAAGTGCATCATCTTAGCATGGAATCTGTAGGAGATATCCTTTTGCTTGTTTCAGGGTAAAGGTTTTCATCCAAAATTGGAATAATATCACCAGGTGACTTCAGTGTGCTGACCTGTCTCCTGACAAACTAAACTTTGAATATATTTTTCTTTTCTACTTTTAGTTCAGTCAGGTGTATTCTGAGTTGTCAAGGTCATGCAAGACTTAGTGTTCTTGCCGCAGTAACGTTATTGACGTGAGTGGTTTACTCAGAGCATCTGCAGTTTCCACCTATTGTTTTCTCTCCTTCTTACGTAACAAAATGTTTGAATAACAAACAAGCTAAGCTATTTTCCCCACAGTTATGGATGCATGTGGCTCACCTGGTGTTTGTATTCCTGATACGGTTTCTGTTGCCGTTTTGCTTCTGGTCAGGATATTTCCAGAAATTAGACAACAGGAAGCAATTTAGCTTGGTTTGTCCCAAGAGCTCAAAGATTGGAGCACAGTTTTTTAAAGGCTTTAAAAAGAGAATTTCTACATATCAATCATGCTGACAACTCTTTCTAGCAGAGAGTTTTAATAGTCCATAAGGTTCCAATTTGTTGTTAATTTTTTAAAAAAATCCTTCAGAAAAAAAAAATAAATATATAGTTAATTTGGAAATAGCTGTGGGTAGTACTAAGTAACATTTTCAAGAGAACATCTTACCTAAGACGACCAGCTGAAAATGTGAACAGAAGAATAAATTATTTCAATCTTCAGTTCCTTGGTTGTGCATTTTAGAAAGCAGAAACACATAATCCCCAGCTGCTGTCACTGATAAATGGGGTATGAAACAGCTGGACAACATATTTTGGGACAGATTTTTCTGCACACTTTTTCAGCCATGGGCCAAGCTCTGAGCAGACACACTCAACCAGAGCCTCCAGTTGTATAAATCAGACTGGTTCCAGTCAAATCAGCAAAGCTGTCCCATGACACCCAAGAAAAGATCTGGTGCATCACAAACATATATTTCAAGCATGAGGTTGTTTTGTGCTTTGGCAGAGAAGAACATCTCTAAAAATAATAACAATAATAATGTTACTGTAGAAAAGGATAGAAACATATTGAAAAAGCTCAGGTTTAAGCATCTCTCCTCCAGGCTGGACTTCCACAGTGTGCGCCTGCCCCATGCAAGCGGGATGGAGGCAGCCGCGTTAGTGCTGCTTCCGCAGAAGCCTCCTGGGGCCACTTTGCTGCCTCTGCGTGATGAATTACGAGGAAGGGGCTAGCTGTTCCCTGCAGCACTGTCCCATAGCTACAGCAATGCAACTGCAATGGCTTTCAAAGAGCTACTTCAGGTTTACACAAGCTTAAGGAGGGAGAGAGGGAAAGAGTCAAATAATGGCTCGTTTTATTTAAATATATATTTTTAGATTCTATTTAAAATAAGCAATTAGAATTAAAAAAAAAAAAAAAAAAAGTACTAAGAGACTGAGTTATTGAGTCTTCCTGCACAAAGAGGCACATAAGGCCTGTGGGCTGGGAGGGGCAGGTCAGCACACCAGGTCCCCACGCAGACCTGAGCATGAAGTCTCTGCTTCCTCCCTGCTGGCTGCAGCCAGGAGCCAAAGGAACACAGAGGAGCCACAGGGACTGCCAGATTCATTCCCAATGATTTAGAAATCAAGGTGAAAGCTGAAAAACATTTTTCTTGGTCCAAGCACCAAATGTTTTTTTCAATGTTTTCCTTTTGCAAAATCAGCTTTTAAGCCATTTTAATATGTCCATTTAGATACTGTGATCTATCACATTTTCAAGTTCTTGGACAGGCTTTTGTTGGTTTTGCTAAGGTTTGCCTTTATCACTTCATCTGTGAAGAAAAAGTGGGGGCAAAAAGAAAGCAGAGTCAGAAACTGAAAAAAATCACTTTTTTTTTTCTTGCAAATTTGTATTTAGAAAAATAAAAATAAAAATAAAATAGATTTTTTATATACTTTTTTTTTTCCTTTCCTAATCTAGGGTAAGGCACAGAGCTCTACTTAGAAATGGCAACGCCAATCCCAGGGGTCCCACTCAGGTGGTGCATACACTTCAAAATCCTTCTCTAGCCAACAGGATATCAAAGGAACTCACCCTTTGGTTAAAACGGGATGTTTTGACTAGACCGTCATGAATATATATATGAATGACATTGTGAGAAATGAAAACTATTAATGGCATAGGGTTGGAAGAGGCTGTCTGCCTACCTGCACTATTCCTTTGCCCCTCACATGTTTAATAGAACACATTTTCCTTTGCCAAGTTCAGCACAAGTATGCAGGAGAGCTGTTGTCTTTTCCCAGCATAGATAAGTATGCATTCTCACGTGTCCTACATCTCAGATCAATACAATACTCCAGGGTAAGTTACCAGCTTGATCATCCTATCCTTAGAACAACAGCATCACCCCTGGAGTCCAGCTAACTGGAAAGCCCTGGTATTCACACAGTGTGGGCTTTTAGGTAGATGTGAATGCCACATCCAGACTAAGTGAGGGAAATGATAAAGGCAGTCTTAGAGACTTCAGACACACAGAAGCTATAGTTACTCCCTGTTTTATAATAATATTTGTATTTACAGGGTGAACAGGAGGCCTCAGCATCTGTGTGTGATTTACTGATTATTGACCTGTTAAATAATTGTTGCTAGGACATGCAGCAATTGTGATCTTTACACAATGAAAATGCCCTTGTTCTAAAAGCTGGGGGAAAAAAATCACCTTTGTATTATTTAAAGTACAAGTAATGCCATAGTTTCCAAATCCACTTAACTACCTAAGCAATATTCTTTAACTTGGGAATCCAATTCATTTTCCACTTTAATAGGTACATGCAGAGAAAATCTGAGACATAGCAGCAGGCACTGCATTTGTAGCTAATTAAGGAAAACTGGATTGAGCCCAGATGTGGATTATGCAAAGTGATTACTGGTGTTCTTTAGAAGCTGATAATTTTGAAAGCATTTCCTTGTGTTTGTTCACTTTTTCCAGTATACCAAGATAAAAAAGTTTCTAAAGCGAGGAAAATAGGCTTCCACGGAGTAAAACTGTCAATGGCAATTATTTCCATCATTTCAAATTGATGTGTTTGGTAGTTAACAAATGGATTGCAGCCATTCTTTTAATCAAAACTTGCCATTTAGTTGTAATCCAAAGTAAGTGCAGCAAATAGTTTTGAAGCACAGAGTGCTAATAAATGTAGAGCTCGGCACCCACTCCAATTCCCACTGGAACAATCTGTGACATACTGGTATCTCATTTTTGTTGGGCAAAAACAGACAACATAATAAGTGCCAATTGTTAAAGGTAAGACTGTGCTATGTTTAATTCCACTGAGCCACTGAAGTGAATGAAGCTATTTGTGGAGGACAAAGCTAGTCCACTTAGGGAAAGGAGACAGAATCAGGCTTCCTAGAGGCAAGAGTATGTTAGAGCTATGTCAGGATCTTTAAAACAACATCAAGCAATACAAAGGATAGAATATGTAAATAAGCAACAAAATAGTTTTTAATCTCCTTTTGAAACAAAATTTATTTTAAGATTTCTTGATAGGTTATCAAATTGCCATCAGAATATGGGGGGAAACTGCCAAAAACCATTAAGCAGCCTGAAGAGGTATTTATGCTGATTTTGTGGTGGGAAACTTGCCTGAGTGCTTGATTTTACAAAGCTGAGAAGTGGTTTGGCAGTATCCATAGCAGCTTCTGCTTTCTCTCTTTTTTTTTCCTCTTTTTTAAAAAATGTCTACTGATTTTGTTGTTAAATACTAACAGTTCAGTATAACTCAGCTTTACTATTATGTAAGACACTTTCCAAACTAAAATATTGCCATTCTGCAATGCAATCATTATAAATTAATATGATTTTTAAACACAATGTGCCCCTCCTGGGTCTTTGTAATCAGTTATTGAATTATTCTTCTCTATTTGTTATAATTATGTTGACAAATATTGCAGCATAAGTATAAAATAAATTTTGGTGGTGAAGCAGAACAGATGGAATTTTCCACTTCCACCCTGCCTTGGTTGAACTGGATTGGACTCTCTTACATTTTCTGTTCCTAAAGATATTTAAGACGATTACTGTCATACAAACAAAAGAAACATTTCTCACTCTGCAACTTTCTCAGGCTACTGTCCCTGGTAGCAGAGCCCAGATGTGCACCCACAGTTCTCACTCATCAGCCCTGTTCAGCCCACAAAAGCCTTTGGACTCCCCTGCAGCACACTGTGATATGCCCACTTATGTTATGGTAAGCAGACGCATACCCAGTGGATGCCCAGTGCAGAGCCGGCCCTACGAGAAGGCAGCACAAACAGGAGCGAGATGTCAGAGAAGATCCCATAAGGAAGCAGGTACACCTGCACAACCCATCGCAGTGGGTACGCTGTTGCCCAAGAGGTCTCTGACTGGAAGAGTGTGCAACCAAGGAAAGAGGATAAAGAGGGTGCAGACAAGTGGTGAGTACAGGGCAGCAATAATTTGCTAGAGGTCTCAACATCCAAGAAGCTCCACTGCTGTCTGCTTCTTGGAGGCACCAGGGAAAAAGATGGTCCTGAAAGAAAACAAGGATGTTTTGGGGGTGTTTCCCACAATTTCTTCTTGCAAAAGAGAGTGGCATCAGAAGAGAAAACACTAAGGCACTTGTTGGTCACTTAGGAAAAGTGGTGAAATCCTAGCCATCCAGGAAATTTTCAGCTCATCTGGACATGACAATTGTGTGGTAGGACTGGATCTTGGGGAAGAAGCTTGTTGGATGATGGTAGCAACTTCCTTTAGTGTTTTTATTAAGAGGAACAACAGCAGACATGAATAATGAAAGTTGCACAGTACAGACATTTGCCATGATTCAGAGTAGTCATGCTTCATTAGATTTGTTAGCAACGGGGACATTATCATGTCATCTGAAGCTCAAACAAAGGCATGTTAAAAAAAAAAAAAAAGTAATGACAGGATAATAGATCATTTTCACACACAGGACTGACCTATGCTTAATCAAAGTGAGTGAGGATGGAAGCACTGGAACCTTAATAAGCTGTATTTCATTTGTGAGTGTAACTATTGCCCTGACTGTGCTGGTGTCAGAAAACTGTACATACAAAATATTCATCATTAGAGAAAGCAGAGAAACTATACGCTGTATTCAGATGTCTGATATGGAGCTATTACCTTATACACAGACATATGCTGTTTTTCCATGTACCCACGAACCATCTGCTCGGTTCTTTGCTTAAATTTTGGCCTTGGGAGAAAACAGCTTTTCTTTTCTCAGTTAAATACTCCCAAACATAGCTGTATGGGGGAGAATATGATGTTGTCTATGAGTACAAAACCAAGAAATTAACCCGTCTTTAATGATAATGTTTTATTCTAGCTGTGTTATTAAAACCTCTTTGTATTATTAAAACCTGAAAGTCTTCTGGCCTATTTTCTTTCCTTGCAGTGACAGAAGCTTTAAAAACAGTTGCCAGGAAAGACCATTAAAGGTAAGGTTGATTTTAAAACTTTCCAGTTTCAATAACCTACACCAGTATTAATAGCTCAGATAAAGATGTTTTTAGGAGAACACACAGTAAAACTTTGCTCTCATATCCATTCCTTTATTCACAGAATTTAACTCATGATTTTCATTTTGATAGCATCTCTAGAGATAGAGGCTGCAGAATCAACAAGTTTCCTAAATACAAACCTTAAAAATGTGTATACCTGTTAATGCTAATTTCCAGTGTGTTACTGCAGGGCAGTGAAGCAAATATTCTTCATTGGAATTAGCTTCTTCAACTGTTTCACAGTTTCACCACATATGTTAGGTATTTCCTAACCATCCTGCACATTCTTAGAGAGATCTCTGTTAAATAAAACAAAGCTGCATTTTCCCTCTGGTTGCAAGGATATCAACACAAATCCTGCAGAACACAACACAGTGGTAGTTGCAGTCCTGAAGTATTTTTGTTCTTCCAACCTTTATTCTCCAGCATGTGCTGGGAGTACCCATAAGGGTGTAGCGGGATGTTCTCCAAGATCTATGATGGCAGCTCCCCAGCATCTCTGGTGCTGGATGCCAGCCATGTTTCAGAGGTTGTGTCCCCTATAAGACTTCCATACAACTTCTCCTGACTATGGTCCTTCATATCAGGAGATCCACCAGCTCTATGTCAACTTTCACAGCCCCAAAGCCTCTCCTGAAGCCCTTGCCCATCTCCCACCTGCTGGGCACCATGACTCTGCTGTCCCCTCCACCGACTGCTTGTCCACAGCCAGACCCCTCCAGCCAGAGATAGGGCCAGGACCAAGTCTCCTCAGACCTTTCCAAACTGCAAATTTTGAATGGTTTCATCTCAAAACCAGGAATCTAACCAGATTTGCTTGAAAATGGGCCCAGTTTCATTCAAACCATGTTAGAAACTTCAACAGAGTCTGGGTTTTGACTTTCTTGTGAAACTTGAAACCACATGTGTTCCACATGGTTTAGGTTTTTGTTGTGAATGTCTTACACAGCTCTATGGGAATAACCTTTTCTTGTGGGCTTTTAGCATTTCCTATCCCAGCCAGAACCATAAAAAGCAAAGGCTGGAAAATATGAAAACTACAATTATGTGGAAAAAGGGGACTTAACTTTTTAAACCTCAGACAAAGTTTGTGTTCATTTAGAGCTCAGAGTGAAGTTTTGAATTAATTTGTGTTTTATTTTAACTGTTAGCCTTAATTAGGTGCACTCAGGAGAAATCATTTCCCCTCTAACACAAAATCATGGAGCTCACGACACATGGAAATTATAAACACTTTGGAGTGAATTGAGAGATGGGTGTTGGCTCTGCAGCAGCAGAAGAGCAAATATTTACAGTACATTAGGCTTTGCTTCACTTCTAAATTATTATCTTCCCCTTTGGAATAATCTATTTTGCAAAGACAGATTGCTACTAATGCTAGTCCCCTCCTCATCAGTTCTGTGGCAGCCAATTCGTTTTCCTTCATTTCTATATTGAAAATTCTTGATCTAGCTCTCCACAGAGCTAAACGAAAATTGAAGAAATTCTGAATTTGATGACTCTTTTGTCCCTGAATCACACTTTGGCTTCTGTCAAATTATTACACTTCTCTGAGCTTCAGTCTTCTTTTTTTTTTTCTTTTTTTTTAAATTAAGGTACCAATAGTTAACCTCCCAACAGAGGTGTTAATTAATTCATATCCATAACAGGACATTAAAATAGAAACTGATGTATAATGTTAATTAGTGGTGTTATAATTGCTTATTCCAAAAGCCCAAAGAAGCTGTTACTTCACAGATTACTTAAGTTAGTGCTAAAATATTCCCATCTTCGGTCACATGGGATTCAGTAATGGGAAGTTAAATACAATGAAAGCAACTCTATAGCATACAGGGGAAGAAATAATTACATATACCATTTTTATTCCCTTGATATAACTTCTGCAGCACACGATGTGCTATTAGGTTTTGCAGTAAAAGTACAGCAACCTGGCTTTGCGCTTACAATAGCTAAAACCATCTGCGTACGTGTAAAACCTTTGCTGGCATGTTTCCACGTGCGGTTCATGCATTCCTTTGCCTGTGCAATTTGAAGCTGTCAAAAACTAATTAAATAATTATGTGGTTGTTACTGCAGCTGTGTGTATTCTTCATTACGTTATAAGGCTGTGGTTTGAGGCACTCCACTGCTCTGGGTTTCAAAATATTAGTAATGGAAGGTGTGTTGTCGGTGCACGTTCAACTGCTGCCAGAAAAAGCAGAGAGGGAAGGGAACCGTCTTTAATGTCAGCCTGTCATTGCAGTTTATACTGTATACTCCCTGTACACAACACAGAGGTGAAAATACGAATCAGCTTCGCAATGTGGGCAGATTTTGGCATGGCCTACCCTGTGTACAGGACACCAAAACGTCCCTGCAGTAGCTCTGCAGCAGGTGTGTAACCAGAGTGCGTGCGGGTTTGTACGCAGGATCCACAGGGCCTGCGGAGGTGATCTGTGGGGTGATGGCAGCAGAAGAGCCAGACCATGGAGGGGAGCATCTGCTCTCCTAGGCCAGGTATAGAACAGTTCCTGGTCCTGCTCTTGACTCCCCCTTAGTGCCCAAGGAAATCGCTCCCTAGGCCCGCCTTCCCTGCCAGTAAATTGTGGGTGATGCTGTATTACCTCCTCCAAGAACAAATCGTGTAGGTTTAACTGTGATTGTAATTAATCTTGATCAAGATTAATCTTGACTGAGGGTGCTACACAGATGCAGCACAGTAATGCTAAATTCAGTCTTTGGCCAAATGACCACATTGCTAGTCACCTGCATTCCATTTTCCATTGAAAAGCAACAAACTGTCATTGCAGTAGAATATCACTAGCTCCCCAACCCTGTGAAAATATTTTTTGTAAAGAGAAAAACATATCTATTATTTACTTTGACTAAAACAGCATAAATTGCCATCAGGAGAAGGGCAGAGTCAGTCCAATGGACACAGCCCTGCCTCATGTCTCCAGATTACCATGTGCAAGAGAAGGAAGGGCATCAGCACCGAGGGGGATGGCGTTTGAGATCTCTTCAGTGGGGAAGGCCTTTCTCAGGACTCCTTACTGAAGCCACTGAGACAGCCTAAAACCAGGTAGAGCTGTTCTTTCCAAATCAAAACAGCAGATACCAAAGATGTTTTTCCTTGCCACAGAAGAAATGCCCTGGTTCCACACGCAGTGTATGTTTTAGAGACAGCACAGCTGTTGGAGTTACTGAGGCAGCAAAGCTGAATATTACGGAGTGTCTCCAATTTATTATATTTACGGAGCAACTTTACTTTTAATAAGGTTTTCCTCTAATTTATGGAACTGTCTCATCACATCTGCAGTTGCCTGCTTGGCTAAATGTTCAAAAATACTAATAAAGGGAAAATTCCAGATGCTGTTTTTTAAAAAATATTTTTCTTGTATGCACCCATAGCATAATACATCAGCACAGATGCTTTCCTCCTCATGTTTTCACATGATTTATAACTACCAGCCTAGAAGATACACACACGGCCTTTCTCAGTGCACTCGGCATTCATGATACAGTTGTTTAAACTCATCTATTACCTAAAACTGTTTGTTTTGTGAGAGCCTTTCCCTCGGAAAGCTTATAGGTGAGTGAACAAAATTCCTGAAAACTAAAACTAGGCGAATTAAGCTGCTTTCTAAAAATCCAAGCTAGAAGCTAAAGACCCATCAAGTTCATAGGGGCCGTGAAAAAGCCACGTCTTTGGGTCTTTGGGTCCCCCTTGTGGTCTGGTAGCAACCGGCTGCCGCCACTCATGTACCTTGCATGGTCCCCAAAACACCAACACTCGGACATTTGCAGAGAAAAAGGACAGACCTGCTGGTAATCTGCGTGAGAGCTGGTCCAAGCCGCTTTCTCATTAATCCTACAACTATTGAAATTCCAGGGGAATGCTACATGGAGCCAAATCACGCTACTCCATTTTCGTGTTGAAGCCTATTTTATTCCACGCTGTCATATAAACATAATGAAACTACTGCACATTACTATCCAACATGCTTAAAGTGTATTAGGACATGATTGTGTTTCACATAACTTCCAGATACATACTCAAGGTTGTTATATTCAATATTTTGAATATACGTACATTCAAGATTTTTGTGTATTCCAGACTTGTGCATTGTATGGTCAAGATTTTGAAGGCAGTCAGTCATCTTCTTGAGTACAGTCACTGGGACTACTACAAAGCAAGTTTGTTTGGGGCAATATATATTTGTTTTTGTGGGAGGACTCAGCTATTGTCTGAATATAAATACCTTTATCTGCTTTCTTTGAGCTCAAGATTGTTTACAAGCTAACAACTTCAGGACCAACTTCAGGCAAGTAGGCAGTAGCTTGAAAATGCAGATTTGGAGAAGACAGAAAGAATGTGGAGGAGTGGCAAAATAGCCTTAAAAATAAGTGGCTGTGGATAAAGCACCAAGGTGCTTTTGGTACCTGTCTACATCCAAGCAGTAAGAGCTGATGCAAGAAAACCATGTGTTGTGCCAGCTTGTGCTGGATCCTGTGGGCCAGGTGTTTCAAGTGTGACAATCATGCTCTCCCCTCTGTCTAGGTGTTCTCACCACTGCTGCAAATGCACATTGGGCATGAAAGAGTTGATGGGATATGAAGCAACACCTCCACATAAACATCTGTGAAGCATCCAAAACTGCAAAAACAGCAACATTTAGGAGAGTAAGTGCCAATGAGGGAGGCTCGTCAGACAAAAAGGCTATTTCTTGAAGCTCTGACTTCACCATCATCCAGCTGCCAGCACTGGCCATGACCACACTCACTGCTGCTAACCAGAGCCTTTTGACTACCTTCATCTCCTTCCTGCTGCCTGAGTGCCTGTCAGCACAAGGCCTTGGAGATCTCTTAACTCTCCCCAACAAGACTGAATAAGTTGCCATGTTCCTCAAGAAACTTTATTGAAATGTTATTCATCCCACCTTCCCCCTCCAAGAGGTCCCTGAAACTGCAAGAGACTCCTCTGTGCCCCTTTCTCCTACCTCCTGCTGATCCCTCCCAACTTTTGTCCCCTACCTGAATCTTCCACCTCAGCACCAGCTCTACTACTACCACAAAATCACACATTTCTGTCCCCAAAGAGCTATTTTGCTCTCAGCAAGTGAGGAAGAAAAATTCTATTTCATCTATGCTACAGAGTAGATTTAAGATACTCTGAGTTTATTTACAATGTTGGCTCACTGTTACTTGTCACAAAGGAATTGGCAAAGGCAGAATGATTTGTTCGAGACTGAGGGCAAATGTACTAGTACATATATCAAACAAACTGGCAGTGTTGTGTGTAACAACTTACATCTACAATTTTGGCAACTAAACTGCCTACACACTTTCTTAGAAACTATAAATAACAGTATATATCAAAATGTCCAGGCAAAACCTCATTGTTTCTTTCCAAATAATCCTATAATCCACATATCTAATGACACAATATCAGGAAGGCAATCTTAAAGCTTTTGGTTTAAGACTGTCCACTTTCCTAGTTTCCCCATTTCAGAAATATTTACATCTTCTTACATTCCTCATATACTCAAGGGGCTTTTTAAACTTGCTTAAATGCAAATAACCTGATACATGTGAGAAGATAACACAACATATTTCTAATACTAGATCTTCTGCAAGGTATATATGTATATGAGAGCAAAAAGCACAGCCCTATTTATTTGCTTCTTGTGCATAACTCTTCTCCTGCTTCCTTCAGTAGAAAATCAGATCTTTTCCATATAATGTGTCTCCACTACTCAGAAAACAACGCATAACAATGCTAATAATTCCCTAACTGCAAGCACTGTGTAGTTAAAGCTGACTAGAGCTAAACCCAAATTATCTCATTTCAGCTGATCTCTTAAGAATTCATAGAAAAATGGCAAGACAAAACTAGTCCAAAAAGTGTTTGCATCCAGTAGTTTTCTTTATTTCTTTTTGTTGCCTCCAAACAGAGCTGTTCTTTGATTTTCCAGCTATGTCCTCTTTTCTGTCCTGAAATATTTCCTGGGGAGATTCTCAGGACAATTTGATTAGATTGTCAGGCATCCAACAGCCTAGACAGAGAAACAGTGCTTGTTCAAAATACATTTCAAGACGCATGAAAACCCTACACATGCCCATAAGGAACAAGCAGATCATTGGGCTTCTGGCCTCAAAGACACTTCCAGCAGAAATCTCATGTTTCCCCTTTTATTGTGAGCTGCTGAAGAAAGAAACTGCAGCTGCAGAGACACGGTGGACCTTCACTGTCATACTGCAGGGGCTGGTGCCACAGGCCAAAGTGCAGGTCTTCACGTTAGCCTGTGGAGACCACATCCAACACAGCTCTGTTCATCTACTCTGGCACTGTGTTGACACAGGACATACAAAGGACATTTTGGAATTGAATGATTTTCTGAGTCATGTCCTGTTGCATAGATATGGATTGTTAATGCTCCAGAAGTGTTGTTTCCAGAAGGTGGAAACACCTGGGAAGTGATGAAAAAACAAAACGAAACAAAACAAAACATAATTCCTCTTCATCTGCCTGTAGCATCTCATTTATAACAACCTGTGGTGCCAAAGCACAGCCAATAGCGAAGAGTTTATTTTAAAACATAATCAAACATTTTCAGTTTAAATGCCTAATGATGGATGTTCCATAACTAGTCTGATTTTTAGAGGTACCAAGCACACCACTGAATACAGGAGGAGCTGATTCTGAGGAAGACCAGTACGTCTGGCTACATACAGTGTATGACTTTGAATTCTACAGCCTGGTTATTATAGAAACCCATATTGAAAAAATCTTCATGTAAGAGGATCTTTGGTCCATGCTGTTTTCTGAGTTGTGATTATTTTCTATTTCTGAAGTCAACAAAAATATATCAGTTCCTATTAACTGAGTATCCAGTCCTTCATATTTACACATTCACATAAGCAGAGATATGTATGTTTAGCTGTGTGTACATAGGCTGTATTTAATGAAAACATTTCATTTAATTCTTTTTACAAAGTAATATTTCTTAAAAGCAGTAAATCAGTAAAGTCAATACTATTTATATACTTTTACAACAAGAAATTCTCACAATGAACAACTTGTCAAGTTCTGTACTTCTAATTTATGATAATGTTCAGAAAATCAGTTAACCTGGGAACGAAAAACATGTGGGGGTTGTAAAACTATCCACTGTAATAAAACAGTTGCAACATTTTTAGCTAGCTGAGGAACTGGGAATTAGGTTGATGGAAGGGATTATTGCTTAATATTTTCCGTAACATCAGCAATCTTGTCAAAATCCCCTGGTTGCTCTGAGAGTAGGAGACGTCTGCTTTATGGGGTGAGCACATATCCTGGAATGTCTGCCATGAAATAGCGTCACAGCCAGGCTTCATTATCCCTTCACACATTAAGCCTGGTTTACGCTTCGCAGTGCCATGGAAAAATCACACCTTTGGTTGACACACTTATGCCAGCAAAAGCCTCATTGTAGATACAGTTCTGCAGATTAAAAAATCCTCCTGCCACTGTCATATAGTTCATGCTGGGAATGACTGCAGGCTGTGCCAGCACACAAACTGTTTTGCAGCTTACACGGCACTGCAGGTTTGCCACGTAAGATTCTGCTAGGAGGCCTAACCTATATAGCTGTCTCTTAACTTTTAGCTCTAGTGGCACAAAATCTGGTTGGAGGCTGGTTCCTAGTGGTGTGCCCTAAGGTTTGTTAGGCCAATACTATTTCACGTCTTCACAAATAACTTGGCTGCATCCTCACCAAGCCTGCAGAAAATACAAAAGTGGGAGGAAAGGCTGACGCAGCAGGTGCTGTGGTGTAATCCAGAGGGACATGGACAGGCTGGATGAGGCCTAGAGGAACCTTGTGAAGGTCAACAAAGGGAAAGCCCTGAACCCGTGGAGGAACAACCCCATGTATCAGTACATGCTGTAGGCTGAAGAGGCTGATAAGCAGCTATGCAGAGAAAACAATGTGTCCATACCCATGGACACCAAATTGACAATCAGCTTGCAACGTGTCCTCCTGCCAAAGAAGGCCAACAGCTTCCTGGAATATGCATTGGCAACAGGTAGAGGGAGGAGATCCCTCGCCTCTGCTCAGCACTGGTGAGACACATCTGGAGAGCTGGGCCCTGTTCTCAGCTCCCCAGTACAAAAGAGACAAGGACATACTGGAGCAACTCCTGCGAAGGGATGTGAAGATGATTTACAGACTGCAACCCTTCGTACCAGGAGAGGCTGAGAGAGCTGTGACTGTTCAGCCTGGAGAAGTGAAAGCTCAGTAGGGGATCTTACCAGTGTGTATAAATATGCGATGGGAGGGCACAAAGATAAGGGAGGCAGGCTCTTCTCAGTGGTGCTCAATGACAGGACAAGAGGAAGTGGGCACAAATTAAAATATATTAAATGCCACCTGATCATGAGAAAACACTGATTTACCATGAAGGTGTTCAAACTGGTATGGGTTGCCAAAAGAGGCTGCAGCATCTCCATCCCTGGAGATACTCAAAACCCAACTGGACATAGTCCTATGTAACTTGCTTTAGGATACCCTACTTGAGAGAGGGGCATTGACAAGGGGATCTCATGAGGTTCCTTCCAACCTTAGTCATTCTGTCATCCTGTGATTCCCTGACAGTAGTACTGACAAATCTTCAGGACCTATAAACTGTGATGTTTACAGATCTGAGTCCATGGACAGACACTTTCTTCTAACCACCTGTGCTAGTGGAAATGGTTTCTCTTCCCGTTTATTATTCTTTTTCCTTTATTTCTCAAGTTACCAGTTTTAGAGGAGGTACAGGCATGTTGGATGTCTGAGCCCTACTGAGCCCATTCTCAAGAGATGATCATATATGGTGGTCATTAGAGATTTTTAAAATAATGCTGGAACTAACTAAACACATTCTGCTTGCCTCTCTTTTACAGCCTCTGTGTTTCAGAGCAAAGAAAGCATTCAGGTGAAAGTGAACTAGAATAAGAAAGTCTTTCAGTGAGTGGGGGTCTATTCTAAATATTCCCTTAGATACTGTTGACACAGAAAACAAAAGATTGGAGGTGGCATAGGAAGGCACAAACCCACTGGCTTTAATCTAGTGAGCCTGGGGACTGGCAAAAGGGCTGGCAGGAACACCAGCCTGGGAGAACAGGCAAAGCACAAGTTGTACAGAAACTGTGGCAGAAGTCTCTACTTGCCAGACCAAGCTGAAGCCTGTGCTGCCTTTCCCCCCATGTGTCTTTAACCAGACTGGCTAAATTTGTAATCACATTTTGTTATTGCAATTTTATTTCACTGCATAGGCATGTCGTTAAACCTTGTTTTCATAGGCAGTTTATTTGAGCTATAGTTTTTCAGCAATTCTTTTGAATCTGCTGCCATCTAGTGAATACAAATCAGGCTGTAATTTATGGCTTCTGTGGCCAGCAGTGAGCAGTGTTTTTTTTTGTTTGTTTGGTTGGTTTGGTTTGGTTTGCGGTTTGGTGTTTGTTTGTTTCTTTGGGGTGTTGTTTTGTTGTTCTTGTTTTGACCTTCTGAGGCGTTTGGGATTTTGTCCCACTCTCCATCCATTTCAAAGTGCAGCTTACAGTGTGGTAGGGTTTGCATGCATTTTCCTAGCAGGCTCCCAGATGTAAAGGTATAATTGATACAAGGCCATCTCTGCCTTATGCCTTATACCTTATACCTTATGCCTTATACCTTATACCTTATACCTTATACCTTATACCTTATACCTTATACCTTATACCTTATACCTTATACCTTGTACCTTGTACCTTATACCTTATACCTTACATGTATGCCCTCTCTGGCCAATTCTAAATCACTTAATTTTTAACACCTGGAGATTTTCGTTATTTCATCTCACCACAGATAAGTCCATATTTGAACATCTCAATCAAAATTAAATAATTCTGAAAAGTAATGAATATCCAGAACTTTGGGCCAAGCTGTTTTTACTGGTATAAATCAGATGGCTCCAGTATCTTCAAGAAAATCTTACTGTAAAATATCTGGCAGACAGGTTTCTGACTTATTTGGAAGTGGTGCAGTCTTCCATTCATATAGACAAGTAGCAACATTTTCAATACTTCTCAGTAGCTTTTCAAGCTGGAGAGTGTTGCAACAGTGAGATGTAGGGGTGACAAAGACAACAGATGAAGGGTGAGGCTCCAAGAGATGGCTGAGTCACAGTCAAAATAGGCACTCCACCTCTGCTTCCTGCCACTCCTATTCCTGGGCAACTCCATCTTAGCACCAGTATGGCAGGTTTCTGACCCTGAATTGTTTGAGTTTAGCATACAAAAACAGAGTAAGATTTTTTTTTTCACTTGCTGGGCAAGCTTTCCTAATAGAAAATAGTATCTGATTCACAACTACAACTCAAAAATGTACTTGCCTGGGTATCCTGGCTTCAGCTGGGATAGAGTTAATTTTCTTCATAGCAGCTGGTATGGTGTCATGTTTTGGATTTACTATGAAAATAGTGGTGCTAACTCATAATAGTGGTGCTAACTGATATTTTAGTTGATGCAGAGCAGTGCTTGCACAGAGCAAGATCTCCTCTGCTTCTTGTCCTGCCCTGCCAGCGAGGAGGCTGGGGGTACACCAGGAGCTGGGAAAGGACACAGCCAGCACAGCTGGCCCAGGCTGACCAAAGGGATGTCCCATAGCATGTGGCACCACACTGAACAAAAAAAGACTAGGGCGGGCTGTTACTTGAAGACTGGCGGGACATCACTCTAGTAGTGAGCAATTATATTCTGCATTGCTTTAATATTTTCTTCCTTTTTTTTTTTTTTTCTTTCTGTTTTGTTTGTTTGTTTTCCTTGCCTTCTTATTATACCGTCCCTACCTCAACCTATGACTTCTTGCACTTTCTTTTCAGTTTTCTCCCCTATCCCACTGGGAGGGTGCAGTGAACGAACAGCTGGCTACATGGTGCTTAGCTGCCTGCTGGTTTCAACCACAACACTGAGCTAAGTATATGCAGTTACGGAGACACTGGGAATGTAATGACTGGCTTAAGCTGAAGCAAAAAGCCTGTGGCAGATTCAAGATCAGTGCTAAGGAAACTCCAGAGATTAAATGTCTTCAAAAATAAGATCTGTTTCCATGACACCCAACAGTCTGACTTGCTCTTTTTGTTCATTTTTACCATTTGTATGTATTTGGCTCATCTTGTTTGATTTAGTGAGATATAGTCTTTTAGTATTTTTCATTTTCTCCAGGTAAATTTAACGAGCTCTACTAATTCTCTTTCCAATTTGTTGTGGTTTAACCCAGCCAGCAGTTAAGCACCACACAGCCGTTCACTTACCCTCCCCCCACAGTGGGACGGAAGAGAGAATTGGAAAAAGTAAAAGCTTGTGGGCTGAGATAAAAACAGTTTATCAGGACAGAAAAGAAAGAATAATAGTAATAACAATAATAACGTGTACAAAACAAGTGGTGCACAGTGCAATTGCTCACCACCCACTGCGTGATGTCCAGCCCAGTCCCAAGCAGTGGTTCCCCCACCCCAGCCAGACCCCCATATGAATTGCTCAGCACAATGCCATACAGTATGGAGCATCCCTTTGGCCAGCCTGGGTCAGCTGTCCCAGTTCGTTCCCCACCCAGCTCCTGCTGCACCCACAGCCTCCTCACTGGTAGGGCGGTGTGGGGAGCTGAGAAATCCTTGGTTTGGTGTAAGCACTGCTCTTCAACAACTAAAACGTCAGTGTGGCCAGCAGGACTAGCAGGGCTAGGGAAGTGATTGTCCCCCTGTACCTAGCTCTGGTGAGGCTGCACCTCGAGTACTGTGTTCAGTTTTGGGCCCCTCGCTACAAGGACATCGAGGCCCTGGAGCATGTCCAGAGAAGGGCAACGAAGCTGGTGAGGAGCCTGGAGAACAAGTCCTACGAGGAGCAGCCGACAGAGCTGGGTTTGTTCAGCCTGGAGAAAAGGAGGCTCAGGGGCGACCTTATTGCTCTTTATAAGTACATTAAAGGAGGCTGTAGCGAGGTGGGGGTTGGTCTGTTCTCCCACGTGTCTGGTGACAGGATGAGGGGGGGTGGGCTAAAGTTGCACCAGGAGAGTTTTAGGTTGGATATTAGGAAGAACTTCTTTACTGAAAGGGTTGTGAGGCATTGGAATGGGCTGCCCAGGGAAGTGGTTGAGGATGGGGCATCCACAGCTTCTCCTGGCAACCTGTGCCAGTTCCTCACCACCCTCTGAGTGAAGAATCTTCTCCTAGTGTCTAGTCTAAATCTATCCTCTTTTAGGTTAAGACCATTTCCCCTTGTCCTATCATTATGTACCCAAGTAAAGAGTTCTTCTCCATCTTTTTTATAAGACCTCTTTAAGTATGGAAAGGTCATAGTGTGGTCTCCTGTAGCCTTCTCTTCCCCAGGCTGAACATCCCCAGCTCTCTCAGCCTTTCTTCATAAGAGAGGTGCTCCAGCCCTCTGATCATCTCTGTAGCCCTCCTCTGGACCTGCTCTAACAGGTTCACATCTTTCTTGTCCTGGGGAGCTCAGAGATGGATGCAGCACTCCAGGTGGGGTCTCACAAGGGCAGAGCAGAGGGGGACAATCATCTCCCTCCACCTGCTGGTCACACCTGTGTTGATGCAGCCCAGGATGCAGTTGGCTTTCTGGGCTGGAAGCACACACTGCTGGCTCATGTTGAGCTTATCATCCACCAGAACCCCCAAGTCCTTCTCTGCAGGGCTGCTCTCAATGAGTTCTTCTCCCAGTCTGTACTCCTGTCTGGGATTGCCCCAACCCAGGTTTAGCACCCTGTACTTGGACTTGTTGAACCTCGTGCAGTCACATGGGCCCATTTCTCCAGCCTGTCCAGGTCCCTTTGATTGGCACCTCTATTTTTGTTGGCATCAACTGCACCACTCAGCTTGGTGTCACCTGCAAATTTGCTGAGAGTGCATTCAATCCCATTGTCTATGTCATTGATGAAGATACTAAAAAGCACCGGTGCCAAGACATTGATCACCATTCTCTGGGTGTGGCCATTGAGCCAATTCCTTATCCACCAGATGGTCTACCTTTCAAATCCATATCTTTCCAATGTAGAGATTAGGATGTCATGTGGGACCATGTCAAAGGCCTTACAGAAGTCCAAGTAGATGACATCAGTCAGTCTTCCCTTGTCAACTGATGCAGACACTCCATCATAGAAGGCCACCAGTTCTGTCAGGCATGATTTGCCCTTGGTGATGCCATGTTGGCTGTCTCAGATCTCCCACTTGTCCTGCATATGCCTTAAAACTGCTTCCAGGAGGATCTGGCACAGAGTTGAGGCTCACCAGTATGTAGTTCCTTGGGTCTTGCTTTCTACCCTTTTTTAAAATGGTAGTGATGTTTCCCTTCTTCCGGTCACTGGGGACTTCACCTGGCTGCCATGATTTTTCAAATATGATGGAGAGAGGCTTGGTGACTACATCAGACAATTCCCTCAGTACCCTGGGATGCATGTCATCAGGGCCCATATACTTGTTAAGTGGTATCAAGATGTCCCGAACTTGCTCTTCACTTACAGAGGGAGGGACTCTGCTTCCTCAGCCCCCACTTAGAGGTTCAAGAACAAGAGATTTGGGAAGCCTAACAACCAGTGAAGACCAAGGAAAAGAAGTTAAGTACCTCTGCCTTCTCCTCATCTGTCATTACCTGTTCTCCATCTTCATTTGTCAGAGGATGAAAGAGGATGAAAGACTCCCTAGTCTTTCTTTTGCAGCCAATATACCTGTAGGACCCCTTCTTGTTATTTTTTGCATCCCTTGCCAAATTTAGTTCTGTCAGTGCCTTAGCTTTCCTGATCCCATCCCTGCACATGTGGACAGCACTTCTGTACCCTTCTCAGGGCACATGGCCCTGTTTACACCATTTCCACAATGTGTGCATTTCCTTCTTTTGCCCAAGTTTGACCAGCAGATCCTTATTTGTCTGGCAATCATAGAAAACGCTAGGATTTGAATATGTAATTATCTGTCTAAGGGACATCTAAAACAGAATCTGTGAATTTTATTAGAACTACAGGAATCTGAGCTTCATAAAAGCAACAGGAATCCTGCATGGGTGCACTAGTGACAATCTTCCACATGACCAAGCATTGTTTGACCCACCGTAGCCCATATGACATTAAATATGCTGAGATTCCAGACACAAACAGTTTTATGGAAGGAGGCAGAGCAAAGCTCAGAAATGTTTCTGTGTTTCATATACCTGCCACATTTGCTTACAGCAATGGTTTTGTTAAGTTAAGCTATGCTAGTATGCTAGGTCCTCTCCAGAGAGTATCTCACCAGAAGAAT
The DNA here is from genome assembly GCF_963932015.1 of Anas acuta. Classification (NCBI taxonomy): domain Eukaryota; kingdom Metazoa; phylum Chordata; class Aves; order Anseriformes; family Anatidae; genus Anas; species Anas acuta. The sequence goes on along the minus strand of NC_089017.1, from coordinate 38,589,973 downwards.
TTTCTTATTTTGAAGGGGCCATAGTAGAAGACAAAAATAACTTCCAAGTTCTGAAGCTGGCACCAGAAACAGGTTGCAAAGCAGTGGGCTGTAAAGCTGTAGGACTATAATGTCATATTTTTGGAAGCTACCATCAGTAATTTTGATAGTACTTTACTATTAAAATGCTTTAAAATGTGTACATATGGACATATGTTGTGAGGGAAAACTGGATTGGAATGGGAAGGTGAATTATTATGTGGACTTCTTGTAGGGTGGGATAAGAGCATCTCTGTTCCTTTAATGTGGATGCAAAACAGCAGTAGGAAGAGATCCTCTTAAGTTATTAGAGAATAAAGGGGGCATGCAGAAACAGCAGGAAGCAGTAAGACGAAGAGTCTGAGCAAGCATGAGCAACATGCAAAAAAACAAACAAGTCACTTTATTCAGTGAGAAGGGTAATTGAGTGGTAAAGCAAGTACAAGTTTTTCTTCCACAGGGTAGCAGGCATATGGCCTCTTCCCCACCTACCCCAGGTGTAAGCAGGACTGACTGCTTGCCATTTCTCTTCTCCTTGTTCAGGTAAACCATTCAGATACCGATAGGAAAGCTGCACCATACAAGATTTTCCCCCCACTTCCTGTCATTTGTTTATTTATTGTTAAATAAATTATTTTTTGTAATTTGCCCAGGGAAGTAGCGGAGTCAGCATCCCTGGAGGTCTTTAAAAGACGTTTAGATGTAGAGCTTAGGGATATGGTTTAGTGGGGACTGTTAGTGTTAGGTCAGAGGTTGGACTCGATGATCTTGAGGTCTCTTCCAACCTAGAAATTCTGTGATTCTGTGATGATTCTGTTTATTTTTCATGAGCAACTTGTTTAGCATGTCAGGTATTTCTACTGGGGTGGCGAGCCCGATGAGCCACACGGGTTACACGGGGTCGGATTCAGTTCCTTGTGGTGTGGAAATGCCCACTGCTTCACGTTCTTCTTCAACAGCCACCGTGACCGCCCATGCCACCGCATTCACCCTTCTACTACCAGGAAACCACCCAGGGCACAGCACCAACACCCTTTTGCCTCAGCAGGGCCCCGTCATGGCGGACAGCCCTCCCCGCCCCGCCCCGCCCCGGCGCTGGCAGCGGGCGTGAGGCGGGGCCGTGCTGCCGGAAGGGCCGCGCGGACGGCGGCGCTGCGGGACCGGCGGCTCTTCCGCCGCGGCCTGATGGCGGGGCGGCCGTAGGGGACGCGCGGCCGGTGAGTGCGCGGCGGGGGGCGCCGAGCGGGGACGGGACGGGGCTGGGGACGGGGCCGGGGCCGGGGCCCTGCCGCGGGGCGGGTGCCCGGGCTGCGGCCGTTGAGGCGCTGCGGGCCGGGCCCTGTCAGCGCCGGGCGCGCCTCGGCGGGTGGGGGGGCGGCCTTGGGGTGAGGTGGCGGCCGTTGTGTTCTGCCGTTGCCGCCGTTGGGCGGGATGGCGGCGTCCCCCTGGTGAGGCGCCGCGGGGTGGGAGCTCGGCCCCCCCGGGACAGGCGTGAGGTGAGAGCAGAGCTCCTCTGTGTGAGAGCCAAGCCTGTAGGAAGCAGACGCTGGTGCCCCTGAGGGCGCCTTCGGGGCCTGCAAAATTTAAAAAAAATAGAATAAAAATCAGCACCATCAAGCACTGTGCTCCCATATCAAAGCCAACACAAGCATCTCAAGTGCTTCTCTGTAGCTTTCGCTGCAGTTCAAGCTCATACATCTTATTTTGATTTATTTTTTTTTTTTTTTCTGGCTTGGTTCTGTGTGGCGGTAGTTAAACAACCCGGTGTTCAGTGTAGGTGTAAGCACTGCCTCTGGTGCTTGGCTGGGATCTCCCAGGTAGTGCCCACTTTCAAGGTCCACGCAGGCTCGAACTACCTTGCAGCTCGAGTTGCAGCTCTGTAAGTATTTACAGTAAGAGCACAGGCATGACCACGTCTGGGGAGCTAATTGGTAACGCAGATATTATTTGTTTCAGATAATACTCCACTACTACAAAATAGGCATACTTAGTGGCCAATGACATGAAACCTCTGACTGGCCAGCTAGCTAAAAAGTGCAAAGTGCGTTGGGCAGTGCAGGATTGTTTCTTAATCGTCATGTGATCTTTGCTCTACAGGCAGGTTGCAGGAGTTAAGCAACACCTCTGATCACAATTGTCATCCTGAACAAGGTGAATAGTATTGACAGTAGGGGAAGAGAAATTTGTTGATGTAAACTGGCTGTTAGGACATCCTCTTTATTGCCTTCTACATACATTCTACACATGCCAAAGCCTTTTCAGTGATCCTTTCAAAGTGTTGCTGTACTGAGATGAGACTGGTGTGGACTCTGAGAAGTGTTTATCTGTCTGAAATGCATCAAGGGCTTCCTAAGCAAAAAAGCCATGGGCTGTCTCTGCGGTGAGGGACAACCAGATGCGGGTTTTAAACATGTTAAGACAAGAAACCTCTATGATTTTGATGGGAACAAATTTTGCTTTCCAGCAAGACTTGCTTGCCTTTATGGTATTATAGAACCACAGCTTTGGTTGTTAATAACAAATAATAACCAGGGCGCTTATGTTTATTGGTTGATTATTTTTAAAATACTGTTTTTAACTTTTTAATTTCTAGCTGTGAATCACTACATTGAATAGCAATAACCATGGGAGATGCTGCAAAACCTCCCTTTGCCAAACAAGATAAGAAACCAGAAATGTGTGAAGAAGAATTAAAAGGAAGTCCATTACAGAAAGACTGCCAAGCCATGGATGAATATGGGACTGGCCATAGCAATAAAATGGATATCAGCATGCAAAAGAAGAGGGGAACACCAGGTCATTATGGAAATAGTCCTAGGCGAGGGCCACGTAATATTTTGAGTAGCCCACATTCACTTAAAAACATAACTCACAGTCAAGGATTGAAGTTCAGCGATACCCAAAAAGACCAAATAAAGAAGTGGATATCTGATGACCACCGTGGTACTTCTGACAGCTGGAGAGAGTACAGATCTGTAGCATGGATCCCCATGCACAGCAGGACAAGAAAGGACTCTTATCATGAGGTTGAAGGTGCAGGAAACAGAAATGTAAGACGACAACTTCAGAAAGACTTAACAAATGAAGACGTTCCAGAGATGCAGAAAGGAAACCCTGGTAATCAACATATTTGTTTATTTTTACATAGCTGTACTGTAGCTTTTTGTATGTGTTACTGAAAAAGTAAAATGTCAATAATCACCTTTAACACAAAAGTTATTTCTGTTCTGTCATATATTGCAAATTGACTGAAGTGTACTGGAGCACTTTAAATGAATTGACACAGTGTATCATACAGAACTTGTTTTATAAATTGTGTTGACTTGTTAAATTAGCTTTTAAATGGTAGGAGTTAGATTGCAGCATCTGTGTGTTATCCCTGTTTGCAGTTTCTCTGTTAAAATTTGATTGAATCTGTCAAGGCCAATAAGGGATTTTTCAGTTAAGTTGCTGCAGGATAAGATTTTGGCACTACCAAGGAGGTCCATAAAAACACATCTTAATGAAGACTGAAAGCAATGCAACATAGGTGTTGATGTGAGCAAGAAACAGTGGTACATCAAGAACAAAAACAATTATTCTCTGTGTATATTAAACTTAGCTGGGGTAACTGATACTAATATTGAGAGTACAAACTCTAAGTACTGAAATGAAGAGGAGGACAGGCTGGAGTGGGGATAAAGTAATCGATACCATCACATCTGCACTGAACATGAGTATCAGAAGGGAGTGTCAGTGGACCAGAGCGGTGAGAAGAATGAGAGACTAGTACACCAGGGGTGCTATTAATAGGGGACTTCCTGTTAAAAAGAACTCTCTCTTATTTTGGTGAAGTGTAATGGTCAAAACAGTTATTGATCTGCCCTCCTTCTGAGAAGGAAAAGTATTGCTGGTTGATGCAAAGATGTCCAGGAATTAATTGTCCTTTCCGTTGGTATCAATTGTAAAAAAACAAACAAACAAACAAAAAAAAACGGTGAGCTGGTGCCCAGTGTCTTTCATTGTTAGAAATTAATTGTACACTGTCAACCTTGTTAATTGTACACTTGTCATCTTAGATGGAAAGAGCAGAGTAGAATACTTTCTCAAGTTTATTTTCAATTTTGTTGTGTTTACTGAACTGTATTCCCTTGAAACTTCATGAACTTGCTGAAAAAGATTTTTGGAATGTGACAATCACACTTAAGACTTTACTCAGAATGAGGGGGTTACTGGCAAGTAGGAAAGGGCAAGTATCTCTTAAAAATTCAATTAAAAATGGTGTGCAACTTTAATTTGGGGAATCTATTGTGCAAGAAATATTGTAACCTACTGTAAGTATTTGGAAGGTAGCAAAGAAATGAGTAGCAGTAAACATGGATTTTTTGAGGAGAAAGTACTTCGAGTCCTTCTGATTTATTTACTAAAAATGTTGATCGGTTCCTGCAGTTATGGGAAAGGCAGTTGGTAGATGCTGCTAGTAGTACTCTCAACACTTGTATGCCAGTCCTATAAGTAAACCAGGAGAAATTTCTCTAGATAAAATTAATAAAGAAAGGTTGGGTGTGGTGCTCAGGGTCAAGGTTTTTAAAGCTACTTAGTGCTTACAGAGGAAAATGATACGTAGGTAGTTGTCACGCACTCCTGCAAAGATGTTTATTTAATACACTCTTTTCTACAATTTATGTCTGAATTGATCAGAAAAAAAGTAGTCAAATGTTGTGGGTCATAGGAGTTTTAGCAAGACTCAGTACAGAAAATGAAAGGGATTTATTAAATTAAGACCAGCTTATTCTGTTCTTTGGAACTTGCTTTGGAGAGTACTATCCCCATGACATATTTATTCCAGCATAAGCTTCTGCTGCCAAAAGGAATTATATTACTGTTCTTGCCCTGTTCCTGTTTACAACAGTAATACACGCATGCTGTTCAGTGAACTGAATCAAAAAAAATGGTTGAAGATTCACAACTGCAGTGTTTTTCTGCCAGTTATTAAGAGATAAAAATTGTGGTCACAGGGAAGAACTCCAGATACATTTGGTAGACCAGTTATGTTTTGTCATTTATTTTTCTAATTATTATAAACGAAAACCTCATGGTATAACAATGGTTTTAGAGTTTAGGTAAGTTACGTAAACTTTCTCAGAAGCAGGGAACTTTGGAAATTCCATGCATCTGCACATTCTGTGTAGATACCTTTCATTTGAACAGCTAGGACGCAATCTAAAATGAATATCCATGAAAATCCAGCCTATACGTATTCATTCCTAAGTTCTAGTAGAAACTTCTGCTTCAAAATAATTACAAAGCTTAAAAGAAGTGGTATTTGCAGTCCTTAGATACAGAACTTTTGCTGTAAACAAGCTTTCTAGCCATGTTTGTTGTGCAAGTTATGTAGCTTTATTAAGCAACGTGTATGAATACTTAGCCAGTTCATTATTTATTGATGTGTAGCCAAAAAGTATTACTACTGTGTTTTTTTTATTTGTCTACTTAATAACGTGAAGGCAATAGCGATCAATGTGTTGGTTTAATTGAAAGGCAAGTACACATTAAGAGACAGGTACTACTGGCGATAATAAATTATGTCAGCTAGCCTACTACTGCTATATCGTAGTGCAGTTAGCTCTTAGAAATTATTCATATTGGCCTACAGTCACTAAATCCATGATAGCCTTAGTGGCCTATGGGTTGCTTCACTTTATAGTTTGTACGTATACCTAAGCCTCACAAGGAATCCTGAAGCCTTTGACTATATTCTATCTTTTCTTTATAATGACATATAGATACGTTCCAAGTAGACAGTGAAATCTATTGCATTTAACTTTTTATTTTTTTTTGCCAGTTTTAACAAAATCATATAAATAAGGTTGCTGGCCATTTTCAGTGAGACAAACTAGTGTTTCATGGCAGCTCAAAACAGAGATACTATAGTACTATAGGTTTTGACATAGCTATACACTCTTGCTAGCAATACTAGACATGCATGGAACAGATTATGGTACTGTGCAGGGTAGATGATTTGTTTTACAACAATAAAACCTTGGCTCTCACAGACATAGAGTGAAAATTAAACAAAACCTAAAATGTTTTATTTTGAAGTTATTTGACATGTTTACTTTCATAACTCTTTCTAAGAAATGAAGAAACTGAAGAAAACAAGGAGGTCAAGAAGAACTAGAAAAGATGAGTGTGATCATGATGATGAAGTGGATGGTCCAGTTATAGATGAACCTCAGCTGTCAGCAAAAGAGCTTCTAGGGTTGCAACAAGCTGAAGAACGCTTGAAGCGAGACTGCATTTACAGACTGAAGAAGGTGTCACTGTCTTTACCTATATTGTTGTTTCTTAATTTTTTAATCTTGGAATTAAGATGTAGAGGATACACTTTGAGCAATTTCTCTGACTCTAGCTAGAAAGTCATTATATAATTGATGTAACTGACTAAATTGATACTGTTAATGACTTGTCAAGAGAAGGCAGGTTCTCCTGTGTTTTTTACCAACTAAGTTGTGATTTGGCAGCAAGATGAGCACAAAAAAGGCTGCTCCTTTAGTTCATCAATTAGCATTAGTTCCCTAGAGACTGGGGCAGTGTATCAGAAGAAAATAATAGTATATTCTATATTCTGCCATGTGTTGGTTTTTTTCTAAACACAAAAGCAAGATGTTGGTCTTGTTTGACCCAGTAGCACTGTTCTTCTGGCATTGTATCTGATATTCAAATTTTATGATTGTAATGACACAGTTGGAACAGCTAGAGTGTTCCTGGATTTCAGCGTTACAATCACTCAGCAAGGGATTGAATAAGATGAAGGTAATGTTAATCTATATTTTAAGTTTTTTTGTGTGTGTTTTTTTTTTTACTGTCTTTATTTTAGCAACCTCGAAGCTATCCATCAGCAAAATATGCCTGCAAGTTGTGTGATGTTTTGATTGAGTCAGTGGCTTTTGCTCATAAGCATATTAAGGAAAAGAGACACAAGAAAAGCATAAAGGTGAGTTAAGGACAGTAGCAGAAACATAAAATGCAGATCTATGAAACTGTCATCACTTTGCTAATAACAATGAAACTGCATTATCCAAAATAATCCTCATTTATTTTTTTCTGTATTTGAAGCTCCTTGAAAGCATTCAAATAGTGATGCTGGTAAAAAAAGTAAATTTGGAACCTGGACTCTGCTTCCACCTTCACCTTTGGAATTTAATTTGTGCTTTTTCATGTCTGTTATTAAAGAAAGTTCTCATTTAAAGTGTCACTCAGTAATATTTGGTACCAGTGGTTTAAGTATGGTAAACAGCTGTAACAACTAACTCTTCTGCAATTCTCTTGTTTTACTTGTGGATTAGTTATGTTTATTCACCTGATTTATTGGGAGGTGTCCCTGCAGGGGGCTTGGAACAAGATGATCACAGAATCACAGAATTTCTAGGTTGGAAGAGACCTCAAGATCATCGAGTCCAACCTCTGACCTAACACTAAGTCCTCCACTAAACCATATTGCTAAGTTCAACATCTAAACATCTTTTAAAGACCTCCAGGGATGGTGACTCCACCACTTTCCTCACTCCCCATTCCAATGCCTAACAACCCTCTCAGTAAAGAAGTTCTTCCTAATATCCAACCTAAAACACCCCTGGCGCAACTTTAGCCCATTCCCCCTCGTCCTGTCACCAGGCACGTGGGAGAACAGACCAACCCCCACCTCGCTACAGCCTCCTTTAAGGTATCTGTAGAGAGCGATAAGGTCATCCCTGAGCCTCCTTTTCTCCAGGCTGAACAAACCCAGCTCTGTCGGCTGCTCCTCGTCGGACTTGTTCTCCAGACCCCTCACCAGCTTCGTCGCCCTTCTCTGGACTCTTTCGAGCACCTCCATGTCCTTGTAGTGAGGGGCCCAAAACTGAGCACGGAACTCAAGGTGCGGCCTCACCAGAGCCGAGTACAGGGGGTCAATCACTTCCCTAGACCTGCTGGCCACATTGTTTCTGATACAAGCCAGGATGCTGTTGGCCTTCTTGGCCACCTGAGCACACTGCTGGCTCATATTCAGCCAACTGTCAACCATCACTGCCAGGTCCTTCTCCGCCAGGCAGCTTTCCAACCACTCATCTTCCAGCCTGTAGCTCTGCTTGGGGTTGTTGTGCCCCAGGTGCAGGACCCGGCACTTGGCCTTGTTGAACTTCATGCAGTTGACCTCAGCCCATCGGTGCAGCCTATCCAGATCCTCCTGCAGAGCCTTCCTACCCTCAAGCAGATCGACACACGCACCTAACTTGGTGTCATCTGCGAACTTACTGAGGGTGCCCTCGATCCCCTCATCCAGATCATCAATAATATCTGATGTTCATTTTACTTTCTCAGCTTGGAGTAGACAACTATCTTATTCAGGTTTACTGCTTCTTCCTCATTAACTTCTACCCTTTCTTCATAGGTGATGAAAGGGTCGATGATCTTTTTTATGTTTCATATAACTACGTGTATCTACACACACACACACACACACACACTGCATGTTACTGAAGCCTTCTGGAATATGTATTTTTTTATCCCTGCTACGTTTTCTCTTTTGTTAATTCTTCCTTTCAGTTACTTCCACTGTATTGAAAACCTGTGTTAGTGTTAATTGAGATGAGTTGTATACATTCATTCTAGTGCATTAAGCTACTGACCAGAATCATTAAAACATTAGTCTTATTATCTTTAAAGGAAAAGCAAGAGGAACAGATGCTGAGCACCCTGCCTCCTCCAACAGCTTCACAGATTAAAGCTATTGGTGTTGCCATTGAAAATGTAGTACAGGAGTTTGGCTTAAGTAATGAAGATTTAGAAGAAAGGCTCAACATTAAAACAGTGATGGAAGATGTGCTTCATCAAAAATTGCCAGGTATTATTTGTGATCTGTTCTAAATGCTAGTGTCCTGGTTTCAGTTAGGGCAGATTTAATTTTCTTTCTCGTAGCTGGTAGGGTGCTAAGTTTTGGATTAGAATGAGAAGAGTGCTGATAACACGCTGGTGTTTAAATTGTTGCAGAGCAGTGCTTACACCAAGCCAAGGACTTTCCAGATTCTCTCTCTGTCCTGCCAGCGGGCAGGCTGGGGGTGCAGCAAGAGCTGGGAGGGGACAGACCCAGGACAGCTGACCCAAACTGGCTGAAGGGGTATTCCATACCGTATGGGGTCATGCTGAACAATATATAGGGGTGGCTAGCCGCAGGGAGGAGGGCCAGACTGCTCAGGGTTAGGCTGGGCATCGGTCAGCAGGTGGTGAGCAATTGCATTGTGCATCGCTTGTTTCGTACACATTAGGAGTAGTAGTACTATTATCATCATCATTATTATTATTGTTATTATTATTTTCCTGTCCTAATAAACTGTCTTTATCTCAACTCACAGGCTTCACTTTCCCATTTCTCTCCCCCATCCCAGAGAGGGAGGGGGGAGAGTGAGCAAACGGCTGTGTGGTGTTTAGCTGCCAGCCGGGTAAAACCACAACAGCCAGCTATGTCAATTCTAAAAAAATCAGAAAGGTGAAGACTTAATTAAAAGCCTTGACTATTTGAATACTAAAACACTATATTTGGTTTCTAATATGTTAATCAATATGAAGTGGCAACGTAGTCTCATATCAGAATTAAGTGGTGCTCATGACCCAAACAGACCTGTAGTAAAAAGTAAAGATGAGCAGGACGTGAGGAGCATTTGATCTTCATGGTAGGCCTTTACTAGCTACAGAATGAGAGGTACAATTTATTAACTGACCTCTGTTCTATTGGAAGATTCTTCTTGAGTTCTTGTGATTATTAAAACCAGAAGTAGGTGTAAGATCTATTGGTAATGTTGTAAAGTAGCTACAGACTTAAAATTGGGTGTAGAATAAATGTATTATAAATCTTTTTCATTGCAGAATGCTCATTAAGATTGTATGGCTCCTCCTGTAGCGGATTTGGTTTCAAAACTTCAGACATAAACATAGATATCCAGTTTCCTGCCAGTGTAAGTAAGACTATTTCATTAAATCTGTGGGAGTGCTTTGCACCTTTGAGTGTAGTTTAAATATAAATTACAAAGTGGTAATAGAACTTCTTATGAAAAAGCATTGGGAAAAACAGAGCTACCACATCAATACTGTCTTAAAATAACATCCCTTGCTGCATAGGGCCAGTATTGGTCAAGTATTGTAACATGACTTTGTGCTTTATCACATCTTCCTTCTAAAAATCTGAAATCTGCTAAAACATCCGGACTCCTAGCAGTCCGGTGGGAAAGGTCAAGTTAATTGTCTTCTTTTAAAACTGAATTAAATGGATGATCTTGCTTCTGTACTATACTACATGCATTAGAATTTGATTGCTACATTATTTTTGAGCCATGAAACTATTTTACATCACTTGTTTGTGAGCTAATGTAAAGTATTCATTTGTTATGCTCATTGTTTCTGTATATTTTTGTGCTTGAAACTTTGAAAGAAATTCAGGATGGTGAAAACCTTATGCTTCCATGCTTAAGCTCATTTCTGGTTTGACAGCCTCATAGCTAAAATCTTGCATTTCCTCAGAGAAACAAACATTGAAATGTAATGGAGAAAAGAATGATCCAAGTTCATAGAATACATATAAAAGCTGTGATTTTAATCTCTTACATGAGGTCCACTACTGTCAGAAGGCAATTATATTTAAGCACACTGAAACAGTATTTTTCATTGTGTTTTTGTTTTTTGTTTTTTTTCACAACCGAGTCTTTGATAGAGATGAGAACAGATATACTTAGTTACTCCAGGACATTTTTCATTTATCTTCTTTCTGATATACTTTGATGATAATTAAGAAGAGCAGGTTCTTCTCAGTTGCTCTTACTGTTTCCCCATTGCTTCCCCTCTCTGGAAGAAAAATGGAACTGTCCTAGAGGCAATGTTTTACAGTTCTTTTTGAATTGTAGAAAATCACCTTTTTCACAGCAGTGAAAACAGCTTTATTACTTCTGTTCACAGATGAGTCAACCAGATGTTCTCTTACTTGTTCAAGAAAGTCTGCAGAACAGTGGTAAGAAAAAATTGCTTCCTTTTCAATTCAATTAAACTATTATTGCTTAGTAGTGTTGAATGTCATCTCAAAGATGGAATCATAGAATGGTTTGTACTGGAAGGGGCGTTAAAGATCATCTCATTCCATTACCCTCCTGTCAAGGGCAGGGACATCTTCTGCTAGACCAAGTTGCCCAAAGGTCCCATCCAATCTGGCCTTATGCACTTCCAGGGATGGGGCATCCACAGCTTCTCTGGACAACCTGTTCCACTGCCTCACTATCCTTATACTAAAGAATTCCTTCCTGATATCTAATGTAAATCTACCATTCTTTAATTTAAAACTATTTTTCCTTGTCCTATCACTACATTCCCTGACAAAGTCCCTCTCCTGCTTGAACAGGTATACCATGTGACTGTGAGGTTTTTAAAAATAATTTGAAACTGAAAAATATTGCAGAAAATACTACATCATTGCAAGCAAAACTTACGCTTGCATCTATAGCCAGTTTTATGACTTCTGGAGTACCATCATTTCTGTTGATACCGGAAATTCCTAATGAGACATTTTCTTCTGTGTTACAAGGGAAGAAGGTGGAATGTGCTGCATCTCTTTCCTGAGACAGCTATTAACTATATATAGTACCTAAAGTAGCCTGGGATTTTCTAACTTGTCATCAGACCATGTTTATTGTGGTCTGTTTTCTTATAACTGCATGACTATTAATGTCGTGATCTAATGTACACCTGTTTTTTCAGGTAATTAATACAATTGTGTGTACTAATAAAGGCAAGTAACATTTAAGATCTTAAAAAATGCACTCAAACCAATTAGGACATACCGAGGCAAAAAATCAAAAGATGGGAAAGAAATTTTGTCCTTTTAAATACAGATTTTGACAAGTAACTTTTTGACTTTTTTGCCTTGCTTTGTGTCCACAGATGAGAAATCAGACTTTATGGTTCCAAACAAGTACAATAAACATGCATGTATTTTCTGACCTAGATTTTTTCATTCCTCACAACCTCCCTCCCCAGCCATTTTATGTACATGTTCTTCTCTGATGAGTAGACTGTTACAGCCTTTGAGGATGGGGTTATTTATTTCTCAACCAGCATGGAAGAATAGAGGAACTTACAATCTCTAATATGTTCTGAAAGCACACAATGTTTTCTTTAATATATAGTCCAAAGACTTTTTCTATGAGTCAAGAGATACAGGGACAGAGTATTAGGCATTTGAGTTAGCTCAGTGGCAAAAGCAAGGTATTTTCAAAGAGATCATGTGTCCTGGTGGCTAGACGGGAACAAGAAGATTTCAGTTTCACAGTTCTTAAGTTGGGTATCTAAATATTTTATTGTTTCTTCTGCACTTGATCCAGTGAAACAGTGAGGTATCAAGTAATAAGTCCAGTTTGGATCAATATTACTTCAACTGGAAGGACTGCAGTTGCATTTGTGCTTCTTGGTGTTAAGAAAAAAAAATGAAGCTGAATTATATTTGGAAAGCTATATAAAGAATAGGGGGAGTCAAAGGGAGTAGAAGCATAGCAGGGAGACATGACTTCTTGTTAGGAAGCCTGTTCTAATACTTGCATAAAGCAACACTAGATTACCAGAGAAAATAAGATTCATTGCTTTATTTCCACCTAATACTAAGGTAACACTATTTCTTTCATCTTTTGCACTAACGTTGTTTACAGATACCATTGGTCTGTCTGTATGCCTGTATTACTGAAGTTGTTCAGGAATTTAACCTGCCTAAGTTTCAAATAGTACTTAATCAGAGTATACCTGCTTAAATATACCTACTATATGTATTAGTTTTGAAAAGTTCATTTTTTCTTAAGAGTTGCTATTTGAGAAAATGCTTATTATAGACCACACTCTTACTATTGCATTTGAAAAACTTGCTTTAAAGTAGTGAATGATTATCAGATCTGATAAACTGCATTCTTGGCTGAGTTAATAAAATCATGAATTTTGAGGTAATTAAGAAATTAAATGTCAGAAAATAGCTGCACTTCTCTAGTTGCATCCAGGTCAACATATTTGCACAAATACAGGCTGGGTAGAGAATGGATTGAGAGCAGCCCTGCGATCAGGGACCTGGGAGTGTTGGTTGATGAGAAGCTCAATGTGAGCTGGCAAGGTGCACTTGCAGCCTAGTAAACCAACCGCATCCTGGGCTGCACCAAAAGCAGCATGGCCAGCAGGGTGAGGGAGGTGATTGTGCCCCTCTGCTCTGCTCTCGTGAGACCCCACCTAGAGCGCTGAATTCAGCTCTGGGGCCCCCAGCACAAGAAGGGCATGGACCTGTTAGAGCAGGCCCAAAGGAGGGCCACAAGGATGCTTAGAGAGCTGGAGCACCTATCTTACGAAGACAGGCTGAGGGAGTTGGGGTTGTTCAGCCTGGAGAAGAGAAGGCTCTGGGGGAGACCTTGTAACAGCCTGCCAGTACCTAAAGGGAGCCTACAGGAAGGTGGGGAGGGACTCCTTGTCAGCGATTGTATTGATTCAAGGAGTAAAGGATTTAAACTAAAAAAGGGTAGATTTAGATTAGAAACAAGGAAGACATTCTTTACTCAGAGTATGATGAGGAAGTGGAACGTGTTTCCCGGAGAAGCTGTGGATGCCCCATCCCTGCAAGTGTTCAAGGCCGGGCTGGATGGGGCTTTGGGCAACCTGGTCTGGTGGGAGGTGTCCCTGCCCATGGCAGGGGTTGGAACTGGGTGACCTTTAACGTCCCTCCCAACCTAAACCATTCTATGATTCAATGTTATTTTCTGTCAGTACCATAGTTAATGTGTTTTTTTTCTCTTTTTTTCCTCCCTAGAATCATTTATTGAAGTTGATGCGGATTTCCATACTAGAATACCAGTGGTGGTGTGCAGAGAAAAGCAAAGGTCTCTGTTGTCACTTCGTGTATTCTAATAGTATATTACTACATAAATTGTGTGTACCAACATCTGACAAATGACATTTCAGTACTAAATTATTACAGTTACATTGATCTTGAAACATAAACTAACACTCATGGGCAAGTCATTCCTAGTCTAGAATAAGAGTGTAAGGGTTGTTCTGGCCTCAGCTGAATATTTCTCAGTCCTTTCAACCATTACGGTTTCCAGCATATGCCTTTACTGCTCCATTTGGGATAAATTCTTAACAGGAGTTCCTTTGCTGCCTTCTAGATAACTTAGAAACTTCATTAAATTCAGGTTTTCTTTAAGGGCAAGATCAGCTTGCTTAACCTCACTAGTATTTCACAAATTTTATTTTGCCCATGTACTTGATATCACTTAAGATTTATGCAACATTCTGTAAATACTTGCTGGTACAGGTATATAATCTGTTACTTGCTTCTACTTTGATCTCACTGTTTGAAAGCATTTCTTGTTCTGTGGAAACAGCGTAGAAACTGTTCTGTGATGGGTGTCATGTGGGGAACATGTTTTTGATTCATAAAGGAAATTGGTACTTTAAGTTTTTGTGTTTTTTTTTTTTTTAATTGAATTAATATAATTAGAATTGATGTCACTAGAAACATACTTAAGTTTGAATTGTACTTGAACACACTTTCACAGAAAGTTACAATGCATATATTTTCAATCTAGTCATAAATTGGTTTTCTGTGGTTCTTTTAATGTAGACAAGCTGTCTTGGAAAGGCTGTTAAATCTTTTCATGGCAACCACCTTCTACAATGTTTTGTGAGATGTCTTCTAACCTACCATTCTTACAATACCTTCAATATCTTTACTTTTTTTCTCTGTTTTTTAGTGGCCTTATTTGTAAAGTAAGTGCAGGGAATGATAATGCTTATCTGACAACAAACCATTTGGCTACACTTGGAAAACTGGAACCTTCTGTTGTATCTTTAGTGATTGCCTTCAGGTACTGGGCAAAGGTAAGCGTTATTTTTATTCCCCCTCCTGTGAAAATATTGAATGAAGGTTGGTACTGTGCTGGTGAGACTGTACATACGGTTTAGAAAACAATTGTGGAAATGTTCGTAGAGTTGGAAAAGGCATATATATTCTTTTATAAACTATAAGTTATACCTTGTTGTTTTATAATGTTCCAGTAAATTTCAGAAGTGGAATTTTCAGATTCAGTTACTGGCATGCAAGGCTATAAGTGTCCTGCTCTTCTGCGTTACCAACACCAGAATGTATATGAAGTGGAATTAGTACTTTCATATA
The DNA here is from genome assembly GCF_963932015.1 of Anas acuta. Classification (NCBI taxonomy): domain Eukaryota; kingdom Metazoa; phylum Chordata; class Aves; order Anseriformes; family Anatidae; genus Anas; species Anas acuta. The sequence continues at coordinate 38,574,753 of NC_089017.1, read as the reverse complement.
AACGTAATCCACCATGAAAAAAAAAAAAAAAGAAAGGAAAGCTGTTTGTTTCCATACGTAGATTAAAACCTTTCTTTTTCAAGATTTTATGTGAGAGCAGTTAAAATATGACTTACAAAAACGTAGAAAATCATTTGAACTTCAGTTGTATCAATGTAAAACAAGTCATCATTTTGAAAATGTTCAGTGTGCTGTTTTGCCAGTCTGTATTCTGACTCTGCTGTATATTTGCACACCAGAACTCTTAGCTGAGAAGTTTGTAGTAATGTTATCACTCCGGTAATGTTATGACTCCTCCGCTTAAGTGGAGGACGTGAATGTTCATGTCTCACAAGACAAGGTCAGAGATACCTTCGTGTGTGTACTGTGGCAGACTTCTGAACAGGAATTAAAATGAGATTTTGCAAGTTGTCTCTTGAAACATCAGTGACCACACAATATATTTTTACAGTTGTGCTGCGTTGATCGTCCTGAAGAAGGAGGTTTGTCACCTTATGTGTTTGCATTAATGGTCATCTTCTTTCTGCAACAGAGGAAAGAGCCTTTTCTACCTGTCTACTTGGGATCTTGGGTATGTATATTAATAAACTGAATATTGTGAATGAGAGGACAATCCTTTTCACTTTTGGTGATGGTATAACCTGTCAGCTTTTTGCTATACTGAACAAACCATACACCAATCATTTCTGCTGGAACTCAGAAAGAGTGTGATTTCAGCCATGCTACACTTAACCTTTATGTACTTGGCTGCAAGGATGCAGTTCACAACCATAGTCACTGAATTAAGTACTACTTTTGACCCTTTAGTGAGTAAGGAGAGTAGGCCATTGAATAATGCAATTCATAACAACCCACTTCCTCATTTCTTCAGCCTTTCTTCCATACTCTTGAGAATTCTGAATTCATATAGCTATATCCCAAACCAGTGTCTTGGACTTTAACATATAATGTTAAATTATATTCACTTCCAGTGAAGAATGTGTAGACCACAGTTCGGGAGCACATTAGCTTAGTCCATTAGCACATTGGTCCATGGGATCAGACTAGGGGTTTAAAGCATGTATTTCTTGATTTAAAAGCCTGAGATGCATCCTAATATTAGGAGTGCTATTAGGGACAACATCCGGTTTTCCAGGACATCATTCAGCTGTTTGTACCCATGGCATGCATTTTGATTTGTACAGTCACCTGTTAATATTCAGTGTGCATGTTCTAGTTTCCATGAGCAATTACATGGGCCTTGCAGTTAATGATTTCTTTTGCTATGTGATTGACTCATTCCTAAAGTTTCTTCACACTGTGCACCAAATGGGAGAAAAGCCCTATAGTATATGACCATACAATTAAAATATATGTATTTATTGTACAGTGTGCCAAGACAAGGTTCAGTGAAATATGGATACCCTTCCAAAAGCACTGTGTCCTTGAGAGATTTTTTGTAGAGAAGTTTAGGGAGAAGAGAGAAGCAGGCTGGGATACTTTCTAGGGCCTGAAATACCTATTTTTAAACTTTGTTGTATTTTGGCTTACTACTATATGGGAAATGGTTTAAATTCATGTAATGTTAACTTGTGTTGCTTTTCCTATTTCTTCTAGATTGAAGGATTCTCATTAAACAAATTAACTAATTTTCATATTAAAGAAGTTGAGAATGATGCTGTGGTTTGGCAGCATAACCCCCCTGATGACGCTGAAGTGCCACAAGAAACTTCCCCTAAAAGGGGCAAGGTGTGAACCATTTAATTTACTTCTGTAAAGTCTAGTGGTCTTTGCTGCTTTGGGGGGAGAAAAGAAGAGTTTTCTATTTTTGCGTTGTTTTTGTGTTGCAAAAACATAAGATGAACTGGAAGGTTGCATAACTGACTAGTACCAGTACAAGGTTTACTATGCTTATCTCTTGCCGCTTAGAAGCTGGCAGGTGTTAATTCAATCTCCTTGATAAGACCTTGGGTTTTAATCTGTCAGGTAGGAAAGTGAAGCACTTTCATTTCAGAATTAGGTTAAACATATTAATGCTGTTTTCTCTTACTGATGTCATCTACCTGGACTTCTGTAAGGCCTTTGACATGGTCACACATGAAGACCTGATCTCCAAATTGGAGAAATGGATTTGAACAGTGGGACCATCCAGTGGATAAGGAAGGAGTTGGCTGGATGATCACACCCAGAGTTGTGGTCAATGGCTCCATGTCCAGGTGGAGACTGGTGATGAGTGGTGTCCCTAAACAGTCTGTCATGACACCAGTGCAGTTTAATGTCTTTATCAATGGCATAGTGGGATCGCGAGCACCCTCAGCAAGTTTGCAGATGACAGCAAGCTGAGTGGTGCAGCTGATATAACAGAAGGAAGGGCTGCCATTCAAAGGGACCTGGACAAGCTGAAGAAGTGGGCCCATGTGAACCACGTGAGGTTCAACAAGTCTATATGTACGTGCAAGGTGCTCTGCACCCTGACATGGACATGGACTGGGAGAAGATCTCATTGAGAGGAGCCCTGCAGTGAAGGACTTGAGGGTTCTGGTGGGTGATAAGCTCGATGTGAGCCAGCAGTGTGTGCTTGCAGCCCAGGAGGCCAACTGCATCCTGGGCTGCATTGACAGAGGTGTGGCCAGCAGGTGGAGGGAGGTGATTGTGCCCCTCTGCTCTGCCCTTTTGAGGCCCCACCTGGAGTGCTGCATCCAGATCTGAGGCCCCCAGCACAGGAAAGATGTGGACCTGTTAGAACAGATACAGAGGAGGGCCATGAAAATGATTAGAGGGCCAGAGCACCTCTGTCTCAGAAAGGCTGAGAGAGCTGGTGATGTTCAGCCTGGAGATAAAAAGGCTCTGAGGAGACCACATTGTATCCTTTCAGTACTTAAAGGGGGCTTATAAAGAAGATGGAGAGCAATTGTTTACATGGGCAGATGGGGTTAGGACAAGGGGGAACATTTTTAAACTAAAGAGGGGAGACTTACATTAGAGATTAGGGGTAAGTTTTTCTCTGTAAGGGTGGTGAGGCACTGAAACAGGTTGCCCAGAGAAGCTGTGAATGCCCCATCTCTGGAAGTGTTCAAGGCCAAGTTAGATGAAAACCTGGGCAACCTGATCCAATGGGTGGCATCTCTACCTATGGCAGGAGGGTTGGAGTTAGATGATTTTTAAGGTCCCTTTCAACCCAAGCCATTCTATGATTCTACGATTAGTTTTGTAACTATTCTTAGACAGCATTTATTTTATAATAATTGTGCGGGCAACAGTGTTACTGTGTAGGTGCATGTTACAACATTGAGCAGTAAAGTTTAGGCTCTATTCTGTCAAACGGGATTAGATGTGGGTTTTCTTTTTTGAAATTTATAAATTATGACACAGACACTTAAATAAGCAATTGTTAATAACTGATACCTTTAACCATTGCTGCAGTCTTTCATTCTGAAGTATTACAGACAAGCTTATGCTATCATTTCTCTTCTGTTTTTCAATTTCTATTGCAATTGCAGGAATATAGAAGCCGGTATAAATTTTGTAATACTACATTTCAGATGGAATACAAAGAAATTGAGCCATCTGATGTTATTCACAAATGCATATTCTAGACTAGTGGATCTTTTAAGATCTCAGTACCTATGTATGCATTATATTATATGAGCTTTTTTTCTGTAATTGACAGGTTCCCTTAGTATTTGATTCAGGACAGCGGTGTTCAGCACCTGCTGGGCAGCTCTGGGTAGAACTGCTTCGTTTCTATGCCTTGGAGTTCAACATGCCTGATTTGGTTATTAGCATACGACTCAAAGAAACAGTGTCTCGTGAATTAAAGGACTGGCCTAAAAAGCGCATTGCTGTGGAAGGTATGTTATCAGACTGCATCAGTAGACTTTATAGAACTGTTACCTTTAATTTTTCAGTGTACGTTCTTGGCTATTAACATCATGCGCAGTAACTTAGAATTCTTTAGCACTGAACAGCGATTGATTCCCAATAATACGGTAGAACATGTTTTGGTATAATCAGTTTAGTATTTTGTTTGGCTATTTTTGCAGTATTATCAAAAGTAATAGAAGTGGATTTAAAAAAAAAAAAGGGGAGGTAATGGAGGAGGGGAGTCTTCAGCACAATTCATAGACTTTATATGCCTACACAAATCTTTAAAGTAATTAAAAATAGTAGGCTTAATTTTTTAAGGATGTAAGTTATATTTTTTAAAAAAATAGGTTAACTTCTATAGTGCTGATTCACTGTTTCTTTCTGCTAGACCCATATTCAGTCAAGAGGAATGTAGCAAGAACGTTGAACAGCCAACTAATGTATGAATATATTCTTCACTGCCTGAGAGCAACTTACAAGTATTTTGCCTTGCCTCACAAAAAAGATGTAAAATTGAGCAAAATCTCCTCTCCAAATGCCAATGAGGAGAAATCCCAAAATCTGGACCATGGAAATGATCCCATAAAGCACGAAAATTCTGACTTGCAAAGCTTGGATAATAGAATGAACACAGCAGTAGTGGAAGATCATGTAGATGAAACCACAGATACTCCCCAGGCACATAAAACTGATTCTTCAAAGGTGTGTGATGGCTCAGAAAGCTTGACAGAAGAAGAATTAGCGGATGATATAAGTCATTTGGGAATTGCCCATGAAGATTCAGACTGCATAGTTGAGGAAGTTATTTCTGGAGATAATGAGGGATTTAAACCAAGTTGTGAGGAGACAGAGAGTGGAAATGAAGAAGAGGAGGAGGAAGAAGAACAAGAAAGAAGATGGAATATCTTGACTACTGAGCAGGGAATAGATGAAGACAGTGATAGTGGAGATCTTCCTGTTACAGTGATTGAGCATGATATAGAGACAAGCTGTAATTCAGACTTGGAAGGTTTTCAAAACACAGCACTTACAGAGAGCGATGAGTTCGGCTTAGAGTGCAGTGGTATAATTGATGACAAGATTGATGTTGATGAAGAGAGCACTGAAGGTACTGATGAACTGGATGAATCCCCACAAAAATTCATGTGTTCAACACAAAGTCAATTATCTGAAATTATTAACTCTGAGGAGGAGGAGGAAGAGGAGGAAGAATCAAGTCTTCTAAGCCAAGCAGTGTGTGGTGGTATCATGAGAGCTGAAGGTGAACTAGATAACACATTCCCTGGATCTGGAGATGAGGATGCACTGTCAGAGGAAGATGACGATTTGTCTATCACCAATAAATATGAAGACAAACATTTGAAAGAAAATGTGGATGGATCTCAGAGGATCAATTTGAGTCAAGAGGATCTTACTGAAAAGGGAAGTCTTTTTGAAGAGAACGTAGGAATAGGACAGTGTTTAGAATCCGAACTCTTTTATGAATTTAGTAAAACAGCTTTTACAAAGGGCAAGGTAAGCAAGCTTTAACAGAACATAAGCATATTGCTTGTGTTCTATTATCAGATATATGAAAGTACTGCTTGGATTCATTGAAGGGTTATACTTTTTAAAACCAATCTTGCTTTCTGTTCATGCAGTCTCCTACAGTAGTGTGTAGCTTGTGCAAACGGGAAGGTCACTTAAAGAGGGATTGTCCAGAAGACTTCAAGAAAATTGAGCTAGACCCACTGCCACCGCTGACACCCAAATTTTCAGTTATTCTAGATCAAGTTTGTGTCCAATGTTATCGTAAGTTTTTTCCTTTGCATATTGTGGGGAAGAAAAGGATTGTAAAAACCAATGTAATAACCACAGGCTAATGTTGTGCATCCTACTCTTACAGATATACTTCCTAAGATTTGTAAGGCTACAATAGGACTGTATCTAGAGAAATACAAAATAATTCCACACATTGTCTGATTACTCAGGCATCTTAATATAAATATAAGAGTTTAGTTTGGGGTGGAATCTTTTGACTGATGCTTCTAAATAAACCGTTTGAGCAATGGTTCTTAGTAAGCAAAGACTTCAATGTTCTAGAAGTCTTCTATGATCTACAAGTATGCTGTTTTATAACACTTCTCCACTTTTATTCTTTTCAGAGTGACACAACTTTCCTCCTTTCTCTCTCACCATTTCTGACCTGACAAAATGCATTATTTGTCTAATTAATGTTTTTCTTTGAACAGGTATTTCTCTTCTTCTTCATCCTTGCTTTTTCCTTGACATTTGAATCTTCTCTTGCTTTTCTCTTCTCCCTGCTGTGTACCCCTCACTTTTTTATTTGAATCTTTGCCATTGACTCTTTCTACAGATCAGTTTACCTTAACTGTTTTTTGCTTGTTTGTTTTTAAGAGGATTTTGCACCAAATACTATGGAGGATCAGGCTCGGGAACATATACGACAAAACTTGGAAAACTTCATTAGACTGGAATTCCCAGGTAATTTGGTAGTTCAAGCTTTATATTTATACTTTGGTGAGTTCATACGTGAGTGTTTTCCAATAAAACCTATCATAGTGTCTTAATAAACATCGTAGTATTGGACATCTGTGTTGTTGCTTAGCACTACTATATATCATTACATTAATTTCTGTTATTTTCCATTACAATAGCCATTAACTAGTGCAGCTTAATATCTCAGTCTTGTCTATCATGCCCTGGACTCCCTTCCTGTTAACACAAATTTTATTTGTTTGAACAAAAAAGACATGCTCAAACTATGGCAGTTGTTATTTATTTTTTATTAAAGAAAAACAAGGCCACACAGGTTTTGTTTTAAGCCTTCTTGGACTGAGTCCTAAACGCAACTGTAGCAAGCGAAGGAGAAAACCAAAGTAATAGTAGAACATTTTTATGATAGGTGGTTTAGCTGCATTCATTAACTAGGCTTCTTATTTATACAACAACAATAAGCTATTTATAGTCTTTAAGAACCCTCTTAGGATTCCTAATCCCAAGGCTTAAAAACAATATTTTAGTTTATGAATGTGTTTCCATTTGTTTCAGCACTTCTTTGATTTAATATTTTTTTATATTTTGATTACTAAGACATGGAAAAGATGGTAGTACCTCAAAGACTGTATATATCTATCTATCTATATGCACTTATATACATATATACATATTAGTCTGTGTATGTGTGCGTATAAATATATTTTAAAATTTTGTACAGGGTCAGGAGAGTCTGATCCATATTGTCCTACCAAAAGTTACTGATTTTGAAATATTTTAAAATTCTGACCTGTCCTCAGACCGTAGTTGCTTGAAACTCTTTTGTTTCTGGATTATTTTTTTTTTTGGATTTGTAGCACCTGGAATTCAGTTCATAGTCTTTAAAAATTCACAGAATAAATTATTTTTTTGCTGGAGCCTAGTATGTTGACAGACGGGTCCCTTATTACGAAGTTTTCTTACAGAGAGCAATCTTGCATATTTTAGTAAGATTTCAGCCTATGCCTGCATGCTGATCATGTAACTACGGGACCACCTAATTTTTTTCTGAATCTCAGACTTCTCTTTTGAACCAATAAAAGCAGATTTTTTTTTCCAGGCTGATAGGAAATAAATTTTGAAGTACCATAGAAAAACAGTGTATTAAAACATATTAAAAAGCATACAGTGGTTTGAAGGCTATTTATAGTTTGAGATTCTGTGTCAACGTGATTACAATCCATCACATCTTTTACAGGAACAAAGCTGAATTTGTTTGGTTCCTCAAAAAATGGCTTTGGCTTCAAACAAAGTGACCTTGATATCTGTATGACGATGGATGGGCTGGAAACAGCTGAGGTAGCTAGACAAGATTTTGTTGTTTTTCTAATGCATGACTTTATTTATATTGTACATATATTGTAGCAAATTTATCATTTTGTGAAAGCTTTTCAGGTTAGAATAAAACACTAGGAGGTGGCACAAAAGTAGATGATTTTTTTTTTTTGTATTGGTCTAGGCATGAGTTCAAGGAACTTCTCTTGGTAGTCAATTTTCTGAATGGTGCACTAGCATAACTTTGCTGTGCAAATAAATAACACACTTTGTAGCACGAACAACTAGAAATGGAAGACAATGGAAAAGAACATAAATCTCCTTTCATGCCTAATAAAAACTTTAAAGAAGTGTATGTTGGGATACTGTCTAGTGTTGGGATACAAAACTCAGTTGTCATTTAAGCTCATTTAAACTTAAGCAACTTTATTCTTAAGCAGCTTTAAGCTTAAATAGCAAGTAATAAAAGGCTCGTCTGAAATACTTGTAGCAGATACTTCAGTTTTCGCTTTTTTTTTTATGTCTTAGGGACTTGATTGCATCAGAATCATTGAAGATTTAGCAAAAGTTCTCAAGAAACAGTCAGGTAACTCTTGAATATTAAAATAAGTGGTTCTGTTTGTGACTTCGACTGTTGTGATAAAGTTCTGCAGCACTGTAGATGGAAAATCGTTAATAAAAAACTGTACTGATGAAGTTAATATTAGAGTAAGAGTACACATTGTAGATATTTGGATTTATTTGCACATGCAGGTTTTAAGGTTACGGTGTTTTAAAACTGCATCTGAATAGGACAGATGTTAGATTCGTAACTTAAATGCATAAGAACAAGCTTTAAGTTTGAGACTTCAAGCTAGTATTTATGTTGTATGTTCAGTGCCTAAGAAGGTAATGGTAAAAGGTAGTCTAATACAAGCTTACACTAGATACTCTGCTCAATCTACAAGAAAATACTATTTTGTTTTGCTTGTTTTAGTTTATCTTAAACGACTTTTATTAGTGGAGTAAACTGTAACTCTGATCTCTTTAAGTTTATTTTTGTTACATTTTGACTAATCTTTGTTTTATTGGGGGGCATACATGTATTTGTATATAATGTATTTAGTATATTTGTAGTGTTTACCAAATGCCTAAAGTCAGTGTTAAAATATAAGTAATACAAATTTTGTTATCAACTAAGATTTTTTTTGTAGCATTCTTACTATGGGCTTAGTTGTAAAGCATTCTATATTGTTAATGACTGTATTGCAGCCATGTAGTAATTAAACATTTCCTCCTAGGTCTCAGAAATGTCTTGCCTATAACAACAGCTAAAGTCCCAATTGTCAAATTTTTCCATGTCAGAAGTGGTCTTGAAGTAGACATCAGTTTATATAACACTCTGGTAAGGTTATCTGCTTTTCAACAGAAAAATGTGGGACTACTTCTTGAGGATGAAATGATAGCTTTGTTGAGGTTCAGTAGTCAAATGTTTCCAGTTACCTGTTTCTGTTTTATATTGCCAAGCCAAGGGACTTTTTGTTTTGGTTTGGTTTAACTGAGTGCAGTCAATGGACATATACATGTATAAGACAATATATTAGTTGCTCAGTAAGAATAAGCAGTAGAGTTCTAGGTGTTTAATTCTTTCCGTAAATCAGAAAGACAAATAAATGCAACTTCAGCTTTCCCATCCCTCACTTCCCATCACAGCTCTTGTGTAACATTTGAGATGTCGGACAGTGATTTAGAATCCAGCTTCAGAAAAAAAGACCTTGGCTGGATATTTTAAACAAGTCTTGTTTATTTCAATGTCTCTGTAGTTCAGTAGCCAGTTCCTTGCAGCATCAAAGAAAAGTAAGTTTTAGAGTGAAGCATTAAACTTTATGAAGCTTCTGTTTGAGCCCAAGGGGAATCTTGAGAAAGATACCTCAACCAATAAGTAAGTGTGAAACTGTTCTAGAAGTTACACGTCCAGACGGGTCAGTTGATGGCTCTCACATTCTGAAATGAAATCTTTTCATACATGATCTTACTTTTTACCAAAAATTTGGAAAATGGAGTAGTAGATGAATTCTTCCCTTTCTGAAATCCTGTTCTGTGAATGCTGCTTTATACCACTTCTGAGCAGATGAAGGTTGTTTGTCAGCTTTTTAACAGAGCAGGTGATAACCTCATGGTCATGCTTCCTTTCTCAGTAAACACTTTACTACACAGGGGCTTCATCTGTGTTTGTTGAGAACACTACTCTGAAGACTTCTTGTGCACAAACTCATTGCTATTTTTAAATAAATTAGAATGGAAGAAGTATGCATGTATACATGTACTCAGTCTACAGTGCTCTGAATCATTCATTGACTTTTACTCTCTTGACTTAAAAAAAAAAAATGTGTTCTCAGCTTATTCCATCATTTCTTCAGAGTTCCGTATTTTGTACATGACTTTCTTATTTTCATAGGCCTTGCATAATACAAGACTCCTGTCATCATATTCAGCCATTGATCCTAGAGTAAAATTTTTGTGCTACACAATGAAAGTCTTTACAAAGGTGAGTTTGTTTCTGACATTCTAGAAGCAGTAATGCTTGCAGCAAGAGATAATAACCACAAAAGATGTAATTTGTTTCTTTTTTTCTAGATGTGTGACATAGGAGACGCATCTCGAGGTAGCCTTTCTTCTTACGCATATACTCTTATGGTGCTTTATTTTCTTCAACAGAGAAATCCACCTGTCATCCCTGTTCTTCAAGAGGTACAGTATATCAAAAGAAATGAGTATCTGTACACAGTATTGACCAGAAGAATGTCAGTGATGAATCTTAAAGGGCTCTTCTAATGAGTTTAATACTATCTTTTCAGATCTACAAAGAACCAAAAAAGCCTGAAATTTTAGTTGATGGTTGGAACGTTTATTTCTTTGATAAGATAGAAGAGTTGGTGAGTAAATCAGAAAGGTGAATTCGAAATGGTGCTACCTGTAGCTCTGCAAATGAAAAAGAATTCAATTTAAGAAACATTATCCTCAAATGTGGTGGTTGAATAAAGAAATGTAACTGGAGTAGCTATTCCTTTGAAAATCCCAGTGTGAAGCTTTAGGAATATAGTTGATTGTATTCAACTCAGTAATGCAAGCATCTGTACAACAGCAAAAACACCAAAAAAAAATACCTGCATAATCTGCAAAAAAGAGATTTAAAAGAAATTACTTTAAGGTGTTAATCGTGATTAGTTGTTGGATGTGCCATATTACTGGGTAGAGAATTCCTTCAAGTATAAGCTACATATACAGGCAATAGTTGGTTAAATCTGTTGAATAGTTTTGTATTAAGTGAGCACTTGAAGTGAATTAATAATTCTTTTGGAAAACAGGCAAAAATATTATTAATTCTCCACTTTAATCATTAATGTTTAAAAAATACACCACTTTAAAAACAATATTCGTCTATTAATACCAATTGTGAAGGGAAGTACTCTGGAGTAACGGAATCATGTTTCTTTATAGAATAAAGCTTGCCTTGTTGGAGTTCCAAGTTACAATGTTATTCCGCCTAATGTAAGTATTTAAAATTAAAATATTTATGTCGTTTTCAGCCAGATGTTTGGCCTGACTTTGGCAAAAACACTGAATCTGTTGGGCAACTGTGGCTGGGACTTCTCCGTTTTTACACTGAAGAATTTGATTTTAAAGAGCATGTCATCTGTATTAGGAGAAAGAATCTACTTACAACTTTCAAGAAGCAGTGGACCTCCAAATACATTGTAATTGAAGGTAAAAGCACATAATGTACACATGTGGAATTGCTTTCATGCCCACATGAAAAAAATGGTCTTTTCACATGGCTTTCTTATTTTTCTATGACTAGATTTCAGGTTGCTATTTCTTCATGTTTTAAAGTCTGTATAAAAACTCCCATTGAGTTTCACTATTGCTAAAAGTTCTTTTTTTTTCTACCTGCAAAGAAGCTACAAAGCAGACTTCATACCTGGAGATTTTCTCACTGACACTAATTTTTGCAGAGTCCGTATTTGAACGACTGATTTAATGCTATGTATGTATTACACTGCTAATACCAAGGTCTCGATCAAGAAAATACAGTGATACATTTCAGAAGTGTTTCCTAAGCCATTTTCTGACCCGTGTGACTTTCATGACTTACAACTTACTCCTTCATAGTATTGTTGAATATCCCAAGTTGGAAGAGACCAATTCATGACTCCACACAGGATCACCCCAAAATCAAACCATATGTCTGACAGTATCCAAACGCTTCTTGAACTTTGGCAGGCTTGGTGCCATGACTATTTTACTGGGCAGCCTGTCCCACTGCCTGACCCCCCTCTGGGTGCAGCACCTTCCTGTAACCCCCAGCCTGACCCTCCCCTGTCCCAGCTCCATGCCGTTCCCTCGGGTCCTGTTGCTGTCCCCAGAGAGCAGAGCTCAGCGCCTGCCCCTCCGCTCCCCTCATGAGGGAGCTGCAGGCCGCCATGAGGCCTCCCCTCAGCCTGCGCTGCTCCGGGCTGGACAAACCAAGGGGCCTCAGCTGCTCCTCATATGTCATCTCCTCTAGGTCCTTCACTATCTTTGTTGCCCTTCTTCGGGCACTCTCTAATAGTTTTTTGTCCTCTTGTATTGTGCACCCAAAATTGGGTGCATTACTTGAGGTGAGACTGCACCAGTGTAGAGCAGAGCAGGACAATTACTTTCCTTGACTGTCTAGCTATAACGTGTTTATTGCACTCCATAATACTTAAGTCACTTTAGAGATGGACTGCAGTAATCCTGTGTCCGTGGAGTTTTTCTATAAGTTTGAAAACATTTTAATTTCAGTGTATTAATTGAGCATTGCGAAATAGCTGCCTTGGCTTATCCATGTATGTATACATGTATTGCTGATCTTACTCTGGACTTCAATAATGTCTATAATGCTTTTTATGCAGACCCCTTTGATTTGAATCACAATCTTGGAGCTGGATTATCAAGAAAAAGTAAGTTTCCTGTTGACAAATTTGTGTACAAAGTGACAATCTTGTCTTAAATCTTATTTTCCAGGCTTGGTTGGTGTTTCATAATGTTTTCTCTTTTTTGTTTCCCTAGTGACAAATTTTATAATGAAGGCTTTTATCAATGGCAGAAGGGTATTTGGTACTCCTGTAAAAATATTTCCTAAAGAGTATCAATCAAAAATGGTAAGCTGCTTCTAAGAGAAGTATGTACATGCTCTTGGATGTATAACTTATCACTTGTGGGAACATGGTTACAGTCTCCTTATGTTGTCTCCTAAATTTCAACAGTTCTCTAATAAATCTTTATAGTCATTATTAATAAATACTGCTTTCATGTTGTATAAAATGTGGATGCATGCAGAATACTGATAAACTGAGATATTCACTGTGCAGATTTTTCAATATTTTAGTCTCTATCAAAAACAGCTTACCATCCTTTAAGACTGTGTTTTTAAAAAGAACTTGCAGACTTGGTAGTTGGCAGGCTGCCTGTGAAGAAGAGGCAGCAGTGGACGGTTAATCTCAGGAGTTTTCTCAGGAGTTCAGCTAAACACAAAAGGTTTATACTTTTCCAGAAATCCTACTGTAGTTCAGCATTTGCTTATCTGTTTTGATTGCAAAGTGTTTGGATTTGCAATTTAAATGCATCTTTTTTTCTTTTCTTTGTTTTCAGGAGTACTTCTTTGATCCAGAAGTACTCACAGAAGGAGAATTAGCACCAAATGACAGATGCTGCAGAATTTGTGGTAAAATTGGCCACTTCATGAAAGATTGTCCCTTGAGAAGAAAGTGAGTATAGTTCTGGGATCCGTGTGCAGCATTTCCTTAGGTTTGTTTAGAAGGAAGATTAGAATAGGAATGCTAAAGCTGCACAAATGCAGCTATATTCTGTACAGCATTAGAGCAAAAGTCAACGCATCTCTGAGTCCTCTGTCCAGACACTGCAAATAGGAGGTGCTGTTTATGGAAGGCACGCTAGTTGGCTGTCTTCTGGAATCTCTTCTCTTTCATTCCACCATCATCTCCAGTTGCTGAGTAAGAGATGATTGAGCATGCACCTGCTCTGGTGGTAGTCATTTGTGGACTGGAGTTATTTACAATTTTATCTTTTTAAGTTGTTCTTCTGAACCTGATTCTCCTGTTTACCTTCTTTGGTAACTAGTTCCAGAAGTATGCTAAATGCTGTGTAAACTAGTACTTTCTTTTACCTCTTTTAAACCAAACTCAGTTTCATGAATGTTTCATAGGCATAGCGTTGTAGGATTTAGTCAGTAATGATATGACCTTCATGAGTTTGTAAGCCATGATTGTGCTTCTTTCCTTCTAGCTTCTTTCCAAGTTTGTGCCTTGGCCTTTTTTAATATTTCCTCTTTAGACAGTTGCTCATTTCAGTTTAGCTGCCTTTCTCTGTGCCTTCTTTATCTCCACTACTTCCTTCTTAAAGGATTGAGACCAGATCAATATGCAGTACTCAGATGTTGGCACACCATGGTTTTACGTAGAAAAAAAGATATGTATATATGATGATAAACATTAACCTTTTTGGCCAATACTGTTTGTCAGTTAGTTGTTGTGGGTTTTTTTTGAGATTTCTTTAAATTTTTTCCAATATGTCTTTTCTTAGTTCTAATTGCCAGTTCCAAGTTCAACATTGTATGGACATGATTTAGAGCTTTTATAACCAGATGCATTATTCACAGTTTATCTATGTTGACACTTGTCTGTCATCATTTTGACAACTCATTCAGTTTCTTCCAGTTGCTTGCCCTTAGTGCTGCATCTGTGCGAACAAAGGAGCTTATTGTCATCTTCAGACTCGGAATATTGCTCCTTCTCCAGGTCATAGATAAAAAGATAAATAAACCCAGTAATGATACCTGTGTCCTTGCTAATAGGCAACACTTTAAGTCACTTTGAACATTAGAATCTTCTCCCAGATTTTTAGAGATACTGTGAATGTATACGGTTTGGGAAGAAAGGAAGGAAGCTAGATCTCTGATAAAATTGTACAAGAATGATATCCTATTTTTATCTGTTAGCATTTTGCTTGGTGTTTCTTTTCTTCCACTGTCTTTACACCTACAGCACACAGATCTTCCTACAGACATTTTTATGTTTTTGAGATACAATTATTAGTTTTTTGCCTGTATTGTAATATAATTGCAAAGTTAAATCATTAAATGCATTTTATACCAGTATAGGACTGTTTGTTGGGAGAGTCAAAGGAATTAACTTTATTTGACCATCTGAGGAAATACATGAAATACATTTACTGTGCATATGCAATGCTTGTGGGTTTTTTTCTTCCATGTATGTATAGTGTAAGGTGTATGAACTCTGTAGCCTGTTCCTCTTGCAGAGTAAGGCGGCAACGTGATTATGAAGATAGCAAAAACCAGAGGTACCCAGAAAACAAGGAGAAAAGAAGCAGAGAGGACAAAGAAACCCAGAACAAAACAACAGAAAAAGAAAGCTCAGTGAAAGAGGGAAAGTTGCATCCATTTACACCTCCGAAGAGCAAACCAACAAGGGGGATGGTGGAAACTGGAAGAGAAAAGAGTCCCAGGCAATCAGCAGAGAAGTGGAAGCGTCTGGAAGACAGAGAGTTAAGAGAAAAACGTTGTTTCATCTGTGGAAGAGAAGGTCATATCAAAAAGGAGTGTCCACAGTATAAAGCAGCTGCAGGTATGAAGCTGATCAACCTGAGTAGCTTGGGCAGAATTTACTGTTTGGGAATTTTTAATGGTGTTGACTAATAGGTAAAGGTTTTTGGTTTGAATTGCATCACATGAATGCTGTCTCATGTTTTAAAAATGTAGTCACACTTGGTCAGTTTTCCCTTCCTCATGTACCTTTCAAAACTCTGCCATATCCTCAGATGTGACGTAGTTTCTCTTAGCAGGTAAGATGGAAGTTAAAAAAAAAAAAAAAAAAAAAAAAAAGAGTAGAGCGTTATGTTGAAATTGCTTTCATAGTCCTCTCTACATAAGAGTTTGCTAACATTTCAAATTACAACTTCTATTTTGGTGCACTGAAATAGCAGTAAAAGCTAGCGTATAGCTCTTCCCATCATCTTCCCATACACAAAATATTTAGTGACCACAATGTCACTAAATAAAATAAATTGCTCAGATAAAATACTGTGAATGAAATAAAATAAAGTGTTCCTCCTTAACTGATCGTTTTTCCTGGAGTCAAATTGTAACTTGGAGTTAAAAAAAAAAATAAAATTACAAAAGGGTCTCACGCCTAGATCTTTACTGACAGACTTGAACAAAACAGTGAACTGCTAAGCAGTATCTAAGTCATCCTTCAGATCAGACAGATCTCTCATCATCTGTGTTGTAAATGAAAAACACTCTGTAATAAAAATGAATTTCTTTAAGATGATGAATGGTACTTTCAGCTAGCTTCCAAAGGAACACAGCATTACAGTGTTCCCTTAAGTAAACTTAAGAGCGTTTAAATTCATACTATAGAAAAAATGCTCTACAGATTGCTCAGTACTTGACATTTTAAAGTAAAAAATAGGAATCTGTTGCATAAACATAATTTCAAACCAGCTTTTCTCTCTTAGCAAAAATGTTCTTTCTAGCTCAGGTAAGGAGACTCTTAATCAGATGTGTTTAGCAGAAGAGGGCATAAGACTGTGCTACCAAAATACTGGAAGTGGTAGGAAAATGGTTGCAAATATATTGATAACTTTCAGAGTATTTGGAAGTATTCTTAATTTG
This sequence comes from Anas acuta, assembly GCF_963932015.1. Lineage (NCBI taxonomy): Eukaryota > Metazoa > Chordata > Aves > Anseriformes > Anatidae > Anas > Anas acuta. The sequence goes on along the minus strand of NC_089017.1, from coordinate 38,558,381 downwards.
ATAAACCACTAAAAGTAATAGGAGGACAAAAAAGATGTTTATAAAGTAAGGTCATCCAGCTTCTGATGTTTTGAAGGTGCATGTCAAGTTTAAATTTAACTTTTGAGTTTCTTTATCTTTGAGCATATCTTGCCACCATTTCATTTGCCGTCATACTGAGTTTTGCTGTGGTGAAAATGATTATGTCGGACTGTTTTGTAGTCACTGATGGGAATGATGGGTGTTTTGGGAATTATTATATTTGAATTTGAAGAGGGGGAAAATTGGTCTAGGTTGTGCTTTTGTTTTTTGCTTGCTTAGTGCCTGAAGTGTTCTCTGTAGTTGAGTAGAAGACTACAAAGGAGTGTACCCAGGAGATCTAATTTTTGTTCCTTGCTGTGCTACAAACGTTCTATGGGACTCTGGACAGTTCTCTTAACCCCATGTCTTCATTTGTTCTCTGAAGATCCCAGTATTCCTCTGTAAATTTTGGAGAAGATTCCTTCGATGCTTATATATAGATGCATCTCACTTCATTGTGCCCACTTTCCATATTATAAAATGGAGAAAAACAGCAATGGCATGTGTTTTCTGTGCTATGAAAGTAGATTGCAAGTATCTTTGTATTTTTTTTATGTTATGATACCTGAGATGGAAACTAGTTTCAGATCAGTAAATCTTGGTTATGTCATGACCTTTTCAGGAGGATCAAAGCTAGAAGCATTGTGTGGATCCCCTTCTTTACCAACTGTTGCCAAACATGGTGGTCGATTAAATCAGGTAAACGCTATATGTTCCTTTTCCTGGGTCTTTTTCTCTTTAAATATTCTTTGTATGCAAAGTAACTAAAAATAGCTTTACTTAAGCTTTCAAGGAGAACCTTTGGGGGCGGGGGGTTATTGTTATAATTCAGTTTTGTTCGTTCATCAATATATATGTGTTATTTATAGGGAATGCTTATACATGAAGAAAAAAAGAAACAAAAAGGAAAAGTATTTTTGAGTCCCCAGTCAGGTTTGTATGTCTTAATTTCAATTCGGAACTTCTGTGCAAAGGCATGCATTTTTAACTTGCTTTCTCCATCAGTCCTAACGGGAACTCTGCCCAATTTGCTGAACACAGCAGTAATCTGGACAGGTTGCTAGATAATTCTGAAGTGAAAACAGTTGTTTTTTTTTTAATCTGGAAATGTGCATTTTTTTTCAGTTGTGTTTTGGGAGCAGAACATATAAGGCATGTTAATTCTGTCAGCCATTTGTTCTTTATTTAACTCTAATAGATTTATTTTGCAGAAGGATATGGTTTTTTTATCAATCTTTCTCTTCTCTCCCTCTGTTTTGGCATACACGGGGTTCTGTGTTTCTCTTCAGGGACGACATGTGGAGCACTTTCTTGTGAGGCTTCCTCAGAGTAATCGTCTAGAATTCCATATGATCAGCTAACTTAGGAGAGACTATGAAAGCACATCCTTTGTCTGAGCTGCCAAAATGCAAGAAAGTTAAAATTACACTAACAAGTAGCAGTCAGATGATGACATAAAGGCCTTTATGTACTCTCTCTGGATCAGAGATGTTTTGTGCATTGTGTTAGATGCATGGTTGCCACTGCAGCTTCCTTTCAGTAATTTCACACACTTAACTTATTAACTGGTACAATGAAGGTTTTAAAAGCAACTGCACTTTTTTTATTATTATTACTTTGAGTTTTGAGTGCAACTGCAAACCATTTAGAAGCTCCCCCTCCCTCCTTCCCCCCCCCCCCCGAAATATATAAATATATATATAAGTCTCTTCTGAGGCACCTGAAGGGGGATTTCAAAAACTTCTGAAGACTAAACTGCTATTAAGTACCTCATTAGAGTCTCAGTTTTTTGTGAGGTGGGGATAGTACTTCCTGTTTGCATTGCACAACTCGTTCAAATCGAAGTTTGGGCATTTAAAGCACAAAGCGATTTGTCATTAGCTGTTTAGTTGGAAAAAAATAGTCTTCCTTGTTTATATTTTAGTATTTCCTACTGTGCTTCAGCAGCTGATGTTATAAAGTTGATCTGTGTGTGACTTCATTGTAGTTTGACTTAATGGTATTTTCCTCCTGTCTGGTTGTTTCATTTGCTTTATGTCTGTGTTTTTTAATTTTTAATATTATTTGAAACCTTTAAACCTTTAAAGTGTGATGCTTTTTTTCCCCCCCCAATCTCAGGCAGCCTTTCCAATAAATACATGACTCAGGGAAAAGCCTCACAGAAGAGGACCCAACAAGAATCATGAGGGATATGAAGCACTGTTAAATTGCAATACAGGCCCTTCATTCACTTAAAAACTTACTTTGGCTAAAGCATCTGGATTCACAGGACAGCAGCATAAACAATCTTCAACTTAAAATACCCATGTTTCTTTAAATTTAATACAAATTGCTAGGAAAAGAAACTGGATTTCTGGTCTCATACCATGGACCCCTGCTCTTAAATAGGTTGTTTCAGCATTTTAATAGAAAGCCACCACATTTTGTATTTGTTTACTAGGTAAATCATATAGATAAGGGCAGGTATTAAAAATGGACCAAGGTTTTGTCATTCAGCCTGACCATTTTAAAATGCACTAAAATTGTGTGCAAGCCAAATATGTATTTTCTTCAAAAACTAATTTTTGAAAGAGCAAATATTTATAAATGTTGATTGTTTACTGAATCCTTGTGTAAAATTGTATGAAATGTTTGTAGACTGCTACAGCTGTGTTTGCAAACAGGTTTTTGTGGTGTTTTCTTTTCCCCCATGTAGAGAACTGAAAACATGGACACTAGCAAACATACGTAAAAGTCTCTGCAGATAAGCAGTGCCATTAAGGGTTTTGTTTTGTTTTGTTTTCCCTTCTGTGATTTTATGGGAATTCATTTGCTGCTGTGCTTGTGTACAAGAGGGGAAAAAGAAGAAAAAAAAAAAAAAAAAAAAAAGGACTTTGAAACAGGTCAGTCCTGTTTGATGCTGCTAAGAATCTTTTTCATGACCTTGGGGATACAGACATAACTGCTTTATGTAACAGAGAAATGATATATGGCAACTGGGGAAAACACGTCCATTTTCATAAAATGTGAATGGAATCCTTGGACCAGCCAAGAATTTAAGTAGTATTATCAACTTGAGCTTTACTTGAAGTCCTTCCAGAGCTGGTAATGTACTCTCTATCTTGTTCAGGAGATAATTAGTTACGTCGTAAAACTGAAACCACTGTTATTTATGACTTTTAAATAAATTTTAAAAAAAACGAAATTCAGACTTAAGTTTCTATATTTCTTCTTAGGTTGTAGTTTTCAGTATTCCTTTGACTAAATGTAAGATTAATGATTAACTTGTTAGAATAATATGTTTTTTGAAATGTCATGTTTAAATCTTTTTTCCCTACCTATCTATTTTTAAGTAAAGGTGAAAGCTAGAACTTTGACTTCAAGGAGCTGAAATCCTGTTTTGATTTTCATCCATCTGTAACCAGCTATTTATAAACTTCTATATGTGGAGCTTTTAAAAAAAATCTTTTTCTTGACATATTTTCAGTCTTAGCCAGCAACAAACAATAGTTTCTTTTTTTTTTTCCTGTAACTTATGTCTTCATTTAAATTAAGCCATTTTTCCCCCTTAAAAAATGTTTTTTCTGTAGTTTTTCACTCATACCCCAAGAAGTAGAAAGGCTGACATGCCTCTTGTATGGTTTTAGTACTCTGTTGCAACTTCATTTTTTGCTGATGAGAATTACCTGTATAAACCTCCAAGAGACTAAGACAGAATCTCACTAATAGAAGGTATTTTTAAAATGAAATAAATCATATTTATACATACTCACCCTCTTCCCGTTGTGATATTTTGTAGTTTAACAGTAAAACTTAAAAAATGTGAGATTCTAAACTCACGTCCAATTGCAGACTTGTTCTGTAGATTACCAGTCTTGCCACTTTGAAGCTGCTGCTTCCTTACACAACTACTATGTCTGTATAGTTGCCAATGGCTTAGCCCTAGAATAAAATTTCTAAAGTTGGGCAGCACAGTACAGGCATTACACAAATGACCAGTAAATATCTTTGCGTAAACCATAGTTAAAGAGCACAGTCATAACTTACTAACACAATGATGCATTACAGAAAATAAACAGATGATGAGGCATTACATATCTGCTGGATTTGTATGTTGTAAAATTTAGTGAAGGGATTTGTAATTACCTGGACTTGAGTGAAGCATTTGACATTGCCCCCACACGACATCCTTGTCTCTAAGTTGAAGGGACGTGGATTTGGTGGATGGACCACATGGTGGGTAAGGAATTGGCTGCGTGGTTTCACTCAGAGTTGTGGTCAATGGCTCAGTGTTCAAGTGAAAATCGGGAACGAGTGGAGTTTCTCAGGCGTCAGTACTGGGACGAGCACAGTTTAACTTCAGTGACACGGACAGTGGGATGGAGTGCAGCCTCAGCAAGTTTGCTGATGGCACTGAGCGTTGGGGTGCAGTCAACACACTGGAGGGAAGGGATGCCATCCAGGGGGACCTGGACAGGTTTGGGAGGTGAGCCTGTGTGAACCTCATGAGGTTCAACAAGGCCAAGTGCAAGGTCCTACATTGGCTGGGGTAATCCCAAGGACAAATACAGGCTAGGCAGCAAATGGATTGAGAGCAGCCCTGAAGTCAAGGACCTGGGGGTGTTGGTTGATGAGAAGCTTAGCATGAGCCAGCAACGTGTGCTTGCAGCCCTCAAAGCCAACTGCACCCTGGGCTGCACCAAAAGCAGCATGGCCAGCAGGGTGAGGGAGGTGATTGTCCCCCTCTGCTCTGCTCTTGTGAGACCCCACCTGGAGCCCTGCATTCAGCTCTGGGGCCCCCAGCACAAGAAGGACATGGACCTGTTAGAGCAGGCCCAGAGGAGGACCACAAGGATGATCAGAGGGCTGGAGCACCTCTCCTATGACGACAGGCTGAGGGAGTTGGGGTTGTTCAGCCTGGAGAAGAGAAGGCTCTGGGGAGACATTACAGCAGCCTGCCAGTGCCTAAAGGGGGCCTACAGGAAGGTGGGGAGGGACTCCTTGTCAAGGGGTGGAGTGAGAGGACAAGGAGTAATGGCTTTAAAGTAAAAGATTAGAGGTTTAAGCTAGATGTAAGGAAGAAACTGTGTTGAGGCCCTGGCACAGGCTGCCCAGGGAAGCTGTGGCTGCCCCATCCCTGGAGGTGTTCAAGGCCAGGCTGGATGGGGCTTTGGGCAGCCTGGGCTGGCGGCAGGTGTCCCTGCCCATGGCCGGGGGGTGGAGCTGGGGGATCTTCAAGGCCCCTTCCAACCTAAGCCACGCTATGACTGGAAATCAAAGTAAGATTAAAGTTAGAAATTAAAATTTCTAACTTTTTTCTAACTTAATTTCTAAAGAAATTAAAAAATACCTCAATAACTTTCTTTTTATCCAAGAGCCTTCTGGCCTTGTTGGGAGTTCGCTCTCCAGGGAGCGACTCTTCACGTATGCAGAAAAATTCTGAAGAGATGCACTGCATTCGTAAAACGTTGCTTAAAAAACAGTGTCAAAACTCATTGCAATAAACTAAATAAACTAATAAACTAAACTAACAGTTTACAGCTAAATATGAGTACAGAATGTAATGTTAATAAACTAACAGAAGATTTCTTCTTCACCACTTGTATGTTCAGTGGCAGATGGGAGTGCCGGGCGCCGCCTATCGCGCCCTATCGCGCCCTATCGCCGCCTATCGCGCCCTATCGCCGCCCCCACCCCCGCCGCCTCAGCGAGGCCGCTGTGGCGCAGCACGGCCGCGAGGGGCGGGGCGGGGCGGGGCGGGGGGCGGGGCCTCCCCCCGTCCATCACAGCCCCTCGGCCAATGAGGGCGCGGCGCCCTCAGGGCGCGGCGCGGCGGCCCCGTCACGGCGTGACGTCGGCGGCGCCCATGGCCGAGGGCGGCGCGGAGGGGCCATGGCCTCGTCGGTGGTGCGGGCCACGGTGCGCGCCGTCAGCAAGAGGAAGCTGCAGGCAACGCGAGCCGCGCTCACGCTGGTCAGTGCCCGGAGGGGGGAAGCCGTTAACGGCCGGGGGGTGGAGCCGTTAACGGCCGCGGGAGGGGGGGGGGGGGGGTGAGCCGTTAACGGCTGTTTGGGGGGGCGAGCCGTTAACGGCCGCGAGCGGGGACGGCGGGCGATGGGGGGGGGGGGGGGGGCCGTGAATGCGCAGCTGGGGCTGGACTGTGGTGGGTGTGGGGTGAAGGTTCCGCAGGCACCGGGTCGGTAAGTGCTGAGTCGTGGCAGTGACCTTGGGGGAGCAAGGCGCTGTCACGGGGGGAGGTTGTGGAGGGGTCTGTCGGTCTGGCCGTGTATCTGTCTGTCTGTCTGTCTGTGGGCTGGCGGCGTGTGTGTTGGGAAGGAGGTGAACGGGCGCCGTGCGCTGCCTGCCTGGGCCGTGCGGAGCGGTAAACATGGGGAGATCCGGGCTTGACGGGGAACGCAGGCTGGTTTGGGCTGGAGGGGACCTTAAAGATCACCCAGCTCCACCCCCTGCCATGGGCAGGGACACCTCCCACCAGCCCAGGCTGCCCCAAGCCCCATCCAGCCTGGCCTTGGGCACCCCCAGGGATGAGGCAGCCACAGCTGCTCTGGGCAGCCTGTACCAGGGCCTCACCACCCTCTGAGTAAAGAACTTCCTCCCAATATCTAACCTAAACCTACCGTCCTTTAGTTTAAAGACATTGCTCTTGTCCTATCTACACTCCCATAAGAGCGTATCTCACACCCCCATAGGCTAGTCAGTGCTGACAGATGGCTGGGGCTGAAGGTGGACGTCTTGGATAGGAGAAGGAACTAAAATGTGAGGCACAATTAGGTTGCACACAAAGTCAGAAATTTTTACAATACGTACGTTACATGCTTTTTAGTATGTGCAGGCATTCGCCACAAATAAAAAGGAACATTTCAGAATGATGTGCATATTTTTCTTTTTCAGACCCCATCAGCCGTGCAGAAGATAAAGCAACTTCTTAAAGATAAACCTGAGCATGTAAGTGTAAACAAGGCCACCCAGTAGGTACTGCTGAGGTATTAAGGAATGTGCTAAGGAATTTAGAGATGTTGGTGTCTTTTGTTTGGAGGGCTTTGTGTAAGCATGTTTATCCAGTGTCATTTCTTTATAAAGTGCAGGAAATAACTAACTGTAATGACATTTCATTGTACAGTTACTCTTCACAAAGCTAAAGGTAAAGAAAAAGGTTAAGCTTCAAAGTATTTTTAAGCTATTTTTTAATTGTTTTCTAATGTTGCATATTCATGATTTCTGGTAGGACCAGAGATCTTCAACTGTTAGGATGTTACCAGTTGTTTTTTGTAGGAATTCTCACTGTGAAGTAAATAATTACAAAGCTAGATTAATACCCATCGGAAAACATACAATTCTTGAGCAACTTGACAGAAAATGCATTTTTCTTTATATATATGTATATATAAAAACATAGACATATATTTGTTATTTATATTTAAACATATAAATATTATATTTATTTGTGTGATTATATAAATATGTGTATATATTCATATATTTTAGAGACATAGTCTTTATGTATAAATAATCACCGTTTTACCATGTAACTGAGCTTGTCATCTTTTTCTTCTTAGGAAGAAAACACAGTTTTGCTTTCTAACCACTATAAAAACAAACATTAGGTTTTCTGCTTCGCAGCAAGTACTATTTCACGAAGTATATTTCTCTTCGAAGCGTGGTACAAGGCCCATTGTTTCTTTTGCTTCCTGTACATCTGCACCTATCTAGACTCTTTGTTCTAATGCTTTAAACCATTATAAGGAAGCCCAAAGCCTACTGCTTAGCTGGTCAGTCACCTCCTTGTTATAGATGGTGTTCCTGTTTTCCAGCATATTTTTATCTTGCAGCTCCTGCAGAGAGAGCTGTTTAGTCTGGACAGATCGTACGTTGTTTATCTGGAATCCCACTTGGTGGCGAGTGATAATGTTTCTATACGTTTTTATCATAACATTGATCATGTGGATAGACAGCATATTTTTCATATTTAATTATGAAGCAGTTGCATGCTGAAAATGGAACAGCCACTACTGAAAGATTCTTGTGCATACATAGTTTTCTGTTTCTTTGCCACCTTCCCTTAGTTCTTTACCTGCACAGATGCACTTTTTGTCAGTATTGAATAGCTGTCACGGGTTACAAATATTCCATCTGCTTTTAACAAGGATCAAAGCATGAAGCAAATGGACACATTTGGTGTAAGGAAGGGATTGAGCTTTACGGGTGAATGGCAGTAGGGGTAATGAAGAAATAAAAGTAATTTCTTTCAGAACTTTGGATTGAAGTAAAAGTTTTCTGATGGTCATTAGAGGAGGAGTGTAAAAATCTAGCCACTGCCCTTGGCCTGGCCTCACAGCTTCATAATTAAATTACTGTAAGTAATCTGAAAATAGCACCTGAATTAGCATCTGAATAATCTTTAACTTGAAGTCACAAAAACATGTTTAAAATTTCACCGTCTTTATGAGAGGAGGCACCTACAGGAGAGCCAATAGTTTATCATTACTTCTATTTTACTTCAAGACTTTTTTTAAAAAACTTTAGAGTTTGGTCCACAGTTGTAATTATGTAATGCTTACCATTACCTTAGTAGTCAATTTTGTAAAAGGGAAAAAGTGTTACCTAATAATCTATAATTCTAATGCACTTCTGTTTTAGCACTGTCTTTGGGGTAGTGGAGAACAGATGTCAGCATTTTGTGTTCTATATGCGTTTTATCTAGGTACTGCAGAAAAGACTTAAGAATGACTTTTTTCTGCGTTTCTGGGTTGTGTGTTTTTCAGGTAGGTGTGAAAGTAGGTGTTCGTACAAGAGGATGCAATGGACTCTCTTACACGTTAGAATACACAAAGTCTAAAGGAGACTCTGATGAAGAAGTAGTTCAAGATGGTAAGTTTCTGATGCAGTACAGCAAACTTTTGTGGTGACAGGGGAGAAGAACCTAATTGCAAATTTGAAGGGACAGGCTAGAAACTCTTCCAAGTAGCAAGTTACAGCAAGAGGTGGTAGCTTTCTGATACTGGGATTACTGTTGCGTTGCTTTCTGTGTTGAAGTTACCCCCTAAAATCTGCAGCTTTGCAGTCTCTGGTTCAGAGATTACTCCATGGTATAAGTCATGTAGCCTGTCACTCGTGTCTTTGGAGGTGGCTAACTGGATATTTAGAGAAAATACAGAACCATGAGTGTATAAAAGGATACTTTATCAGCATACCTAAAGCAAGGCTTGGCAAAATAAAGATCTTATTTGCAAAAAGATATAGCAGCTATTTGCTCTAATGAATCTCATGCTTCCTTGATAGGTAATTTGTTTTTAACCGATTTATGCTTTTGATCTTTGAAATGTTTTGTAACAACACTTCTACAATTTGAATTAAGCATTTTTCGTATGCTGGTGTTTAAGCTTGATTACTGATAACTTCTTTGTGTGCCCCATCATAGGTATATTGCTAAAGTACTGAAACTTGCATTCATTTTTTCCATGTTTATAAGAATTTCTTTCTGTCAGATATGGACTTGTTTTTTTTTTTGTTTTTTTACAGAAGCATAATAATTCTCCTTTTATAAATTTCCTAAAATATTTATTTTGTGTTAGGAGTTTTTGCTTTGCTTTGTTTTTAAGCTTTATTGAACTCTCTTATATTTGCATTCGGGATAATTACGTTTAATCTAGCAGAGAAATAGGAGATTTGAGTAAGAATGCGGTATCACAGTTACTTTCTTTTTAAAAGGTATGCTGCTAGGCAGAGCTCATCTTCCAGCTGTCTTGGAAATATCTACTAAGATATTTCCAAACCATACCAACCCATACACCTTATTCTTGAACAAAAAAAATAAATAAATAAAAAAATAGGGCTTCAGCAAGTGATTAATGTGAACTGGAAAGCATGAGATTGAGAGTCCCACACAGTTCTGCATGTGCTTCTTGATTTCAAACTTAGCTTGCTTCTGGTATTACCTCTTCTGCTTGGCTCAGAGAGCTGCTCTGACTTCATAGGGATGAAAACACATTTTTCAGAATGCATCTCCTGATTTCAATCTTGAAGAAGGTAAAAGCAGTTTCCCTGAGTCAAGACAGAGACCTACAGCTTCAAAGCCAGACAGCATTTCAGATGTGTCTGTCTGTGCAGTTTTCTTTGGCTAGGCTTTTATCCATTGGAGGCAGACTTCCAATGAAGGCTTTGACTTTTATATAGCTCTATACTCTGTGAGCTGGTGCCTTTGGATACCAGCCCAAATTTTCTGGCTTTTAGGTAGCAAGTGGCTGCTTCATGGATCAAGTCCAAAAACTCTTTCATTGGATTTGGTACTCCCCAAAAATGTATTTGGGGCAAATTTAATTCAATTGCCCCCGACTTGTGTTGTGTTAGCAGTATATTTTGTATTTTGACTGTGATAGAGCAGCTTTCCAGCAAGCTCTCGTAACTTAACCAGTTCTTGTTGCTTTAAAATTTACTTGCAACTTTAAAATTTACTTTTTGTTATTCCCAGGTCAGTAGGTAGCTAAGGCAATTCATTCGTATCCTTGTAGTGGACTTGGAGATTTAAAGTTCAGTATCTTTCTAGGCTGATACTTTGCGTGCTTTAGAGAAGTGATCTCTTTCTGATTTCTAAGATGAACTACTAATTAGTCCTTAAAAGTTATTTTATCTTTGAAAGGCTGCACATTTGGCTTGGTATAGGATTCAATACTGCTAATAGTTCATGAAGACCTAACAATTTTGGTAGAACAAAGCACATACCCTTGTGAGAGAGGAACTTTTTTTTGACCTCTTGTTGGTCAGATGTTGCCAGACTTTTAAGAACGGTAGGAAATGGGTTAACAACTATAATGCATGAGAAGTATCAAAGCTGATATTAGTTCCCAAATTCTACAATTTATTTCTGTGGTTATTATGTTTCTAATTCCAAACAAAAAATACATGCATTCACAAACACACACAGATAACAGTGCTAGGCTGTTACTAGTGTTATAGTAGGGTAAAAAATAAAGTGTTGCACGTTAGTCAAGCGAAAACAAGTTGCAATATTATTATTGAAATTTTGCTTCCATTTTTATCAAGGTTGAAACAAAGTTTATTCAGTTCTAGTTGAAACAGAATTTCAAAGTAAATGATGAATGATTTTGCTGTATGTAAATGTTTTTTCTTTGTCTTCAAGGGGTTAGAGTGTTTATTGAGAAGAAAGCACAGCTGACACTTCTAGGAACTGAAATGGACTATGTAGAAGACAAACTGTCCAGTGAATTTGTCTTCAATAATCCAAACATCAAAGGAACATGTGGCTGTGGAGAAAGCTTTAACATCTGAAACTTAGGACTTAATGTTTTGACTTTGAACACCACAGAACACTTGCTGTTTTTCTTTCAGAAGCAAATGAATTTTCTTCAGGTTCTTAGGCTGTGTCAAGTGTGGATGCCATTAAGGAAAATAAAGCATGTTGAAATTTTAAATTGTGTGTTATATTCCAGCACTGACATAGTTATGCTGTTATTTGTGATGAGGTGGGATCCAAAAGGTAAGAACAGCAAGTGCTATAGCAACATCTCTGTATTCTCACATGCCAAGAAAATAAACCTCACTGTTCTTTCCCTTTGTCATTTTCTTTGTTCACTGTACCCGCAATTCCCCATCCAAACCCCATGCAATTATCAGAAATATTTTGATTTGACTTGGGGGGGAGGGAATAACGAAAACCACCATTTATAGGTGTTTGTTTATATATACAGATCTATGGTCTTCAGCTTCAAAGTTCACTGATTATGTAGATGCTTTATGTTCTTCTATTTCTGATGGTTTTTACATTTTATATGTGTAGGTTTTCTGGCATCCTATTTTCCTGTAAATCCAAGGAAGTCCAAAAAGAAGTTAATGTATTAATGTAGTAGGCTGTTAGAGCACTGTTTGTAGAAATACTTCAAAATATGCTAATCCAATTTTAATCCTGCTCCTTGCCTTGTTGAAGGCAGAGCCTATGTTGTTTGTGTTTCAACAACTTGAAACATGTTCAGGCACTGGAGTGCTAAAGCAGGAGTAAAGCAGGTCTTGTTTGTCCTCATCCTTCTTGACTTAAACTGCAAAGCTGGTAACACTGCTCAGAATTCAGATTTCCAGTGGTCACGGAACATGTATATGCTCTCATATGCTGTCTGTGCACCAAAGCTATAAGCATGGGGTTTCTTGAGAGAGAAACAAATACTTTTTTCTTTTTGTAGCCATGTGTGCTACTAATTTTGTTAGAATTTGAACTCCGTACAGTGACTGTGTAGGTACTAGGATTCTTCCCTTACAAAACTTAACGGTAACTTCTATTTAACTCCCATCCTGAGGTCAGTTTAGTAACAGGAAATCTTAGTGATACAGAAACAAAAAACTTGTATTTAATAATTGTTTGAAAATAATCTAGTTATTAATTAAAACAATTATACTTACAGGATGCTATTTTTTCTTTGGTATTAATGTACTTTCTTTTAATCAGATTATTCCTTTTTTAAGACGGTGTTTTTCAAGCTGATTGTCTTCAGTACTTCTACAGGAGCTCAGGCAGAAGTGTAAATGTTTCTCCAGGCCTTCCTAAAGCTGGTAGGAAAAAAAGTACTGTTCCATCCTAATGTATCTCTAATTTCCCTGATTGTCCAACAAGGACATTGTGCAGCCTAGCTACATACTTGTGTAGAAGAGGTGTAACTTGATGGTCTGCCTGGGAAACTGACCTGAGCAGTTAGTCAAAAGGCTGGAAATAGGAAGCAGAGGACAAGAGGGACTAAGGCTCTTAGCGTCATGCCACGTGCTTGTGAACAGCTTTACAGCAGCAGTGTGCTGAAGATTTGGGCTTGCAGCTGGGTAGGTCCAGTTTGAGAAAAGTTGTACAGGGAATAAAAATGAAAAGTTCTCAATATGTACTGTGTAAGAAAAGAAGGCCAGAATTTCCACAGCTATAGTTAATATTAAGTACTTGAATTTTATTTGTATACTGTATCACCTTTTGATGTAAAAACACTTTTCCCTCCAGTGGTCAACTATTGTACACAGTTACTTTTATTTTATACAGTAATTCAGAAATAACTGGTAGTACACTGGTTAGCTGAATTGATAGTGCTGTATGTCCTTTGGTCTTGCAAAACAAAAAAATCCAGGTAATGTGATACAGCTGAATTAGTATGTCTAAAACTCTGAGTTAAGGGCATCTCTTCAGATTACATTTCTATGCTTCTTGCTAGGGGATAAGACTATGAATGTAGTAGCACTGGTGTTTCCGAAGAATGCTGTTATTTACTCAGCTTGTTTCAGTGTGTGTTTGTTCTATTTTGGAAGGGAGGGTTGTTTTTTTTTGGTTTTTTTTTTGGGGGGGGGAGGGGGGAGGGGCTTGGACCTGTGGTGCTCACAGCAATCCTTTTCATATGTTTTGTGTATATGCCTTGAATGAAAGTTTGCACTTCCATATACCCATGAAATAATCCTCTAAGAATTATCAATTTACTGGCACTTAACGCACAGTGTGTTAAGGTAAGCTTCTGTAAAGTGCTATTAACAATTACATAGAAACATGGTTTTGTCAGTTGATACATTATAATTTTGTGCAATACTGTATGTAGAGTTCTCGGTTATAACAATAAATATTGCCTGCTGGTAAACATGAAAGATTCCTATCTTGAAATTCCGTTTAGTTACAACGAGGATGGGGCAGAGGGGATGGGAGGGATTTATGTTTGAATGCCTTTACAAACTAGATACAATGCTATTGTTACCTGAATTAATAACTCTTAGAAATACTATCAAATTTTGGAAAAAATGCTAGAGATTACTGATTACATGCTCTTTGTCTTTGTCTGTATTGACTGGCCATACAGCAAGCAGTTTGTCCTGCTTTCATTTTTATTACCACTTGCAAAATATGCTGCTTTGACAAGGAAAGCTAAAATGCAAATATCTAGCACAGTTCCCCAGGCATTTGGGTTTGAGCAGCATTTGAATTTAAATTTTTTAAAGCAGTAGCTGTCATGTTTCTTAAAGAGAGATACCATAAGGGAAGTCTATCTGCTGACTTGAAGCAAGCTCTTTCCCCTCATCTTTTACAGCCCTTTTCAGTGGGTCATTTCTTAACCTGCGTGTGTCTTAACTGGTAGTAGAGCTCCACAAGACCCTCAAACTGTGGAACCTGCTGTCCTAGACCAGGGCTATCTAGCTTTTCCATAAACTCAACCCAAATTCCTAGTTCATAGGAACAGACACCTGCTGCCACAGGATGGCAGCAAGCTCACAGTCCACTCATTTCAAAATGAGAACCGGTCTCATGTTCTGTTTCCTGTTTTATTTCATGAATACCAGAGTGCTTTTGCTTATGCTGTTCGAAACTGTTGTGTTGTTTGCCCTTCCTTGTGTTCTGTTCCATGCTTTCTGCCTCTTTCTGAAGGATGGCAGATGGCCACAGAGATGCAGAATGCTACATCACTTTAAGACCTCCTAATGCAAAGAGTAACAAAATGCAAAGCATAGCTTGTTTGCCAGGTTTTGCTATTGAAACATTGGATTTTTCAGTGTTTTTCCCCTTACTAGTAGTGTGCCAATGTACTTCATTTATGTTTTATCTAACTCTGACTTACTGCAAATGCATTCTGATTGTTAGTGTTATCCTCCAGGGTAACAAGTTTGTTGCTAGTATGGTATGGTCCAGCAGGACAAAGAATCTCATGAAACATTATAGTCTCTGTTCACAGCAGAAATACTCTCATCCACTACACCTTACTTATCTATGGTTTTACTGACTACATAGTGATTTTGCTGCATTTTAATGAAGAATTCCTTCCATAGCTTACTGAAACTAAATCTAGATAGCAGGAATAAGTTCCCCTTAATTGGCTAATGAAATGAGAGAGCCTCTGAAAACTTGAAATAACTCGAAAAGTAGAATTCATTTCACAGAGATTTCTAGCCAACCACTTCCTTTTTCATCCACAGTCTTTGATTTGTTCATGGTGAGTCATTCACACATTCACATAGACCTTTCATTCCTAAGCACGGTATGCCTTCTGATTCAATGCTAAATAGTTGTACAGGGTAGCAAAATTGTACTTAAATTAGATTGTTTTGCTGTTAATTGCACTCTTTCCTTCTTTGCACTTGTTTCACATCAGAAGCTTAAATACAAGCAAGTATTCAATAAGGAGAAAAGGCAAGATTAATGCTGTGGGATGTTACAAAGAACACAGGTAGTAGGGAATAGGAAATAGTCCCTCCTGTCAACCTCCATTTTCATAAGAAATTTACAGAATGTGATCCTCCTGTTTGCAAGTTAGATTTGGTTTAAGTGTACAGAAAGTTGATTTTTCCAGTGAATATCTAATGAACAGTCCACCCTCAAAAAATAAATAGAAAATCCAATACTTGGGTGCAAATAGTGATAATGTAAATCTGATGTTTGGAAGCTTTGTTTAGAAATCATACTGCTTCTCCGTGAGATACATCTTCTCAATTTCTGCCTTTACTATTCAAGCTATGAACTAAGATTCAAGCAGATTAGTGAAACAAGTGCTTGAATCTAAGCTAGTGAAGTTGAGTTTATGTTAACATGTTGCATTGTGCATTTCACTACTTTAAGAGAGGAACCTATTTTCTTTTGCTGAAACATGCAGAAACCATAGCACAGTGGTAGTTATAAAATGAGTGTATGTTATTCAAACTACACTATTAAGATGAGCTCGAGATCACCTGCTTATGTCCTAGGGAACCTCAACTACCTGCTGCAAGGTTATTGTAAGTTGCCTCCCACAATATTCTTTTCATGAATAATGTGTTTTCTACAATTAGTTTAGAATTTCAGAATGCTCATGCAATCCACAAATCCAAAGGCTGTTAGACATTTAACAAGGATCTTCACCATTCTCATCTTACAGGCATTGCCCGTGACAGAACTGTAAAGCAGTTACGCTGGACTCAGAACAACTGTCATGAGTTCCAGGTTTGGGTCCTGACAAAGAAAGCTATTCACATTAAATCTGTATATGTGCTATCCTTTGTCTTAATGAAATCAGTGCAGCCAGGGCTGTCGTAAAACTGGTTAGAACAGCCTTGTATTATAATTAGGCCCATGTGTCTCAATAAAGAGGTTCTGCACGCATGCAACTCTAAAAGCAGAGCCCTTGGTTCATTATTAATTTGAAAAATATTTCCTGGAAAATAGCACTCCAGTGGGAATCTGCCTGAGCTGAGTTTCAAACAGAGAAGGTTTTGGTGCGTTGCAAAGGCGGGGGCTTTGTTCCCGTCTGCTGACACCTCTGCCCCTGCTAGCTCAAGAGACCTGCCTGCACCGTCACCTGCTGCATGACGAAAGCCTACCATGGCTCACAGCGCTTCTAACTCGCCAAAGCGGCCTCTGGGGCAGGAGGTGGGAGGAGAGTGAAAGCAGGCAGCAAAAGAGAACTTTTTCACCCCAGGTAAAATATTTAGTAAAACTTGGCCAAATAGAAATTAAACACCACCAGCAGGCCAAGGCCCGGCCTGTGGCAGCCATCTTCCCCTGGCCGCCATCTTCCCCCCTGCAGTGCCTCAGCACGCCCTGCCGCTCCCTGCCCTGAGCCTCTCAGAGGGTGGGGAGGCCGAGCTGTGGCCTCCATGGTGGAGGGAAAAAAAATATTAAAAAAATAAAATAAAAAGTCATGCAGAAACAGAGAGAGAGGAAAAAAAAAAAAAAAAAAGCAAAAATTACTCTCTTAACTCCCATCAACGAGCAGTGTTTGGCCGTGTTCTGGGAAGCAGGGCCTCAATACGCATAGCGATTGTTTGGGCGAACAGATGTCTTCACAATGAGAGCTCCCACTCCCCCTTCTTTCCCACCCCTGACTGCTGAGTGTGACATCGCATGGCACGGAATATCCCTTTGGCTGGGTTAGGTCAGCCGCCCTGGTGTTGTTCCTTCCTCACCTCATGCCCACCCTCATCCTGCTGGCTCTGGGGGGCAGTCCCGGTGCTGTGCCAGCACTGCTCAGCAGCAGACACAAGGCTGGTGTGATACCAATGCTGTTCTAGCTACAAGTGCTGCTGCAGGGCAGGTTAACTCCATCCCAGCCAGACCCAGTACAGATGCATAATACAGAAATACCAGTGTTAATTCAGAGGATGCTGAGAAATGTTGAATTGAGTCCCTCTTGGGCGTTTGTATTTTTCCTATTCATCTTTTCCCCTTCTAAACCTATCATTTTCACATCTTTTAATTAAAATATCTTTCCTTTTTTTCAGCATAGTGAGGCCACAATGGATCAAACTGGGAATGATATACTGCCAGAAGATCCTGAGCAGAAGAAAGAGTCTTTCTCTTTTGGTTGTAAAGTAAGAACTGTAGCAGTATAAAACCCATTTGTAGGCTTTCTGTGTCTACTTCCTTATATATTCAATGTGGGTGGGGTTTGTTTTGTTTTGTTTTTCCAAAAACAATTGCCTAGGTACCTCTACAGTACCAAATTATTATTTATTCAAAATGCTCTTTGGTATGTATAGTGGAACTGTCAGAGTGAGGAGGTATGCCAGGCTTTAATGGAATGTTGCCTAGCAAGAAAATACAGAGGAACTTTTTTTGAGTCACAAGTACAATTGCATTTAATTTTTGTAGCAGAAAAAAGAATTGGTACCAGAATTTGTAGCAGTTTATCATTTCAAGTTCAGTATTTATAAGCATAGCATTTCAATTACTATCATTTGCTCCTATTCTGAAGATATATATCTATATTTGTCTTATGTTCATGCAGTAAATCAACAAGATCATTTTTTTTGTTTCTCAGTGGTTGTATATCAGAATGCTTGATCAGAACATCAGTAAGTGCCAGATATCAGATTCCACTTTGGATTTTAGATTATGTTTCCCTTAATACTCAGTTATCTTAATGGAAGCAGCTCACTTGATTTCTTCTGTAAATGTTGAGTGCTATTTGAATAAAACAGAAGGACATTGCAATCTTAACAGCAGGCATTCTGTCTGAAGTAGTTTTTATTCTAAGCAATGCTACTTACATCTACACAGAAATTGTCAGTTTCTATGAGTTTTCAGTAAAATAAAATGACTTCTAATGCATAATATTTGGATCCAGTACATAATAGTATATGACAGCAAATAAACAGCACATTCTTTTTCTGATTTGGTGCATCGTCTTAGTAGTTTTCTGGTAAGAAATTCACTGGCACTGAGTGCTGGACATAGGCTAAGTAGAGGGATACAAAATGTTACAGCTTCTCTACATTCATTTTCTCACTTTTAGTGATCTGTTTTATACACATAGCCTGTGTAGTGCAATGCATTGTTCAGGTCAAATGACATTTTAAAAATAGTTTTGGACAATTTTGTTAATCAATGCATGAAGTGGAAAAATTAGAGATGACTTTTCATGGAGTTGTTGTCATCTACAGTCTGTTATAAACATTATAAAAGAAACACCTATATATATTGATACAGATCCAGTCCAAAGGGAATGGTCGTCATTGTGGAGTGTCGGGAACACAGCTCATTACATCTTACATCATCATTTTGCTTCTATCTTCATCTCTAGCCGTTGAATACTGTTTTATCCTATGTTTGTAATGCAAGATTTTTGTGGCAAGCATGACCTGTTTGCATGGTATGAAGATTAATGTCTACCAAACCATGACTTTTATCAAAACTGGTATTCTTTTAAGAAATGAAAGTAATAACAATAATAATATTAACAAAATAAAACTTCCTATTAATCCACAGAATTTATCTTCATAGCCATTAATGAGAAAAAAATCCTTTTTTTTTCTTTTTTTTTTTTCAGGTGTCAGAATTGCTGTTATCCCTCAGAAATATTAAAAATGAGCAGGAAAAGTATCGATGGCTTTTGGAACAAATGCACATCTCTCTCTTTCATGCCATACAGTCAGCTGCAAGATCTAATAACTGGGATGCTGCAGCACATAAGAAATGCAGTTTTCTTTGTCGTGATTTTGTTAGTAACGTTTATTCACAAACAGATTTTGTAAAGAAAAATGCTGACTCACCAAGAACAGAAATGACAGTCCCAGCCAGTTTCATATCTGAAGATGTCAAACAGCTACTTAAATCAAAGCCAAAAATATCTGTTGCTGGAGGACACAAAAAATATGATGTTTGTGACCCACCGCAAAAACTTATTTTACCTTATGTGTTTTTGATCAAAAGTTGCCTACCAATGCCAGTTTCTTTGATCCAAGACAAATGTTTCAGCGGGGAGATATTATGCAAGATACAATATTTCAGGAAAGAGAAAAGGCTCCAGCCAACATTTGAGACTTCTGCCATTTCAAAATTACACAGTTCTGATGGTGAGTAGTCTCTTCTGATACTTATTTATGTATGGCTCCAAATAGCACAAATGGGATTAGCTAGGAACAACAGGGAAAAAGAAGAAAAAAAAAAAGGTAAAAAGAAAAATAACTGAGACTGAATTCCAAGATAGAGCTCCTGAATATTAGAACTCAGGTATTAAACTCTGAACTAATTTCCAAATAATAGAAGCATGAGTATATGGGACATGGAAAGAATGTTTGTCAAAGCAAAAGCAGATGGTCTGCAGTATTTATTTTTCCAGAAGAGTCTGTAACAAATATCAAAAAGTTCTACAAAATTATGACAGGCTTTTGGGAATTCTCACCAACTGAGGCCCTTGTGCACTTTTGAGCATTCTGTCAGTGTTGTACGCAGAGGCAGTTAATCCTTGAAAGCTTTGTAGTTGCTCATGGCATTGAATTCAGTGGGAACCTTGGCTTGGATTTGTGTGAGAGCTGGGTTCATGTAAACAATTTTCACATCTAAACAAAGCAGTAGATTCTCCTAATCAACAGCTTCAATAGCTCTTGAATGATTTATTATTATTACCATTATTATTTTAACTCTACAACTGCTCTGAAGTATATTATCAGGCTTTGTTATGGATCTGCTGCACCTAATGACTTGCAGATACTGTGACCATTCTGCCTGGAGAGTCCACCACACCTGAGTATCTTTGCTACCATTCAAAAAGCAGAGTGCAAAATCTGTGCCAAAGCAACACTGTCTGTATTCCTACCCCCCACACACACTGGACCTGAGGACTGCCATAGCAGACACTTTTTCTTTACAGACCTCAAGAAGCAGACAAGTGTTCAAGCAGCTAGTTTCAATTGGTTCTCATGCTTATCTGCCCAGGTTCCTCATAGGCCAACAGTGGAAAAAAAAATATGCCTAGATGGCCAAAGACATTTTAATATGGAAACAGGATAAAACAAGGTGAATTGAGATCTGTTTTTTTACTTCAACTTGCAGGTGCAACATAGGTGGCATCAGTACACATATGTCTTCCCTGATTTGTCAGCAGCTCACACCTGTGAGAGCGTGCAGCTGCTAAGTGTTGACATCTAGTCATTTTTTTGGCCTAGCGAACGTAACTGGTGTGACATGAGTGCCAAGCAGTGATGATATGTGAAGTATTTTTCCTCCTGACATGGTAATCAGTAAGAATCTCTCCACACATCTAAGTGGAAGCAGGACTAGGTTTACGTGTCTAATTTTGTTTTGTTTCAAAAGAACAACAATAACAAACAATATACGCATTTATCAGTGTGGATACCTCACTGCAGATCTGGGTCCCGAACTTCAGGTTAGATTATAGCATACAGAGGTCAGTGTTCTGCCTTGTTATGGTGTATTTCTAATTATTTGAGATGAAAGGTTGTATTACATATATAGTAACATAATGCACACCTTATTGCCAGTGTCAGAAATCCCATATGTGATCTACCCTAATCTGAGGGAACTGCAGTGGAAATTGTATAAAGGCATGGCGAAGAGGAAGAAGCCTTTCCAAATACTCTGGAGAGAAGCAAATTACAGAACTTTCACCATACTAGAGGAAAAACCTGAGAAGACAGACTACATCCTCCCTTTGATTTTTAAGGATTCAATAATTTTCTCAGTTTATCCTGCATATCCTGCTTTACGCCTTGAATTTAAGTGGATATGACTGCAGTTCAGCAGAAAAGGAAATAAAGCTGCCAGTACCTTAGGCAATTAAAAAGTTATCGTTATTTTTAATTATTCTTCGGACTACAGTAGTGGCTTGAATTTGAGCCTGGAGCATGACTTCCTCACGCTATACAAACACAGCATAATAAAATGACTCCCGGAGATCTTTTGGCTTCTCAGTGTGGAGCAGCTGAAGGGAAACATAAGCCTTCAGGCAAAGTTCACATATTTCTCCATCTCTCCAGGAATATAATAAGTTGCTGTTTATATAACAAATGTTATGTCTTTTTCTGTTAGATGTAATTCTCAGTCTAGGGAGCTTGGCTCAGTTAACTGCTACCCAAGATACCCCCAAATCAGATGTTATGTTCTAGGACAAGTCTGTCCCTCCTTTCCTCATCTCTCTGCCTTTTATACCCCCCCCCCCACCCTTTTTTTTTTTTTCTCTTCTTATTTGTCACTTCCCTATTTCTCCTTTTTTTTTTCCTACCTTCTCCTCAAACAATGCCTTGGTTCTTTTTTAATCACCCTTTTTCTCTGTCACTTCTTGTCAGTCGCAAATTGATCTTTGCATGCAGATGCCCAGGGTACAGCCTCTGTTTCAGTTCGCTTTGCTTCAGGAGTGAATTTCCCATATGTATTCCTCTCCCTTCTCCCATTTCCCTTTGGCACCTCAGGCTCTCCTGTTTTGTGAGAGTATTCCCTCCACCCTAATTACAAAGGGGATCACTCTGCCAGACCCACAACCACTGGGTCCAAGTGTCTGCAAGACCTTTTGCTTGCCTGGTTGGCACTGCTCATCTCTTAGTCCAGTTGTGTTGCCTTTCCAGGAAGACTCCTCTCTTTCCTGGTGTCCAGATCAGCCGCAGTTGTTCTCTTCAAGCTGCTCAGGGGCTTCCACTGATGGGAGCTGCCTAACTGCACTCTTTTTCTGCCTTCATCATGCAAGGAAGTTGTTCCCTGGAGATGCACGTGACTATGAAACACAGAAGATTGAGGCAGATATTTCTTCATTGGTGAGATAAAGCATGTGCAGTCCTCATGCACCAGATGGTGTTTATGGAGATACCTAAAGAAAGAGGGCTGAAGTTGCCTTAGCTACTAGTCATTCTCATGGAAAGCCCACTGGGTGAAAACTAGCTAAGGATTTATTCTAAAGCTGTAAATTGTTTTCCTTATATGTGTAAGGGTCATGGGAAACAGCTGAGTGAAAACTTCAACTGGATTCTACTTTGCACAGCTTTTATTATATCCCCACCCAGAGGCTGGCATCTAGGTGGGGAAGCACTACTTTGTGTCTCTTTTTTTGAAGATCTGATCTGAAACCTATCAAAGTTAATGAAAACCCGCAGGCTTCGATGAGCTTCGGATTGGGACTACAGACCGTGAAATGGATTTCTTCTGACATACAAAAGATAACTATTCAAGGAGTTTCCTGGCTATTTTCTGATAAAGGCTGTCCCTGCTTTTGAATTTTAGTTTAGAAGGATACACAGCTTTACTCCCCAGACATGTACTGTGGGGACAAAACACTGCTTCTGAAAAACAGTGTGCAAAAGAGTGCTAGCTGAAGGAGGAGAATAGGAATTTGCTAAAGAAATGATTCCTTTAAGAAGAAGGACGTTTTAACCCTGACCAAAAGTAAGACTGTCTTAGCTCTTGCATCACAAGTCTGATGGTGGTGTCACACTGCAGAGATGTTGTTCCCTCCCAAAATGATCAACAGAATGATAAGACGGATGCTATACCTCTGATTTCTGAGTAATACACTCAAAATCTGAAGTTTATTTCTATTTACACCACTTCATATTACTGGAGTGGAATCATAGAATCATTTGGGTTGGAGAAGACCTCCAAGATCATCTAGTCCAACTGCTAACCTAGCGCTGCCAGGTCTACCACAAAGCAATGTCTCAGCACATCTACACCTCTTTTGGGTATCTCCAGGGATGGTGACTCAACTACTTTTGTGAACAGCCTGGTCCAGTGCTTCACAACCCCTTCTGTGAAGAAATCTTTCCTAATACGCAACCTAAACCTCACCAGCAATAAGGTCTGAATAAAGACTGAAGCAAGTAAGGCATTAAGTACCTCAGCATTTTCCTCATCCCTTGTCACTGTTCCCCCCACGTACAGTAAAGGATGGAGATTCGTTTTAGTCCTCCTTTTCTTGTGTATGTATTCATAAAAGCATGTTTTTATTGTCTTTAATAGTGGTAGTCAGACTGAGCTCCAGTGGGGCTTTGACCCTTCTAATTTTCTCCCTGCATAGCCTCATGAGATCCTTACAGCCCTCCTGAGCCTGTCTCTCCCCTACCCCACCCCCCTATCTTCCAAAGGTCACAAACCCTCTTTCTCTTCCTGAGCTCTAGCCGCAGCTCTCTCTTCAGACGGGCTGGTCTTCTTCCACAGCAGCTCATCTTTCAGCCCATGGGGACAGCCTGCTCTTGCTCTTTTATGATTTCCTTCTTGAAGAGTGTCCAGCTTTTCTGGACTGCTTTGCCCTTCAGGACTGCCTCCCAAGGGATGCCACCAACCAGTCTCCCGAACAGGCTGAAGCCTGCCCTCCAGAAATCCAGGGGGACAGTTCTGCCAACCCCCCCTCCTTGCACGGAAGCTTAAATACAGAGTTTGCTCTCCCAAGGGCACCCAGACAAAGTGTCACAGCTAGAAAGAGTATTCAAGAGCTCTAGCCTTTAGTCTCTTTTATTATTCCCTGTAAAACATGCATTGTCCCAAAGCAGTTATGTGTATTTTGCTTCCCTTGATTGGAAGGGGCCCTGTGCATAGCCAGAGCAGCACGAATGGGGGTACGTGTAAACAATTGTCACACCTCACAGCTGTAAACCTTGTGCAGTGCAGATGTGAGGCCCTGTCTGTGCTTTCTGGGAGAACTGTAGAATAAAAGGCTGCCAGAGCTTGAAAAAAGTGCTGGGGCCTGAAGCATGGCAAGAGTTGGGGATGTAGCACCAATCACAGCAGATACAAAGAGTCACAAAAGAAAAGCTGCTCGGCTCTTCTGGCAATTGCTTCACATGATTGCCTTCTGTACTGGGGGTGAGATGGGGTCAAATCTGAACGGAGACAACTAAAGATGTCCCTGGATCCTCTTTCTTACCTGGAAAGAAAACATAGGAAAGTGTTACAGGTCTAGGAAGGAAACTCCTGTTTTCTTTAAAGTTTTTTGTTTGTTTGTTTTGTTTTGTTTTGTTTTTCTACTCAGGTTGTTTGGTTATAAGGGAAGATTTTGAAAAGTTCCTGCTTTGTGCGGTGGGTGGCACACAGCCCATGCCCGGCAGTAGGTCTGCAGACTTGGGACGCTGCTGAGCAGACATTGCAAGAAAAGCCAGAACAGGTTTGCGTTCTCCCGTGTCTTGCAGTATTGTGGGGCAGGCACAAGTCTGCTGGCTGCAGTCACTTGGGAAACGGTCCCCAGGTCTGTAATTGTTTGTACTGGCAGCTGATCTCAGACTCTAAGAAATTATGCTCTTATGATCAGGGAAGAGAAATGATCGGTGCTGTTAGTCCCCACTTTCCAATCCTCAGGCACTGAGCGAGACAGTCTGTGCTGAGCTATGCTCCAGAGGCCTGTCACATTCTGCTCTTGAGTGTATTATTTCAAATGCATTATTTTTAGAGCCTTCGAGTCTATAAAAGCCTATGAATGTTGGATCGGGGCCAGCTTCGACTGCATTTCTACAAGGGGTGGCCACAAATTGCTGTTCAGGGTGGTGCAGCGGACAACACGCAGATCTGATGAGCTCCAACACTATTCTGGGCCACGCGTGCTTTTCTGTGCTGTTGGGGAACCAGCTCACGAAAGGTGCTTGCATGCAGGTCATCATCAGACCTAAGGCAGTCCACAGCTGTGCAAAGGAGTGTGAATTGATTTCAGGAGTCAGCCTTAGCATGCCATTGGCAGACAAAAGAAAGCAGAGCCCCTACCCATAGCTGTGCTTCAACTGCATGTCTGCTGCCTTTTCTAAAATACAGTGACAGGATCACATCTTTGTGCCATGCATCATATCCTCCTTGCTGCTGCTATGAGTAGTCTTTTGCCTCCTGTAACAGGAGGCAAAATTTACTCCTTTGCCTCCTGTTTTTGCCTCCTATACAAATTTTGCCTCCTATACAAATTCAATGATAGGATTAGGACTGCAAGCATTAATTTTTCTACCACTGCCTCTCTGTTTATCAGTGGTCCCATTAAAATAATTTAATATTTTAGGGGAGAGGTGGAATATAATATCAAAAAAATATTTATTCTCAAGGGAAGCTGTAGCAACAGTTAAAGAGAAGAATACGGGTGCCTTAATTTCTGTAATGACAAAGGAGATGGTAAAAGCAGGAGCAAGGGGTCATTTATTATAAAGCCTTGGTCTCACCTACTTCCACTACTATGATCACGCTCCAGGAAAAAAAAACAAAAACAAAAACAAACAAAAAACAGAGCAATGCAGACAGAGAATATGGGCATTCTGATGGGATCTTGTCAAACATATTCCCACCACAGATCTACCAGCTGCCACTACAGTATCAAGGGAAGAGGTAGAGATGAGACCCAGGAATGCATCAGGGACCAAGGAGAAGCTAGACAGACACCTTACAACTTACCTCAGGGTACAGAAACCAGAACTGTTGTTTATGCGTGTTTTGAAAGCAAAGCCATCCAAAACAGTGTCCTATGGTTCTGATGCAAATATCAATGTTTTGCAAGCACAGGTCACTTGGCAAGCCAAGTAGCATGTCCATCCTTGTCCAGAGCTGGCAGACATATGGTGAACTCTTCAAAATCTAAAATATTCTTTCCTGTCAATATCTCGACTCATAAGCCATGAAGCTCTGGGAACAGAATAACAATTTTAAGGTGGAAGCTCCCAGAAGGCCTGAGGCACTATCCTTTATATTCTCACTCACTTTTGGAAACCTTCAGAAGTAGAAGAAACAACAGTATTTGATTGGGATCTGTATATGTATTTTCCAGTGGGACAGGACAGATTTTCATCAGTGCCTAGAACAGCCTAGGCACTATTAATATTGGCTTAATATCAGCTGCTCACTATTGCCTTAGTGAGCAGCTGATATTAAGATAGAGTATGTTGCTCAGAAACCTTCCTGGAATGTGCACTATCCACTTTTCCGATCCTTACACAGAAACTATCAGGCAAAGAGTTTAGTAAGCACCACAGGCTTTTGGGCTTCAGACTGAGAATCAAATCTGACAGTGAAGCAACTCGTTAATCCAGTAGTACTGTCTGTTATAATGCTGCTGGTTTTTGCAAACATCCTAATTTCATGCCACCTGTTTGCCAGAAGGAACAGAAAGGGTGTGTTCTGCTAACAGCAGCAGTGACCTTGGAGAGGGTTTCTCAGTGGTGTTTTTGGCGTTTAGAGAGCTTGAGCATTTGTTGGCAATTTTTGTAATATTTTTAGAGTTCAGCCCTTTCACATGTATAAGCACACAGTAACAATGTGTTGGTTATCACAAGAGATCCTATGTAACTGGGAAAATTCAAGGCACTCGTACTATGTGGTTGGTACCACCTGGCGGTGATCACCAAACACTGCATTGTTATTTGCTAATTGTTTTTATCCTTTCAAATAGCAGTGACACATGCAAAACCAACGGATTTATTTTTTATTTTGATTTTTTGAAAATGTGCCTGTTTCACAGCACCAACTCCTGAAGGTTTGCACAAGCAGCAGATTATTGCAAAGGTTGTGTTCAAGCTAAACCTGCAGTCTCTGCAGTGGTCCCCACGTTTTTACAGGGCAGAAGCTGGAAAAGCTGTTGATGTGACACATCCCAAGGGTGACAGTTCCCTGTTCCCGCTGCTGTGTTGGGAGCGTAGCAACACCATGCACTCGGTTTCAGTGGCATCCTGCACATACCATCCTTGAACTGCTGATGGCAAAAGGAGATTTGGCATGTGTAGCCAGTGAGATAATGCTGGCAGCAGCCTCACCACAAGTGCGGACTACTAGCTAGCAACCCTAGTGGAAATGTTTTGCTTTGTCTCCAAACTAAATCACAGGTAAGCCCCCTGTTTTAACTGTGAAACAACAAATCAGGTTCACATGCAGGCACTTGTGTCTCACAGGCACTAATCCCAGAAAAGTATTATCTTCACATAAACAAATAATACTGTGTGAAACTTGTGATTTGAACCTCTGTAAATTTAATAGATTTTTTTTTTTCTTTTGGCTTGCTATTACTCCAGCGTTTATAGACTCCCTTGCTGGATGATCCTGTTTTCCACCTGCATTTCCAAAGTACTTATAGCCGTTCCCTCATGATTGCCACCACTGCTTCTCTCCCCTCCCTGTACCTGCATATGCAGTACACGTGCTATGCATAAGGTAGTGCAGAATTTGTGTAACAAGGTGTAAATCACCCTGCACTTTATCTAGAGCTCAGACCACTGAACCAAAGTGCACTGCCAGAGCAAAATGTTGTGCCTGGCAGGTGATTAGAGAGACACCCTATCGTATGTTACCATAGCCCGCTGCACAGTGTGAACCCTGGAACAAAGAAATGAGAAAATGATCTATATATGGCCTACCTTCCTGTAAGTTGAAGTGAGTAATATGTTAGCCCAAACTGTACACAGTTACCATGTTAGCTACCACTTCCCTTCCTCGCAGAATTGCAGCTTTGTGCCACTGATGTTTTTTCTAAAGAATGCAGACTGAGGCCGTTTTTGGCTGGGTGGACATTCAAGATCTGGGGAGAATTTTTGTAACCTTTACCCTGTTTTATGAATATTGGACTAGCCATGTGCTACCCCTGGTAAACTAAACTTCTCAGTGCTCTTGCTAGGAGGACAAACCTAATACAACCAGCTCCCAAAGACAAAATGTTCTTTGCTAAGGTGCTTTTTTACTGCACCTACCGAGTGCATGTTTATTTTATGCCGTTTTACAGAGACATCACTGTCTAATTGTAAGTCTTGCAGTTAGCCCAGATTCCCCATGCAGCAGTACGTTTTCATATCAGGGCATATTGGGCATTTTCCCTAAATGAGGCTGTGCAATTAAGCAGGAGAGCTGATACTTTGAGGCAAACCCTCCAGAGCTGCAGAAGCCACAGTGATGATGCCATTTGGAGAAGCTACGCCCAGGGCCAGCATCCAGGGTTATTCAGAGGAACTCAGAGAGTATAAAAAAACTGGGAAGGGCAGAGAAAACCTTTTATCATCTGCCTGTGATGGTATGCCTGTGCTTCAGTAATGCAGGACTGCAGTCAGATTTCAGCTGACAGCCCCTCTGGGGACTGCTGCAGTGGGAAATAAACCACTCCCTGATTCCTATTTGTTATTGTTTTGTTTGTGCATGCCTTTTTTTTTTTTTTTTTTTTTTTAACATGACAAAGCAATAACCTAACTTGAGAGTGTCTATGTCTGCAAACAAAGAGATGTGTTGGAATCCAGGTGAAACGCTCACTCTGAGTGCATTTCTTTTAAAATGGAAGTAGAAAATACTACCTAATTCCTAATTCACTAATTCCTATGTGAGCACATAATTACTCCTATTTCCAATTAGCAGCTGAACTCAACCTCAATACAAAGCACTGTAAGAAAATCCAGTTCTAAGGAGTGAAAGAATTAACACATGCAGAACATTATGTGTGCTGCTTGATCTTTACAGAAAGTGTCAATCTTTTCTCGCAAATTCTCACTAGAAAACTCTAACTAGAAAATTCTCACTTCATTGCTTTCATTATGTAAATGAATTGGTTTGTGTAAGTGTCAGTTTTTACTCATTGCTTCAGCCTGCACCCGTTTTAGTGGAAGATTTGTTGGAGGCATATTTTCAAGGCCAAAGGAGGTCATTAAGTGTACATGCTGTAAAATGCAGGCTACAGAACAACATCTAGTGACGGGGGAGCCTGTAATTATTTTTAACGTGAAAACAGACCCTGTGAACATACACATAAGTCAGCATGCACTTAGAACAAATATATGCATATATATTGTGCAGAAGAAAAGATCATATTACTTTTTGTCTGCTATTAAGAAACATGTTACAAATGTATTTTTTTATATCCTATAATGTGCTCTGCACCCCTGAAGAATGCAGCATGGACTCTAGATGCTCTCCCTTGAGAAGAGGTGACAGGGGGTAAGGGAGATCATTCATCTCCCAGCCACTGCCCTCAGCATTTCAGTCCTTTCTGATTCTAGTATATAGCCCTGACTTAATGAAATATTAATAGCAAACAACGACGAAAAAAAAAAAAAAAAAAAAAGACCGTATTTTGTTTCATGTTAATTGTTTTTGATAATTTTATAAATCTTTTGGATGCTTAAAGTATAAATATTAATTTCCTCACACTAGACCACATGTTCAAGGGAATCACAGCCATTAAGGTTGGAAAAGACCTCCAAGATCATCTGGTCCAACAATCCACCTACCACCAGTATTACCACTAATCCATGTCCCTAATATACATCAGTCCTTTCCTTAAACACCTCCAGGGAACTTGTACTCTCTCTTCAAAGAATCAGACCTTAAAAGACAGGATCCTCAAGGAGATGAGACTGGCAGGAGGAAACAGAGATGTATGGCAAATTAAGTTAATGACATACGGAAAAAAAGGAACGCATTAAAACTTAACTTCATTGGATGCTCTGGGGAGTTACATGCCTGTTGTTTGGGATCTCTGGGAATAATAGTATGGTAAAACAGTTGACTCTACTCATACTAAAACATGTCTAGTGTCTTTCTCTAGTAGTCTGAAGTTTTGCAACTGTGCTGGTTGGTAGCAATCTGACATTACTTTGATTATGGATCTCCAGAAAATGGTCTCATGACTGGATTTGACCATCTTGTTCTACCAGCAAATTTTCAGTAGCTTTGGCGAGGTCAAATGATGCTTTAGTTTTTTTATTATTTTCAGTTTTATTTTTTAGTGAAAGGATATTGACAGTTGGACTGTTTTAGCTTACCATTTGGCAAGAAAAAAACAAAAACAAAAACAAAACAAACCAAACAAACAAACAAACAAAAACAACAAGCATATTAGGAAAGAAACAAATGGTTCAAGGTTATCTATTTCTATCCATTTCTCTACAAAGTCTTGAGAGTTGCTCCTTCTCTGTCGGGTAACAGGAGAGGTAAAATAGTATTACAAAGGAAAAAAAAGTCTTTGAGGATGAAGCAGAAAAGAGACTGATGAGGAAGAAGTTAGATCTATTTCAGTTGCTATTATACAGTAGTAAACTTGTTAGGTAAGATGTATACATGAAAACTTGTTGATTTTAAATCCTCTTTCTCACTTTGCTTTGGAGTGGAAGAAGTGAAGAGCATAGCAAACCTGCTGATGTCAAAAGTGCAATCAGCACCTCTAATGAAGCAAAGCTTTTTTTATTTATTTTTTCTTTTTTTAAACTTTTGGTGTTTTAAGATCTTTTTTCCCATCAATCCTTGAAAAGAAGTTCTGACTAGAAAAGACACAAGATAAAATCTTGGCCTTTAACATGTGAGTGACTAAATGTCTTTGGCTTTCAGAAGGACAGGATTATCCTGCAGGAAAAGTGAGGCTAGTTGACATCATAGCTCAATAGTTCCATATAAATTCCAGAATCCCAGGGTAAGTGTAGGATCTACTTGGACAGATTGTCCTTGCACTTGACTCCTCTCTACCTTAATCCTTTTTCTTTATTGCTGTTGCTGTTGTTGTTTTACTTTGTTTTGTTTTGGGGGGCAGAGGAGCAGCAGGTTTGTGCTTGAAATGCATTCAACCTGGATAGTTAGAACAAGTCTACCATTATGATGTTCTTCTGTGTAACCAAAAAGGTGACTCAAAATTAAATAATGCCCTAAATCTTGTTTTGCTTCATCCAGGCCTGAAGTTGGAGTTACTCTTACAGTTCTTCAGCATCTTGTAATTGTAAGACACTGTATTTTTTCGTTAGTTTTTGTGACTTACTTTTTTATATGTATTGTGTTTTCATAATGAGAAGAAACACTACCAAGTTTCAATAACTAACCTATGAAAAATTCCATAAAAAGATTTCTACAAAAAACATCCACAAGAAAATACTTTTAAATCCTTGTGTTGCAGTAAGGACATGAGATATCTTCTGAAGTACTGCCAGTTCAAGGACTTTTAAAAGGTGAGATACACAGTCATTACACAGTACTAAGGGAAATATTTAAAATTACATTTGATTTTAAATTTTGTTTTATCCAAGGGCACAATATTCATATTTATATGTATGTATATATTTAAAAGTGAAAAGCAAATACTGAAACTTACTCTGCACCAGCTGTATGTCTTTTCCCAGTCTGTGAGATAGATATTTATTTTCCAACCTAGGATTTTAAATGACATAATCAGGGCTGCACAGAAATCAATGTCAGGGATACGATTAGAATCAGATTTCCTAAAATCTGTTCACTCTCTGCTAGACCAATGTTTTTGTGCCTGACTAATGCTGCTGGAACAAAACTTCTACTATTTTTTTTTTAAATGAAGAGGCAGAGCTTCTGGAAGTATTGGAGGGGTGACCAGAGAGGTGCAGCTCACATCTAACAATCTGTATAAGATATGTATTCAAATAGGGATGCTCTAATGTTCATGGGGAAATTTGTTTACAGCAGTCAAGTATTACCCATGTACTTGTATGTATGTACAAACAACCATAACAAAGGTCAGGAGAAAAGGTAAGTACATTTGTGAGTGGTCTCCCCAGGATCAAGTGTATTAAACTACTAGTTTTGCAAGGAATTAATATCTGCAAAACTGTGCAACTTACATATATGTGTTTCCTCACAAGTAGGCAGAAACCTATGGAATTTGAAACATAGGCTACAATTTGATCTCTCACATGTATTTAAACAATGCAAATCACAGAAAAGATCAGCTACCTGCGTGATCAGCAGGTCACACAGTTCGTTTTACAGGCACTCATGAATTCAGATAACATACAATATTGTATGCATGTAATGGAAAATAAAACACTTTATGTTTGAGATGTACTGTAAGTTCATGCCCCTGATGTATTACATCTTAAATAACTAATAAAATCTTAGACAAACTTGAACTATTCAAGAAGAGCTTATTCACAAGGGCCTGACTAACCCATCCTGCATAGTCACAATGTGGCACTTAAAAATGTTGTCCCTCTTTTCCCAGATATTAGAAAGGTAAACAATTTGCATCCTTGTGCTTCAGGTAATGAGGAAGGCACAATGCAAAATTAGAAGGCATTTTCTAAGATATCAAAGAGGTGTTGTTATTTTTAGCATTACTTTTGCTCATTAATGCTCATTTTGCTCATTATCAGAACCATTACATTAAGCACGGACACGTTAACACTGGGCTGGTAGTATCTAACAGCTGTGGATTGTACATGTCAGGCAGGCTGTACATCAGTCACTTCCTGAAAACTTAGTACTTCGATGCTTCAGAACAATCCTCTCACATGGATTAATTCTCCTGAGTTACTTCTCCAAATGTTCAAGAAAGAGTGGATACACTATCTCCATGTCATCAGCTGCAAAGTACGTTGTACCTCAGTTGTTTTCTTTTAAAGGAAATTTTAACATCTGTCAAAGCCTGATGTTTACAGTGAAGTTCTGATGCAGAGCCCTAGCAACACAGCAGAACTCCTATGATAAAGGCTTGTGCTGCTTCCTGTTCTCTCTCACAGGGCAACTCTTCATGTTAGATAAAAAAACTGTGCACATCCGTCAGTTTTAATATTTATGACATGGATAAAACTTTTTTTTTTCCCTACTATTGACTGATATGCTGACTTTTTCTGTGTGAATGCATCCTGGTTTCATTAGTATGCCAGCTATATACATGTGTATGCCAATGTTCACACATCTACTGTTGTGTTTCAGGTTAATTTCATGATAAATAACTATTATTATACAAGTTTGAGTCTTTTTAATTCCTATTCCTCAAAGCACATCTAATTTTCTTCAATGTAACCTCTAGTTTTGATTTTCACAAATGTTTGCAAACAAACAAACAAACAAAAATTACACAGGCAATCCACGTCCAGCACTTTTCTGCAAACAACTTTACTTCTGGATGACATTTCTCATGCATAGTATTTCAGCAGTAGTAAGTCACCAAAACTCATTTTCAGTCCTTAGTGTTTTCAATCACAAATTGGGCTTCACTCTCAGCAGCAGCTCTGCTCTGGGTTGAGGGCTGCGCTATCTTGTGAAGCTCATATAAACAGACCTTTATCAAGTTTACTACTTCTAGTACTGGTCCCAAGAGATCTTGCTGAGTTACTTCTCTGCAGTTTAGCATATGTTTAAGTGCATTTCTGTTGGCTCCAAATAAGTGTTAGGACATAGTTCTGAAAGACCATGGTGGTATTGTGCATCTATAGGAATCAGAAAATCATGCTGAGCTGTCCGACTGCTATGTGCCATCCATTTTGTTCCTCTAAACCAGAATGGGTGGTTTTCTTTCAAGAATTTTTCTGCTTTACCACATTCGCATGTAAAGACAAAACTTGTATTTTTCTCACTTCTCTCTTTAAATGCACAGCTATTCATTTTTTAAAATAAAGACACAATTTTACTAATTTTGCATCTTCTACCAATTTTTATGCAAGACTGGTTATAGTTGTAGTCTAGAGCATTAGTTAATAGGGAAAGTAATGATTACTATGAAACTTAAATAAAACATGTATGTATTTATTTATTTATTTAACATAAGAGCCTCTGCAGCATCTGATGGTTTTACAACTACCTCTCTGTCCGTATCTGTTACTAATATTTTCTAAAACATTGGTAGGTGATGACTACTGATAAATACTGTTAACTGGTTCTGTAACTGCTAATGTCCTTAAATGTTCATAGAATCACTTTTTGCAAACTGCATAGTGCTGTAGTTTCTGAACTCAATTAACTTAATTTATTCTCATTGGATGCATTCTGCAGACAGTGCTGGACTTGAAACCTTCACTCTTGCTATTGAAAATGGGCTTTATAGTCAATTAGCTTTTGAGACCTGTCAGCTATTTATGTATCTGAGGGACTTTTTATTCCTGATCCTTTTGGACAGAACAGCTACTCATCAAGACAATCTCCCGAGAAAGGGAAAATAATGGGGTTATGTCTCCAGAAGTCTTGTCTGCCTGTAAGGAAGCAGGGCAAAATTAGTCAATGAGTGGTCCCAGCTGCAGACAGTCCTCACATTTTCTGCTTGCACAATGATTCCTAATTAATATTTTTATCGGTGTTTATTTTTAACATCTTTCTTGTCTTACTTACAAAGACAAATGAGCCATTTTCTGACTGCCATTGTGTTTCTATGAATCTTGGCAAACAATTCAGTTCCCTAAACATCGAAGCCCTGTTTTTAGTCAAATTATAACTCTAGGCTTTGCATGTGCTGCAAAGAAGGGTCCACTTTTCCTTAAAAATAAATAAAGAGCAAATTGCTCCCAGTCAGGAAATTACATATCTCCCTAACTAGATGAGAAGAGAGATGTGCTCCAACATGGCTTTGAACTTGCAACAAAAATGTGTTTCTGACCAAGAAAAAAGTTTTGTACATATTGTTAAAAAAAAAAAAAAAAAAAAAAAGTTCTCTCTGGTGAAAATGCTAAAATGCACATCTTACTCTGATCATTTTAAAGTAGTCTTCCAGGAACAGAAGGATTAAGCATGGCATTGCTAGTTGGTTGAGGGAAATGATCGTCCCACTCTACTCTGCGCTGGTGTGGCAGCGCAGTACTCGAGTACTGTGTGCAGGTCTGGGCACCACATCCTGCAGAAAGGATGTGAAACTGCTGGAGAGTGCCCAGAGGAGGGCTACAAAGATGGTGAAGGGCCTAGAGGGGAAGATGTGTGAGGAGCGGCTGAGGGCACTGGGCCTGTTCAGCCTGGAGAAGAGGAGGCTGAGGGGACCTCATGGTGGCCTGCAGCTTCCTCATGAGGGGGAGCAGAGGGGCAGGCGTCCATCTGTTTTCTTTAGTGATCAGTGATAGGACCCGAGGGAATGGTGTCAGGCTGCGACAGGGGAGGGTCAGGCTGGATATTGGGAAGTTCCTCACCGAGGGGGTGGTTGCACAGTGGAAAAGGCTCCCCAGGGACGTGGTCACAGCACTGAGCCTGTCGGAGTTTAAGGAGTGTTTGGGCTGTGCTCTCAGTCATAGGTCTGAATGATTTGGGCAGACCCGTGTGGAGCCTGATGATCCTTGTGGGTCCCTTCCAACTCGGGTTATTGTGATTTTATGACCATGTTCAGTGCTATCTTCTGATGGCGCAAGATGATTTTTTTTTAAAGTTCGAGCTACACGTTCAGCCATAAATCACTTTTTCATTGTTTTATCTTTTTTAATGGCCCCAGCTCAGCTCAGCACATGCATCTCAGCACAACCACCTCTCCCCCCACAGCTGCGCTGGGGCAGCGCGGTGCCGGGCTGCTCCCCCCCCGCTCCCCCAACACCGCCACACGGCAGCACCGACATCCAGCACCGGGGGAAGGGGGTGGCGGAAAGCCTCCATGCCCTCTGCCCGGCCCTGCCCTGCCAGCGCCGCCCTCCCCGGCGAGGCGGCGGCCGCCTTCCTGCTCCGGCGGGGCCAGCCCGGCAGCGGCAGCGGCGGCGAGGTGAGAGGAAGGCGGCGGCGGGGGGGGGCAAAGCTGAGCCGCGGCCTCCGCCGCGCTGCGGGGCCCCAGCCTGGGGGAGCCGCGGGGCCGGGGGCTGGGGGCAGCCGGGCCGGGCCGGGCCGGGCCGCGGAGCCGCGGGGGTGCGGCGGGGGCTGCGGTGCCCTGCGGGGGGAAGGGAAGAGCTGAGAGCCGGTCTTTGTCTGGAGTTGGTGTGTCCGTGGGCTGTCCGTGCTGAGGCTGCTTGGTGGCAGCTGCCTGCGTGCCGGCTGTAAGGGAAGGGTGTGCTCAGGCTGAGGGGCTGAGAGAGGGATGGCTTCGTGTTCAGGGAAAGCACTTTCTTACCCCCTAAAATCAGAAACGTGCTTTCTCTTCAACGCAAATCACTGTGCCAAACCAGGTATTTCCTGGAGAACAGCGTGACAAATACATTTCCGTATCAGTGTATTTACTGAGCTGATTTGCTTATCTTTCCACCAGAACACGTGTGTGTATCCCTGGTAGAAAGTTACGGAGATTTTATTTTTAGGGTGATGAGGGAGGAAATACCGATACTGCAGCCGAGGTTATGCTTTGTGTCTGCACTGGTTAGACAGAAGGTCCTTCTGTGCATCTCCCCCCGTTACTCTCCCTTTTGCCTTTCCTTCTGGTGGCTCTAAAATATATTCTCCATTAACATAAATTAATAAAGGCAAACGACACCAAGTTTCCTAGAGGGGAAAAATGTATGGGAGTTGAGCGTGCTTTACTGAAATCAATGCTTGCTTCCCAGCTTTTAGCAGCTGAGAGCAGCAGGAAGGGCATTCAGGCTGCTCAGTTTGCAGGCTGGGTAGGTGTGTAACGTTTTGCACCTGTGCTTTGAGGTGTGCCCTGGACTAATCGTGTGTCCCTTGTATAATTGCTCTACTGCCAAGTCTTTTGGAGCTAAACATCTAGTCTAAACAGTAGTTAATTTGCAGTGCAAGCTTCTGTAGCTGATAAGATGTATTGCTTCCCCTACGTCTGACCGACAGGAGGAAAATACCAGTTATTTTATTCAAGTAATGCTTGGAATGACGCACTACATATTGCAGTTTATATTTGGTAATTTTTTCCGTGTTTTCAAGTGTGCCAACTAATACGTTTACAACGAATAACAGGATACTGATGACTTCGTGGTGGATTTTGGTATACATTTTTTTGAAGCGCAGTATTTTATTTGTAGAAGTATTTTATGTTTGTGGTATTCTGGTAAGCAAAAATAGATTATTTTGTTCTTAGCTGATGTGGTCATCCCCATTTCCTGCAAGTTGTTTTTGCCACTCTGGATATCTGCAGTTCTGGGTTTGGGGAGCCTGTGGAGACAAGGATGCTGTGTAAATCTCAGGCACTCCTCTTAATGTGGCACAGCAGGAAGAACAATCTGTACAATGGTGTTCATCTTTCCATAATCCTTAGCCTAGTGTTGGAAATGTGTACGTATCTGTATGTGTGTGATTTAGTCCACTGCATCTTGATTTTGTGCTCTATGACTAAAATTCGTGCCTCTTCCTCACCCTGTCCTTGCCTTGCATGTGGCCCTGTGGCTGCCGTCAGGGTTGCGCTGTGTGTGACCGCTGGATCCTTAGCAGAAACCTGGACTTGGGGTGCTGGCCCCGTGCAGCTGTGTGCTTGGTGTGCTTCACCTGCTCCTCAGGAGCACGGGCTTACAACTTGGCCAGCTGCTGGACAAGGTGCGGCACGAGTGAAGAGCTGGCACTTCAGGAAGCTGCTTTCTGCCACTCGGTGCCCGTTCCCAAATAAATAGATAAACTCACATGCTGTTTTCAAATGAGCAAATAGACTTGAAGCACTGACCGGACTGGCAGTCTTGTGCAATTCCTGCTGGGGAAAGGTGAAGAAAGGTTGTGTCTTATTCTGAATCCAAAGAGGAGTCTTCCAGAGTGGGTTTTGCTCTGGATGCGTGCACACATTAAGTGTAGGTGAGCTGTTGTGGGACCTAAGCACTGGGAATAGAGTAATATCAACATCTCTGTTCCCTGCGAGCTGCTGACATTTTCTTCCTCCCCTGTGATTACACTGTATGTCCCAACATAAACCCTTCGAGAGTTGCTACCATTTATTAATTTATAAATACATTGCAGCCTGTAAATTGCATCCATAGGGAAAAAGAAGTCATTTTTAAGAGCATTCACTTGAGAGACTGTGCGGTGTTTTAACAGTAAATGCACCCATTTCATGTTGAGTTAGTGTCTTGCAATACATCAGTGTTTGCTGTTCGATCTTCCATGCTTGTTTTTGCTGGCTTTTGTCTGCAGTAGTACAAAAAGGAGAGAAAAAAGGTTGATACCAGTTTGCAAGAGAGCAGCGGGTATTACGAACTGTGCCCAAGGTTCCCAGTCCAGTTTGAGGATTCGTTGAGCTAGGTGTTATTGCATCCAGTAAGCCCAGATTTTATCACATCACGGGGAGATTATGGCTTGTTGCAAACAGAATTGCAGCTGCCCTTTGCCCTCGTCTCATGTTGGAATAGGCAGCTCTACAGAATAAACCAAGGCCCAACAGCAATTGGTAATCTTCGTTTGTTAAACCCCGCTTATTAAAGCAAGTTGTGGTTTTTTGTTGTTGTTGTTAGGAGCAGAAGAGAGCTGAGTATCAAGAGAAACATCACTTGGTACGATTTCCCATTGAAATCAACAGAGTGTTTGCTTAACTTTATTTATTTATATTTTTATATAGAATCATTATAGAATCATATATTTTTATATAGAATCAGTAAGGTTGGGAAAAGAAAAGACTGCCAAAACTATCTGGTCCAACCATCACCCTACTACCAATGTCACCCACTAAACCATGTCCCTGAGCACCACGTCCAACCTCTCCTTGAGGACCCCCAGTTCTGCACCTGGGTGGAACGCCTTCCTTGCATGGTGTAGTCCATTCAGCTGAGAGCTGCTGCATTACTACAGTAAAATCTCGATTGTGGAGGATGCGATATAAGACATGTATTTTAATTTGCAGATTTCTACACTGTTGTGGTCATGTGTTTTTGTTAATTTTTATTTTTTTTTTTTTTGAAGTTGTAGGTCTAGGAAACAGCTGCTAAGGGATGAAGTCTCCACCTCTTCTCGTGGCCGTGCTCCTGGCTTGCATCATCGTTCTGGGTTTCAATTACTGGGTTGCAAGCTCTCGCAATGCGGATCTGCAGGTAATGTTCCTGGTGGTCTGCACGTGGTCTTGCACGTGTGTGGTTAATAAAGGTAGTCCACAGCAAGAAGAATGCTTCCTCTGCGTATGGTGAGCTAGGAACTTTGACTTGCTTTAGGGATTTACACAAATGTTACAGCTGATGCTCATCAGCGGAGGGAGACGGGGAAATGGGAGGAATGCCTGTCTGTTGGTAAGGGGGACCCAAAACCTGAAGACCTACATATGGTGCCTGTAACTTCTGCACACATGTGGCATTCAGCTGGTTTGTTCTGTTTCAGTTTGTAGATGTGGCATCCTGTTGTTTTTCTTTTTTTTTTTTTTTCCTCAGAGCACATTGCAACTTGGCTCTGAGTGGGCCTCTGTAATTTGCTCATCTCCATAAATTATTTTCCTATATGGCTGTTCAGGTGACTCCTGTTTTTTTAGCATAAAGTAAGATTGACCTCTTTTGATAGATGTTAGACGAATAAGGATGCACACACACTTTCCCACCAAGGACAGAGAAATCTAGCTTGTTCAGAAATGGCATTGAGAAATCTGAATTTGTATTTGTTAGAAATTGTTCCTAAAGAAGGCACACAACTCACATGGAAATAATTACTCTGCTGTGTTGTAGTGGAGACTGTGTTTTCTGTGTCTGTTGAGCTTGGGTTTGTTATCCTTACTGGACTGCACATTCTGAAGTTGAGAATTCAACTCTCCACTCCCTCCCCTTTCTCCTTTCTTTTTTCTTTCTTTTTCTTTAGCAATTAGCAACAGCAAAAACCTGAAAATTTAAAGTCTGGTGATTAAACATGCCTTATGAGAGCTCTTCCCAAGTTTTTCTGTTAAGTTATTATAAAAGACATTTAGATGTTGAACTTAGGGATATGGTTTAGTGGAGGACTTGTTAGTGTTAGGTCAGAGGTTGGACTTGATGATCTTGAGGTCTCTTCCAACCTAGAAATTCTGTGAAATTCTGTGAAATTATTTTCTTTTTAATTGAACTTAATTTTAACACTGAGTTGATGGCTGTTGGAACTGCATTGCTGTTCCACCCCACAGCAGACACTCTTCAAGCAGGGCACATCTTGGGCCATGCAGTTGAGGGAACGTCTTAGTTTTCCTGTGGTGACAGGGTATGATGTCATTTCTTCTGGAAACTTGGTCATCTCTCCTCTTTCCTGTAGCGAGGGGCCTGAGGATGGTGTTTACCAGCTGTCTGTAGCTGCGACAGTAATACTCAGGCTTTGCTGCACGATCACAGGGCAGCTGATAGGAAAATGAGCCAGCATACCAGCCTATCTTGGTCTCAGTAAAGTACAGACATAAAATCCCGTTTACTGTTACTGATTTACTGTATCATCTTGTGCGCTTTCCCCAAAGAACACGACTGAAAATACTTTCACTTCTGTGCAGTCATGCACTCCGACTAAAATAAAAGCACATCCAAAGCTATGAATGGAGCTTTTAAAACACTCATAAAACAGTCATATAGCCCATTCATTTGTTGGCAAGACTTTGCTGCTATTATGACTAACACGGAATAAGTGCTTTTTCTTCGCTCTTCCAGCCAAACTACAAGTTTTTTTTAATATTTTTTTTCCCTCCTCCTCTCCATTCTCTTGCAGTGGCAGTGAAGTGGAGTAGGCAGGCAGTAATATGCAGCATTCTGTGATGTAAGATTTAATCCATCTCCTGTCAGTCTTGGCAGATGCACAGTTCTTATTATATTCATTTCTTTTTATCTACCAAGAATCCCCAGGTCTTTATGACTGGGTAAATCCTGTCTAATTTTGTGTGTGGGGGGGGGGGGTCTTCATATTCCTCCTTACTGCCCATAAGCCACTTAATGCAAAAAATTTAGAAAGAATGTCCTGTGAACCTAAATGAATCCTTTAAAAGAAATAGACCTTGACAGCACCTGGCTTAATTCCTTTACCCCATTTGTGTGTGTAGTATTTGATGGTCTTGAATTTTCATCTTGTAACTGCTTTTTGAGCAGTCAAGAACAATAATTTTCTGTTTATAAATGAGCATTGTATCTTTGTGTAACAGCTATATGTCAGTTATTTAAGTGTACGTTGGATGGTGCTGTCCTCCGTCCATTTTGTCCATGGTCTTAAGTGAAAATTGTTGGTGATTTGAGAGGTGATTTTTTTCCCACTGAGTAAGTTTAGGTTCAACACTAGAAACTGAAGTGATGTCAGAATGGGCATTTTGAGAAATGTTTTGACCTTGTACTTCAGAAAGAATGTAAACATATTTTTAATGTGTTTCTTTTGTTTTTGTTTTGGTGTGGCTTTTGTTTGTGCTTTTTTTTTTTTAAACCATAAGCACTTAGACAGCTTTGTATTTATTTGATGATCTTTGACTGAAATTTTGTTGGCTGCTACAGAATATGAGTTACCAATAATTTATGTAAGGCTATTGTGTGTGTGTGTGTGTGCTTACAGGTGGCTGACAGGTATAACCAACTGAGGAAATGTTTGGATGACATTAGTATTGTTTGTTGTATTCTCTGAAGTTAGGTGTTCTGTGAAAGAATAGAAGAAAGGTCCAGTAAAAAGCAAAGTGAGTTTACTCGTTACCTATTCCAGTTCTGCCTATGTGAAGTTTGAAAGCATGATCCTTTTAAAACGGTCTCAGAGGGGAAACATTTCTCTTTGTCTTTTGCTAATGTGCTCCTCCTCAGAGTCGGATCATTGGGTTGGAAAGCAAAGTCCGCAGAGCAGCAGCGGAGAGAGGCGCCGTGGAGCTCAAAAAGAATGAATTCCAGGGAGAGCTGGAGAAGCAGAGAGAGCAGATTGATAAAATCCAGTCCTTGCATAGCTTCCAGATGGAAAATGCCAACAGAGCACATCAGGAAGAGAAGGTAGGTCCCGTTCTAGCCACACTTTACAATGAGACTGTGATTTGCCATCATGCTCTCTGCAATAGTGTAAGGGTGATCAAATGTGCAAGCTAATGGGGGTATGGTCAACATTTGTGTGGCAAAATGTTTAACATAAATTATCATAATGTTTAGAAAATGGACGTTGAATCCACATTATTAATGATTTTAAACTAATCATAGAATCACAGAATATCCCAAGTTGGAAGGGACCCATAAGGATCATTGAGTCCAACTCCTGGCAGCACACAGGTCTATCTGAAAATTCAGACCTATGACTAAGGACACAGTCCAAACGCTTCTTGAACTCTGACAGGCACCACACTGATGCAGTGACTGCTTCCCTGGGGAGCCTGTTCCAGCATGCGACCACCCTCTCAGTGAAGAACCTCTTCCTGATGTCTAACTCCTAAAAAGGAGTTAGGAGGAAATCTGTTACTCAGAGGGTGGTGAAGCCCTGGCACAGGCTGACCAGAGAAGCTGTGGATGCGCCATACCTGGAGGTGTTCAAGGCCAGGCTGGATGGGGCTGGTGGGAGGTGTCCCTGCCCATGGAAGGGGGTTGGAATTGGGTGGGCTTTAAGGTCCCTTCTAACCCAAACGTTCTGTGATTGTGATTATAGCCCTCAGATTGGTAAAGACTTCATCAGCAGACTGCAATGGAGAAAACTTAACAGAAATTTCTTGGGGGGAAGAAAAAGAAAGAAACACACAGAATAAGACAAAACCTATTTTTTTTGGTTGTTGTTGTTGTTTTTTTTTTACTGCTGCATTTCATCAGCTTTTGAATATGAAGTATTAAAGCTGCAAGTGATAGCACTTCAGAGTAATATCTCTACTGTCTCCGTAAGCCATCAACAGAGCTACCCTGGGTTGCCCTCCGGTTTTCTTACCTGTACACTAATGTTTTAAAACTCGAGGAAAACAAGAAACTGCACCAAGAGATACATTTGTGTTTCCTTCCTTAGCAGGCATAATGGTTGATGTTTATTTCTAAATGCATTGCACATTTTGTGGCGTCCTCAGCCAAAGATAATAGAAGTGGGAGACACCAGAAGGGTTAGAACAGCCCTTAGTGTTGATGCTCTTGACAGTGCAGTGTTGCAAGAGGCTTGAAAGTCCTTTGTGAAGAAAGTAAACATACATACTTAAATAACAGCAAGTATGGTTACCACTAACTGTTTTATTTTGTATTTTCTTTGTGTTACAGACACCACCTTAGATGTGTCAGTAAACCATTAATATAACTTTCTCACTGTTGCCAGGAGTATTTAGCTGAGAGTAGTCAGAGGACCACCTGAGCACATTTTTCCAGCCCATCCAGATCCCTCTGGGTGGTATCCTTTCCCTCTGCTGTATCAATTACACCACACAGCTCGGTGTCATCCACATACTTGCTGAGGATGCACTCCGGCCCATCATCATCATCATGCATATTATTAATGAGGATGTTAATATCAGCACCTTGAGTAACACCACTTGTTACTGGTTTCCATGTGGGCTTTGAGGCATTTACTGCACTTTGGATGCAGCTGTCCAACAAATTCCTTATCCACACTCTAGATCATCTTCCAAATCCGTACCTTTCCAGTTCAGAGGTAAGAATGTTACAGGACACTGTGTCGAAGGCTTTGCAGAAGTCTGGGTAGCTGACATTAGTTACCCTTCCCTTCTCCACTGATGTAATTCTTCTGTTGTAGAAGCACACCAGGTTAGTTAGGCACGATTTGCTCTTGGTGCAACTGTGTTGGCACCTTTTAGTCAACTAGTTGGGCCTCAACATGTTTTCACATGGCTGTTAGCAGGCTTTGCTCCATGATCTTGCTGGGAATTGAAGTGTGGCTAACTGGTTAGTAGTTTGCAGAGTCTTTCTTTTTACCCCTCTTAAAAATAGGGCTGATATTTCTTTTTTTTTTTTTTCCCAGTCACTGGGAACTTTACCTGACTGCCACAACTTCTCAGAGATGATATGGAGTGGCTTGGCAATTAGGTCCTCCAGTTCCTCTGTACCTTGGAAAGCACCTTGTCAAGTTGCATGGACTCGGGCACATTCAGGTCCCTCAGATGGTCTCTAACCCAGTCTTCTCCTATAAGGGGAGGAAGGGGAGGAACTTCATTCACCCAAGCCCTGTCTTGACATTTGGGGACCTGGGACATTTGACAAGATTGATCACCAGTGGAAACAGAGGCAAAGACCTGTTGAGTACTTCAGCTCTTTCCATGTCAGTCATCACTAGATCTTTTGACTTGTCAGGAAGGGTACATTTTCCTTGTTCCTCCTGTTCTGACCAATGTACCTGC
Organism: Anas acuta; assembly: GCF_963932015.1. Lineage (NCBI taxonomy): Eukaryota > Metazoa > Chordata > Aves > Anseriformes > Anatidae > Anas > Anas acuta. Next base: position 38,514,414 of record NC_089017.1, on the reverse strand, counting down.
AGAAGCCCTTCATGTTATTTTTCACATTCCTCAACTGGTTCAGTTCCATCTGTGCCTTGGCTTTCCTAATCACATCTCTACATGCTCGGGCAGCATTCCTATATTGTTTCCAAGATGCGTGTCCCTGCTTCCAGTGTCTATGCATTTCCTTCTTGCTCTTCAGTTCAGCCAGGAGGTGTTTATGCAGCCATGCTAGTCTCATGCCTTCTTTGACTAATTACTTGCACTTGGGGATCAAGAACTCTTGTGTTTGAAGAAAAATATCCTTGAAGAGCTGCCAATGCTATTCTGCTTCCGTGACTCTAAAGGCAGTTTCCCACGGGATTGCATTCACCATTTCCTTAAACAGGTGAAGTTTTTTTTTCCTTAAAGTTAAAGGTCTTAACTTCGCTCCTTGCCCAGACCACATTCTTTGAGATCATGAAGTCTGTCAGAGCATGAGCACTGCAACCCAGGCTGCCAGCTATCCTGACCTCTCTCCTACTCCCTCTCCCAATTATATTATCTGTGTTAGTGAGCAACAGGTCCAGTAAAGCTATTCCTCTGCTTCCTCTGTAACCTGGACTAAGGAACTGTCCGCTGGGAGTCTCTGATTGCTGCCCTGCTTTTCCAGCAGGTGTCAGGCTGGTTGATGTTCCCCAGCAGGACCCCGACCTGTGAGCATAATGCTGCCTGCAGTTGAGGAAAAAGCAATTCATCAGTGTTTTCCTCTTGATCAGGAGGCAGTGAACACCTATCGTGAGGTTTCCTTTGTTGGCTTGGCCTCTAATTCTCACCTATATTTCTATCAACCTGCTTGGAATAATCTGTAAAGTTTGCTGTTGAGAACCTAGGAGCTGTCACTGTAGAAAACATTAGATAAAGGTGGTGCAATGGAATTATTTCCTCTCTCCTGGAAAACAGCAAGTCTCAGGAGGTGAAGTGCTAGAACGAGCATGTATGTGTCCGTGCACCACTTCATGGCAAGCTTAGAATTTGCTCTTGTTGTGACACATGAGCAAACATCCCACGCAGATATTGCTTGTTTTCCAACTCTGCAACATAAGAGGAGGGAGAAGTGTTTTACTGGAAAACTTGTCAGAAGATGTCATCAAGCACGTTGGCATGAATTCATCCACCGTAAATTAGAAGCACCCCCAGTGTGGCAATGGTGGTGGAAGAGAAGAAAAGCTTCCTTCTCCTTCCTAAGGACCTTAATCTGAAGAAGCTCTTCAGCATCAGTGGTTATTTAACAACAGGGTATAAAATATGTGAAAAGACTATTTCCAAGCTTTTTTGTGTGTTTATCTATATATAGGTATATATAAATGTGTGTTGTATATGCACCTGTGCATACATAAATATTTGCATACACACACAAACACATACCCTTGTTTTCGGCTCCATGGATTCCTGGGGAACAAGTAATAAATTCACCCTTTCTGGTTATACAAACCTCAGTCGTTGCACTGAGCTTTATTCCCCTCCCTGGGGATTAACAGCAGGTATTTACCTTTTCCAGGAGGGATGAATGCAAATCCAAACCCTGAGTCACTCAGCTCTATTTCCAAGTAATACAAACTGTCTAAACATAACTAGACGGATGTTTGAATGATAACAGGATTTTGTTTTAATTTTCGTTGTTGTTCTTAAATAAGAAGAGTGAAAGTGCACATGTGTAGAAGTGAATGGCCTATCTCAAAAAAAAAAAAACCCTACTCTTTTTCAGGGAGAATTCATAGGGCATCTGGATATAGAAAAAAATCTGTGCAGAGGCAAGCCTTCACAATCTGGACTCCTCACAAAAGCAACTCTCAGATAAGATTTGAGACCCAGATTAATTGCAGTTCGTCTCTGGTCACTGCATCGTATTACTCTGCTGATTATACGGATAAGGATGTAGTGATACACTGATAATATGACAAGGATAATTAAGCCACTGAGTTAGTTTTGTTCCAAACTTGTGCACCAGTAAGATACTCTGCAAGTTAAAGTCATTGTTGGAGGCACTGTGACAGCCTCTGAGAGTTACCTCTGCCTGCTTTTCTAGTTACATTGCCCCCGTGCTACTTCAAGAGCAAAGGCAGGGCAGGTAGGAGGTTGTTGGAGCCTGGAATACCCCATGGGCTCACCATCCCATGAGGCAATGTAATCCTGGGTAATTGCTGCCATAATTTTTCTCCTACATCTGAGTACATCTAAAACGTTTCTGTAACCAGTCTGCTTTTAAAAAAATCTGTTTGAACTTTTGAGGATTAATGTAGATTTAGCCAATCCATTCTGGAAATCCATACAAAAATAGACTGAAGAGATCAGGAGAGCTTAGATGGATTCTCAGTAACAACAAATAAGGAATCGGGAGTGCGAAAGGGCTGTTTGTAGTCCATAAACAGTTTTCTAACGCAGAACAATATCCAGTATGGTTGGTTCTCAGGACTTGTAGTTTCTGGGATGTACACATCCACAGCAGTCTTTTTGAGGAGTGTAGCAACAGAACAGTACGTGTGACCTGTTTTTAGTTTTAACTCTTAGAAAGTACTTTTGCAATTTTCTTTTCCTTTGGATTTCTGTGATGCTTCCCCATCCCATATCCTGTTTCACTGAGGAAGAGCAACAAGTGTTGTGAAAAATCTGTCACTATTGGTCGTTTAACATTGGCCACAGCTGCTCTCATCCCCACCTCTGGGAAAATCTCAGTTCCCGGTGCAGCATTCTGAGGCAAAGCACCTGTTGGTGTGCTGAGAGTGACTCTGCTGAAACAGAGTGATGGTGGACAGGGTTAGGGAAGAGTTAGGGAAGAAAAACCTGATGTGAAGAGGAAGAGTTTTGCTTCTGTTTTTGAAGGAAACTGGGTCATATCTTCTAGTTCTGGGAAGTTTTAATGAAAAGCAGGCACTGCTTTGCCCCCTGCTTTACTTGCTGCCGTGTGGTGTTTCTGAATTAGCGAGAGAAATCAGTCTGCTTACGCATAACTGGTACAGCACATACCTGGAGAGCATCTCATTTTAAATTGTGTTTTAATGTGGTGAAGAAAAAATGGATGGGCTGGGACTGGCTGAACTGTGGGCACCCCGAAAGTGGAAATATGAGTATGTGCAGCTTAAGATCACTGATGCTGTGTCTGACCTTTTTGTCCTTGTGAGTGCAAAGCCCCTGTTCACTGGTTTTAGTTCTGAAACAAATATTTACTCTTCTCAGCTACTTCACTGTTTTATTCCTTTTTCCATCAGGAATCTCATTATGTGCCTGGATATGCTAAGTTTGGTTAGTAAGTTGGAAAACATGCATCGGTTCAGGGTGCTGGGGCTAGCGTGTTTCTGATAAAAAGCCATATGATAAACAGCCAGTGCTGGAGGGGCTCGTGTAGTACGCCTCCCAGGAGTATGTTTATTGCAACTGCTGTGTAAAGCAATAATCTGATGAAATGCTCGTGTGTAGTTCAGAGCCATGTGCTCAAAACACACACTTTGAATAGTTTATTTCAGTGCTTCCATGCATGCATTTCCGTCTGTTTCCATTATTTTTTTTAAGTAACAATACCTTTAATGTTTGTGCTTCTTTAGTAGAATATGGCTTACGTAGACGTGTTCACTGGTGAATAAAAAATCTCTCTCTCAGTTGTCAGTAATACATTTGCTGTCCAGCTGTGGCAAGATTTTTCCATGATTTGCTGCTGGCAGCGTGGCTTTCCGTCTGGTTTCTGAGGACCTGCTTTCCACCCTGGGGACCCCCAGACTGGAGACTGACCTTCCCTGTCTGGTAGTCGCGAGGTCCTCTGTGCAAGGCGTGCATGCAAGTACAACAGGCTGGTTCTGTCTAACAGGGCTACGGCCACAGTCAGAGATCGAACTTTGATATGGCAAAATACCAACTACCCTGAAGCTGAATAATCACGGCTAGGGATTATAGGCATTGTTCTGTGGGCTCAACGAGATTTAAAATATAATATTTTTTTTCCTAGCTCTGAGTTCAGGCTGGTGTTTGCTGACTGTTCCCCTGCAGGTTGAAAAATGAAATGGTATCTGCCTAATTCACAGCTATGAAGCAAAGATTAGCTAATGTTTGCGTGGCAGGAGGAAGAATGGAAAGCCCGAAGCTATTGATACAGTCAGACAGAAAACTGGCAGTTGAAACGCTGCCCTGTAAATTATTAAACAGCGTTTCTGCTCAAGTTAAACAGGTGAATAGATTTCCATGATTTCTTCCCGTATCTTACCCTCGAATTCAGGAAGGAAGGCGTGGCATTGCCAAAAAGAAGATTTAATTGGTTTGGATTTATGCAGTCCAAACGAGTAAGATACGTATTTATTTCTTAACGTTTCAAGGAGACTTTTTTGTTTTTCTGCACAGCAGCTAATTACAGTTATTGCTGTCCTAAAATGTCCTTGAAAATGTCTGCCTCTTCATCAGGACATGAGCGGCCACTGCTTTGAACTGGGACTTCTTAAAGGGTGGACAAAAGACAAATCCACGCCTCTGCTATGTTACCTCATTTGGGTTGATTGGACCCTGTCCTTCTCCATCAGTTAGTACTTGCTGCTGCAGTCTTAAGAAAATGGGCACTGACTGGCAGCATTGACTGGCATGGCATGGGCAGGCAGGCTGAATGTAGGCACTTCTTTTCCCTTGAAGTGCTGTGGGTGTGGGCATGCATCAGTAACTGAGCAGCAGCTTTGGGAAACATGGGGCTTGATGTACCCTGACCTCAGACCCTTGCAGAATATAGGGGCTTCCTGGTAAAACTGCAGAACTAGAAAATTGCAATGAAACGTAAGAAATGTGCTCCTGAGACTGGATCGTTGGTGAAGGATCAGTGGATCTCATCTTTAAGACTCCTGGACCAGGCTTTCTGAATGTTAAACACGAGTTATGTTGGTATTTGGCTCAGAGGAATTATTTTCATTTAGGCTTATGCTAGTTCAGTGAATATTCAGGTGTTTTGGGGCATTTGTATTTGTGTTGGGAGAGGGCGAGTGAGGGGAGAAAGGGGTGCATCATGTTGATATGTTGACTGCTTCTTCAGAGTGAGAGAGTGAGTGCAACGTGAGGGAACAGAGGAACATTATGCAGTGCTTTCGTATCAGAGCAGGAGTGGATAATTAGAAATGTGGTACAAGGCACAGGCTTCAAGTTGCTTTGGCAGAGTTCACTTATGCTTTCTGTCTCCTGCTTGTGTTTCTGAGTGCTGGTGAGCAGGACTTACCAGCAAGTTACACTACAAGGTATTCTCTGTCATGGAATAACATTAAACCAGAGTGAAGCAGCAAGCGATTTTAGCAGTGGGCTCTGTAAATTTCTCCTACTTTTGTTTGTGATATCTGTGCAGTGATAGCTGTTTTTTTCTGTATGTATACTGGGAAATCTGGGTTAAAATAAGTGCTTGTTGTTTGTAATAATAAATCTCTAGAACAGCTAATAAAGCTTTTGTGTTAGGCTGTAACTCAGCACTCACAAATTAAAAATCCTGCTTTAAGTGCTTTGGTGGTTGTTGTTTATAACCTTAATGGTAACACAGGACCTTTGCAATTAAAACATCGTTTTCTGTTTTGTGCCTTCCAGGCAGCGCTGATAAACAACATCACAACAAATGAACAATTAATCCAGAGTCTAAAAGGTATGATATAATACCCCCTGTATCACCCTCATATTGGTCTTTAAGGCTTGTCTTAAGACTTTAAGTCTTCTAGGGATGCTGCTTCCTTCAAGTTGTGGGGAGGGTGCAGGAGCTGCTGTGACTTTGATCCTGCATCCACACACTTCCAGTTCAGCGATCTGTCAGTCTGCATGTGCCTCAACACCAGAGGCGTAGGGTGGTATGGATTGGGAGGGACCTTAAAGATCATCTAATTCCAACCAATTTCAAGAGTGGGTAGGGTCACCTCCCACCAGACCAGGTTGCTCAAAGCCCCATCCAACCTGGCCTTAAACACCTCCAGGGATGGGGCATCCACGGCTTTGCTGGGAAACCTGTGCCAGTGCTTCACCACCCTCTCAGTAAATAATTTATTTTGAATATCTAATGTAAATCAACCTTCTTTAAGTATAAAGCCATTACTCCTTGTCCTATCACTCCACCCCTTGACAAGGAGTCCCTCCCCACCTTCCTGTAGGCCCCCTTTAGGCACTGGCAGGCTGCTGTAAGGTCTCCCCAGAGCCTTCTCTTCTCCAGGCTGAACAACCCCAACTCCCTCAGCCTGTCTTCACAGGAGAGGTGCTCCAGCCCTCTGATCATCCTTGTGGCCCTCCTCTGGGCCTGCTCTAACAGGTCCATGTCCTTCTTGTGCTGGGGGCCCCAGAGCTGAATGCAGGGCTCCAGGTGGGGTCTCACAAGAGCAGAGCAGAGGGGAACAATCACCTCCCTCACCCTGCTGGCCATGCTGCTTTTGGTGCAGCCCAGGATGCGGTTGGTTTACTGGGCTGCAAGTGCACCTTGTTAGCTCACGTTGAGCTTCTCATCAACCAACACTCCCAGGTCCCTGACCTCAGAGCTGCTCTCAATCCATTCCACCCTTTACTTGTCCATGTAGTACTTAATGTAGGACTCCTGACCCCGAACGGCTAATGATATAAAAATGATAAGAAATAAAACTAGCTCCTGCGTACATTGTTAATATACCTTTCATTCCACTTTTTATAGCATGTTTGCATTGCTCTCTGAGGTGTTCGGGTCATAGGTTTTAGCACCAAGAGAATTTTGAAATTCTTACAATAAACATGAAAATGTAGTCTAATTCCTTTCAGTTCATGTTTGTGCTTTAAAACATTGTTAGCAATTTATGCCTCAGATGTCTGGAGAGCTCATCATAGGTTCTATAAACAGGCAAATAAATGTATTGCCAGTTCTCCTGATGTCCTCTCACAAAGCTTTGTATCAGAATGTATTTATAATGCTAGAGCATGATGATGATTCTTCTAATATTAAAAAAAAAAAGATGAATCTTATATTCCTCAAAACCAGAGGAATCTAATAGTAAAATGTGTTATTCAGGGAAGAATTGGAAACTTGGTCTTCTGATAGCTAATTAACATGAAAGCTATTTCATACTATGGTCCAATTAGTCTTTCATAGACCTGAATGCTTTCTGGGCTGAAATCTAGCAGAACAAGGGTTTGCAAACAAGCTGTAGAGTATTCCTAATGAAGAAAAGGAGGTTAAAATGTTAACAAAAGCTTTGTGACATGTATGTTCAGCTGAAAGGCTGTTTAATCATACCCAGCCCAGTGCGTCCTTGATGAATCAGTTTAGCAATTGTCAATGCATCTGTATGCAAAATGTAATGAAGATAAGAGGAGGATCGAGCTAGTGTACTTGCTGACAGACCTGTTGTGTGATATTTATGTTGTAATATACCCAGGTATATATGTACATGTGTATTTTAATACATATTTTAATCCTGTTATGATCAGAACACTTGAAAGAGTTACAGACAGAATATGGAAAACTACAGATGGATGTTTACCAGTTTCAGAAGAACCAGACTAACCTTCAGAGAAAGTTCTCCTATGACCTGTAAGTATGCTCTTTCTAAATAATGGCTTCTGGAGTTGTAAGTGATTCAGTTACAACCCTGAGTATTCTTGTGATAGCTGTATCACTGTCAGTAAATGTGCAGTTTTAAGCACCTGACAACATCTAAAATTGTTCATGGTCGATCTTGGAGAAAAACATAGTCCTTGCAATGCCCAGCATCTCAGTATGCACAGATTACTCACACACTTCACGTTCCTTCCAGTGCAGGAAGAGAAAGGTAGCAATATTCTGATTTAAGAGCTGGGGAAAATGGGAACACAAAGAGGCTAGACAGTCCAACAGCCACATTTTAGCCAGATTTTTTAGGAATTCTGACTAAAAGCTCAACGTGCTAATCAAAGAACCTGAATTTTGCAGGCCAAGCTTGAAAACTTGAAATACCTTTTTTAATTACTTTTTTTGTTTATTCTTCACTTCCCTGAATTAAGAGTTAAGGATTTGTATTACCACATTTGGGATGTTAACTGATTGTCAGTTGGTTATGTAGTGTTTCTTTTTCTAACATAAAAGTAAAAGGAAGTTGGAGATTTAAGTTTGTACTAGCCTTTTATTAAGCTGCGTTGAATTTACAAGTCAATCAAAATATTTTTCCCCTTGAAGTTTATTGCATGCCACAGCTGTGACATAGCTGGGACTGCTGGACCTTTGTTGATGGTTTTTGCTAGCTGGAGAAGAGTATCTCTCTTCTAGTGTCCTCCTTGGAGCCTGTGGTCATCAAGAATAAATGGGTCTGTACATGTATGTGCTGTACAGTCGTGCTCCACATGAGTGGTAAATCCTTGAACTACTGGATTGATAGGCATGTGCAGGAAAGTGATACAAAGTAAATGTGGTAAGCCTGATGTCTGAAAACTCACGCTTATTGCCCCTCTCTTGTGAAATATTTTCAAGTACATCTTGTTTAGTGGAAGAAGATCAGATCTGGAGGAAACATCTCAAGGATTACAACAGGCTCAAGGTGAAGGGATAAACAAGTTACAGTGATGAAACTGTACTACTCAGCTGGGTTTGTGCGGGTCAGGGAAGGGGCAGAGACAGGAGTGATAATTCAGCCCACCATTAGATGAAAAGGAACTAAGCTGCTAACTTGCCTGCCTTCTGTCAGTCCTGAGGCAGGTGCACTGTCTCCTGCAATCTCTCTTTGGTAATCCACAAGAGTAGTTGTTACCTCAGTCAAGAAGCTACACTTTCTTCGCTAGCTTTGCTGAATAATATTTAGATGTTGATTTTCAATGACCATGAGAGTGGCCAGCTACACCACTACAAGCAGCAGACCCTTAGTGTCATGACAGAGGAAGCACTGGTAGCACTGTGTAACTGTTAAATTTATATATAACATACTAAATGCTGTCCTCTTTAAGAAATACCCATGTTGGAACTCATCACAGCTACCAAAGAACTCCTTTCTGTAGCATTTTGTTGTCTTACAGCACTGCGCCTTGGTGGAGTATTGAGAAAGGCTGCGTTTGGTTTGCTAGCAGTAGCTTGCATCTGCTTTAGATTTGACCTAGTACTTTGCTGTTTTGTCTCTGTATCTAAAACCCAAATACGTGTTTCTGTTATCATAACAGAAAATTTTCAGGGATCAAAACTGTTTTTGACTTAAGTGAAATGGACTGATTAGTCAAAGACAAGAAAATCCGTACAGCTTGTTAAGCTGGTATAGCAAAAGCAATTTAATTTCTTAAAGTGGAACTTGGACCACCTGCACCTTGGGTTTGTCTCTAGGGCATAGGTTAGCATCCTCTTTTTTTACTATGGACTTCTCAAATGTAAGCCCAGGTAATAGAACCAAGAAGATTTAAAAAAAAAAAAAAAGGAATGGAATGAATAATGTTACCAAACAACATTTTAGAAGATTTATTTTATGGATGTGGATGAAAGTTCATGACCACTCTCTTGTTCGTGTTTTCTCCAGGTCACAGTGCATCAACCAGATGAAAGAATTAAAAGAACAATGTGAAGAAAGGATAAATGAGATCACAAAGAAAGGTAGCGATGTATCACAAGTCAGAGAAAATAAAGACTTCCCAGAAGATTCCAAAAAAAGTGGCCAGGTATGGTGGAGGTAGTTTCTTATAAATCTTTTTCTAAGTAATTCTTAAGTGGTTCTCCTCCTTTCTGCTATTTTCAGCTAACATTAGCTCATTAAGTTTTGTACTGCTCTGATTCACATCTGTTGAATGTTTCTGATTTATGTGAAACTGAGAGATTCTGGATGCAGAACAAGGCAGAGGCTGCAGGAGACCTTGCTGTTCCCCAAATCACTGTCTCTCTGAGTGGGGCAGAACTCGAGAGCTGCTAACGAGGGTGGTATTTTCAAGGATATCTGTGCTGCTGAGCTTTGGTCCTTTTGACTTTGTCAAAGGACTTTACAAAGCTTTGTGTGTTGAAGTTGGATGAGGATACATGATGAGAATAAACGTATGGTGAATTACTTCAGGGTACCAGCAAGCCTCGAATATGATACTGTAGTCCATAGGTCTCCACTAGAGACTCTGAGGTTCATCAATAAAGTGCCACTATTTTCCACATGAACACAAATTTCAGGCTTTTGCAGTGGGAATGAGGGGGAGAGCAAAAGTTTTAGTGGAATAGAGCAGGCTTGCTGAAGGAGGTGGCTGTGTGCCTGCACAATCTTTCCTCCTGGGATGTAGAAGGTGGGAAAAATGCTGAGAAAAAGAAATCTCAGATGGTCATGTTGTCTTGGCATGTGAATTACTGATGCTTCTTCAGTGATGTGGGGTTAGATCAGGGATAGGACTTGAGCAGTTAAGCTTGCTACAAACAGCCCTGGAAACAGGTAGTAAAACTCCTGGTTGAAAAGGCAGCTAATTTATTAGGATGTACAACAATTTATTTGGATGTCTCCTTTCATCAGGAGTACAGGCACCTGTGGCAGATGTTACATTTGTACATGTGGCTGCATTTGGGCCTTTTTACCATATATGAGTGGCCAACTCTCATTGCAAAGGCAAGGGAGTTTAGGTAGTATCTGCCTTTTACTCCTTGCCTAGGAAAAAGGCCACTTGGAGGAACAATTTGGTGACTTAGTAAGTGGAAAGGGTAAAGCATTGAGAGCTGAACCTGAGTTTTGCAAATTGCTAGAAACGATTAGGAGAAAATGGCTGAAACATCTTCCCATTGGCCCCCGGGGTTCAGATAATGGTTCCAGCCTCTGTTCTACTGTCCTCAAACTCTTTATGTGAAAAGGGAGAACTGCTGAAGCTGTGACCTTTTATCCTGGGAACCTGTGTTATTTGAGAGAACTGCAAAAAGAATGAAGCGTTAGAGACAGTAAATGCTAGCCATTTACCCCTTTAGAAGAAAGTGAAAGCTCTTGTTTGTCTAACTCAGTAATTTTTATCAACAGTGCCAGGTAAGTGAGTAAATAACAAACCCATCATTTGGACATGCCAGGGAAACCTTGTACAGCAAATGCATCCTATTTGATTGGAAGATGGAAAATACAAACCATTTGGAAAGTTGATGTGGGGAAGAGCATACTGAAGAGGTGATCAACTCAATTTCCAGTGTTGCCTTGCAGCAGATTTTCATTACCATTGCTTGTACCAGATGTGGTTTGTGTACCAGTTCCAGCCTGGCACCTGGGAAGCTCAGCTAAAGCCCCTCTACAACACACCTACAGCCTTCTTCAGCAAGTCCTGTAGCTGAAAGGCAGTCATTGCTCAAAGCAGGCAGCACTTTACTAGTCCTCCTTTCAATCTACAGATGGGTTGGTGCCAGCTGAGATAACCACTGATACAGCTGCAGCCAGAAGAGATTCTGTTTTCTGGTGTTCCCTAGTGTCTGTGATAGTGCCTTCTATGTCAAGCTGCAACTTTCGCAGTAATTTGTTTGCCCAGGGATTGCAACTTTTGCTTGTACAGAGGATGAGTTATTTATTGTCATGAAGGTTTTTAACACAAGTTTTTATCTGGAATAATTCCTGTTTTTACAGAGCACAGTGGCTGAGCTACTGTGGTTTCCTATTTTTCATGCAGAGTTGGAAGATGTACGTGCTTATGTCCTGGAAAGATCAGGGTTAAAATAGAGAAAAGATGGAATTTGCACTATTGGTTAGTTAATAAATACACAGATATTCTAACAGCTCTGAGGACTGATTTTGAGGACTGATGTTATACTCCTCGGTTGAAAGATATATAATGTCTGTATTAATTTCTCTCTCATGTGTTTAAATTATTATTTTTTTAGCAAGAAGACCAACCTCTTCAACTTAAATTTTTTCAGCACACACACTTCTTTTATTTAACTCTATCATTAAAAATTACAGAGTTAGATATTTAAGGTAACGTAAATTAAGGGCTCTTATGTGTCTAATTAAGAGCTGAATTGCAGCTGTTAAGTTCAGGCTCCATATTTTTATGGAAGTATTTGTGCCCCAGCCTAAAGTGGAAAACAGATTTTTGTTCAGTGTCTGGTGGAGCCGCTTAATTATGTATAAAAAAGAAGCATGTTTAAATACAGCATTTTTGGGTTTTAATGACTAGAAGGAAGACAGGGTTCTATTGCAGTAAATTTAGCCAATCTTCTGTGGTATGACTTGCTTCTCAAGCTTTCATAAGGGTTAGTGTTAGATTATTTATTGTTGATGTTGGACTTTATGGTGTTGACCCAACATGGTCTTTAGTTCTGCCTGGCCTCGACTGAGCTTAAACATTTTCAGAATAGCCAAGTAATCGTGTCCTACAAATCCTCTGCAACTCCACTATCTTGATTATTTAAAGGCTTCTTTCTGCAGATGTTTTCCAAATGACCATACAAAGACTTGGCAACCTAGTGTTTTATTGGCATGCTTAGGACAATAGGTAGCTGCAGTTTATCAACAATACTAACAGGAAGCTCTTTGTCTGCTGTATGACTTTCCACACCATGGGGTTTCTTACTCATTTGCGTAGTCAGGTGTAAAAATGTTTGTCTCTGAATGTCTGTACACTTGTTCTCTCCGGATCTTTAAAAAGATAAATATGCAAGACAAACAGTTTCATTACAGACTTTTTTTTTTTTTTTAATGCTGGAATGTTGCAAGATGGCCTCGGGACACATTTTATGCGCATGTTTGTGTGAATTGAATTTGAATTGACATAGCTCTTGGCCAGCTAAATGCTAATATGAGTAAAAGCAGCACAGAAAATTTTGACTCTTGAGTTGGAAGATCTTCAAGACAGTGTACAATTTAGCCATTAATCTTAAAGCAGATCATATGGGTCAGACTCTGAGACCAGTCCAGTACCAGCATTAAATAATCCTTAATTCAAAACTCTTCCTTAAGTGAGCTTCATCCAGTTAAATAGATACTGTTGTCTACTTGGTTGATTTGTGTGTTTTGTTTTGCCCTTTTTTTTCTTCTCTGAAGCCTGCATTCAACATAGTTTTAGTCCAGTTCTGTACAGCCTTGATTAACTGAACTCTGATTTTGCACGAACTCAGTTTACCTGTCCCTGTCCTAGCAGTAGCTAATGCCATCTGCTCTTACTGCTCTGCTGGCCCTGATGTGGTAACAGGGCAGCAGTGGAGAAACGTGCAGCACTACAGTTCTGTGGTAGTATTTGCAGTGAAACAATAGCCAAGAACAGTAATCTCAGTTTTAATTAAATTAATGGTATCTTAAGTTCTTGTGGTGTGATATGTGCTGTTTATATATAGAAACATCACTGCATAGTCAGGATTGTAACACCATCAACAGCAGAAAAAAATGAGTGTTTAGATTTATTTTTTTTTATCTCTACTGAAAATTGAATGGATTCTGATCTAATTGTAGCTTCCAAGTCCAGGAACAGATGTTAAGACCAATATCTGTCTGTGTATATTCACTTTATAGGCTGATAGTCAGCTGCCAGCCTTGAAGCAATCTGAGTTCATGCAGACTGACTTAGAACAGCCTAAAGACAATGATGTACCAAAAGAAGAACTTACGGTAAAGAAGACAGACCCTCTGCAGGCTCAAGGTGAGATAGAAATCACTGGTATCTTAGGAACTTGAGTGAGAAAGCTTGTAATTTAATAAAACACTTAAAAATATTTTTGCATACGTGATTAAGATGGAAAAGTGACACTGGTAGGCTGAATTATAATCAATTTTCCTTTAGCTGTAGGAGGGTAGAACTAGTATCTGTTCAAGTATTTTTATTACAATCATTCCTACTAGTTCAGTTATATTGAAATTGACGTGTTGCATGGAAAGGAAAATAAAAAGAGTTATCATTCTACCATTGTCATATCGCTCACGTACTGTTGAGAAAATACCTTGCTTTCGGATGCAAAGACTTTTAAGCATGTTTTAAATTTGCTAGTTTTAGTAAGTGATACATCTAGGCTGCTGCTCTTCTGTACAGAATGGCTGAAAGTTAGGCTTTAAACAAATGCATGCCTGTGCTTTCCATGTGTTGTCAACGAGCAAAATGCAAGTAATGGAAATGATATGCAGGAGATCAGGTTAGATAACCTAGTGGTTGCTTATTGCATTAAACCCTCAAAAACTATTAATTTGAATGGATGTGCCCTTGTGCATCAGTCTCAGAGAACCGTGTGTGAGAAATCCAATTTCCTATTTAATTATTCTTTCATGCTATCTTAAATTACAATCCTGGGAGTAATTTTAGAGCAATTCAAGACAACATCTCCATATAATTTATTTGGGTAAATTTAGTCCTGGTGTTTTTTAGTTAAAAATACAAATACACAGGAAAAGTGATGCGGTAATGTCTGCTGGAAGCAACAGCCTACCTCTGCTTCCTCTGTGAAGGCTGTAAGAACAGCCATCATTTACTTGAAAACCTGCCCATGTAACTACTTTGTCCTGAGATGCTTTTGCACACGTAATCTGTTTTATTGCCAATAATGAAACGCAACACACAGAAACCCGATGTTGCGTAGCAAATTGCAATTTTTATTTAAACTGCTCTATTTCACCTGCCAAACTTTTTTTAACCCCACATGTGAGCATTATAAGTAGGCAGCAATGTGAATATGATTACAGTAGACAATGCCACTAGACTTTACAAGTCTCATCTTTTAGCTGTCCCCAGTCTGAAAAGCATGGGTTGTCTTCTGTCTTTCTCTTTGGATCTGATATGACTGAGAGAAAAACAAGAATTGAATGTAAAAAACATAGCAGTGTTTATTAAAGGTTTTGAACTTTTGCTGCCACTGAAAAATGCTATTTTTTTACTCAATCATTTTTATTGTTTACAGAAAGAATAAGTGACCTAGCTGCCATCGGAAAACAGGACCCTAAAGCAGAAGAGGAGAAACTTTCTGGTGAACTGAAACACCCACAGGATTCAGTCAAGGCTGCTGCAGAGAAAGACGTGCACCCGGCTGAAGATGAGAAGCACGTAGCTGGGCAGGATGCATTAATGCCAGCCGCAGAGCAGGATGCCACTGAGGAGGTGGAGAGGGAGCAGCTCCTAAATTTTGATGATAAGCAGAGTGCATCACCCCCTGGAAAGGCTGGTTGGTAGCGTTTTGTGTGTTGCAAGTAAAGGGATAAAAGTGTGGAATGGAGCATGGTTTCTGAAATAGTGATGGCAGCTGGCTGGACTTAGTATAAGGTTTTTTAAAGGTTAGTATGAGAGGTAAAATGTTGGTTAACCCCCAGCACTCTTCTATAGCCAGAGGGTGAAGATGGAGGCTTCTGTTTGTGCAGCAGGAGCTACCAGGCTGGGTTCTGTTGCACCACTGTCACAGCCTTTCCGTCTGTCTCTCCATCATCTGCACACAGCATTTAGGGATGTTAGTCCCAGAAACTTCATGGTATTGAGGCTGTGTGAAAACACTTTTGAAAAGGATGAGACATGTTGCCCATCCAGAGCATTGATGAGTAGAGATGCTGCTTATTAATGTTTTGCACAAAGTCATCTTAAAATGTTGATGTGTAAACACTAGCTACCACTGTTTGAAAATACACTAACACGAGTGAAAGTCCACCTGAGACTTCAGGTATCTGAAATTTATTATCATGAGTCTGCAAAACTGCAGATTGGAGGTTGTCAGCAGAGGTGACGTTTTTTGGCATCTACCATATGTGACTGTGAACCAGTGTCTGTCTCCACAGTGCTGAGACATTGATGTCTTGTCAAAACCTGGCCAGGATCTAGACATCCCCCTGTCTCAAGGAACTCAGTCTTAGGTAGACTTCAGTTCGTGCATGCAGCATGGTGCTCCCAGTACTATCAGCACTTTTATGGTTATCAGCACTTTTTCACAGAACAAAATAGTATTTTCTGATGCAGTTGAAGTTTAAGGCATTCATGCAGGCTCAGTTCCTTGCTTCTCCTGAGCTCATCCCAGCCTGTCTTATGTGTCTTATCTTTCCACCTGGAGTATCTATCTGAAGGACCTCACTACGACCTCTTCTGAATGTGGAAATCCTTCACCCTTCCTCGTGTGATGCAGTACTGAATCGGTAGCCCAGACAGTAAACAAGCAGCCTGATGGACTGCAGGAAATGCTGTCCATGCTTTTCAACCCACTGAATTCATTCATACAATGCGTTATGTTGTGTTGTTACCACAGTGGACTTGGCAGGGATAAATGATCTCATCTGCATTGCAGAAGTCGTATTTTTCCAACTGCATCAATAAGATGCTGGCCAGAGCAGGCAGTTCTCCAGAGGTGTGACTATACATGTTAGCTGTTTCCATTTTAACTCAAGTAACAATCAGGTGCAAAAATCATCCAAATATTAGTGCAAGAAAAAACTCTGTGGTGCAACCTGCAACAGGTCACAGTTTCAGTGAGAGCAAGACCAGCACAGTATTCTTCAGGCTTGATCGCTTAGCAAAAATACCATACCTTATGGTGTAGGTGCCTTGCAGCCAAAGGATCATCAAGCAGAAATGGCTTTCTTTTATGTTCTCCCAGCATCCTGTCAGTTAAAGCTTTTTTCAAAACCTGGAGACCTGGAAACCTGGAGGCCTATTACTGCAGATTTTTTAGTCTGAACATGGACAATCGTAGGCTGAAAGTTTTCAAGCCTCTTTCTAAATCAGCTGCTGTTTAGATAGTTTGGCTTTTCTTTCTCCTTGAGAACTAGAGACTCTTTATCTTAGCTGGGGTATGCTTATACTCTATCCCGTTATGTTTTTTACTGGCTGGCAAACTGGAAAATAAAGGTAGGACTTTAGCAGTCAAAATAATTTACTTCTGAGCAATCTGTATTAAGAAATCTTCATCTTGAGCAAATTTTACTACACTAAATTGTGTGGAGCAGGGTGATTCAGGACAGAGCGAAGACAATCTTTTACAGAAAACCGCTCTTGTGTTGAGTTAGCACATAGTGAAGTACTCTTTTTATGCTGTGTTCAGAGCTTTCTAATTGGTGGACAAGCCAAAACAAGAAGGGGGGGATCTGACATATGTTGTAGCAGTGGTGCTAATACATTTAAAAGCAACTCCATCACGTTTTCAGTGTCATCTTCAGCTTTTACTGTTTCTTTGGCTGTCATGTACTGTGTTCTGAAATTGCTTAATGCTTTTTCTTTGTCCATCTGAATGCATTGCCAAATTTTCTTCCAAATCCCAAAAGATTATTATCTTGCTCGTTGTACAAGATTTACAGCAAAGGTTTTCCGTTCGGTATTAAAACGCATTCTTTAAACAGCAGTTAACTCAACAGCAAAATAAATTCTGTGCTAGGTATTTGCAGTAACTGTATCTTGTGCAGCATAGAACTCATTTAATGTAATGTTTTTCCAGACAATCAGGCACAGGACGCATTGAAGGACAAGGACGTTGACTACAATGTAGATGAGAACGAGGCTGAATCAGAAACGGACAAGCAAGCAGCACTTGCAGGCATTGCAAATGGTAAGTAGGAAAAAAAGAATGTTTTAATTCAAGCTGAAAACGTTACCGTGATTTTCTGAATGTTACCCTGTAGCAGATACAGCTACTTTTTTTCTTTGTTTTCTGAACTTTCCCTAATTTTGCATGTGACCTATTTTCTATGTAGCATTACCAAAACTATTTCTTAACATGTGTTGGGGAGTGGGAGTATCTGTAGCTTTACTGTGCCGTGCAGTACTAACAGTCCTTTCAGAATTTTCTAGACGAAGAACTATCACTTCTGAGCCTTAAAGAGATTTCTGTGTCTTTTTCTTTTTTCCTAATTAGTTCAAAACTCTGATGAAAATATGAAGAACCACTTATACGACCAAACTGAGAAACGAGAGAGGTTGTGAACAAGGGAAGTTGATGATGCAACTTCGTCACCTCTTCCTTTAAATGCAGCAAGGATGATAGCAACGTAATTTAAGAATGTTTGATTATCTTCTCAAGACTTCAATAAGGGCCCAAATGAAGGAATATTTTGTTGCAAAGTGTAATTGCTGTTTCAGTGGTGAAAAAAAATCGTTAAATCTCTCAAGGCTTGTTTTAAAGCATCTTGACCTCTGCTATGACTCTTTCCTTCCTACTGATTATAAAATTGAGACCAGCAAGCAATAACTGTAGTAACTTTGAAGTCAGATCACTTGTACAGTGACTATGGTCATGCTACAATCACAGTGTGCATAGATTGGTGGTAGATGGGAAGAATCCTTGGGCAAGAACAGATTTTTTCCCCCTGATTAATGCAGTAGAGAAATCCCCAACCTAGGCTTAAAAGGGGAGGGTAAGCAAACTTGCCTTGACAAAATGTGAAAGATGAAAAACGGCCCATGAATGCTGCAGTCTGCCCTTATGCCAACTCTGACACCATTTTATTGCAGTGTAGGTAGACTCAGCACAACTGTAGTTCCTAAATATTGTGTAGTATGATATTGTTTCCTTGGTCTCATAAATGAAACGCCTAGCTTACATGATCTGTACTAGAAATGAATCACTGTCTTGGATGTGTTCTTAACTTTAAGTTTAAAGTAGATTCTGATAATAGTATCTTAAGAGATTAGCAGGAAAGTTTCCTGAAAGCCTTGCTGGACACCTGTTCACAAAATCAGAACTGCAGTTTGGTTCAGTTACCACTAACTTCCACAGAATTCAGTCAGGCAGACTGCTGAGAGGCCTTCTGAAATGTTGTGCCACGTCTACCCTTTATCTAGCCACTATCTTCTAAAGAGTAGAAAGACAAACACTTGCCTTACAGAACAGCAGATTCAGCTGTTCAAAAGGTGAATAATCTTCTCTGCTGGACTTGTGAAGGCAGCAAACCAGACTATGCATTTTCCAGACATTTCACTCTCTCTCACGGATGAAACTGTAGTTGTTGTGAAGTTCTGTGTTACACACAATGTATCATGTTGTTAATGTGCTGTAGTCTTTGTCTTTTCTGCATCTTTTTGAATGTAAACTAAAACTAGTTTACTTCGGATAGCCTAAGGATAGCCTAAAAGTACCCATCGCTGCCACTGAAACAACCTTCAACTTCAGTCTTACCTGCATCATGTGCAGTCACCAGTTCTGAAGATTGTGTCTGTCCTTAAGACCGATACCCACGTTTGGAAGTCTGGGAATGTGAACCAACCAGTATGACCAGAAGACAGACACCACCAACTTCCCAAACAGCAACTTTTAAGAATACAAAGACTTGTTGTGGCTTTCGTGGCTTTCTCTCAACATACTTCGTGTTATTACAGCCTCCATGGTGTCTCATTCTTAAGTGTACTGTGCTACAGCTCCTGTAATTTTACGTCTAAATGTGCAAGTGGAGGGTTGGTTCTTTTGTGAATGAAAAGAATTGTCAACAGAAGGCAGAGCTCAAGTCAGACAGTGCCTATTACACCCAAATCGACAAACAGATCACTTGCAGACTTGCCAAATGTAACTTGAATTCTTTTAAGAGAATCACTAATTGTCCATTACTGAGTTCTTTGTTACTTTTTCACCATTTAAGTCAGATTTTACTGGGCTGGGCTACTATAGTAAGTAATAAAGAAAAGGAGGTAATGAGCATCTCTGAATGACAAATGCTGGAGAACTTCGGTTGTTTCTGCTATGCTGGTTCTTTTGCTTTAAGTTATTTTTTTGCAAAGCATGTTGTGTTTTGACAAGATGTTTACATGTGTTCAGAGTAAAATGGGCATTATTTTAGGACTTGATCTGTAAACTTATGTAGCTGAGATGAAGTTAATCAGGAATTTAGTAGTGATTATTAAAGAGTATACACTTAACAGTATGAAATGTGCAATTAAATGCTCTATTCAAGTTGAATGAATGGCTTTAACTTGAAACTGGCAAAATGCCAAACAAAAAATCCTTCATGTTATTAATATATTGCCAGATAATTCTTCTAGAATTAGAGTAGTTCAGTTAGAACAGACCTACAACTATCAAGTCCAGCTGCCTGACCTCTTGTGGGCTATATAGCCTATCAATAAGGAAATTGTCTAAATGCCTCTTGAACACTGACGGGCGCGGGGCGTCAACCAGTGCCTGTTCCAGTGTTTAGACTCCCTCATATGAGGAAATTGCTCGCTGTACTTCTGTACAGTACCTAAAATCTGACAAGACTCCTTGCTAGCCAGCTAAATGGTGTCCTCCCCCTAAACACAACTTCCTCGGTGCAAAGCACGGTTGCTGTAACTGACAGTAGGGGTCTGAAAGCCTGTGTAAAAGTAATATTGAAAACCATGATGGAATACAGTCTTATTCTCAGTAACTTGAAGTGCTACAGGAATATAAATAGGGTGGTAGATTTCTAATGGACAAGGGACCTTTGTGTCTACTGTACCGAACTTTGAAGTCCAAGGACTAACGTTTATTTGAACAAACGAGATTCACTTGGAACTGTGGTTTACAGTGTGTGATCACTAAAACTTTTACTTGCATGAGGGAGGGAAAGCTTCTTGACTAGTCTTCTTGGGGTTAAATTAACACTTGTCCTTGATGTTTTTTAAAAGTGAAGCCTGATACATTTTAGATAATCATTTTAAAATAAAAATTATCTTCTCTACTGTGCGCTATCTTGTTCTGTACTGTTGATTCAGTTCTAATATTAGTGAAAATGGGAAAGGTGATCATTCAAGATTTTAGAGTTCTGTGAAATGTGCTATGATGCAGAACTTGTACTCTCATACTTCCTGCTTCCTTTGGAAAAATATAAAAGGCTGTCCCTTGAGTTGGCATCATGGAGTTAAAGATTTTGAAGACAGGAAATATTTTTATGATTGCTTACAAGGCAGCAGCAAAAGATAGATGAATTCCTCATGTCCTGCACTGCTACCAGTTTACCATCTTTACAACTATATTTTCCAGGATTTTCATTCCTCTGGCAGTGATATAGAAACACTCAAGTATATGAATCAACATAAACAAACATGTAAAACAGTATGCAACCTCCTTACCAGAGAAATGAGAAACTACATCTTGAGAGTTCCTCATTCCTGGCCAACCAAGGGGTTGTTCTACTTAAGGGGTTCCTTCCTGTGTTCTTGTTAGAGCTTACCAGTGCTGTTGCTTATGTGATGCCATTAAAGCGGTATTACTCCATGATACAGAGGTATGTTAAGAGAAACACAAACAATCCCCTGCATAGTCAAGAGGGAGTTAAAAGCTCATCACTGTGCCATTTTGTAGCAGTATGGTTCATCAAAAAGCAAGTCAGCTTTTTAACACTCCTGTTCCCTTACAGCAGAAGGCTGCTTAACACAGGAGCATGCCTGTCGGCGTTGTTTCAGATCTGGAAGCATAGGACAAAGAACTCCCCTGGGAAGGGAAGGGTAGGACTGGAGTTTCCCCTGTTTGGGATTCCTATCCCTACTAACCCTTACAGAAGGCAGCAATATTCAGCAGCAGCACTGTAGTCAAAGCAACACAATGAAGGTCATGCAAGAGCTGATGAAGCAACAGAACAAACTAGCAATCCTTCCTTTGCATTGGCAAAGTTGTAACAGGATTGAAATTAAATTGCAAATTAGTTAAAATACACTCCTGGTGTCTTGTGTTCCAGTGTTGCTAGTGCCTGTTCTAGTATTAGCTATGCAGATTCTCAAGTGCCATAAAGAAATAAGAAATAACTTACTCCATTTCTTGCTGTCTTTAAGGACATCTCCATTTGAGACAGAATACCTCCTCCACAACTGACTTCAATAAAATAAAGTCTCTGAATGCAGGAGCTAAATGAAGAAGTCTAGCTTTTATCTGATTCTGATTGGTATAAAGATTGTTTTAGCTTGCTGGACATGGCAAGAAAGGAAATCAGCCTTTCTACTTGAAAAATGAGCACATCTGATTCAGATTGGGCAAAAGTATGGAAATACACCATTTCTCCAAGTGGCTTTGTTCAAAGAATTGCAGTAGCTCAGCTGTGCCTCACAGACATAAGACTATACTGCAATATTTTTATTCAGTCATGAGTGTTACTAAATCTTTAAAACGCCATTATTCTGCCGGAATTCATTCATAAAAATGAACTATGATTAAATCTGTAATAAAATCAAGTAAGGTACAACATTCTTCAACAATGCAGTTGATTAAAATCAGCTTCACTTCTAAGAACGTTATACAAACCACTTTAAAACAGCAGTTGTCATTCAGGTCATACAAAGAAGGCAGACTAGAGATATTTCATGAAATAATACTTTTATCCTAGAGCTCCCGCTCAGTTGGTACAGCACGAGATATTCCACCTGACAGCTGGAATCTGATTATGCTTCAGGTATCCAAACAATAATCCCATCTTTCAAACAAGCTTCACAACTGGAAAGTACTTATGAGGGGAGAAGTCAAATTCTGGAGGAACCTAGAAGGAAAAGGTTTAAAATTTTACATTGAAGCACTACTACCAAATTTTGTATTCAAAATGAGGTACACCTTGCAGATAGATGAAAACTGTTAAATAGCAGGCAATTTAAAGAATAATCACAGCTCTTTCCTATCCAGAAAACATTCCAATCCAGTTCTGGATACTCCAGCCATTCCAGTCAGTCTCCAGTGGTCATGGGCACCACGTTGTAGAGCGCTGGTGTGCCTTACTTCAGCGTGGTCCTTCCCTTTTCTGTGCCCACCCCTCAGCAGGAAGCCTGAAGGCCCTCTCCTGAAGGCTAGCCCTCCCCCTGCTATGTTCACACAAGCTGACGATACGTGGCTACCAATTACTCCCTGCTTTTGAGGACTACCTGTACTTGCACAGGTCATCCCATGCATGCTTTATCTAATTTTGTTTCAAAGACATTTAAAAATAGTTTTCTTTATTTAAATAACTACAACAAACTATTTCTAACTATGGCCTGAATCTGCTAAATCAGCTGTAAGAAATCTGTGGTAGCATTGCATTTATTGCAGTACCTCACATTCTTTTCAACCAGCATTTTCTTACCTTAGAGTCCTTTTTGTGACCTCCTGCCAGTAGCTTCATGACCACAATATTGGGTTTAGCAACTTTTAGGATTCGACTGACCTAAGCAGAAAACAACAAGAAGTTTTCAAGTGGAAGCACATGACCTCAAAAATAATTCAAAGATAACACTCAAATGTATACATATGCTAACAATTTTGCACTCCTCTTACAGCACCAGTTTATTTCAGATGAGATCAAGGCATTCTAGATATCCTCTGGAATATATCAATTGGATTAAATTAATTAATTTATTTTAATGTTCACTTTTTTATTCAACAGACCATAGAGATGACATGGTTAAGTTCAAGGATTGTTAAAACTATGGCAAGTTCTAAGGCACTTGTCCAAATAAAGATTTAGACAGACTCTCAGTATCTTATCCCATACACCGATCCAAACCTGATGAGGAAGATCAACTTAAGCACCAAACAGGCTGCTTTTTAATGGAAGTGCTCTGGGCACACTTGAACTAGCTTGAACTACTGTTAGCCTCAAGTAGCTAGCTCTTCTGTAATCACCACCACGAACCAGAGAACAGGCTGGGATCCCTAAATCCTCAGAAGAACCTAATCCCATAACTGTTCTTAACCTGCTCAGATGTGACAGAGTCAATGTCCTTACTTCAAGGACAGTCACAGACACTTAGTTTTTATGCTATGAGCAAACAGGGAGGAACTCCTACCAGTGTTTACAATTACTGATGAGAAAACTGCTCCAGGAAACAAATGCCAGATTCAAATCCTCTTTCCAGCCTGATGACGCTGAAACCAATTTTTTCCCATCCCTCAGGGAAAATGACTGGTTTCCAGGTAAGTGAGGCACATGTGCATGTCTCCTTCTCAGTTAAAGAGATATGCTCTTTGAATGTGGCCAGAAGGCAGCATACAAGCATAGATAAATTACTATCTATCATTTAAGATACTTGGCAGGGAGAGGCTTTGGAACAGGGAGCACAACCCAGATTTCATTACTGAATGTACTCAAGTGAACCACTGCGACACCAGCGTCCTCTGTCTGCTCTGTAACCAAAACATTCAGCTTTCTTTGCTCATCACCAGAGCACACGTAAGGCACCCTGGATCTCAAACAAATACTGCTAAAAAACAAACCCACTCATTCAATTATTAGCAACCACTTCTTTTTCCAGTATTTCAGTCTTACCTCATGGTCTGGATTAGGAATATTCTCAAGAATCATTTTTGCTTGCTGGAAGTGTTTACTAGCTGCCATGTAGAGATCTGCTGACTGAGGAGGGGGGCTGTACTTATTTAAATCAGACATTTCCTATCATGGTAAAGAAAAACAAAGATACAGTAAGATCAGTTGCCAATTAATTTTATTACTTTAATTGAAAACAAATTACTGTATTGAACAAAAAAGTTATGTCAACTAAATATTTGAAGAATAAGCAGTAAAGTTGAAAACATTCATTTTAAAAGGCAAATATCAAGAAGCAACAAATTATTTAAAGATTATTTTAAAGTGCCACAAAATGCAATGAACTACTACTCTAGATTAAATTATCCCCGTTCTGAACAACTTGACATTCACTTGCTTTTTCAGTCCCACGCAGCAGTGAGTGAAAGTACAGGAGGAAAAAAGAGAACTAATGGATGTAATATTAATTACTCAAGGCATGTTTATGGCAAGTGATAGACTTACACTGTTCAGAACTTCATTTTACATAATTTTGATCCCTTAACTCTTTTTTTACTCAGAGATAAGAACTTCTATGACAAGGGAGGAAGCCATGATAGTCTTCATTTTCACAACTGTTCATGACACTAATTCAGGAATTGTGGCTGGCATACAAAATAGTACAGTTTCAGTATGAGGCAGACCGCTAGAAACTTGAAGACTGGCCACCAGAAATCTAAGTTCAACGTGAAATGTCCAAATTTCTGTATCTGAGGCAAAATAACCCCACAAATCAGTAGAATGTAGTTGGTTACTAAGTACAGTGAACACCAAGTTGAATATAAGCCAACAGGGTTATCTTAAGCTCCCTGTTAATGGCACACAATATAACACAGGGAGAAAGACCACAAATTGCAGTTTGAGAGATTCAAACAGGACATAAGGACAAAAGGCGAATAGCACAGCCCTGAATCAGGTTATCCAAAGACTAAGAGGATCTGAAAATGTATAGGATCAGGTTATCCAAACAAGTTGGAGATATCCCTGGATTTTTTTCAGGCTTGTTAGACAAAGACACAGCTGGTTTGATCTATAATACTACTTCACAGAGGAGACTGGACAGAACAAGCCTCCAGACTGTTTCCAACCAGCATTTCTGTGATTTAAAACTGAAATTTGATTTTATCTTTGTTTAATTTTCCCATTTGCTTGCTGCAGTAATAACAACATCCTACTAGGTAAAACACAATCAAAAAGTCAACGGACTTTCAATAAACTTTATCTTCATGCAAACCAACACAAGCATCTCAAACTGCCCAAGACAACCAATTTTTAAGTATCTAAGAGTCTGAGTTTACTAATAATTCAGAACTATGTTTTTCCTTGCACGCAACTAAAGCTAGAAATACTTGCAATTTTGACTAATAGAAACGGAATGGTTTGGCTTGGAAGGAACCTTAAAGATCATCTAGTTCAAACCCCTGGCCTTGGGCAGGGACACTTCCTGGCCCAGGTAAGCCTTAATGTGAACTTTGAGATGTTAAGAGCAATTTTTACAGGGACAAAATTGTCCATAGCAGGTAAACAAATTATTTTTATAAAAGAATGACTGGTGCCACGTTTTAAGATTACTTACTTTAAACTGCAGGTAGTGCACTGGGGGTGGTGTGATAACACTGTTGAATGGAGCAAACCTGTGCTCATATCGCACTTGTTCACTATCCAGCTCAAACTTAGGCTTTCTTACTTTGCCATCCATGTCAAATGCGATCATTGTCTAAAAAGGACAGGACAGAGTACAGTGAAAAGTGTTAGCTTCATGTTGTATTCTGCTGTGAGCAAAGTGGAAATTATGATTTAGCTACAACTGGAAGGAGGTAAAAGTAGTAGAGAATTTAGAGAATTTACTATATCACATTATTAACTTGAAATTAATTTCCAGTCCCACTAAAAACAGAGGGCATGCATGTATACTTCTTATTTAAAAAAAATAGAAGCCATTGTTCAGCAAGCATGTATAAATTACCTTGTACATCCCAGCACACATATTTTGGTACGCCTGACTCATGGTGATCTCTCTACTGAGAGGGCGAACTGCAAATTTCACAAAGATTTTTTTTTAATTCAACATAAGCACTCATATATATCACATCAAAATATTTCTTTCACATTTTCTGAAACTGACGTAATCCTCAAATATCATTAAAAATAATGAAAAAAAAACTGGAGCATAAATATCAGGAACAAATTTTTTCTCATCTGACTCCTGATTATATAAAACATCGCAAGACATACTTAATAACCATCACACAAACAGCATATTGCCTTCAATGGAATAAATCTGTTCAGACTGTCAAAGGTATTAGCATGTCACTATATTACATTAAATAATCTAAAATTTACAGTTTGTTGTTGAGAGATCTGTTTGCTTAATCCTTGTATTTTTAAAATGTTTAAAACCAGAACGTTAAAACTTTTAAACCAGAAAGTTTCTTACCCTAATAATATTCCTTGATGCTCCCCTTTAGCTTCCATTGTTTTAACTGGACACAAATTTGGCACCTTTTTAGAAAGCATAAAATTTGGTAGTAATTTTCCAAATTTCTAGAGCAAAGGGAATTTGGTTGAAATGATCTTGAGCTGTTCATATCTAATTGTTTGTTCTTCTTGAGTGGAAGACAAGGACATATAAACAGAAAAAAAGAAGGAACAGCAAAGAAGTAGAACTTCTGCATGCTCTTCAATTACAAAGTTAATGCTGAGGGAACTCCAATACATCACAATCTTAGTAGCCACTTAGGCATAGCAAATCTGTATTAAAAGCTATTTAAAGACTGGTTTGAACTGCTTCTTTAGTAGCACGCTTACCATTCTGACTACAGTAGCAGTCAGCTATGACTTAGGAAAATAAATTCTCATTGCCTGTTATATACATCTATCAGAGAAAGCCTGACTTCTGAATGAGGTTTCTGCATAATATTACTACCACTGAATTGAAATAGGGCAATTCACTATTGTAAAATTAAGAAACACACTTGAACACAATTGGAAGCCAAATAAAAATTACAGAAATACAGTGGAAGTTTGTTTTTTTAATCCAGCTACAGAAGCCTGTTACAAAAACCATACCTCCACAGGAATTACAGACTGTAAAAATGTAGTATTTTTCAAAGACAATTGCTCTGGTGCTGTTAATTACACCTCACAGCAACTACGACATAACACTATTGGTGAAGCTATGAATATAAATGAGTTTGGGATTAAAAAAAAATAATAATCCTGAAATAAACAAACATATGGAAAATCCTTATGCAGAGAATGTTTTTAGTTAAAATGCTTACTTTCAGTCTTCATTAACTTCAGGAAATTGTTCCCACACACATAAACATTCACTGGATTAATTTTAAATTTTAGTTCTACGAGGCCACAAGAAGAGAAGTAAACATCTGAATTACACTCTACACCTCCGATACCTTTTTTCTTTTTCTTTGTTTTCTTGCTACTACGGCCTTTCTGTTGTTCCTCCATTATTCTCTCTTCTGCCATTTGAGAGCTGTCAGCACGGCTCAGTGTTGACATCAACCAAGCATACAGGAACTCTGACAGATACCTACAGAAGAAACAGTTTGTAGCTGTTACATACCACAGTGTAAATCTTGATGCACACATCCTAACTGAGTGCTAAGTCAGCCAAATCATAAGGGACTATTAGGACATTTCAATCCACCTGCTTTGAAGAAGGTGCACTGCTGAAATCAACAAGTTATTCTGTGTTGATTTATTAAACAAGACTCCACACAGAGTCTCAAGGTATGCATGTTTCTTAAGGCATTTACTAAGTGAAGTGAAAGTTTCTTCCTATTTCAAAACCCAGAAAGGTTATTTTTTCTATAATTCTTCCTTCCCACACCATCATTTTAAAAAAGCTTGGTTTGCTATCTAAATGCTATGTCTCTGGTTTTGTTATGAATTACTGTTTTGAGAAACAAGGTTACTAATAACTGTTTCAAGCATTAAAAACTCATGAATTATCACCAAAAAAAAAGAAAGGCCAATCCCACAGGAACACTAGATCCACATGCATTTTCTCTTAGTATTTAAGAGAAATCTTTAACAATTCTTTACAAGACATTTCTTGGTGAGCAGCAGTGGATCCAAGAATTTTCCAACCTGTTTTCAAACCAAAAGGAATGGGGAAAAAAAGAGCAGAAATTACAAATCTGGAGGACATAAAAAAGTTTCTTAAGAAGTTTTAACTCAGAAGAAAAATTACTGAGAAACTTGCAGATTTCCTCTCAGACACTTCCTCTATTTTTTTTCATTTCTTCACTTAAAGTGACGAGATAAAACAGGTAATGTGATAGTTCTGCTTAAGAATGATTTTATTAAAATGGAGTCAAGGGGGAAATACTGACAGGTAAAACAGCAAGTTGCAGAAAACCTCGTATTACTTGTTAAGGTAATACTTAGAGCATATTGCAATCATCTGGTAATTATCTGTAGGGTTACTTCTCCCACTTAATGTTTAATCCACTAATAAAACAATGCAAAACATAATGAGATGCACTGAAGTTCAAGTCATTTAAACCTGTCTCATCAGTCAGAAAGAAGGCTGACAGCTTACATGGTAAGAGCTTTTTTTTTATTGGCAGCTTCATAAAAAACAAACTCCAAAGTACGGAAGTACTTCAAAATTCTTTCAGAAATACTTTAAGGTTCAACATCAATTTTTTAATGCTGAACCAAAAAAGTGAACTATTTAAAATCTTCTGATTTGGACCAAGACATCTACTATGAAAAATAATTTAATGTGAATGAAGATGAATGATAGTGATGTAAAGGAAAAAAAAGCATTTTGACTCCATATAGTGTGATCATTTTGACTAAATGCAAGTATTTCATCAAATATGCTCAAAGAGCATGATGTTTTTGCATAGTCACCTTTTACATGACAGTCACAACTTCAAGACTGAAGTTCTTTTTAAAAATTCTAAAGGGATCAATGAGATTATTGATATTGACAGGATAAATACAGAAAAGAACAAAGGAAGTTGTTTTCATTCTGCATTCTCTTCTGCCAAAAGCAGCATATTTTTCACCTGTTTTCATTCAAAGATACTGTTTTCAAAAGCTAGAGAACCAATTACTATTTCAAGAAAACGTTAAGTAAAGTAACTGTTAAGTCTAGAAAAGACAGCAATAGATTTTTCTTCTCCATTTGTAAGTTTATGAATAGGTAACTAAATACTGTGTTGAGCAAGCCTGAGATTAGGAGTAATACCTGAAGTCCCTATTTTAAATATTTGCAACTAGAACTCAGTGGGAGCAGCCCTCCCCCAAGAACTGTCAATAAGGCATCCTCTTACCAATATATGTAGTAATATTCATGCATACTGTAAAGCTCCAACTCAAAGCCACTCAGAAGATACTGTATCATAATACGAAGGTTATGATATAGGACCCAGGTGCCCAAGCATGCCAAATGTTGCCTTTGTGGTTCCTGCTTCAGTAACATGCTATGAAGTGCTGCATCTACTTTTTCTGCCTACCGAAAAAGAGAGCAAAACAAACTACTCAATAGCAGACAGGGAAGGAAGAACATATGACTGGAAGAGCATTTGAGTTCTGCCAGAAATAAAATCTTAACAAAGTCTGAATAGAAACTGGGTCAGCAAAGCTATGCTCCAAATTAAAAACAGAAATGTTTTTCCAGATACTGTCACCTCTATGCTCTAGAACCATCAGAAATCAGAAATGTTACTCACATGCCTATAAGCAAATTCAGCTCAACAGACAAAAAAATGCTCAATACAGTCATACAGGGAAATAAGTTTATTAACCACTAATAACATTACTCCTATTAAAATTTAAAATTTCAAAGTTTATAACAGTCATGTGAACACTGGACCTCAGAAAACACAACAAGCGGGTATCTGTTTTGTTATATTGGCAATTATCTTTTTTTCTTTCTAATGTAGCTGCAATGAAAAAGTATATTTCTAAGTATATATTATTAGTATGCAAGAAACGCACTGTGCCCTAACACTGAAACTAAAACATTAGTAAGACCTATTCAGTCTTAAAAGTAATTGTACAAAAGATATGAAATATCCCACAGTAGGAATATTATCAGTAGTCCTGAACAAATCACCCTGTATTACCTATTACAAAGTGAAAAAACATTGTCTCTGAGCTGCAATACTGCAGCAAACTCAAGCAAACCATCTTCAGAAAAGCTGGAGCACACAAAATCTCCCCTCCCCTCCAATTTTCTGGACTGTCCTCCTTACCATGAAGATCATGGAAAACATTTGCTTATTTAATTACCTCTGACTCCCATATAAAACATTCCCATCAAGAGGAAATATACCTTTTCCTGTGTTGTGTTTTTTTTTTTTTAACTTCTCCAGCATGAGCAATGTTCAAAACAAGTTGAAGCATGTATTTTTAAGAGTTATTTCCTTCACATATCATTTTTAAAATTTAGGAAAATTTAGCATCCTACAGAGCTATAAATCTGAATTTTTAGAAGTGTTTGCAAAGATGTCTCCCAGAATCACAGACCAGCCCAGGTTGGAAAGGACCTCCAAAGACCATCAGGTGCAACCTTCCACAGAACAGGGCACCTCTGTGAGATTACCCAGCTCCCTGTCCAATCTCATCCTGAAAACCTCCAATGATAAAGATTCCATCATATCCCTAGGGAGGTTGTTCCAGTAACTGGTGGATCTCACTGTAAAAAAGAACTGTTTTCTTTTATCAGTATAAGACATCTTGCAGTGCAGCTTGTACTTTTTGTCACTCATCTTCCTCCTTTGCTGGTGTGGTAACACATAGACTGTCACAGTTACTTGATTGTGTGATTTGGGCTCCAGGTTTGCCGGTAAAGATGGAGGTAACGAAGGTACTGACTGTATCACTGCATGCCCTAACAATTTTTTTGTAGTCCTCAATGCATAGCTGACCACAATTCCATACACAGCATGCTTTTTTGCTTTTAAGCACAGACAAAAGCTCATTATTTAGCAAGGGTGGTCTCTTCTTCTGCCTTATTATTTTCCATTTGTAGTGAGTGGACCATTCTTGCAATTCCAGGAGTTTGTTCTTGAATAACTCCCAGCACTTACAAGCTTCTTTGCCCTTCCATGCATGCTTCCCAGGAAACCCCTCACAGATGGGTGTTAAGCATACTAAAGTTGGCTCTTCTAAAATCTAGGCATCTGTCCCATTACTGGTCTTCAGTGTGCTCAGCCAGATCCTAAACCCCACACTGTTACTATTGCTGTATTCAAGGCCACCATCAGTTAAGAACTTAAGTAAGTCTTCTCAGTTTGCAAGCAGTAAATTTAGCAATTCAGTGTTCCTAGTTGGCACATTGAGGACCTGTAGCAGGAAGCAGTCCTCAATGCATTCCAGGAACCTGATGGACATCCATCTCACTCGTCTCTCCCTGCTTACATCCTGCAGACCAACAGTGTCAAAAAGGACAGAAGAGCACAAACAGTGGAGTTGCCACTGGATTGCAGATGCAACAGATTTCCCCAAAGACTATTTCTAGGATAAAATTAATCTAAAATTAAAAAAGCAATATCTTTTTGTTGAACAGATGTAACAAACAATATGAGTTGCTTCCTTTACATAGAATCTAATACCATATGCTCCACTAGGGTACAAATATACCTAGAACAATAGGTTTGCTAGCCTGCTGTCTGGAATATTACCTCATCCTGGAGGGTGGCAAATTCCTCGAGAATGTGACCCAGTTTATCTCTCTGACGAGCTCTATTGTGTCCATGGATTTGAATCAGACTACAGAATGGCTGAAAGAAACAAAGTGTGGTTTTAGTTTTTCAACACAACCTTGAGACTGCTTTGAGGAAGGGTACTGTGATGTCTGCTTGGGCATCACATTTTATACATCTGTATTAGGAGGTGGCTTCCTTTTGGTTGCCTGGGGAGTGCAAGTTCTGTGGAGGAATGCAAGTGCTTACTTCTCTGTACTTAAGTCAACGTGAGACTGAATGGAAATCTCTGAGGAGTCTGATCAGAACAGACTGCTCATGGGAAGAGAGAAATTACTTGGGTTGAAATTTGAAAATTGTACATATATGGTATAGATGAGCATTGAGTAGCTTGTGAACCTGTAGTATTCAGGCAATGAGGAAACAGTGGAGGTGATCGGGCGTTGGGTAACAGGGAATAAAAGGTTATGATTTGTTTACTAAAATGTGCTTCTGACAGGACATCTGCTATTGCAATTGAGAATAAGATGGCTTCACAGAAGATCCTGTCTGAAGAAAATTATATGAGATTTTTCTCACAATTTGGGGGCTCATCCGGGATCTTGTCGCCTGCTGAAGATTTCTTGCCACCACAGATGGGAAGGTGCACCCCGCTGATTTCAGCGGTCCCGTCGGGGGTGGCGGGTTGTCTTGGTATGGCCAGCAAAGGACCAAGACTGTTAATTTGAAAACAGGCTCTGTGAAGCTCTGGGGAGGAGGGAAGCCAGTACAAACAGACACAGCCCACATATAGTCCAGCCCAAATTGGTAACAGGCACTGGGATTACTGCTGAAAACCTGGACTGGGAAGCCGTGCATGGACTGAGGTAAAGGAAACTTTACCATATCTTGCCTCGGGTTGGTTTCAGGGAGACTCTGGTGTGAATGAGATGCACTTTTAGTGCGGAGCGAATGTGAAGTCCTGATCTGCCCTGTCCTGAGTGGCATGGGGGGGCTGGGAGCGGGGGCTGCAGTCAGTCCGTGGTGCTTTGTTTCACCTGCTCCTTCACAGTCACTCTCCCCCATGCTCTGTTGTGGGGTGCCGACCTTCCTGGGCTGGTCCTGTGTGGGTTTCTCCACAGGCAGCAGAAAACGGACTCTCTGGGAGCTCCTCTGGTGTGGGGTCCCTCTCGTGAGGTGCTGACCTTCCTGGGCCGTTCCTAAATGGGCTGCAGCATGGAGATCTGCTCCGCTGCACTACACCATGGGCTGTGGGGGTCTGCCTTCCCCACCAGGGGCCTCTCTATGTGCTGCGGGGGGGTTTCAGCTCCGGTACCTGGAGCACATCTACACTGCACTCCCCCTCTTCTGCACTGACCTTGGTGTCTGCAGGGAGGTTTCTCACTTCTCACTCTCCCAGCTGCTGTTGTGCAGCATTTTTTTTCCTTTTCTTGGGTGTGCTCTCATAGAGATTTAAACTGCATTGCTCATGGCTTTCAATACTTCAATACTTTCAATACTAGGAAATCTTTGTAGGAAGTACTCATATATGAATTTATTTACCATAATTGGAATGACCACTTACCCGGACACAATGTGTCACAAAGGAATCGATGTAGTCCTTAGCCTGGTGATTATTATAAAGACAACACCTAGAAGGGAAATACCAACATGCATACATATCAATATAAATGTTACCTGTCTACATAGCACACAATTCAAGAAGAAACATGAAGGCAGCTACAGTAAGTAACTTCTTCATGAATAAGCACAAGTAAGTACAAAGTGTACTTGTTCTTCATATGAAATATTTTTCATCATATATGTAAGCAAATACAAGTCAATTCAAGATCCACTTACTTTGGAGAAAGTACTGGAGGACTGACAAAAGACCTTAAAGCATCTTTTACCATGTCTTGCATGAGGTGGGTACCAAACACCTTCTTGTTATCTACCAGAAATGTTGTCTGAAAGTAAAAATGTGTTTTTAGAAACATTCTTTAAGTTAAAAGTAATGCTTCAGAAATTACTAATAGGAAGCTGTTATGGTACCTAAATTGTATCAAAAACTTGCAAGATTGCTTTAAAAATTAAAATAATTCGTCTAAGTACAAGGTGACTGCCTCAGAAATAAAGGCATATTGAGATCAGTCATTTATGTGTTATTTCTATAATACAAATATAGCTCTATAAGTTGCATAAGAAAACTGATCTTTTCTTGGACTTCAAAGACAACTGATCAGACAGATGTTTCTTTCTGAAGATTAACAGAAAATAGGCTATGCAGTTTCCCTGGAGGCAGAAAAGGCAAATCTGAAAAGAAATAGGCCTATTGCAGATTTTTCTCTATTCTATAGACACTACTGCTTCCATCGATTATGTTTGCTGCTCATTCCACTCTCCTTCATGAGTGTGCACTGTCCCTTTCTTACATGGTTTATCAGCAGCTGAAGAAAAAGCTCTGCTGCCAGGCACCCACAGGGACTGCACAAAGACATGTAGTAGAAAGTCAAAACATACACACACTATGAAAACATTTTACTTGCCAATAGTTATTTCCCATCAGATGTATTCATGGCTTAATCAGGATCAAAAGGGATCTGATGTTCAGGGACACCCTATTTGAATCAAAATCTCTTATAAGGAAGTATATTTTATTCTGAGTTAAGGAATATGTAATATACTCTCAAGGCAAGTGAAACAGTGAGGAAAAAATCTAAGCCTGTTGGGCCCTAACCATCAGTTATTGTTGTAGGAACATAGGCAGTCTGTATATGAAATTCAGTCACAACAGAGAGACTGAATACGAACACCAGCCCCGGACTAAGGCAGTCTGTACAGGACAGTATAAAAATGCCTGTACATTTTTAAGGCAGAGAAAAAAAGTTCAACAGTGTGCTCTAATTAGCATGTACTAACATGTTCTAAATGTTATTTTAATGTGTTTAAAAAATGACATCAAAACAAACTCCATTTATCTGGTACTTAGAGAAAATGTTTACAATTGGTATATTATTAAGTGATATGTAAATAATTTGAATATTTAAAATAAGAAGATGAATCTGCATTTGTTATGAAATCTTAAGTACTTTACCCAACAACATAGATTAGGACTTGCCTGCAACAGAGATCTTGAAAGAACACATGGTGATTGCTCACTGAATTCACAAAAAAAATCCTAGTTATATTTAGGAAAAAAAAGACAAGTCAGTTAGTTTAATATCCAACTTCTTATCTATCTATATATAGATAGATAGAGAGAGTTGCATTTTAGGTACACGTTGCACACACACAAAAACATGATTATGTAAATACATCTATATATATATATACACACACACAGACATGCACATAGCATAGCTTATACAAACTGTAAGAAAGCAAGCATGAATAATTTGAACGAAACAGAAGATATAAGCTAAAATCTATTTCTTTTCTAATTATCCATTATTGAACAGAACAAAAGGTTTTGACTTTTCTTTTTCAGATGCAACAATTAGATGGTTAACATTACAGAAAAAGAGATACTGTGAAACAGCCCAGGTCTCAGCAACATTGAACCAGGTATGTAACAAATCTGCAAAGCTTAATTGGCAGCAGTTATTCCATGCAAATACTGGTTGAATTAATGCAACAGATTATAGGAAGACAAAGGATTTTTGCTTGGTCTTTGAACTACACCTGACATAACTGTCGCTCTTTTGTCAGTCAGCAAATTGTGTTAGAAAGTATCTGAAGCATTTAAATCACTTATAATAAATGCAGGCAGTAACTGAGGGCAGCATCTCTATTCAGGGAAGAACATAAGCAGATACTTAGCTTTATGTCTATCCAAGGAATTACGTGCTTAAATTCAAATGTATGAAGTATTTTCTTGTGTTACAGGCACATATGTGTCTGTAATAAAGAATACAGTAAAGAATGGTGTTCTGCTATTGCAGATACAGCTCTTCAGCCAAAGAAATAAGAACCAGACAGAAATTAATGTGCTTATGTTCTGTCTCTGCCATGCATTATTATTTAACAGGTAATGGGAAAATCGGAAGTTTGAGTGAAAAGGTCTTGAAAAAAAAGAGACAACCAATGAAGTATCATGAAAGAAAGTAGGTACTGAAATGGTACACAGCAATAGAAAATACTGAAAGATTTATTGATACAGCACAGTTTTGCCTGCCATGAGCAACAACACAGTATATATGGAATGCTTTTTTTCCATAAGTCAGATTGTAAGATCTTATGTTTGGCTACAAATACAAAATATTAATGCTTACCAGTATACAGTGCAAATTAGTTAAGTTGACCACTTCACATACAGTTTTTATTCGGTCTATTAGTTTGGAAAAATAATTGACCATTTCTTCCCTTTTAATTATTTTTGCATATCGAGGGAAAGTTGGAGGCAGCAATCTCTGATTAACCAGGGGTTCAAAGCCCATCATAATAGGATGATCTAAGAAAGGGGGAGAGAGAAAGCAAAAAGCTGCACATAAACTGTGTTTTCAGAACTCACTTTGAAGTGTAATACAAATGTTTCTACTAGCAAAAATGAACTTTTTAACTGACCGTTAGTTTCTGTTGACACAAACTCCCCAGCTGAGAATGATTACTATTAAAGAAAAAGAAACTCAGCACCTTAGCAATTACCTGCACAGAAAGCGAGGTCGTGTTTCTTATCTTGAAATAGCATATGCACTAATTTGGAGTGCACTACACTTTATCAAAAGCTCACATGGTCTCCGGTTTTGAAGTGATAATGTTACTTTCAAAAGAACCAACTTTTAGAGAAATAAAATTGAGATAAAAATGCAGATCTATAACAGCTTGTATGACAAGTGTTATTATTCCAAGATAAGCAGTGATTTTTTTTTTAAATACACTTAAATATTGGAGTTTATTAAGGCAACATATTTAAAAAATGAATAAAATAATAAAATCTGACATTTACCTCCTTTAGTGGTATCATTCTGTGCCTGGATACCGTGATGTAATGAATTGTGGATGGCAGAAAGCAAGTCAGCTGCCTGAGTCATCAGTTTCTGAGCTTCTGCAACTGCACTTGTCTGAAAGGCAGAGAGCACTTCCTGCACTTCCAGTGAATGTAAAAAAAGTTTCAGACCTCCATAAGAGCTAACAAAATCTGAAAAGATCCTCAACTCCGCATAGTATTCCCCTATTATATCCACCGTTCTATTACAAGAATAAGCTGCTACACAGACCTAAATCAATTCAAAGTAGACTGTGAAGTTAGTAACTTATACAGTAATCAGACTTTAAGATGACCTGGTTCATTAACTCAGCAATTAATACAGAGAATTTGCTTGCAGATCAGAGTAATCACTTCCATATCAATTTTATTTCTATTCTACAAATGATATGAAAATGAAATTCATAATTCTTCTCAACTACTCAATCCCTTTTTCTTGAACATTGATGTCTATCAATTACATTTGGACCTAACAATTTAATAAAGGTCTTTTAAACTGCCCTGTAGGCAGCTAGATATAAATTCAATACCCACATTGATGGAAAAGCTAATGATTCTCTAGAGTTGGACACAATACAGCCCAATGTCATGTACCTGCTAAAGAGACAGGACTTGAGAAAGAAAAGTTTTTCTTGTGAGTGTGAAAAGAGTGATCCCAAACCTGTAGATGTTTTCTTTATGTGTTCTAGAAGCAACATTGTCTCTCCGTACAAGGGCATACTAACATAAGTTACCGCCCATTCACGTGTTTTTATAAAAAATGAACAGAAACTGACAAAAGCTACTATAAGACCTTCCCCAACCCTGCAAATGCAGCAATATCATCTCAGGTTTACAGAATTTACACAATAATTTTTCTACTTTAGAGAAAGAATTATAATAAAAACACATTAAAAGAACACATAAATAAATGTACCTCTTTTTTGGTAAATGCTATTAGAACTGTCAGTAGCACCCGGGTAAACTTTACTCTGCTGAACACAGCTAAACATTGTTGATGCTGTAATTAAAAAAATGCTTCAAATTACTAAGCAATATACTCAATTAAAATTAAATCCTGAAACTTATTAAAATATCTTTCATAAACCTATAACATTATGCTCCCAAGTCTTAAAAACAGGTTATCTACTTTCCTGAAGAAGAGTTACAGAATTTATGTAAGAAATTTGTGCTGCTGCCAGAAAAGCACTAAATAAAAATACAAAGACACTTTCAGTAATGTACAGCCACTGGCTATATAGCTAACTCCTATGCAAACGCCATTCAAACTTCAGCTTAGGTGAACAGTCACAAGCTATTAAAAGAAACTGACTTTTTTTTTTCTCCTTTTTTTTTCTTCCTCATGAAAATCCACATTACAAATAATTTCTGAACAAATTCAGTTATTGGGAAAGAAAACCCATACCCTTCTCTATGAACGACATCAAATACATTAATCGTCACTGTTTTTGGAAGGAGCTACACTGCTACCATCTTCTCTTCCTAGTTTTTCCCTTGACAGGGAAGCTGTCAGCAGGAGTAAACTCTGTTGGAAGGAACTGAGGGAAGCAGGTAGAGGATTGGTGATCTACTTTGCTAATTATCTTTTCTTGAGAGATGGATAAATAAATGGCAGCATTACAGCAGCATTCACTACTCTCCCAACAGTATCAATCCAGAAGCTTTTCAGAGCTTAAAATCCAACCTACTAGGTTGGGCTATGCTCAGGGCCATGTTTAGAGAAGCTCAGATATGCGAGCAGCGGCAACACTGGTGACACACACTGCCCACAAGTTGAACTCCTGATTTAAGTTAACAACATACTAATTTGCGAAATCAGGAAGAAAGAAGTATCTAATTCCTTACTTCAAGTTCAACTTCAGGATCTCTCTCTTCTCCTTGTCGAATTCGAGTGCTCTAAAAGGTAAAGGAATTGAAATAATTAATTGAAAATTGCAAAGGGAAGCTACTGAGAAAAACACCTTTATACTCTCTAGAACATCCATCTGTTAAATAGTCCTAAAAACAATTCTCAAGTTCGAAATTTCGTAATATATAATCTACGTTTTTAAGTCATCTGAGACACTCTTACAGTAATTATACCGACCTCAGTCTACTTTGCAAATAGTCAATTTCCACTTTTTATGGAAATTTTAAGAACATTTTATACTGTAGACTTTGACAAAGGAAGATTGAATTCTTCAATGTCACACAGTATACCTACATAAGAGCCAGAAGAAAATCAACGCCCACAATCAACATTTACAGACAGACTTCATAATCCATCTTCCTCTCCCAAACCTACATTAAGCACCCCGTAAGTATAATCAGCAAGGCAAACATAAGAGAAATACCTTCACTCGTCTTTGCATGTCATCTTCTACATCTTTTAGCATACCTGGAAAAGTGACAATACAGCTAAAAGCTGAGAAGCATTCCTAGGTACACCTACACCACTTAAAGCAAGAAAACTGTATGGGGAAGGCAAGTTTTGAAGTGCTTTAGACACATATTAGCCAAATACTAGGAAAAAAAAAACATGCGGGATGACAGGGATGTCTTGCAACAACAGATAAATCAGAGTATATCCAAAGTTAAAGTGTTCTACAAATCTTCTAATATTAACTAATGGGAAGTTCAAGTCTATATAATACTTCACAGAAAAGACTAACGTAAATATCTATGTATACACTAATAACGTGTGTTATTATAGCTTTAGAACTACTTTTTCCTCAAAAGTACTATGGAGTGGATAGTAGATCACAATAAATAGCAAAGTAGAGAAGCAGAATTCAAGAAGAACATTTTGCTGTGATTTGTATCTATCTCAGTCCTGGATGGTCCCATGCTTAGCCACTTGGCTGACATATATTAAAGCACCTCTCCTGTTTTTCAGGCATTTAAGAAACAAATAGCTGAAACTTTTCTTCAAGAAAAAAAATAATAAGGTTGGCCTCTCTTTTTACCAGGCCACCAGTTTTCACAAAACTAGAAAAAAAAAAAAAAACAACCGAAATTCCTGCTGATTCATTATATTCAGTTGAAAGTAACCAACTTACTCAAGAGAAACTGAGCCTAATGGAGAGATACACAGAAAGCAGAAGCTGTACCTGTAACTCTAAGATCTGTCACACTGTTGGCCATTTTAAATCCGTAA
The DNA here is from genome assembly GCF_963932015.1 of Anas acuta. Taxonomy (NCBI): domain Eukaryota; kingdom Metazoa; phylum Chordata; class Aves; order Anseriformes; family Anatidae; genus Anas; species Anas acuta. The sequence continues at coordinate 38,474,628 of NC_089017.1, read as the reverse complement.
GTCATTGACTGAAAATCTTCCTAAAAAAAAAAACCACGCAGAAGTATGAAGCAGTGAAATATAAATAAAAACAACAAAAAACTTAAAACTGTTACTAAGTATAAATTATTTTTTTTTTCTAAGCAATGGAATACACCCTTGGTTAGGGTGCTTTTCCTGCTCAAATCCAGCTTGGGAAAACCATTTTCTGCATAAATCTTTAATACAAGTATGCCTTCATAATTCTTATCAATTGTCATCCTGTCAAAAAATTTCAAGACTGATGGATGTACAGCACTATTCAACCAAGTTTAGATCTATTCAGTAAGAAGTACTTGTCCAGGTTCAGAAAACACCAAAGTTTTCTCCGGTACAAGGACACAGAAAACCAGGTTCTCATTCCACGGATATATATACATTTCAAATAGACATGGTTATCTAAAGTAGAAAAATCAAAAACTAAACAGAATGAAAACTACAAGTAAATGTGATTTCAAATGGTTAGCCACAAAATTTGCATTATTTCCTGAATAAAATATTTATGTGCCTCAATATTCAAGCAAAATACAGGAAACATCTCCACTGAAGAAAAACGCCTTTTAAAAAGATCAGGTCCAACACATTCAAGAGGATGAAGTGCTGCTCCTGTGGTACCTACCAATCAAACAGGAAAACATTTATCTAAAATGCTCTTTCATTTGTGTTAAGGAGCCTACATGCAGTGTAGCACACTTACCTGTAAGATGTACTGAAACATACCTCCTCAAAAACAGCTGCTTTGTTAACTTTTTCTCTGGCAATATCACAGATTTTTAGGATTCCCAGAGCAAAAGCCTTCATAGCAGGATCTTCTATGAAGTCTGGATTATGAATGTAAAGGCAAGTGAATACTGTCTGTGCCAAGGAATGTCCCTCTAACCATGTTATCTAGGGAAAATAAAAAAAAAAATAAAAATGTTTTATTCATGACAGCCAAGTCCTCATTTTCATATCCCCATTCTTTTTTGCATCTCACTGTGCTTCAGCAAGTAAGAAAGTCCATATCCTGTTAACTTTCAATCTAGCAAAAAGGGTTGGAGAAGGACTCTTAACCCACCTATCTGCTGCCTATGAAAGGCAGTAAGTTAATTAACCAGAAGCACTATCAAATTCCTGCGTGGGAGCTCTACCCTCTAACTGTAGCTTACACATGACATAAAGTTGAGAGACCATCAGACTTTTTACTCAAAAAAAATTTTATACAAATACAGAACAAAAAGTTAAAGTAGCTATGGAACAATTCAGCAATATTCTACATGTTCTCTACAACTCATAGCTTCTTTTCACAAACCGATTTCTTTACTTTCATGGTTTAAACTAAAGGGAAAAAGCTTCAGTAATTTAAAATATTACTTCTATCATGAAATACAATAGGATCAGATTTCTAACACTACCACAGTTCCTTAAAAGTTCAGCAGTTCACCAGTATTTCAAGGGGGTAGGAAAAAAGGAATAATGTTACACCATATCAAATATACAGTGACCTTTCCATGGTTTGTTGTGAATAAACTAAATAAATTTGAACTGTTGTTTTAAAAAACTGAAGTAGTTTTATTGACATAATTTTAAAGAGTATCTTAAAATATTTTGTATTACCTACTGAGCAAATGGAAAGATACATATAGGAAGAATAGTCACAATCATCATATGTGAAAATATGTAGAAATGTGTGATAATTTACATAATTCCTTTCTAAATGGAACTAGATATTTTCTTTCCATTCCTCAAAACGCCAATGAAAGCTCAAAGTCAATGCTGGCTGTACAAAGATGAGCAACAGGCTGCTGTACGCTACTGAGTATCACTCGTAACACAGACAAATCCTGACATGCAGCAGGCAGATATACACATGAAAAAAAGCTACAATTATATAAACTTTTTTTATTATTTAAAATATTACCAGTTCTCTTCCATAATGATTTCTTGGAATTAAAAAAAAACAAACACAAACAAACAAAAACAAAAAATCAAAGTTATGGCCTGTTATATGCCAGTGCAAATGTATCAATGGAAATCAAAACACAAAGTACATATTTTCTGCTTAGTGGATCTCTTTCCTCAAGTTCTATTTCTTTTCTTCTTTTTTAAATCTGGATTAGGGGATTACATTTTGAAAGCAAGAACATTTAACACTAAGAGTGCAGAAATCCTCACCAAACAACAGAAGCATGTATCCATTATTCCTATCAGCTCAGGCGACGTGAGATCCTTTATTTTAATGGTGCCATCCTTAGAAAACAAAGAAATAAACAAATTTTAGGAATCTGGAAGACCACAGACAAAACGCAACTTATTATTGGTACAGCCAAAAAATAAATTACAATTTGGTTAAGATTTCAGAACACTGGCATGTGATAAGCTTTATTGATCAGTTTTATAATGCCTCAAAAATTCTGGAAAAGTTTACTTTATCATCATGTTGAACATTGACCAACAGACAGCTTTTCAAAGAACAATATAAAATAAAAATTCTGATTGTTGAGTTGCCAATAAAAGTTTAAAACCAAGTAACTCGCAACACTCAAAATCACAAAATAGCATGTGTAGCCATAGTAACAATTGAAGAAGGAATAATATGTATGACCTATGAAGGCTGCTTTTTATACTGCAGATACTTGTACGTAGTTTTACTGCTTTGAGGGTCAGGAACAGAAGCAGCAACCCTATTTCTTTGATTTTATTTATTCAGCGTGTGCACATCTGAATCAAGAATTAGATGGCTGTTATTTTACTGGGGTTTTTCTTTCAGTCTGTTCAAAGTATTATGGCAATTTTTTATTTTCTCTCTCTGAGTCCATTACTTTTTCCAAAGTAATAGACAGTCTTTCAGCCTAGCTTCAATTAGTTTTGACCATTCAGAAGTTAATTGCCACTGTGAATGTTGTTAAATTTGCTAGCTTCTTTTCAGTGCTAACGATGCTAATGAACTGATAGTCACAAAGCATTAATTTACAGCTTTTGTAGAGAAGCTGGTTTCTTTTAATCTGGAAGATGGACTAACCAGTATATCTTCATTTAAAAGACATGTTTTAGGGATGCAAGGGATGACTTGCCAAAGTGCTTCTGAAATGTATTTGAGTTATTAATACCTAACAGTTTTACAGTACTTTTCACTTAAAGAGTTACTATCATTGTGGTAATGCAAATTGCAAAAAAGGCAAGCACCATAAGCTACTTATCCAAAAGAAAAAAAAAAAAGCAATTTATGTAGAGTGAAAAACATACATGAAGTTGAATTATGCTTAACTACAATTTGATTAAGTTATATCAAACTTTCACAGACAGTGAAAAGGCATAAACAGAAAACTCCCACAAACCTTAATAGCTTGCTCAAAGTTAAGAACCTTTCTGTTAACTTGGTTTCCAATCATACCAGCATCCATCTTGGGATCCATCATTTCAATGGCAGACATGGCTTCAAAAAGACCAAAACTAAGGAGACAAAAATGATCCAAATTTAATTACCTTATACAAAATGGTCTTCACAAACCAGTGTAAAAGAACATACTGTGGCAACCTTAAGTACATTGCGTTCTGACTGATGACAATAAAGTATGAGAGGAACTGCAGTCGTGGGAGGGATCAGGGGAAAAGTGTGAAGAAGTAGGAGCTGTGGAGAGGAGCTGGTATGGATTGACTGCAGCACACATTCCTCATCTGTCTGTACCGCTTCTGGGTAGGGAAGGAGAGTTAGAGTAATTGGGAATGAAGGAGTGAAGCTGAGCCTGGCAAAGAGGGGAGGAAAGTTGTTGGTTTAATACTTAACTTTTTATTTCTACCTGAATGAGTAAATACATTTTAATTGGCAGTAAATTAATTTTCACGGAGAGAGTGGTTGGGCACTGAAACAAGCTCCCAATGGCAGTGGTTACAGCACCAAGCCCATCAGAGTTCAAGAAGTGTTTGGATACCACTCAGACACATGGTCTGATTTTTGGGTGGTCCTCTGTGGAGCCAGGAGTTGGATTCAATGATCCCTGTGGGTGCCTTTCAACTCAGTATATTTGATTTTATTATCAATCTTGAGAGAGCATGGTTTTCAGGAATTTAAGGATTGTTCAAGAAGTATGTAAGAGACGCTTAGCAGAAAACACTTAGTCTTTATTTTAAGCCATTTTAAGAGCACTACTTAGGCAAACATCACGCTATTAAATACATATTTCTATACACCCCATACAGACATACCACCTTTTTAAAAATCACGTAAAATTATAAAATGACGTTAAGTGAAACAGATGTTCTTTATTATGTTACATCCAAAACCTTAAGTAAGACACATCATAGAATGGTTTGGGTTAGAAGAGACCTTAAAGATCATCTAATTCCAATCCTTCTGCCATGGGCAGGGACACCTTCCGCTAGATTTGATTGCTCAAAGCCCCATCCAACCTGGCCTTGAACACTTCCAGGGATGGGGCACTCACAGCTTCTCCATTCCAGTGCCTCACCTTCCTCATTGTGAAGAACTTCTTCCTATTATCTAATCTAAATCTACCCTGTTTTAGTACCCTTTCTCCAGATTGCTCATGTAAAAAGTCTCTCTCCATCTTTTTTATAAACCCCTTTGCTCTCCCCAGAGCCTTCTTTTCTCCAGACTGAACATCCCCAGCTCTCTCAGCCTTTCTTCGTAGGAGAGATACTCCAGCCCTCTGATCGTCTTTGTAGCCCTCCTATGGGCCTGCTCAAACAGGTTCACGTCTTTCTTGGACACAGCACTCCAACTGAGACCTTACAAGGGAGAGCAGAGGGGGACAATCAGCTCCCTCGACCTGCTGGCCACACCTCTTTTGATACAGCCCAGGATGCAGTTGGCTTTTTGGGCTGCAAGCACACACTGCTGGCTCATGTTGAGCTTTTTGACAACCAGAACCCCCAAATCTTTCTCCACAGGGGTGCTCTCCCAGTGCTGTTCTTCTCTCAGCCTTTGCTCAGGTCCAGGATTGCCGCGACCCAGCTGCAGCACCTTGCACGTGGACTTGTGGAACGTCATTAGGTTCACGTGGGCCCAGTTCTCAAGCTTGATTATATATATATCCCCCACAAATTAATGGCATTACACGTTATAAACAACAATATACATTGAACATACTAGCTTTGTTTCAAATGGGCATTATAAGAAAACTGATTGCAAAAATTAACCAAACAGAAGAACTCCAGCATGAGATCTCAGTGCCAGGGAAGCTCATGGAGCAGATTATCTTGAGAGTCATCACGCGGCACTTGCAGGGCAACCAGGAGATCAGGCCCAGTCAGCATGGGTTTATGAAAGGCAGGTCCTGCTTGACGAACCTGATCTTCTATGACAAAGTGACGTGCTGGGTGGATGAGGGAAAGGCTGTGGATGTGGCCTACCTTGACTACATCCACATGTTGGATGTTAGGAAGAACTTCTTTACCAAAAGGGTTGTTAGACATTGGAACGGGCTGCCCGGGGAAGTGGTGGAGTCACCATCCCTGGAAGTCTTTAAAAGACGTTTAGATGTAGAGCTTAGGGATATGGTTTAGTGGGGACTGTTAGTGTTAGGTCAGAGGTTGGACTCAATGATCTTGAGGTCTCTTCCAACCTAGAAATTCTGTGATTCTGTGATATGTGACAATGTATCTCTTGTAGTCAGTAAGTTCATAAAACCTTCATAGGATACACTCAATGAAAGAGTGGCCTACAAAGACAGGATATAGTGCCTCACCATTTGTACACTGATACTCAGTGCATTTGCTGAACAAGCCTTTCTTAAATGAAAAAAGATTACTGCATGGTAGATGTTCTAATTCTGAGAGGCACTTATGTATAAAATTATACCATGAAAATGTGCTTTGACTCTGAGTAACTTTGTGACATCCTTGAACACAATTTTAAGCATTTAAATAGTGTATTTCTGTCTTCTGAGCTATTAGTCTTAAGTGGGCCGTTTTTCCCTTCTGCAAATGAACACACTTACGCAGTTAAATGATTTACATTTTCTTTAAAATGTTTTAATCTTAATTCATTCTTAAAAAAAAAAAAATTAAGATCTTAGTACATGCTTTTTGTTGAAGGATATTATTTCCTTAGACTGTAGAGTTCTCAGTTTCCACTTTGGCATCATGTTTTAGAATTACTCTAAAACACATCTATCTAAAACTTGCTAATAACAATTGAGGTAACTGAATTTTAAAACTTGAAACCTTTCCGGAATTTTTATGTAAAAGCATGTCCATATAAAATAGGTCAGTAGGTTCACCACTTTCAACATCACTGATGATCTTGAACAAGTTCCATAAACTTCTAATATTCACACTAAATTTATTAACAGGAAAAGTAATGCTATACTGGCACTATGAGAAATGTTCGGCCTTCATATAGATGCATCATATACATGCTAATGAGGATGAATGGGTATTATGAATATTTCAACTATTTTAGTTAAATAAAAATTAAAAGAAACTTAGTTCATACTGCGTGACTTACTCATTAGGAAGTATTAATACATTTGCACTAAATCTATTTCAAAAAACAGAACTATCCCAAAGGCATACTTACAGCTTGTCATGAAGCAGTTCTCCTAACTTGAGTTCTACAAAGGAAGAGAACATGATAAAAGATTAAAATCATCCTTCCAACAGAACTTCCAACAAACTTCCAGGATAGTTGTATTACTTAAAAATGGTATTACGCTAAATGGGAAAGGCGTGGGAAGCAGACCAGGCATTTCTACCCTACTTTATTTGCTTTTACTTAAAAAGCACTTTTAAAACTGAAAGGCTACAAAAACAGCTCTTCAGATTTCCTAATCCTTCTCTGCTATTCTAGCACTCGAAGGGGTTTAAAATTACCCAACAGTAGCATTTGAATAGCCTGAAACATGGGACAGCAGTTTTCCATGCTCCTTTATGAAGATGTTCAATATTTCCAGAGAAGGCGTTTACTGAAATGCTTGCTTTTTCATATTATTTTTAACAAATACATCTAAAGATGTATTTGATGAGCAAACAAAGTATAGATCACTAATAAAAGGGAATTATTTCAAAGTATAAGGAAATTGTGTCTATTGTTGTGTAACTGCCTGTGTGTGGTAAGGTAAGTTTTACACTTTTTCCTTAGTGTCATCATAAAATCAATTAAAAAAAGTTGCTGTCATTGTAAACTAATAGCTAATAACCATAAAGACACTATTTAAATTAAACCAATTGTTTCCCTGTTGAGTGGGATGTACTGCATCTCCTCTGAATATCACCCTTATTTCAAAGATGAAAAATGAAGCACTGACCAATTAAATGAAAAATAAAACAAAACAGATCCTGCACATTCAAAAATGTACAGAAAAAAAAGTGTTGATTCTGCATAGATGAGAACTTTCCATTTACCACAGGACAGGAAGAACCCTTTGCAAAGAAAAAAAAATCAGATGTAAAAATGCATATGACAACAATAGAAAAAACGTAACTAGGGAAGATATTTATGTAATCTGAAAGAAGCTAGGCACGGTTCTTCTGATATATCTATCCTTGCAGTAAATCAAACACAGGGAACCATAGCATCAGTGTGGTCCACTCATCTGGATCTTGAACACAGGCCGAACTACTAAACCATGGGACTATCCTCAGTACTCCAAGGGTTCCTGTTTTTCTCAGAACATGAGTGGTAGAACTCACCTCTACAGGCTTCTTCAAATTCCTGGGTTATATCTACCCAGCTGGTGTTGCTCTCTTCCATCTTGTCAGGCATACCGAGTTCCCATCCCGAATCATCATCTTCGACTGACGCCTTCATAACCATGGTGCCGGACCTGCAAACCCACATCACACATGGGACACGTTACGCACGAATTACAGAAAGCGCTTCAAAAGAGCATTATTTCTCCCTGCAATACCAGCGGACACGGGAAAGGAGACTGATCTGGCTTCACTTAAACAGCTACCGCATACAAGATTGAAAAAATTACCCGTAAAGCTCTTCTTTAAAGGATGTAGCTCAAGGGCTACGACGGAAAACCCCGCCGGCGGCCCGCTCCCTCCCTGCTGGGCCTCCTCACCGGAGGCCTCGGCGGGGCCGGAGCCGTTGGGGCCGGAGCCGTTGGCGGCGGCCGTTGGCGGCGGTTGCCCGCTGCCGGGCGCCTCAACGGCCGCGCTGGGCCCGGGGGAAGCCCGCCCGGGACCGCCGGTGCCGCGCCTCGCCCGGTGCCGCTCCCCTACCCCCAGACGCCCGCCCCGAGCCCCCCGCGGCCCCCGGCCCTCACCTGCCGCACGCAGCGACCGCCCCTCGGTCTCGGTCGCCGCCGCCGCCGCCGCCGCCGCCGGACGCCAACCGGAGTCGGCCCGCGTGCGCATGCGCCGCTGCGCCTCCGCGCACCGAGTTCTGCGCATGCGCGCAGCGCCGCCACGGGCTGGTGGGCGGGAGGGGGTCAGTGGCGGCCCGAGGGGAGGGGAGGGGGAAGAGGAGGGGGAGGGGGAGGGGGAGGGGCAGGAGCTGCGCTGTGGTAGTGGAGGAATGCACAGATCTGTGAAACGCTTATCTCGTGCTGATCTTAAGGGTTTCGTTGCGAAGAGCAGGCCATTGCTGCTGAGTGACGGTGTCTAAGCGTCTGTGAATGAGAACTGGCCATACCTCCCTGTCTGCAACAGAGGCAGTGCCAGCAGAGCTAGCGCGCTGCTCTGCAGACGGGAAAACTCTGCACTTCAGGGGAAATTCTGCTTAATTTCAGGCAAAACAACTCAAATTATTGTTTCATAGATACGACATTAAATAAAAACCTTCAGTCCTTCACTCATTTCTGAAAAGATGGCATGTTGGCGGCTTGTTTGCGATGCTCCCGTTATCAATCACAGAATCACAGAATTTCTAGGTTGGGAGAGACCTCAAGATCATCGAGTCCAACCTCTGACCTAACGCTAACAAGCACCTGTTTGTGTTTGTGTGCAGGCTGAGCTCTAGGAGCTGTGACCTGGCTCTTGTGATGATCGCGTTCCAGTTCTCAGCAGACCGGTGGGTGCGTCGTAACTGGCTGTAGGCACTTCTCATGGAAAAAATACCAGGAGTCAGAGATGAGCAGGTTGGTTGCGTTTGTGTGAAATGACCATAGCAGTTTAAAAAGCGAGTATGTGTTCCCTGCAGTCATCGGTAATCTGAGGTGTTTTGTTTCGAGAACATCAAAGCCCTTTAACTTTATATGACACAATAAAGCTCACTGATAGGGCAGAGTGAAGGAGTGAGCTAACTTTGATATGTGTGATACTCACATGGGGGCAAACAAAAGAATAAAATCTCTTTTTACTTATTTTTAGGTTCCACGCATGCACTTTTTCTTTGGGGGGAAAGTGTATTACAAAAGTGAGTAGTATTTAAAAGGCCTTGGTGCTTAATGGAAAAATAGCCTTTTTTCTCTTAGACAAGCACATCTGTTTGGATGTGCTAATAAAGGGGTGGGGTGAAAAGCAACCTGCTTGTAGTTATCAGGGCCTGCGTCCAGAACTTGTCATGTGTTTCCTTCTTGGTGGACTGGGAGTAGCTTAAATGTAAAGATTATGAGGAACTCAGTTCAATTTTAATTAAGAAGTACCTTTGTTCCTGTAATATAGTAAGAACATGTCATCATATACTTGATTTAAATAGGCTGGTTTGTTCAAGAAAACTTCAGCTAACCTTGTACTGATTTAGGGTATAGTCAGTTGACTGCCTGCTCTTTTTGTCTTTCCAGAACAATTTTATATTAATTTTGATGGTACTGATGTATTTTGTATGAGTGTGTAATACAGAGTCTATTTTTACACTGCAGGAACTTGTATTAAAGCATTATGAATTTTTTAAAGATACTTATGAGAAGATAGGAGCAGACTTGTCATATACTGTTCAGCTTAAAGAAAAAAAAATCCTGCAAAAGGAATTTTGATCTGCAGAGAGAGAGAGGGAAAGAGAAAAAGCACCTGCAGTGTTATAAATCCATCACAGCAAGACAGGTCACCTGCTGCAAGTTGGTTTCAGTTAGCGTTCCCCCATCTCATTGTTTTTGAAGGTTATTCTTTACCTTTGTCATGCTCAAAGAACAGTGGTAATTTTCAAGAACTTAATTGTTTATATGCACTTGTCAACAGGAAAAATTGGTGCAGGGAGAGAAGGAAAATAGAGATGTGTCGAAGTATGTAAATACTTTCATAAACGGAAAGAAGGTGACCTTCAGTTGGGCCAAAGTTCATTTTAATCCTTGCCGTTCGTTAACGTGCCTGTATGTGGAGGAATTTACCACAGGGTATTCCAGGGTAATGGTCTGTTTAAAAACAAAACAAAACACAACAATGAAATCAACTGAAAAACTGCCCCCAGTGTACAGCTTCATAGTACTGTCCTGACAGTTTTGTACTAATGTAAGTTGTTAATCTCTGGTACAGCGATATAACTAAAAATACTTAGATATTTCTCAGGATCAACCGTACATGGCAGGATATGAAGACATAGCAAAATATTGCCCTCAGTGTACAAATTAAATGAGGTACATACATTCTTCCTTTTTCATTTTTAAACTGTGAGAATGGAAGTTTTTGACTGGACTGTGAGCAATTCGCTCTCTTTTTTTGAGTTTATAACCTGTGTGTATGAATAAAATTCAGTTGTCTTTAGGTATATGAAAAAAAAGTGTCTGAATTGGCACAAGCCTATGAAGCGTGATGCATCACTTTGGAAATCCCTCTCCTTGCCACCTCAAAACAACCCTCCCCCTGAGTCCCACCAATCCCAGAAGACTAGGATGAAAGTACCCAGTAGGGTACAAATCTATACATTCTGAATTAGTCTGTGCAAAGAATATTGATGGGTTATTTCTTTTGTGGTGTTATAAAAGCAAGAATAGCTGAATGAACCACAGATGTGAGGTTGAACTGAAATGCTTTTGTATTTGTTGAAATACATACATAGCAGAGCACAAAAGATCTTCTCAAAGGTGAAAAAGAACAGAGGCTATGCTGGAATAGTACCAAGTATTCTGATTGTTAGAGAGGAATGACATATCTAGAGATAAAGAGCCAAAGCCAAATTCTCCAGTGTGTATGTAGAAACAAGTGTTGGCTCTCAAATGAGGGAGTGATTATTTTTCACAGTTGAGGAGAAGTGGTAGCTATGTTTATTATCACAGACTGACTGGATTTATTCAGTATACAGGGGCTATAGAAACAGGCAAGGCGGATTTAACTAGTGCAGGTTAAGATTTAATAATAAACAATGAGTAACCTGGTGATAGTTAGAAGGGAAACTGAGAGAGGGAGAGGATAGGATCTAATGATGCTTACATATTGTTTCCATTAAAGTATGTTGGAGAGCTTTCTCAATCTCTTTGTTTTTCATGCTCCCAGAGGGAATAGCCATTAACTTTAAAAATCGTTTCTGATTATTTTAGTTATATAGGCTGATTGTGGAACACCCAATGTGCTGCATATGTATTAGTAAGTATTTGAATAATGGACTGTAAGCATGCAGTTGGGGGAGGGGAGCCGTTCGTTGTTTGCAAACTTTCACCTTTGCATAAGCTTCTGGAAAGTGTTGCTGGATTCATTGTTTCTACTGCCTTTCCAAAAATAGTAAATTAATACAATATGATTTGTGTAAACATAGAACCTACTTTTTTTTTTTTTTTTTAAGCTTACATTGCTGGATACCTCTCAGGTCCTTGCCTTTCCACACTGACTGCAGATTGATATATTTTTGCTACTTTTTTTTTGTAAGTGCATGGATTATACCATTTGCAAGAGTACACTTGTGTCAAAATTCTCTACAATTAGCAAAATCAGAGGCCTAGTCTTGTATGAAACCAGTTCTGTTTTGCAAGGCAGTGTTGCTGTTATTTTCAGAAAAGTGTGTCTGGGACCCGTCAAGCTTTTACGTAATGGCAGCAATATAATTTGTCATCACCTCATTTTCAAAACACCACAGATTTATGGTTTTCTCTGGCTAAATAAAAACTTAATTGTTTCCAGTATTTTTGTGTACCTGTCAAAGATTTCACTTGGAATGTTGTAAAACTGTGTGAATTTAAAAAGCATAGTGAACCTTTATATTAATTTCATAGCATATGATAAATGTTCAGAATTGTATTGTGTTTTAAGTGTGATCTTTTAAGTATATCTTTACAAAGGATCCAAACTATTGACTTTTGCACACAGGAATGTATTTGAAAACAAAATAGGGGAAGTTCTTGCAATCTCATGCAAACAAATTCCACCAGAATCGGTGAAAATTCTTTTGCAAATTAGAACAATATTGGCCTGCTGCTAACTTTGTACATTTGTTCTAAAGACAAAGTTGTGTTCTGTAGAAATAAATCCTAAATGTGGAATCACTGCACCTGAAAAAAAAAAAACAAAAAAAAAACACAACAACAACAAGATTGATAAATGAATGACCTTCAACATCCATGTGCAGATGTTCTGGTAGTAAAAATAGAAATGCACAGAAAAATTGTTTGGGTGAAATAACTAAGATAGTTTTCATTTTGTGCTTGGGTTATATTTATTTTTTTGTTCTTCTGAGTACATTCACAATGTGAGAATTTAGCGGACTTCAGGAAAGGATCCAAGTATTTGTTTAGCCATGTTACTATCACTCATTTTTTTCTCAAGTGGAATGGCACTTGTTGCCAATCTCAACCAAGTTAATCCAATGCTGTGTCCTCCTTCTACGGTAGAAACTTTTCATGTTTTTAGCTAATTTATTTTTGTCGTGTGCCAGGATACACAGAGAGCTGTTTAAAAATATTCTCTTCTGAGCTAACTTAAGTAAACTCATTCTTTCTTCAGCTTAAAAAAAAAAGGGGGGATCTTTTTTTATATTTCCCTTCTTTGCTTTTTACTTGCCAGTGCCTGCCTGATACTATTTTTGTCTTTGACTGAGTCATACTTGAGTTTATTCTACGTCTTCTGCTAATGCCGATATTGCTGTAGACAGAGTTATGCATTTAAAATTATTCCATGAATAGAACATCGCAGAAAACTTGTAGCTGTGCTGTTTGCTGCTTTAAAGTATTCTCTGTTAATAGCCGTCCAACGTGACTGCTGTTATGGAACAAGTGAGACTGTTCCTGCCCAGTGCCAATATGCTGGTAAATTCCTGCATTCTGATTCTCTGCATTCCTCTTACGCAAGCTACACGGCTGAAGAACATGTAAGGTAGGAGAGGGAGGAATCCCCATCCAATTCTGTGTGTATTCTCTGATCATAATCCACAGGTGCACAAGTTCCAGGAAGCATAATTAATGCTGATGTATTTGTAACTGAGTAAGATCAGGCACTGCTTATGTGCCTTAACCGCTCCTATTCATTCATTTTAATATGTTGGAGAGGGGAATTCGGAAGCCATAATCAGCATTTATGCAAAAATGATGTGATAATGGACTTAAGAATGAATCTGTTACACCACTTTAAACTTGAATTAGCTCCAGCATAACAGCAGTTGGCTTCCATGATCTAATGGGCAGAAATTGGCTGCCACTAGCTAGCTAGGCAAACACTGTATTTAAGCAGAGCCAGATAGGAGGACTGGTATCTCCTCCCTATCACAGGTACACAAAAGTAGTACCCTGGTCCTGACTTTCAGGTTTCTGCTGACTCAAGCAGCTTTGTTCTGTGTCCAGAAGGTATAGATGTGTATGTTCCCTGCACATATCACCCGTGGGCTGCATGGATGATAAGTGGAACGTAATCTAATACACCATTGGAGCTACGGCAAGCAGTAAACTATTCTTCAGGTGTATCGACCCTGAGGAAGGGTTGCCAGACATCACCCGAAGTGCAGAGCTGCTTGAGAGTAAAGAGAGTAAAGCTTTGGAAATCTTTGCTCCAGTCGTTGGGGGTGGCATAAATGATGGTGTGTAAGGCAGGAGTTGCAGGTGGCATAGCCAAGTTGGGTAATATGCATGGATGTTGAAAGGCACGGTGAGTAGGAGCGTGTGTGCTTCAAAGCCTGCTTCTTGCTGGATGAGCATCAGGACGGGAGGCTCTGTGTTAGTGGGGATGACGGCCTCAGGAGAAGCACCGGCAGAACCACATACCTTGGGGCCCGGGGCCGGCACCCGCAGCGACAGGCCGGGCGGCGCTCCCGGCAGGGCCCTCGGGCTCCCTGAGGCAGGACGAGGACGAGGAGGACGCGGAGCAGGCAGCTGGCGGCCGAGCCCCGCGCCACCCGCGGCCAGGTGAAGCCCTCCCCGCGGCGGCCGCCGGCGCGGCCTCGGGGCGCCTGCGCGGGGCGGGGCGGGCGCTGCGGAGCGGAGCGGAGCGGGGCGGGCACGGCCCCGCTGCCGGTCCCGGTCCTGGAGCCGGTGCCGGTGCCGGTCCTGCCGCCGCCGCCGAGCGGATGAGGACGGCGGGGGCACAGCCCGCAGCCCCCGGCACGGCCCGCGGGGAGCCGCCCGCAGGCGGTGAAGCTCCGCGGGCGCCTGCGGAGATGTAAGGGGCGGGGAGCCGGGAGCGGGGAACCGGGAGCGGGGAGCGGGGCTGGCGGCGTGGGGGAGGCTGGGGCTGCTCGGCGTGCCCGCGGGGTGTGGAGCAGCGCGAAACTTGCACGGGGGGTCGTGGCTTTCATGTCTGTGTGGCCCTGAAGAGGGAACTGCCCGCCTAGCGATTGCATTTTATTAATTTCCCCCCCCCCCTCCCCCCCTTGCAAACGGTGTGCTTTTAGCCGAGCAGGTGCGTTTGAGCCGCCGGGACTGCCTTCACGGGTTGTGTGTAAGGGAACGGCTTCCCTGTTTTGCAAGGAGTCATTGTATGTCTGGCTGCCGCATATAATGACAGGGCGATGCTAATAGGACAGCCCCACCTTCTGGTTAATCCGGCAGTGAAATCATACTTGTTGACCTAAGAGTTTTTCTGGAAATACCAGGCGACGCGCAATGTGAGTGCAAGTGCAAGGCTCTGCTTTTTTTTTTTTTTTTTTTTTTTGGCTGGGGGTGAGTGGCAAGACAATGTCCTTTTCTGGAAGCCTTTGTGTGTAACATCAGGATAATTTTATCACGTACCCCCATTTCAGCAGAACAGATTGTTATTGTTAGCCTCTGATGTCTTCACTCATCGCTGTGGGTTTTTGTTTTTGTTTTTATGTGCTAGCCTAAACTGTGGGCTCCGAGAGCTTAATAAAAATGAGCCTCTACTTTTATTTCCTTCAAAAAGGTAAAGGAGGATGCCAAACCAAGGAGTAGTCTTGAAGTGTGGATATTGTAAGGGTAGGCAGTGAAGAGGTACCTAATCACAGAGGGGCAGGGCTCATGCTTAAATTTCCATCACAAATTGTCCTCTAAATAAAAGCTTTCGGATCGAAAAATAGTGACCTGCTTTGGTAGCAGTGGTGGGCATGCTCTGCTCCTGTACCTGCCATAAATCTTGCTGCGGCTCGTGAGCCACAGCAGGCCTCCGTGTGATGGCTCCGTGGGCCAGACAGCTTGTTAGCAGCAGGGCAGAGCCTGATCCTACAAAACCTCTCACGGGAAGTAAGGAAGCGCATCAGGGTCTAGCAAACGGCCTGATAAGGGATCTGAACTCGACTACAGGTCAACCACTTCAACTAATAAGTATGTTGCCTCGTCTCCTTCCTCCCTGTAACCAAAGGAGGAGTTGTCTTGACACCCTTGCTCTGTTATCTGCGGAGTGTGGGTGAGGGCTGGCGCTGCCCCGCTCCCCCGTGGTGTGCATGTTGTGCACCTGCCCTGGGTGCGATGCAGGCCCCACAGTCAGGCCTCCCCTGCCATCACATCCACGCCCTGTGGTGTGGCAATGATGTGAATAAGCGCTAAGGGGAGGGGGATTGCACAACCTGGGTGATAAACAAATGGGCAAAAGGCTTGAGTGCTGGAAAATTACTGATCGAAAGATGAATGATGGTCTTGCAATCCTATAAATACTGATCCCAGACGAGCTCAGATCTCCAGAGAACGCAGCAAGCTGCATCCTTCTGCCCCCCGAGCTCAGGTACCCCAAGGTGTTGGGCTGCCCAGGGCTGAGGCTGTGAGGAGCAAGCTTGTCCGTGGGCAAACAGGGAGTAGGGTGAGTAATTCACTCCAGGGGGTATTTTGGAAGCACGTGTGACTGGTTTCAGACACCCTCAGGACTGCAGTAAGACCCGGGTGAACCTTGCCATTCACCTCTCTTTAAGTTACTTGTCATTTCTGGTGTAGCAAATTCCTGTAGATCATTGTGTTAATTAACTAATACTTAGATACCAATTAAGTACTGTTAAAATTCATATAAACTGTGTTATCTGTTATAAAGCAGTATTATAAATCCTTAATTGCTGCTTCGTTAGAGTTGTGTAAATCTAATTCTGCAACAGTAGTAAACAGTAACAAGCAATCGGCTGATTCTCATTACAGTTAAGCTTACCCTTCTTGGAAGCATCCTTTCCAAAATTATGCATGAGAAGCTACAGCTGGAGAGGGGAAACCTGAGAGAAGGCTTTTTGAAGTCCTCTTGGCTGATGGAGGCAACTTGCTGTTTCACCTCTTGTCTAGGTGTTAGCCTAGAGAAGACGTGTATTCACTCAGGGAGTCGGCAGCAACCTGTCTCATGATGAGAGACTTTGCGGCCTCTAAACACGGTGATGCTCTGCTGGACACACATCTGGGAGCTGCCTGTTTTGGGGGTCTTGGCATACATTAATTGAATCTGTTCTTTGATTTCCAGTATCTGTGAGCTCATTGCTCTGAAGAGGTTGCTCCTATGGTAGGAATTGCTAATGTTTGGAAGAACTGAGTGCGGCTCAAGTCACTCTGGCACTGGAGTGATGGCCACAGTAACTGAAGTATTTAAACTCCTTAAGGAACTTACAGAGGAAGTCAGGTTTCTTGGAATGAGCATGAGTGCTGAACAAGGCAGCTGCTTGTGGAAGTGCTTAGGAGGGATTTGTAATGGCAGTGTATCTGGGTATGCTTTCAAGCCCTGCCACTATCCACAGCTTAACTCCCCAATATCCTGTGCTAAGCATCAAGAAGATTATGAGCAGTTCAATGCGTGCCCTGGATACACAGACAGCTCAGCGTGGTTTACATTTGGAAATAGAGTTTTGTAACATTTAAATGTAGAAAGACTGAAAGTTGGGAGGGAGGAGGGGAGCACCCAGATATACTTCCTTTTTTTTCTTTTTTTTTTTTTAATAGCTACAAAGATGGTAGTCATGAAACTGTCATCCTAAAAGCCTAATACACTAAAAGATGCATATAAGTATTTTGCTACACCTTAAAAAAAAAAAAAAAAAAAAAAACAATTTATGAGAAACAGGGTATCCAGTATTGTGTATAGTGGAGTGAGGCAATACTGTTTTAATTGTTTCATGTATAATTCATAACCTAAATAGTACAAATCTACAAATCAAGGTTTTGAGAATGAGAGTGGTTGCTGAGAGATTTTATGGATTGTGATGTGATTGTATTTGTGCTTACTGATGAGCAGAATTTAACCTTAAAGAGCTGGAAATGCATTTCAGTGTATAAATCTGCAACATGGAGGCACTGGTTGATTGTTGTTGTTCTGTTGTTTGTTCTTCTTGTCATCTGGATTAAAAGGCTTGATGGTTTGCTCTAACTCAGCAGGTGAACTAAAACAAGCATAGATTTTTGGATTATGTATTTACAGACCTATGTTAGCCATCCTGACAGTGTAAGCCAAAGGGACCAGTCACTGGGTTAGATGCTGGCAAGCACCTCTGAGGTTTAACACTCTGTCATTGAAGCATTGCCAAAAAATCAGGAATATTACTGGGGTTTCCAGTTCATGTTCAGTATGTGGCAAAGGGAAATGCTTAGTTTCTGCTATGATAGTCCTTCCCCTCACGGCTATTTTTACTGCCCCCCATCTCCCCCCGTCCCCATACCATTCACCTCCTGCCTGATGAAAGGGTTATATTATCTGTGCAAGAAGCAGCTGACTTTGGCAATATTTCTGTCAACTCAAATCACGCAAGTTCTGAATGTGATACTCTTGAGTGTGACGTTGGCAAGTTTGTCATATCTTGAGGAGTACAATTATGGTGCATTGGTAACTTTCTAGGAGCTTCTTTCCAGGCAAGAAATGAAGTACATTTCTTTTCTGCTGAAAGACTGTGCATTGGTGTTAGCTGTTGTTGCTGTGTTTTTTTTGTTGTTGTTTGTTTTTAAGGGAATGAGGTTAGATATTTACAGCTCTTCAGGCAGCTCGTATCAGACTTGTTTTTACAGTTAAGTGTGGTGGTGGTAATAGGCTGCATGACATAGTTGGCAGGTTGCTGTGCAGGGCTTTGGTGCTGCAGTCTTCTGCGAAGCTTTATATGTGTTGTTTTGAATATCTGAGTGTATACTGCAGTTTATGTAGTCATGTCAAAAAGTAAGCGTTGTGCAATAATACAGCAGTGAGTGAACTAATCAGCTGACTTTATTTTCTACTATAAATATTTATAGGAAAGGGTACAAGGAAAAGGCAGTAGCTGATTTTTTAAGAGCACTTTTTTATTCAAAGTTGTGTTTAAACGGACTTTTTCAGTGTCTTGTAAAGAATTATTTCAGTCCATAAACAGTTTCTGAGGCTCTGGGGTGTGTGAAATGCCGTACTATCAAAAGCCTGTTTGCTTCTGGTTTAGTCTGCACTGGGACAGGGGAGGGTGGCACATGTATGCTTATGTGAGAGGTAAAGCTGTCTTTTTCAGAGCCTACCCTTGTTTGCAGTCTTCTGATCTTGTGGTGGGTTTTAGTTGAGCTGTAACTTCCCAAGTTCTTGCTGCCTGGCATTTACAAAGTTTTAAATCATTACATCATTTCATCATATCTACTTTTTTTTTTTTTAATGTATTGTTACTTGACACAATTCCATCCTCTAAATTGTTTCCTGTCTTTTTCACACATATGTATGTGTTCTTAATGCTGCAACATTTGGAAAGATTTTGCTGGGCTACTTGCTTCCACTGTCTGAGAAACAATTTGTTTGTTATGCACTTGTTACAGTTCCTTTTTTTTTTTCCTAAACCTTTCAAATCAGTAGCTCCATAATGAGCATAAATGAAGACTGAGCTCTGGCTTTGAAAATGCTTGGGATGCACCTAGTTTTGAATATAAAGCAAAATACAGAAATATATAAAAATGAACAGTCCCACAGACTTATTGTGCAGACATATCAACATAGAGAAACTGAATCTTTTTGTCTCTTGGTGGATATGATTTGTTAAAACTCATGTATCATGCTAATTTTTTTGTTTGTTTATTTTTGAGATTTTGTGCAGCATAGTCCTACTATTAACTAGGGTTAATTTCAGAGGTCTTTGGCTTTCTTAAGGAGTCTTTATTTTCTTTCTTTTTTTTTTTAATGAAAAAAAAAGATACTTTAATGTTTTTAGTCACATTTATTCTTCCATGACCAGCATTTTTCATATCTTTTGGTCAGTTAAAGCATATGAATTTAGCTTATGTAAAATCAAAATGTCTTCCAGCTTCAGCAGCAGGCAGATTAACTTATTTTCTTTCAGAGAGACTCCTAAGAGCAGGACTTCAGCACAAAAGCTTTGGGGCTTTTTCAATCTCCATGGGGTTCCAGGCATCAGCTTCATCTGGCACAGCCCCTACGTGCCGCTTGTAAGCACATCTGTGTTTGTGGCAGAGTTGTTTTTCCTCGTCAGACTACTACTGCTGCTCACTTTGCTTACCGTTAGCTTGCTGAATACTGCTAGATTTGTCTTCTGTGGCAGTTGTCTGAAAGTATATTTGGGGAAGAATTTTCCATTGCAGGAAAATGGACATGATGGCCAGACAGTATAGTATAATACCCCAAAATATATGTTTAAAATCTATGAATCAAAAAACTTCAAGTTTCAGTGACAGCGGGGAGTGGGGAGGGGAATCCAAATCATGAAACCAGAGTTGCTGTTACTTAAAATAAAAATTTTGAGCCTCAGATGTGAGGTGATTCTGTGACCATGTTTAATATATGAGAATTTTTCAGATTTGATGCTAGGAAAATGCCAGTAAACCTGCTCAGCACTGACATGCTGTAATGATTATACTAATGTGACTATGCTTTTTTTCTTAATATGATTACAATTTAGTGTAAAGATTGGAGTTTGCTTTTATTTATTTTTTTAATGCTCCATTAGTAATTAATGGGAGATAAAAGAGAAAACAATATGCAGCAATACTTAACTGCAAGTTCTGGTGCAGCTGAGGCATACACATTACTGCACTGAGTATAATCTTCAATTTTCTTTAAAAATGGCTGTTCACACCATGTAGAAATTCTGCCTGGGTGGCATACAATTAAATAAGGCATGTATTTACTTTCTCCTGATACATGTGTGTCAGTTTAAGTATCAGCATCTCAAAGATGCAAGTAAAGCTCTGTGACAGTGCAGATGAAGTATTAGGTTAGCAGCTTTTACTTTTTTTGATTCCCTCTTTCCATTATTATGTAGATGATGGAAAGTAACGCTGATGATTTAGGTGGCTTTCTAATGCGGTATGGCATTCCTGGTATTTGTGTGAAAATGAAAAGGTATCCTCTGAGGAAAGACAAACAAGGGGAGTGGGACAGGCATACACCTGATTTTAGCAAGGGAATTTTATTGTTGTTATTATTATTATTGTTGTTGTTGTTGTTATTATTATTATTATTAACAGATGGCATTCTAGGTGCTTCTTCCCCCAAAATAGTGGATTTAGGATCATGAAAGCACGTGACTACCTAAGATGGGAAAGAGCCAGGTCTGACTGTACATGGATATGGATAGGTGAGACCAAGGAAAGAATTGGTGTCCCTAATGAAGGGTTTGGACACCAAGTATCACAAGTACTTGATGCATGATCTCAGGGGGGTCACAGTAAGGAGGAAATGTCAAACCTGTCAGTCAGCAAAGAAAAGCCCAAACGTACAAGTTTCTTCATCCACATGGAAAGAACAGGGACTGAGGCTGTTGATAAATGAGGCTGTTGATAGCTGGATCCTGTGACCTGGGCCATCATCCCTTGTATGTTTTCTTGCAAAAGTCCTGAGGCCAGGTGTTCCGTGATAGTGGTATGGTATTATCCAACATCAAGAACACAGTGCCAGAATTACCAATTCCTCTTTCCCTCTCTGCACAGGTTGCTACCTAGCTTGTGCCAGTAAAATTTCCTCTGAATCCTATTGCAATTTCTGGCAGAACTGCTGCCGTCTTGGAGGGGCAGAGCATCTTGGCGTTTATCTGATGTGTAAGTCGCCTTAGTGCTCAGGAAGATGGTGTCCTTATGAGTCCCTGCAGTCTAGCAGGTTTTTCCAGTAATGCCTAATAGACACTCCTGGATGTGAGATATGAGCAAAATGGTGCCTGTCATTTCTTTAGCTATTGTTTTGAGCAAAAGAAAATAGCTTTGTAAGAGTGCTGGTTATTTTTTCTAGTAGCTTTGTGGTTATATATCCCGGAAGGCTCCACGTTACTCTGTTTCAGCACATTCTCAAGCTTATGAGAAAGGTAAATACTGGGTCTGTTCTCTGCCCTTTTGCTTAAGCTTTGCCCATGAGTCTCATAGGGCTGAAGAGATGGATCAGCAGCAAAGGTGAGTGGGTGGCTCAATGACAGAGAATTTACGTGAGAAGTAGGCAAATGCGTGCCACATAAGGCGTGTCTTTACTTTTGGGGGAGAAAGGATAAAGTGAAAATTACGTGCAACCTCCTGCAGTCTGTTTCATATGTTAGTGTTGGTAGTGTTGTTGCAGTAAGTGCAGCTTCTGATTTGGAAATTTACTTGTCTGAAGAAATTTCCTACAAGGAATTTGCCTGTTTGCACTGCCCAGGTGGGAGAACAGGGTATAAAGTGCCACAGACAGTACGAAATGACTGAGGGCGATTCCACAAAATCCAGCATATATTTAACTAGTCAACACCTTCTGCTCCCCTCTGTTTCCCTTCAGTCTAAGGCTTAATTGTTGTTTTTCTTGTTTTGTTTTCTTCAGGTGCTCTTCCAAATGCTTAATAATCGTTGCTAATTTATCCTCTGCTCTGCTCTGTCCTGGCAGACTAGTGTCACTAGCTGTGTTTAAAAAATGTTTAAATTGAGCCCCATGCACCTTCTGTCTTTACCTTCCTAGCAATACTTTATTCAAATGCAGCATCATATATTTTTACATCGTCTCATATATTCTACATTAGTGGAAAGTCAAAGAGAGAGTTTGTTACTTTACTATGTATATATGTTCCACCACAACCCTCTGGATTGCTGGTGTATGTGTTCTTTTCTTTTTCTACCTGCTTGTTTTTGCTGTTTTTTGTTTGTTTGTCTTCAGGGGTTCTCATACTTTCTTACCAGCTTGTCTTTTTCCCCTTGTCCTGAAGTATTTGTACGTTGTGTTTACTGAAATACTTTGTGTCAAATTTAGAGTCGAACAAATTAAGACCTTGTAGTTCAAGATAGTTCATCTCTGTAGCTGGCTGTACGTGTAAAGCAGTTCAGTACATTATACTATGTAGAAACCATTGGCACTGGCAGACTGTTCATCATCTGTCTGACAGCAGGTCAAGGCTGCTAGCTAAACAGCACTTGGCTACTTGAACTCAGGAATCTAATAATTTCCCCCTGTAAGACCAGCAGCCTGATTCAACTAATCCAGACTTTGTAATCTTTCTGATTGTCTGCTTTTTGGTGGACACAGTTATTATCCTGTAACTATTCATTTTCTTTAAATGAAGTCAAGGTAGCGTATACTTGAAGGTTACTTGGTCAAATCTAGAACACCTGTTAGCTTGAGTCAGGCTGCAATTATTTTAAAAATCTGAGCAATTGCTTCCTGGCTGTTGGAAAAAGATTCTGTCTTTGGGTAAGTCTGGAAATAAGCTTGCTTCATTCTTCATCTGCTTTAGGCTTTTAGCAGTTGCCAAATGGAATTTACCAGGAATCAAAAACTGGTTATTATATATACTGAACAAATATTTTTGGTAATATTTTTGGTAAGTCTTACAAATTTCTCTGTGGGGTCTGTTTCTTGTCTGCATTTCACAACTGCATTATTGCCTTCATTCTCACTTCCTATATCTCTGGACAACTTCTGTCTTAAAACTAACCACCGTGCCCTTTG
Organism: Anas acuta; assembly: GCF_963932015.1. Classification (NCBI taxonomy): domain Eukaryota; kingdom Metazoa; phylum Chordata; class Aves; order Anseriformes; family Anatidae; genus Anas; species Anas acuta. The sequence continues at coordinate 38,451,600 of NC_089017.1, read as the reverse complement.
AAAACACTGTGTTTTTTTTTTTGTTGTTGTTCTTGTTGTTTGGTTAGTTGTTTTTTTTTTTTCTTTTTTTTTTTTCAATAGAGTATGTGCTATTCATATTAGATCTCAAATGGGAGTACTGAGGTTCAGTTAATGGCCCTGTAGACTGCAACCTTAATTGCTTGGAGGCACCATTTGAGGAAACAGTGTACCCTGAGGACACTATGTCCTTAAAAGGGTAGGAAAATTGTGTCCTTAGCACGATATGGGTTCTGTCCAAGAAATGTATTCAGGTCTTGCTTAAATAAGAACACCAAACGCTCCATGTTTCTTGCAGTGCCCCTATTCCTAGTTATCCTATGGATACATGGAATGGCAGTCAGAAATAAGCATGTTGTGGTATCTCACAACAATATCAAGGAAGTTTAAAAATGGGCATGTACTGACTTCAGGAGGAGCTTTGTTTGGTGTCTTAGTTGTGGACATGAAAACATTGGCTGTTAAATCTCTGATACCAATTCCTGTTTTATTGTAATCAGGCTCTGAGCTTGGTAGGACTGAATTACAACGTGGAACCACACTGCATGCTTACACTGCAATGCTTTATTTTAAAAGCTGTGTCATAGACCATAGAGAGGAAAAGCTTGTGCCAGTGCAGAGAAGTGTGATCGATGAGGATTAACTCATTTGACATTTCTAGTGCAGAGATGCTCAATATGGTGGTAACACTTCAGCATTAAAGAGCAATAGATACTGATAATATGTAACTGTTTAATATCTTCCAGGTTATCAGAGATGGTGATTTGAAGAATAAGGTTTCCGATATGAACAAAGTAAAATTATCATCTGAAAAAAGGTAAATTTCAAACTAAACTGACTTCTCAGCATCAAGCCATTTGAGATTTGTGAAGACATGGTCCATGTTATTAGTAATATAAATAAAATATTCATTGTGTGTCCCTGATGAGAGAGTAGAAATTTATGTCCTGAAACACTGAGGGAGTTGATATTGATTAGCATAATGTAGCTTGATTTTTAAGAAGTAACTTTGCACACTTTAAATTTGTCTGCATTTAATCTCAGACATGTCCGTATATAACTGAATATACGTTCCATTTCATTGAAATAAATATCAATTAATTTCATACAGATACAGGAAAACATACAAATGATTACTACTGAATGAATTAAAGGACAAGTTCACAAAACTGCACAGGAAGTCATGGAATTTGTCACAAGATATATTTAATTCTCCAACAACCCTACGACTCAGCATACAATTAGGACACACAACAGTGAAATTACAGAAGATTTCAAGAGTTGTTACTTTCATGATAGTTTATTTTAACAAATACTTGAAGAAGCTATGCAATTAACTATGGAAGGCAATAACCCTGTTAAACATCAGCAAGCTTGAAATACTTTTTTATTTTTATATTTTTTTTCTGTGTATAAAAATGTAAAAATAATTCTGTAAAAAATATATGTGAATATATATTTAAAAAAAAACAGTTTTATTCTTTTGAGCTGGCACAGATTGAACCACCTAGTTTCATCAAACTGATATTTAAAAAAAATTCTCAGTGCAGAATAATAGGGTATTTTGGCTTCAATCTTATTTCTCTGATATACCAATTCTTATTGAAACTTGTAAATGAAAGTATGCAAAGCCTTGCAATGGAGCTGTCTTTGGTTATTTAGTTCCTGTTTTTAGCAGGCTTTAAGGACAGGTTGGACATTTGTCTGTCAGGAAGTGCAAATGTGGCCGTGATTCATCTCTGAGGAGAACAGTTTTGATGACCTTGTGAAGTTAGAGTTAAGGAGTTAATGCTCCTTAGCTATGCTTATTGTAATTAGAGATAGTGAAAACCTCAGTGTAAGCCTCAGTGACTACAGAGTCCTCTTAACGAGAAGGCTTTACAATGGGTGAAGCGAAAAATGCTTTCCTTGTTAAAAAGCAGGGTAAGACTTTGAAGAAGTCTTAGATGAAAGGCAGGCCGCAGTGTTCAGGGTATTCATGTGAGGTTCTGCAACGTCAGCAATTTAAGAGGAAATTTAGCTTGACTGGACACTGCTTTTATTGTGCTGTTCTGATTATTTCTTTGTTTTACGTGGCTGATGAATTAAAATCACTGAATTCTGTGATACCTCTGTTTTTGAGAGCAGTCTTCTAGATATGGATCCTGGCTTGTTTATTTGACAAGACATACGTATTTGCATTACAGATACCAGAAGAGAGTTCCATCCCAAACTTGATTCGTAGGTCAAATGGGTTGTCACGGTGATGTTATGAGCAGGAGCAGAATCAGTCAGCCTAGCTGACATAATTTTGTGTCCTACAGCCTTTTTAATGTACAGTGCAGATACTGACATCTGTCAGTGTTATATGCCACTATGTATATCGGTGTAGGATATAATAAAAATGTAATTCTTGTTTTAAGGAGGAAATAAAGAATTTTCAGTTAGGAAAATAGGTAAGAAGAAATTATGACTTTGATTTATATTTGAGCATAGACACTGGGCAAGTATAATTTCAAGAACATTTTACTGTGTGATCTGAGGGTTTGAAGTTGGTTTGGCTATATTTCTGATGGAAAAATTCTTGCAAGATCAATAGCCTAAAATCATTTTAAAGATAACAGGTCAAGTGCTGCGGTGAGTGCTGGTTGCTCTTACTAGAAATTCTGGCACCAGGAGGAGATTACACCCCTGTACTGTTGGGCTTAAATTGTTATCCCAGACTGTGGTGAGGATTATTTACCCTTCCTAAACCCCTTAAAGCTTTTAGTAAGTGTGAAGAGATTATGCCAGATGTTAACTGTCTCTGTGTGGTATATAACTTCCACGTGCCAGTGTTCCTTTTCGGAGAAGCATTAATTTCTTTAAAGAAGTTTTGTGCTTAGAAAAACCTGTATTCCCTTTTCCTTTGTTTGTTATTATAGAACATCTTTGTTGTCCTTGTTTGTTTCCTACTTTTAAACTACATTTATGTCATTCTGAGACCAGTGATATACCTAAATGGAAATACTCCCTCACTACCCCCCACCAAATATGCATGCTCTCACATGCACGTATACATGTAAAACAGCAGCTCTGCTACACAGTGGCTTCTTTGTGGGTTGCCCGGACTATTATTTTTGCTATGGGGCAGGTGAAGTTAATGGCCTTTGGAAGTCTGTGACCACATCAACAAAGCTTGCGTATTTCATTACAGTTTTGGGCTCAGTTTGGAGTATTTCAAGGTCAAGTTTCAAGTGAAAAATGGAGAAGTAGAAACAACAGAACAACATTTAAGCAAATAAATAATTTCAGCTTTATTATTACTATTCAGCGTGGTATTGAATGGTGAGAAGGAACTAGAGGTGATTACTTCAGTTATAGATTAAAACATAGCATTTAAGCAAGTCAGATTTATTTGAGATTGAAAATACTTTTGAACCAAAGCCTAGCAAATGACTGAGAAAATGATACACTTCTCAGTAGAAAATTACTTTGATTGAAGCTCTGTAATTAGTATTGCCATTTCTTAGTACTGGTGTTAATAATTTATAAGTACCATGTGTAATCTCAAGTTGTTTTTTGGCTATGCACTTCACTTTTCCACACTGACATGTAAATAATAGTTGTGGAAGCAGTTTCCTCTGCAACTGCTGTATCAGTGTGCTTTCACAGTGGTGTGACCTTTGCCATCAGCTACCTTTTTTCCTTGACTTTAACATTTATGCCCACAGTTAAACAGTTAGCTGTGGGAGGTGTTTTCCAAGACATAAAATACAAATGAAGATGTAATAATTCTGCATAGTTATAAACAAAACTGACAGTCTTTATAAGGTTAACGTTATATACGTCAGTTTTATTGCAGATAGTCAGAAGAGTATGTGTCTAAAATGAATTATTGTTGATTATTGCAGGATTCTAATGGTACAGAAGTGAAAAGTCAATGTAGTTTTACCTGGGAAATCATTTCCTCTATTTAATTATATGACCATAATTCAAATGTTAAACATTTGTCTAAAAATGGCTTTCATGTAAGAACATTAATCTGAAAACTATTCTGAATAATTGTAATGGCCTAAAACTGAAGAGTAAATAAAACAATTCTAGACTGACTTTATTTTGAGCACTCTAAATATTTACATGAATTCTTTCTCTGTAATCTACCTCTAAATATAAATACCTGCTTTGAAATAGTTTCTTATATTAAAGTACATTTTCAAGGCAAGTATGTAATGGCAAGCCAAGATACTGTTTGTGTTCATGATGAATCCAAACTCTGTTGATACATTTGGAGATTTTCTGAAGTTTTGTACTCAAAATCGTGGTCTTTTTCTTTAGCTGGTGAGTGTTGACTTTCTTACTTTGTGAATGATTATCTTTTCCTTCACTTCTTGAAGACCGTCCCGTATGACAAACGGTCTTTGGGACTACAAGAAGTCGCCTATTTTTCTTCAATAGTTGGTTTGATACATTAACTTGGCACTTGACTACATTCAACAGAAGTTACTCAGATTGACAGAGAGAAACATATATCTGTATTTAACCTTCTGCAACCAGTTAACCTCTTCACACTTGCTCTTAGATATGATATTCAAATATAATTAGTTTGCTGAAATGTAGGCTTTGCACAATTTGTTGCCGGAACAGTTAAGAATAGTTGCCAGAATTGAGGAGAATTATGGTGGTTTTATAAATGACAGAAATAGCCACTCCTCCTACTCTCTCTTCCTGTTTTTAGTGTTTTTTCCTCTTTTTTTTTTTTTTCCTCATCTAATGGTTGATTTCATGCTTTGTGTGGATAGACAAATTAAGGTAAAAATTCTTTTTTTTTTTTTTTCTTTAGCGTTTCTACCAATTCTCGGACTATGTCTCTGCTGTCACAGCTGGAGAAGATCAATTTGGACTCTGTATTAGGAGAAGCAGATAATGCCAGATATGTTACCTCAAAGATTCTTCATCTGGTTCAGAGTCAGGGTAAATACCTGTTTTTTGTTTGTAATAGTATTCCTTTTGAACCTTCTTCCTTCTGTTTATTCTCTACTGGACTTTTTCTTTTTTCTTTTTCTGTTTGCTAAACTTTTTTATCCATCTATTTCTGTCATGGGCTGTTGAAGGCACATGTTTAAGGCTATGTTTAAAATTACCTGGTATAATACTGGTTACACCGAATACATTTTGTATCGTCAATATAATATATTTTTTCAGAATTTATATAATAAATTATTGCATGTATTATATTGTAGTCAATTTAAGTCATAATTCACAGTGTAAGAACAGCTAATGTGATACTGTCATATTTGATACATTATAAAATATTTAGCTGCTGCAGTTATATTGATACTCAGTTAATACAGAAAGAGGTTTACTTTGTTTGATAAAAGGTACTTTGAACAGTATTCATATGAAGAATAATCTATTTACTGTTAAAAAGGCTCATGTTTATTTTCACTGCTGCTCATAGATGACCTGTTTCCGTGGTAGACTGATCCACTGAAGATTTATATATCTGATTCCATGAATTAGCCTCACAAGTACATAGAGTTACAGATGCTTTTGCTTTGCTTCTTCCCCTATTTTCCAAATGTTGTTTATTTCTAGCCCCTTTCAGGCTATCTTCACTTGTCAGGCTATCTCAAAAGTCACTTTCAATCTAAAGACAGAAGTGTCTGGTGATGTAATACTAACCAATACGGAAGATAAAAAAAATAAAAAATATTTCCTTAAAAGAAAACTGGCCTTCTTTTTCTTACTGGCAGAAAAAACCAGGAAGGAGATGACATCTAAGGGTTCCACTGGAATAGAAGTTATCCTGTCAACCCTAGAGGTAAAACATTTTAATCTTTCTGCTTGTGTGTACGCTGCAAGTTTTCCTATCATCTGGGCTTTGAATTTTTAAATACGTTGTTATTCTAGCTGTTCTCTAAAACTTGAGTTTGTCAAAGGACTCTCTAATGATTAAATAAGGTCTTTTAAGTATCATAGAGGATTTAATTAATTCTCTCCCTTATTTTTTCAAACATTCCATTTAATATGTCATACTAAGAACTATATTTTAATTGGTTCTGTGGTTAATTCAGGCTGCATGGTGTGAAGGTTAGCTGGAAAGTAACATCTGAAGTTTTGTTTGACTTTAGTGACATTTAAATATCTAAAACCCTATTGGACTTCTAAATTAATCAAATATCTTTTTTATTGCAGAATACAAGAGATCCTCAAACTATTCTAAATATACTAAACATTCTCATTGAATTAGTCTCAATTGGTAAGTGTTCATTAAGATAGTAGTTTGTCATTATATTCTTGTATTCTTATGTAGACTTGTTTTGTTTATTTATTTTTCCCTGAAGGTTGCTAAAGCTGTCTTTATACGCATTTTAGACTTCGAAAGAATCAAAAGAGCATAAAGACTGAAGTGACTTTTTAAATAATCATGCATGTATATTTTGTGTTGCTGTAGGTCTAAGTCCATCATGTTTTTCTTCACGTTTGAAGAAAATACCGCTCTCAATATTGCTATTTAAAGTCTTCTTTTATATTATCTATAGCTTAGAGTTAACTGCTCTTTGGTTATGAAGATATCAATTGTGTATTAAATTTCTAGGTGGTGGTCGGAGAGCAAGTGTCTTGGTCACTAAAGGAGGGACACAGATCTTGTTGCAGCTGCTTTTGAATGCCAACAGAGAGTCTCCCCCAAATGAAGAATTAATGGTGCTTCTTCATACACTTCTTGCAAAAATTGGTCCAAAAGGTGATGATGATGCACTTATGTAATATGGCTTAATACTTTGCAGTTTTGTAATTAAAGTTTAAGAAAATTATATTGCTGAATAAACATCCATGTGCTCAGAATTAGTAGAGAAGAAAAGGAGGAGTAGAGGGGAGTAAAACATGGTAAATATGTATATTTAATATGCCATATAAATTATATTTAATATAAGTAAATCCACAAAGTTAACATAGCACTTATAGGAATTCACAGTTTATTTAACTTCTATTTTTTAATGATAATTTCAAAACTGATTTGATTGATCTTTTATTTCTTTGATGTCAGACAAAAAGATTGGCATGAAGGCAAGAATTAATGGTGCCCTGAACATATCATTGAATTTAGTGAAGCATAATTTACAGAACCACAGGCTAATTTTACCATGCCTTCAAGTATTACGAGTTTATTCAACCAACTGTAAGTATTGGTTGAATATTTTTCTTTTGCTTATAATACATACGTTTTACATAGATATGGTTAAAAAATATAGCATCTACATACTTGTTTAATGTTAAATGCTTAAAGTTACTATGGTTAACGGAGAATTTGATTTTTATATTGTCAAATTGCTTAAGTCTAATAAAAGCTGTGAAGTTTTTGTACTTGTGCATCTTTTGGTTTTTGTTCAGTGGTTCACATATGGTTGGCATTCTTTAATGCATTTGAATATGTAGAATTTGGGTGCACATCATTTGCATAAATGCTGGTGCTGTATGACCTAAACCAGGAATGCTAACATTGTGCTTGCAAAAGCACTTCAAATGAAAGAATTACTCTTTATTACGCGTGCTCATGATTTTTTTTTAGTGTATTTTTATTTTAATTAATGGTTGCAAATTTAAAACTTAGTTCTCACGGGAAATATTTACTTTTTTTGTTTAACCTTCCCTTTACTGAAATTCAATGAAAACTCTTCCATGAAAGCCTAGTTCATTGTACAAGTAGGAGGAAGTTGCTGAAAACAGTGTGATTCTCACAGAACATCCCATTTGTTAATTGCGCTGATTTTTTCTTCCACTGAACTCAAAATGGACATTCAGCCTTTTAAATAAATGTATGAATATGAAAGTGTACCAACAGTTTTCTGAGAGAATTGATTTGATGACCTGTAAGAATGTTTTCAGATTACTCGCATGAGAATTTGTAAAGTTCCAGTAATTTATGTGGAAGCTTTATTTCTGTTGAGCTGTCTGATAATGAGGTAAAATGCTTTTAAATGGGAGAAGATAATACAGATGTTCATACAGGATAGCTTTCATACAGGTTAACTTTCTTAAGCCTGAAAATGGAAGATTGAACTGAATCTCTAATTTGGATTATGCTTAGATCACTTCTGTCCTTCTCTATTTCCCACTCCTTACAAACGTAAAAAGTAGTAGTTTATTTCATGTTGATGGCTGGTGTTACTTAAACTTTGTTTACATTTGCTACTAGAATAGTCCTCATTTTCCTTAACTTCTAGTGTTGTAATAGTTCCACTAATGATGAAATTGCAACTTGGGTACAAGCGTTGAATTGTACTCATGTGGCACTTATGATGTTGAACTTGTCTCATTGCTTAGTTGCTCTCTTCTTATTTTTCTAAGACTGTGTATTTGTAAGCTCAGTTTGGAATTAAATTCCGGTGCCTTTATAAACCATGTAGCATGCATTTTGTCAGTATTAGCACCATTTCTCTTAATTTGTACCCTTCCCACTGGATTACTATTTTTTTTTTCTGAGAAAACATAACTCAAGAAGTGTTAGCTTGCAAATGCTGGTTGATAGACCTGTCTATCCAGATAATGAAGGGTAACAGCAAGTCATAGAACCTGACAGACCCAAAAATTTAGACACCATGCTGTCTCGATTAAACCATGAGCTTTACAAAAATACAAATCCTTTTTATGATACACATCAGTAACAGGGGAAGCAGAAGCATGCACAAGAGCTAGTGTGTTAATTTTATCTGTAAAGTAGTAAGTACGTTTTTTTTTCTTTTGCAAGTTTTATCAGGACTTGATTTTTACAGTGATTATATGAAGAGTAGTGTCTGCTTGTCATTGTTTGTCTTAAAGCATATGCGTCTGGTACTTGAGAATTTACTAGCTTCGATTTTAGTTTGTGTATTGATTTTTCTTTTGCCTTCCTTATTATCTTTTTTGTTTGTTTAACTTTTCCAGCTGTAAATGCAGTGTCCTTGGGAAAGAATGGAGTAGTAGAACTGATGTTTAAGATCATTGGGCCTTTTAGTAAAAAGAACACTAGCCTTATGAAGTAAGTAATGTCTTTTTAATACAGTATATGGAAAAAATCTTTAGATAAGTTTCAAAACTTTTTATAAAAAAGAATGTTAGAGAAATCAAATGTAACTAGTATTTGAAAGTTAAAGTGAAGGGAAGTGGGAGGAAGAGCTACAAATATGACTTCTTTTAGAGTATAGTAGAATATGTAGTTATAGTCCAGGTAAAATAATATAAATGTTATTTTTTGCCTCTAATATTTCTGCATGGAAACTGTACAGTGGCCATGCCCAAATCAGGACAAACCAATCAGGACAATCCCATAATTTTTCTGTCTGTTGAATTGGCTCCCAGATGAAGAGTGACATTATCTGTGTTTTTGTTGTTGTTGTTGTTGTTGTTGTTTTTGTTTTTTTGTGTAATACAATTTTCTTTATGTTCCATTTGAAAGCAATTATCAATTCTCAAAGACAATAGAATAGGAAACTCCAGCTCTCTAGTGGACTATTGCATAAAATAAAGAACATTTCACTGAGAACCTTAAAAGTGGTGTCTTTAGATTTTTTTTCTTTCCAAGGGTGTTTTTTGTTTATTTGTTTTTGTGTTTTGTGTTTGTTTTTTAGAGAGCTTAGGGTTAAAATGAGTAAGTGTATCTTCCTGGAGATAGCAATTTCTTTACATTACTACCAACTTTTAGAAGTGCATACTTGCGGGGAAACAGATTTTTTTTTAATCTGCTTAACAAAATGATGTTTGAATATGAAACCCCAAGTTTTTCATATTCAAACTTTACTACAAACTGTTACAAAATGTTATCTAAATCTGGTACTTGTGGTTGTTGCAGTGTCTCTATTAAAAAAAAAAAAAAAAAAAGCCCTGTCCCTTCAAGCCCCGTCTAAAATTAAACACATGAACTTACTATTCCATGATGTGAGTAATCTTGATATCCTTGTTTATGGTTTGAGATCAGATGTGTGAAGTCTATCCTTACAAAGCGGGTAAAAATAAATATATATGTTTTCTAGTTGTACATCTTGATTTAGTTCAGACAAAACCTTGTGTGCAAAATAACTTGAGTGATCTTGTATTGCAGTGCACATTGAGTGTTACATCTCTATATTTATACACTGCAAGTTTTGACCTACAGTTTTCTAAACCAGTGTCCTTTATTTTACAGAAGTACTTGCTCTGCTGCAAACATAAAAACATGGGTGTTAGAAATACCTCATCCATTGAATATAGTTCATAAACATTGCGTTGTCACTTAACTGTTTTTTTTTTTTTTTGCAAAGACTAAGTTTGTATAGCCATTATGTTGATGTTTTTAAATTTCACCATCAGATTTCAGATATAGAAGAGATGCATGATAGTTTAATAAAACTATTTTTTTAAAGCCAAAGCTGTGATACAGCACAACCAGGAGAACATTTAGTTAGATGCTAAAGAAATCTGTTAGCTGTATTTTTTATTTTTATTTTTTACAATGTTGTAGATGAAGTTCACTAGTTGTTTGTTGTTTGACTTTTCTTGTTATATTGACAGGGTTGCTTTAGACACACTTGCTGCATTGCTAAAATCAAGTAAGTGTTTAACTACAAGAAACTGTTTGTCTAGCTGAGATATATATGTGTGTGTATAAACATACAGATGTTTGTGTATATAGACAAAGAGTAGATCTAATACTAAGTCTGTGGCCAGAACAAAACCAGGGCTAGGATAAGGTTACGGTTTTATTGGTCTCTGGTACTTCCGTTTTTGAACAGTACATATATATTTAATAATCAGTTACTGTCTCTTCAGTTCTGCTGCAGAAAGGCTGCACAGCTTCTGCAGAACTGGTCTGGAACCAAGGCGGTTTTACAGTCACACCTCAGCCCTGCAGCCATGGATACCTGTAGCTTATCTCCAATGCATCTTCTTCATACACATATCTGAAAATATCTGTTGGATGACAGGGGAAAATACTGGGTTTTTCAGATACCTTTCTGATGAATTAGATCTTGGGTCCTAAAGACAAGTCTGTCTGTGATGACCATGAAGTGGAACCAGGGGTAAGAGAACAAGGGTCTGTTCCCAGACGTTGGCTGATGGCAGCAGACCCTGGCAAACGTCTTCTCTGCTGATTTTGCACCAGGACTATAACTCGCAAGGGGTTAAAAACTCATTATCTCTAAAAACTGCAACATTCCTAGTTGTTCTAGTAGAGTTGGATAAGGACTGAGGCATGATTAGATTTGCAGACAACTATTTCAGGTGTGACAGGAAAGTTCTGAGACACTTCTTAGAGTTTTCTCAGGTTTGATGAGAGTGACACTTGGTCTTTTGGGTTTTTGTATTTACTAATTTGGGAGTTTCTCCTTGGAAAATCCAGGGAAATAAATATTTATGAATTATTTCTGGTATTCTGTTCTGTGAATTTGCAGTCAAATTTTAGTGTTGGGAAGAGAAATTAAATGTTGAAAAGGTGTGTATTTTGAAACAGGAGGTCTTGTGCATTTATTTTGAGATAATTCTTATTCAGTCCTGAGGGGTCTTGACACTGTAACTTCCTACACTTCATGTAAGTAAATCTTTTCATAAAAGCATTCATTTCTGGTGTGTGGTTTTAGCATACCAATTACCCAATAAGTGGGTAACATTTAGGGATTGAGTATTTTCAGTTCATAGATGTGAGTGATAGTTGCTGTAATACCGTAAGGATTACAAATAGTAAGAAATTTGTTTCAAGTCCTGTGTTTACACAGTGTTTTGATATTGATAGATAGGCTTTACATAAGCTTTTTTTTTTTCATTTGCTAGCTTACAGTATCTTACAATTACCTTTAAGTGTAACACACACACATATGAAAATGAAGTGCAATGTTATTCTGAAGAACAAAGTATAGAGAACTGAACTCAGTCATTTGGTCACTTCTAATGGGAGTAATATGTCCTGTGCTTGTTGTCTTTAAGATGAGACTTTAAGATGAGACTTATACGAGTTTTGTTTGGCAGAAGACAATTATGCGAATACAATGCAAAATAAATTAGACAAGCAAATAATGTTATTTAATAAATTATTCCAAAATAATAAAAAAACAACACACAAATGATGTGTTTTAAAATTGTGTAGCATATGTACGCTTGCCATTTACTGGTGTCTATTATGTACATTATTTTTATTGCATGCTTTTAGTTAAAAAAAAAAAAAAAAAAGAGGAGAGAAATTTTTCTAGTACTCACTTTTCCAAACCAATTTATGTTTAAATTGGGTTTTTAATTGAAAAACAAAACAAAAAAACAGAACAGCAAAATCTGAACATTTTATTATATACGACTAATAAATAATAAGTCTTATTGTCTTGGAGCAATAATGACTGAACATATAGGTTCATTTTAACAAGATGGAAATACCTGAGGAAATTCTGCTAATGATTTCCATATTGATTCAAAATATTTTGCCTATTACTTGTTATTGATGTTTGATATAAGTTCATTCTCTTTGTAATTATACTTCCCAATTGCAATAAGGAGTTAAGTTAAATGTGCAGCAATCTCATTGTACAGCTGAGGTATATATGTGTATATATATATGTGTGGCTTTGAATGACTTAGTTAAAATTTTGGCAATACTGACAAACATAGGGCTTCTAAGAAATGTCTAGAAAATATGCTAGCATTTTTTATGATTAGGTTGATGTAAAACACTGCCAAGTGTGCCTGAAATAACACCTTAAATGCAATAGTTCAATAATTTGTGTAAAAATAATAATTTAATAATGGATATGAAAGTAATACTGAAATAATCGGGCAATTTTTAATTTACTTTCTTAACTTCTTTTTAAATAAAGAAACAAATGCCAGGAGAGCAGTAGACAGAGGATATGTGCATGTGCTTTTAACAATTTACGTTGATTGGCACCGTCATGATAGTCGACACAGATACATGCTGATACGTAAAGGAGTTTTACAGTGTATTAAAAGTGTTACGAACATCAAATTGGGAAGAAAAGCATTCATTGATGCGAATGGAATGAAAATCCTTTACAACACTTCACAAGTAAGTTTATCTCTTTTTCTTGCTGTTCAGTTTGTCTCTTTAAAAACGCTTTCTCACCTCAAATTTATCATAGTTTTTATGATATTCATGATCATTCATAATTGTGGGGGTAAGGGTTATTTTCTTAACTTAAAGCAGAAGGAAAGGGTGCAGGAGGAGATTCCTGTTTACTCTTATTCAGCTATGACTATTTATGGGAGGGTGGTTTGATTTTATTTTTTTTAAAGCCTTCTCTTTGAAGTCTGGGTTTTAAAAAGGAGAGTTTAAGGGCAGATGGCAGAAGTTCTTTTAGCCTTCAAAGGAAGCTTCTGTTTTAAGTTTGAAAATTTATTTCATATCAAATATTTTCGCCATTAGTGAATTTTAGAAATCTATAAAATCAAATGCAGTTTGACTACTAGGTTGAGAGATGCTTTTCTCTTGTCTTCGTTATTTTTCTGTTAACAGGAGTGCCTTGCAGTAAGAACTCTTGATCCCCTTGTCAACACATCCAGCCTAATAATGAGAAAATGTTTTCCTAAAAATCGTCTTCCTTTACCAACTATTAAAAGTGCTTTTCATTTCCAACTCCCAGTTATTCCAGCCAGTGGTCCTGTGGCTCAACTGTACAATTTGCCTCCTGATGGTATGGTCATTTCAAAATGTTTTTTCTTTGAGTATGTCTAATACGCTGTATGTCAGGTGGAATCAACTACAGGTGTTTATCTTCTCCAGTAAAACCTAGACCCCAATGAGATTCTTATCAGCTAGCAAACGGTCTGTAGCTGTTAGTGTGGAGCACCAGTTTCTAATATTAACTGATGACAATTTTGTCTGTACATATGTGGTTATGTTTCTGGAGTTATAATATAAAAGAAAAATAAAAAGAGGAACTAAATATGATCAACCTCTAAAATGGTCGTCAAACTCTGAATTGTAAAGCATGCTCTGTACATATTTATCTACAAACTTATATGGGCTCTCTTTTAAGCTCATCATACGTATTATCTGTGTGAAGTGTAACTACATCCTGTTTTACAGAAATACACATTCCTTAATTTTTTTTCTGTTACTCTGGTAAACTGGATGTACAAAATTTAGGTTAACATGTACCATTTGAAGTGTTGACTTTAATCCTTTGTGATTCTTCCTTTATTTGCATGATGAGTATATTCTTTTACATTCTTGGACTCTTCCAATCTCGTAGGTATTACTTACCTGCAGACTATTTGTATGATGCCTTGTAGGAAATAGATTCACTCCATTGTGAATGCCTCTCATTATTTTTGCAAAATTAATGCTTAGTGCATTTTCAGATATGGGGAAACAGTTTGGTATCTGGGTAAACAAATAATGGAATTGCTGCGAGGAAGTTGTTCCAAAGTAAAGAGATGAAGTCAGGTGTTTTAATACTTTATTCAAAGCATTTTCTGAAACAAAATGTGATAGCTATGAAAAAAGACACACATCTCATCAGAGTTTATTTAGGACAGACCTAAACTGCAAGTGTTTAGAGGTTGCTTTACTTTCAGAGTAGAAAAGTGATTTACAACTGTGTTCTAAAATCCACAGAAGTAACATCTCTACTTAATATAGTGTTACATACACATAACACTTCTCTTGTAACTCCCTGTTCTGTTGAAGTAGGCTATTGATACTTTTTCTTTGTGTTTGAAATCTGTAAACAAAGAATTGGAAAACCCAGAGAAATAAGATACATATGATTTTTATTTTCTAAGAAAAACTTCATTACTAGAGATACAGAATGCTGGGGGTGATAAAACTCTGATTTTATTAAAACTATAATTTTGTAGAGTCAGTATTGTAAAAGCAATACATAAGAATACCTTATTAAATCAGTATAATTTCTGAAGTGTGATTCTGTAAACTTCTAAGTGAGCCTTTTATTGGCAGTTGGTAAATTTCCTGCAGGGTTTTGTGCTGAGCTCTGGTTTTGTGCTGAGCTCAAGTCATGCTGAGATGTTCTTGGCACCTCTATACTGTAAAGTATTTCTAAAGGCTGTGTGCTGTTTTGCATTGTTTTTTTGTTTTTGTTTGTTTGTTTTTTGAGATGCTTTTTTGTTTTTGTTTTGCTTTGTTTAAGCCAGAGGTCTTTGTTCTGTCTTAAACTGCATGGAAATTTAATATATTGAGTCTGCAGTATTGTGAAACAAACATTTTGTTTTTTAAATCTTGTAGTAATTAACATTTACGGGCTTTTACAGGACTTAAAACAAGTTGTTTTTTACATTTTTTTTAAAGTGTTAAGTAGAAAGAAAATAAACCCGGTACATACACTTTTTTGAGTATATATTTTACCTTAAGCGAATGATCAGCCTTACAAAACTTATTTTATATCGTAGTGGATGATGTCGTAGATGAAAGTGATGACAATGATGATGCTGAAACAGAATCAGAAATTGAAACTGAAGTTGAGGATGACAAGGACCAACATTTTAAGGTTGGTATGAGATAAAGCTAAAGGGCAAAAATCAGATACAGCAATTACTTGTTTATTTTTAAATTGCTTGAATTGTGTATACAGCCACGGATTTAAATATGAAAAGGGTGTTGAGTGGTGAAAAGGGTGATTGACTAGGTCAGTGTTTTCAGCAAGGTAACCTTGAAGTTCAGCCAATGGAAGAGATTGGATCTCCCATTGTTTTATTGCTTTTGGAAGGTTTTCTTCTGCTCTCCGTCTTCCATTCAGGACGTGAAGGGAAACTTAGTCAGAACAGCCTTATTCCGTATTTTTATGTTCCATGTATTCAGGAGTTGATTGAATCATCTGTCTGTGGACTGTAATGACAACTTATTCAAGGCATTCATGAGACCTGATGAAGGGAATATCGTCTTTCATCAAAGCAATTATTACTTTGTCACTGCAGTCAGATGAGATCTCTACACGTCAGGTTGAGATGGTTGGGTTATGCATAGATCTTATGTAAAGGGTAGTCTGATGTCTGTGCATAATACATTTCGATGAAAGCAAGAAAATTGTTTTATGTTTGTGATGTTTCTGTTGAAATGGAAGTGTTGAGATACTGATGAAATCAAAATGCTTTTAATAATGATGAAATGCGTGGTTCAGCTCATTTTAAAATAGTGGTATTTGACTTTTAAAGCATGTCTGCATCAGATATAAATGCTGATTATCATTATTTTAGAAGTTCATTAATTCTGGGTTGAAGATTAATTTGTTCTGGTGTTGTTTCAGAATGATGATATTGAGACTGATATTAATAAACTGAAGCCTAGACAGGAACTGGGACGACCTTTAGAAGAATTGAAAATGTATGAGAAATTTTTCCCAGAACTTTCAGAAAACTTTCAGGTAATGTATATGATTTCCAATGCAGTCCTCATCATGAAGAGTTGACTCTGAAGCACAGTTTGATGCTTTTGTTTTGAGTGGATAGCTACTCCAGAAAAAAAAAAAAAAAAGAGGGGACACAGTTTGCAGTTCTAGAGGTACACATAGAGTTGGTGTTTAGTGAGTTGTTTAGTTTAATATCGTGTGTTGGTTTAATATTGAGAGTAGAATGGTATGACTTGATAATTTTTTCTTGATAAACTACTTGTTTATTGTTTTTATGTTTTTTTTTTTTTTTTTTTTTTATATTTTATATTTTAAGGAATGTGACCTAGTCTCCAAGGAACCAAAGCCTTTTGTACCTGATGCAAATCTGGGTGGACCTATTGTTGTTCCTACAGCAGGAGAGGAGGTCTCTGCTGAAGCAAACCTCTCAGTTAAAGGAATTTCTTTGAAGGAGAGTAATTCTTTATTGACAGAAGAATGCAATAGGAGGCCAGCCTTTTTGGAACTACCAAAGAAAGATAGTATCAAAGACAGTAGTTTACTTCAGCAAAATGATCAAAGGAAGCTGCTTCCATCATGCCAGTGTCTCAGCCAAGAAATTGTCAAAGGCTTGGACAGAATCAGCTTGCAGAACAGTACAAAAAGTGATCAGTATTATGCAGGGTGTGTAATAAAGAAGGAAAACAAAGCTAGCCTTACCCCACTTGCATGTAGTAAAACTTGTGAACATGTTTCACCTTGTGGAGGTAGTCTTTTTGAAGGGTCATCTGTCCACCTGGGAAAACTCTGTTGCACTGGAGTGGATTCGGAGGAGGAGGATTCCAGATCTAGTTCATCAGGGGAACAAGTGGTGCTTGAAGTTTCTGATGTATCGCCAGTTCACGACTGTGATCTCTATATTGAAATGGTGAAAAACACAAAATCTATTCCTGAATATTCAGAAGTGGCCTATCCAGATTATTTTGGCCATATTCCACCTCCATTTAAAGAGCCTATTCTGGAAAGGCCTTACGGAGTGCAGAGGTGAGTTACTGTATGCCTTTTGTTCTTATTGTCTCCATTGAATAGTAATATTTTACATGCCTGTTAATCTTAGCCTATACAATTTTTACCTTGGCATCTAAAACTGCTTTAATTGAAAAACAATCTGAAGGTAAGTGAGTAGGCATTAATCAATGCGAAGCCCTAAATAAGAAGAGAATCGGAATCTTTGCAAATTCTCATTCAGTAATTCCAATTTCTAAATACTAATTTACTTTGTAGTCTTAATTTCTGTCCCTGTCATCCCCCCCATGTATATCTTTTGGTTTTTATTTAAAACAAACCAAACCAAAACCCAACAACATAAACAAAAAGCTCCACAATGCTTTAACACTTCATAAATCAGAAGAAAAAAGCTAGAGATGTGATGCTTTCTAACTTAACTGTTCAACTACAGAATATTTTACTTAAACAATGAGTTGCAGTGTATTTTATCTGTCAAAAAAATGAGAAGTCTGAGAGCTTGTGGACATAAGGGTGTATCAACAGTATTTCCTCTTGATGCTTTTTATTGTGTGCTTCTCTGTGTTGTCTGTAAATAAGTGCAAATTTGCACAAATAAGTACAAATTCTGGTGTACATGAATGGAATTCCTTCTGTTTGTATTAGAGGAACTGTAAAAGCACTGAAGGGACTAGGTGCTAGACTGCTCATGTGTTCAGCATTAGTATTTTTTCAGTTAAGATACCTGAATGTTCCCTTTAGGTTTCATCAAATATTAATAGTTGATAGTTGAAAGGTACTTCACTTTTTCACATTTCTGTGCTACCAAAGCTATCTTTCAGCAAAATGCAGTGGGGAAAAAATTAAAATAATACTTTTTAAGTATTTGGTTTTAATGTTTGCAATGTAACAGAACAACTGCTAAGGATGTAGTCTGTGTTAGATCTGCAAAATTACTCAGAATAAGCATGTCAACATAACAATTATTTGTTTGCTGAGATTTTCATTATTAAAAGATATTGAATGTCACTGGTAGTCATTTGCAGAGATAGTATGAAGAGCTGGCTCATGAGTAAAATTAAGCTACTGTAAAGACATAAGTTTTTGCAAGAAGTAGTGGTAGTAGATCTTGTCACTTGCTTAATTATTGTTTGAATGCTGTCAGTGTCATACCCATAAATTTAACCACTTTCATGAGATTGTTCATATTTACATTTAGTTATTGATTACGATGATAAAGAGATTAAGTGTCTTTAAAACTAGGCAGTAGAATTGAAATATTTCAGCTGATTCTCAGACCTGTCATAAAAAGGTGGTCTTTCTGATGAAATGAACAAATATTAAAACACTAATGGCATAATATATGTACTATTACTAGAAAGCTAACTAGTGTTAGAGAATGACCTTCCCTATATGCTTATTTTTAAGGTAGATTCAGTTTATCTGCAGATGTGTTGATTTCTGATGCAAGATTAAGAACTGCATTTTAAGAAAATCATGCAGATCTTCATGTAGGGTTTTGCAGTACTTAATCATTCTGAATTTTCCTGAGCAACATTGTATGTCGAATGAAGTCTCTAAAAACAAATAAAATTTGTCATTCCATTGCTCATTCTTCTTAGAAATAAAGCACCGTATTAAACTCTGCCTTTTGACAAATAAACCTACTTGTGAGGTTGTACATAAAGCAGATTTCTAAACTGTGAAGGTAATTCTAGATGATATTTGTTTTAGCTTCAAACTGCTTTATTTTTGTTGGGGTATACTATCTATGCTGGAAATACACTTCAGCTCATCTGTGAAACAAGTATGAAATTTCACCTTCCAATGCTAAGCTTGAATCAAAAATCTCATGTAATCTTTCTAAGATTCGCTGTTCTAAGAACTCAGTTTTCTGGGAAGGACTTGGTATTGTTATTGCAATGTAACAAATTTCTGAGAAAGGAACATGTTTGAAGAGGGCTTAATCTTTTTAGGAATTTTAAATTTGCAGAAAGGTGTTGAAAATGAGTTTGGTAGAGGACATGGGGAAGCTTTTAAGTCTTTTGTAAATTAGTGTCCAAATTCTTTTGGCATTCAGTGGGATTTATGTTCTCTTCACTGTTTGCAGGTAGTTACTGCTTGTCAGCTACGTCTTTTTTGGAAAACAATGTGTTGCCTTAATCCGTTGCCTTAATGCCATCTGATAATAACAGAAGTCTTCTTTATTTTTCTACTATTAAGAAAAGAAAAATATTACTTAATTCAATTCTCTGTGAATTAGGGATTCAATACTGACTTCTTTCTATTCCTTTTTTTTTAATTTTTTTTTTCTGTACACTTTAATATTTTCTAATCCTCTGTCTATTAGAAGTGATCATTAGGTAAATCAGGATCCACAAAAAATGGACTATAAACACAGAGTTTTGTGTCAACAGTATTTTTTGTGTTTTTTTTTTTTTTTTTTTTTTAATTATCTTAAAATAGATTCTCCTATCTCTCAATTTTTTTTTAGTACCTGAAAATACACTACAACTTTGCCTTTTAGTGTGCATCTTGAATACCATTTGTTTGTTCTTTTTGGTATTTTCAATATCTGCTATTTAGTAATGGATTTTACTCTGGCACAACTCTTGTGATAGTAGAAAGTATTATGATCCTTTGAAACTGAAGCACGCTGAGAGCTAATGATTTGTATAAGATCAAAAATCTGTAGTTCTGCCCTGAACTGAACTTGGTGAAATAGGTGGTGGTGAGTCAGCATTTTTACAGTTCTGTCAGTATGGTGGGCTTGTGACTTGCTTACTTTTCAGTTGCTCTTAATTTAATGAGGTCCTAAAGTTCTGTGTTTACCTTCTTTTCCTCATTTGTCAACAATATTTATCTTAATTAAATGGACAGTTTCCAGCCTGAACGTTCTTTACAACTCTGTTCCTGTATTCTTCACTGTTAATCAGCCTCCGTTTCTTCTTATTGCAGGTGCTGTGCAAGCTTTTCCACACAGCTCTGCCACTATATTTCATTCTTGAACTGCAAAACATACTTACTTTTCCAAACCAGGACCTAGATACTGCCAGTTGTGCAATGGTTTTATGATCTGGATAAGCATACACCTGGCATTTGGCTGACATCACCAAATTCATTCTTATTTGTTACCTAGTCGATAAATGAACGTAGATCTCCAGAGGTGAAAAGCTAGTGCACTAACACACTCACTGCACGACCTACTCTCTAAAACTCTTTAATTTTAGTTATGATAGGACTCAAGTGAGTTACTAATACTATGAAGTGCTGTCCTAGATTAAAGCATTAACATAAGTAATGTTTGAGTAATTCCTGCTACTACTATACATTATGAAATGGTACTTTTTTTTTTATTTACATAAGATAAAACCCAGTGGGTTGTGTGCATGAAAACTCAGTTCCCTCACATACAGATATTGAAATCAGTCAGCTGTGAATGCAGGTGTTTAAAATGAAGTGCACCTATAATTCGTGCACATAAGTGGGGATGAGGCTGAGGTCTCTTTGAAAATCTGTCCCCTGTCTTCATGTTAATGTTAGTTTTCTTTGTTGTATGAGGTAATTTCTCTTTTGTAATTGGAAACAGTATGCAACAATTTAAATGGTCATTCTTCTTTTATTTTAGGACAAAAATCTCACAAGATATTGAAAGACTAATTCATCAAAATGACATTATAGACAGAGTTGTATATGATCTTGATAATTCCAGGTAAGTTTTTACCCCACTGAAAACAATACTCAAATGATAGTCTAAGCCTATTCTCTTTCTCCATTATATGATCTGGAATTTTAAAAGCAGCAGCGTTATGATAGACTTCACTAAAAGTTTATTTTAATGTAATGTTGTTTCTGCTATTCAAGATATATTTGTGGAAATGTTCAAAATAATTTCTGAGTTAACAAATATGGGCTAAAATTAACCTAATGAGTTTGTTTCAGTCAAATCTGTTTTACTTATTGGCCCCTTTTTTTTTTTCTTTTGTACCCTTAGTTGGTCAGTGCCAGAGGAAGCAGATGTTTTGAAGTTTAATTCCAAGTTCGAATCTGGAAACCTACGCAAAGTTATTCAAATCAGAAAGTAAGATATTTCAGCTTTTCTTTTTACATGCAAGGCTTTTCATTTCTGATTTTTTAAAAAAAGATTAATTTGTTTTTGTTAATCTTCAGAAACGAGTACGATCTAATTCTGAACTCAGATATAAATAGCAATCATTATCATCAATGGTTTTACTTTGAAGTCAGTGGAATGAAAACAGGCATTGGTTACCGGTTTAACATCATCAACTGTGAAAAGTCAAACAGTCAGTTTAACTACGGTAAGATATATTTCCCATGCTTTGAGAAGAAATATGTAGAAAAAGTTCTGTACTAGACAACTAAGCTGCTTCCTTTCCTCTCCCCTCTTAAGCCTCCTGGGGACTGGCATAGTTGTGTTTTCTTACAGATCAGATTTTTAAAATAGCATTATTAGAGAATGTTTTGACAAGCTTCAGTAAAAAGAAAAAAAATAATCTTAAAACATTGGCTGTCAGTTCTTAAAATTTTGTGTTGTGAGTGAAGCCACGTTTCTGGATGAAGAATGTTACTGGTGGCTGCAGCTAAAATTTGTGTTAAGACTGTTGTGGGGATGACACCACCAAAGCCTGTTGACCTGCACAGGTGGAGGAGAATGGCAGCTAGTGTCTTTAATCCCTTTCTGAACAAAGGTGTATTTTCAGAAGTGAAAGTAGGTGGACACCTTCTCAGACAGCTTTGTTTTACTGATAGGAAGAGAGGTGCATTGTGTTTGAGAAGGAATCTGAAGTCTCCTCTGAACTTCTGTACTTTGTAAATGACCCCTGTAGTCTCTACCTATTACTGTTTCATGGCTGTGCCTCATCCAAAAATATTGGCTTACCTGATACACCTTTATTCTATTTGTCTGGAATTCAGGCATTCAGTGTAAAACCTTTTTCTTTTTTTTTTTTTTTTTTTTTTCTGATGGATATTCTAGAATTCTTCCTTTTGGTCATTTGAAGAGGAGAAAGAGAAAATCCCTTCTCCCACTCATCCTCAGACACTTGGGATAGAGTAACATCGTATTAGTCTTTGTCATAATTTATAAAACTTATAATTCACATTGGTAGAATCCAGGAATACCCAAGTAGTTTAACCAGGAGTAAAATGCTTTTAAATTCTGTTTTTACCAGTTACCTTAGATCTTCATTCATATGTTTCAAACACTTAGTAGTTACTTTTTTTTAAGTATATTGATCAAACCAGTCAATATATTTAACTAATTACCTAAGTAGCAAATACTGTTCAATTAAGATATATAATTTTCCATTCCAACTTGATATGAAGTATTCAACTTAACTATATTTTTCCAAAAACATAAACTGTTACTGTAAAAAAAAATACTGTTCTGAAACATCAGTTACTTTTACAGCTATCCATGTGAATGGATGATAGTCTTTTTCTTTTGTTTTTTTTTTTTTTTAAAAAAAACACTTTTTGAAGCCTTTTTATATAGATGAGTTGGATTGAGTAGAACCCTGGATTTTCATGGATGATTATTTGTGCTAACCACAGCTTTCACTTACACATTTTGTTTTCACTTTGTGTAGATCTGATTTTTTTAATTCGCTGTTTTCTGAAAACAAGGAGGAAGGACAGTCTTTTGTGACCTGATTGAAAAAGAATGTATAATATTCAGATATTTATACAAGTGTACTCTTTGATAGTAAATGAGCATAGCTAGTTTGGAGACTCACAGAAAAATGTTGATGTGGTCCATTACTTATAAGATTGTGACGTTTAAGGTTAAGCATTAAAATGAGATGCATTTTTTCCTTGAAGGCATGCAGCCCCTTATGTATTCTGTTCAGGAAGCATTAAATTCTCGACCATCATGGACTCGTGTTGGGACAGATATTTGTTACTATAAGTAAGTACACCTGTCAAGCGTACACCAAAGCTTTTACTGAAGATTAGTGTAAGTAGAATTTTTAAGGAAAAATGTTTGGTTCTAACTCTTAATAATTACATTTTAGTGGTTTGGTTTTGAACACATTTTTCTTCTTCAGCTGTAGAGAATGACACAAGTGACCAACATATAGGGTGCTTTTTTTTTTTTATTAGCACACAGCAAATGTAGTTCATCTTTCATTACATATTGCTGGAGAACCTTTTTATGGAATGTGCAAATACCTGTTTACTGAAATGTTAATAGTGATTTCCAGTAATATTGATGAGGTGGTGTTCGTATTTAGTCTGTTGTTTTCTATTTAATCATGCAATCATTGTAGAGCAATCGTAAAACACAGGATGAGAAGGTAACAGCATATCCTTGTGTTACCCTTCTGGTCAACAGTTGTTTACTTCCTTTTTTTGTTTGTTTGTGTACTCACATCTTCCTGATGTGCATGCATGTGTATCCCTACTGTGATGAAGTATCTTACAGATGGTGGGGAAGAGTGGATTTAACCTGGATGAACAGGGAAGAGAATACATCCCTAAAAATTTTCTTGCTCTTATAATGTGGTTCAGAAATAATCAACGATACTGAAAAGTATTCTAGTATGTCTATTCACTTCACTTTACTCTTAGGAATCATTTTTCAAGAAGTTCGATTGCTGCTGGGGGTCAGAAAGGAAAATCTTACTACACGATTACATTCACAGTGACTTTTCAACATAAAGATGATGTCTGCTACTTTGCTTACCATTATCCATATACATACTCAACTTTAAAGGTGAGAAGATTACAATCCATTACAAAGATCAATATTTACGCATTTAGAGAATGTGATACAGAAGCATTCGTGATTGATTTCTTTTTACTTCTTTCTGTGGAGTTCAAAACGCTGCTTGAAATTGAGGATTATAAAACATTAGTACTTAGAATGGTGATGTGTAGGTTGTTATAAAAAACAGTAACTGGAAAAATAAATGCTTCCTTTCAGGCTAAAAGTTTTTTCTGAGAATCACAATTCATAATTGTCTGGAAAACTACTAATTGAATTTTATTTATTTATTTATTTTGAGTCAAATGACTCATATCCTGATGATGTATGTATACCTTTTCATAACAGATCTATCCAAGTTACAATTACGTAAGATAATCAGGGACATTTTCAGGATAATGAATTATCTGAAAGGGGTATTGTAAAGTACCAAGCAAAACTTGGTTGGAATTTCAAGTGGTTGTTTTTGTCATAGTATTAAAAATACGCTTGGGGATTCAGTGGCTAGTATGAAACTGCATTGAGCAAAGCTTTTTACAAAGGAGTCTTCTCTCCCTGATGGCAGTATATAAGCAGCTGCTGCCTCCAACAGCTTTGAGGCTTGGGGTTTCTGCCTAACCAGGTGCTGGAGCCCAGCTGAGGGACTCAGAGGTCTCTGTCCCAGGTTGATGGATGTGGCTGCTGCTTCCCTGTTTGCAGGTTCAGTCGGTAGTAGCAGTAACCTAGATAGAGACAGACTGACACCCACCTCCCCACCTCCCAGTGTCACAGCTACACAGACTGGCACAGACAAGGTGCTGCCTTCAAAAGCCCTCATTTAACATTTCCAATACTTACTTTAAACCTAGTTTCAAGTCTCTTTCCTTCTCTCCAGCTGGTAAAGACTGCTGATCCTAGTGAGAGCATCCCCCTCCCCTGGATTCACAAGCATGCACACATCGTGGGGTGCTGCTATGGCCCATCTGTGCATGCAATCCCCTGCCTGATCCTCACCCCTCTTACCTGCTGTAGAGGCCTTCTGCTTGCAGGCTAGTCCAGATGGATGCTTACTGGCACATGGGTGCACACGCTCATCTGGCAGGCACTCTGCCTCGTGGTCCCTCCCAAAGACCAGCATGACTGTCTGCTTGGTAACCCTGCCTGGACCTGGGTCCTCAAACTCGCTGGCTAGTCCAACTAGCTTTCTCCAAAGTTTTGCCCGTATTTTTCCAGGCCCATCAGCCTAATGCCTGGAGACATTTGATCTTAGCCATTGTTTCTATTATATCTTGTTTACCAGCTTTGTCTCTCTTTTGTTCCTGTTTATTGCTTTCCCCCTTTACTTGTTATCTTCTGCACTGAAAAGGTCCCTGATCAGGTAACCTTAGTGAATCACAGGTGCTCACTTTCCACGTACCCTTATGGTTTCATTTGGTAGAAAAGGAAGAAATCTACTCTTTGTTCCTTCATTTGCCTCAAAGCAGTTGTAACAGCAGGCTATATAAAGAAAAGCACTCAGTTTGTTAGAAATACAGAGAATGGTATTTAATGGTCAAAATTACCATGGAAGCTTTAATACTGTTTAGAATGACAAAAAGAAAGAGGGGTTAAACAGGACACGTGGAATAAGCTGTCATAAATGATTGCAAAACATTTGATATGTATTTTTTTCATTATTTTGGGGATGAAGATGCATCTTCAGAAGTTGGAATCTATGCACAACCCTCAACAGATATATTTTCGACAAGATGTTCTCTGTGAGACCCTGGCTGGCAACAGTTGTCCCTTAGTCACTATTACAGCCATGCCAGAGTCAAATTACTATGAACATATCTGTCAGTTTAGTAAGTATGATTTTTTCTTTCTCATCAACTGAAAAGAATGGAAAAACATCTCTTTATGAAAAAAAATAGTATTAACCACTGTGCATTGTAAAAGTAGCAATGTAAATAGAGTAAGATTAATGAATCTCATTAGATGAGAAGGTTGTTCATATTCAGGATTTGTTTTGTATTTAAAAATACTTGTGGTAGTCAAGGATATTTATAAGTTACTTTTTTTTCTTTCAAATATTAAGTAAGTTGCTAGATATTTTTGCATGTAGCATTTTGCAGACAACACACCTTGGAAAGGGGTACCTGAGTTCCGAGTTCCTTTTTTGTCTCCAAAAGTTCAGCATATTTGCTTGTCAAAAAAAAATCTTTCCCAGAGCTAAAGATAGAGTCATGTGTAAGCTACTGTGATTTGAACTGCACTTTGGTCATAACAGCATTCTATTTTATTCTTCCCTGCCACCAGTTTTGTCTATTGCAAAAAAAAAAAACAAAAAACCATCAAACTTGTCAGATCATAATCACCAGCTCAAGCTGGTTATGCTTATGTGTCTTGGATTGAATTTAAAGCTCAATTGTGAGAATTCTGTAATTAGCAGTCCTTGTAACAATATTCTGGCAAGCTGTATCAAGAATTCCCCATTTATGTGAATATACTGAAAAATAACTCCCAAATAATCTATTGTGGTTTGTAATAAGTGAGGCTGTCTTTTCCTCTCTTCAATTAACAGACTGCTTAATTAGCTTGAGTCTTATTTTGCAACTTTTGTGCATGCTTCTTTTTAGGGAATCGTCCTTATATTTTTCTATCTGCTCGTGTACATCCTGGAGAGACTAATGCAAGCTGGGTTATGAAGGGAACACTGGAATATCTTATGAGCAATAACCCAAATGCCCAAAGTTTACGAGAATCTTATATTTTCAAAATTATTCCCATGCTCAATCCGGATGGTGTCATCAATGGAAAGTAAGCATAAGTTTACTTACATATATTTGACCTATAATACAAAGTCTTTGAATCTGTTATTAAAAAAAAATAATAAATCTAAACTAATCCCAAAACATAAACATATTTAACAAAAGAAGTATTTAGTATGAAGAAAATTACTTAGGAAATTACTAGACCTTAGTTCTCAATTTTTTGGCTTTCCAAGGTAGGTGCAGTTGTTTCAGGAATTCAAACTTTATAAATATATATTCATTTTTTATGGTTGATTTGATGTCATTTTAATTGTCTCTCTGAACTACTAGAAAATACTACTGTTCGCAGTCTTGGATAGGTATAGAATGGTATATGATACCACAGCTGCTTCTAGAAAAAGTAAGAGAAGTTCATATTTATCATGAATAGTAAGTTCTTATATCTGATACAGCTTTTTATATAGTTCTTCCTTCTTTTTTTTTTCCTGTGGTTTTTAGAAGGATGTTATGGAAGTGGCTGTGTTATCAGGTGTTATTAAAGGGGAGAACTGTATTAGGTCAGTAAGAGAGTATCCTGAATTTATGATAGCTTAATGGCAATACTTTCATTTACTACTACTTTTCTTACTAAATCCAAGGAATATTTCAGAATTCTTTGACACTGCAATCAATAAGTATTCAGCAGGTTACAGGGAGTTCTCATAAAATGGAAATTCCAGTATGGTGAATCTGTACTTCTTTCTTACCTAGTTATGAGTAGTATTTTAGAAGTTTTTCCTAAAAAACAGCAATAAAACAAACACATTCAAACCAATGATAGATTTGAGTAGAACCCTCTCTTTATATACATAAAAATACATATGACCTGAAAACCTGGAATTAAATCATTCAAACTATAAGTGAAAGTTTAACACAATTTAAGACAGTTAACAAATCTGTCCAATCAGACAATTAAAAAAGAAATGTATTGAAAATGAGTGTACAAATGTGAATTTCTGCAACCTAAACAGTTCTTGCTGAAAGTTTGCTGAATACAGAGATGATTTTTGTTTCTTTATTTTCCTAATAGCTGGCTGTCTCCTGATGACTTCACGTTGAAATCTTAGATTTCTGGTTGACATTAGTATTTGTTACAGAAGTCAACACACCAAAACTGTAAAGATACCATATGTTTGAAGTTACTGATTTTGAATTAGCATTTAAATAAAATCACAAGCTTTCAGTTTCAACAGCACATATGCAAGATTACAATTAAATTAATATGAGAAGCCACTTCTGATTTATTTTTATGTTTTCTGTAACATGGCTTAAAAATAAAAGCTCAAATATTTCTATACATTTCTATTAATCACAGTGTTATAAAACTGAAGTTTATTTCTTACCAAGCTGTTCCAAAGAAGCAGTGGTAACGACTAAAACTTGAGGTTAGGGGGGAAGCTTATTTAAAAGTATTCAGCTAATACAAACATATTATCATGTGTTTTTCCTTCTTCCCCTGCAATAGCCACCGTTGCTCTTTAAGTGGAGAAGACTTAAACAGACAGTGGCAAAATCCAAATCCAGATCTGCATCCCACCATTTACCATGCTAAAGGCTTACTGCAATATTTGGCTGCTATTAAACGTTTACCACTGGTGAGTATGTCTGTATAAACAATTCTGAAGCTGTTAACTTAGACAATTCTTAAGCTGAAACTTAGCTGTTCTATAAAAAAACATTTACATAAGGTCTTACAACGTATCACACTTAAAAATTTGACTTGGTGAAATGAGCTTTTGCAGATTTCTAAGTCCGAATTTGTTTTTATTGTTAGGGTGGAGGGTTAAATCCTTCCATAGAAGAATCCTGCCTTTTCTTCATAATGCAAAAGTTTATCATATAGAGAGTTTCATTTGATATTTTTTTGGAACTTTCAACAGTGAAAATATAAATGCAATAGAAGGATAAATGAAGATTTTTAAAATTTATGTGCCTTGGCTTTATTTTGGTATATGGTTAATTGTAGGTTTACTGCGATTATCATGGCCACTCACGTAAAAAGAATGTATTTATGTATGGCTGCAGCATCAAAGAGACAATGTGGCACACAAATGTTAATGCTGCCTCTTGTGACCTCATGGAAGACCCTGGTTATAGGGTAAGTTTGACATTCATACCTTTTTCACTTGGCATGCATTTGGAATATGCCTTTCAAATAACTTCCTAGTCTTATTCTGTGCACACAGTGACTTCATAGCATAACCAGACTTATTTGGAATGATCGCTTTTAGTTCATCTGTGTATATCAAAATATTTTGATAGCTTTAAACATCATTTGTATGCTAATACAGCTTGAGAATTTACTGTTAGCAGAGCGCTTAATTTTTTTCAAATAGCATTGTGTGCTTTTTCTGTTCAACACCTTGTAGCAAATATATAGAAAATATACTTCTGTGCATTTATAATTAGTCAATGGAAAAAAAATCATTTGAGTGTGGGAAATAATAGAATTGGGTCAAGAAAATAAGCAAAAATAGCAAAATTACCCTGAGAAATACTCATATATATGGAAAAAAGCAAAGTTCCTGTTTTAAAAACATGTAGTTATGAGGCATTTACCCCTAATACACAATTAATTTACATGAGCAACATCCACTGTATTATATAACCTTTTAAAAATTCCTAAAATAAAATTCAAAGAATTATGTGATAATTTATTCTGTGTAGCTCCACTGCCGCCATGTGGCAATTAGAAATATGTGCAACCTAAAATATCCAAACAGCTTGTGTTTTCTAAGGAGATGCAAACTGGGAAGGACTTGTGGGTGATGTGATGGTTGGAAGCAGTCTTGATCACAACAATTATGAAATGATAGGGTTTTTGATCTTCGGTAAAGTAAGGAAGGTCATTAGCAGAACTGCTGCCTTGGATTTCCAGAAGGCAGCATTTTGTCTATTTAGAAACCTGTCTTGGGAGTGGTTCTGAAAGGCAAAGGAGGCCAGGAAGGCAGGACCTTTTTCTTTAAAGATCAGCCTGGCTTCTTCAGGAACTCAGCAAGGAAAAGAGTTCATGAACTCTGGAAGGAGTGGACGACTATAGAGCTTGTTGCCTAATTGTGCAGGGAGAAAATTGGAAGGGCCAAAGTCCAACTGGAACTCAATTTGTATAGTGCAGCAAAAGACAATAAAAAGTGCTTTTATAAATACAAGAACATTGAAAGGAAGATTAGGAGAATCTCCGTCCTTTATTGGATGGAGATTTCAGTAATTTACCAGCAGTCTTAGCTAACCATGATGGATGCAGTTGACTGGAAATTAGCAAATGTGACTAACCTACAAGAAGGGCAGTTTTTGGTCCCTTGCTATATGAAAGATGTTGAGGTGCTGGAGTGCATATAGAGTAGAACAACAAAGCTGGTGAAGGATCTAGAAAACAAGACATATGAGGAGTGACTGAGAGCACATGAGTTTTATAGTTTGGAGAAAAGAAGGCTGAGGGGAGACCTCAGCTCTCTCTACAACTACCTGAAAGGTAGTGAAAGGTTGTAACAAGCAGCATGTCAGTTCTTTTCTCAGGTGAGGAATGATAATCCTGTCATGGAAATGGTCTCAAGTTGCTCCAAGGGAGGTTTAGATTAGATATTAGGAAGAATTTCTTCACAGAGAGGGTAGCAAAGATTGGAACAGGTTGTCCAGGAAAGTGGTAGAGTCCACCATCCCTGGAGCGTTTAAGAGGCATGTGGACCTGGCACCAAAGGACATGATGGGACCTGGAAGGTCAGGCCATCTCGAAGGTCTTTTCCAACCTAGATGATTCTATGATTTTCCATAGCTATAATGTGAACAGCTTGAACTTTGATTCATAATCTCGAGGTTAAGTGTGTGCTTAGTGCTTTGCAGAATATGGATGAATTTTATGTATTAATAAAATTGTGTCTGTTAGGTCTGCAGGTTGGATTGTTGGAACAGTTCAATATCTGAATTATGCTTCCTTAACTATAAGGGTTGTGTAGGACACTTAATTTAAGCAAAGTTATCTGGGTGAATTAGAAGGAGATAGCGATCACCTGGAGAATTCCTCATTCCTATACACTTGACTAATACTTCATTTTAGGAACTGCATCTGAAAAATAGGATTTAAACAAGTAGGACGTTACGAACCTGTTGTCATTTGAGCCTCCTGGGCTTAAATAAGTCCAGCTGGCAAAGTCTTTTTAATTATTACTCTGATATTAATTTAAACTACAGACAGATTTTCTGATGACAGTTTGTGATTTAATGTTTTCCCTTCCCTTCCCTTTGTAAGTGGAATAAAGAATCACCGTCTCTTTCGGATTATTGTCTTGCAGACACTCCCTAAGATCCTGAGTCAAACTGCACCAGCATTCTGTATGGGCAGCTGCAGCTTTGTAGTGGAAAAGTCCAAGGAGTCAACAGCACGAGTTGTTGTCTGGAGAGAGATTGGAGTACAGAGGAGCTACACCATGGAAAGCACATTATGTGGATGTGACCAGGGTAAATACAAGGTAAGAAAGTGTATCAGTTAAAACTGCTCTTGCTTTATAATTTCTACCATTTGCATTGGTATCCTGGTCTATAACCCCACTTGCTTGCTTGCTTACCTTAGACTTCTAAAACTGCTCTAAGATCTCTGTACTGTAAAGTTGGTGAAATGACATTATTTGCAATATTACAAGTTGCATAACAGTCTTTGTCTGTCACTTAAAACACATCATTGTATGCTATGCTTATGGGCTGTTTTAACAAGCTTACTGTTAATTATTGCTTATAGCACAAATGAATGCATGTAATTAAAAAATTCAGAGAACTATTCTTTCCAGTAGATTATTCAGATTGGGTGGTAATAAATGCCAATACTAGAATAAAAAAAATCCTTCACATGTGGCAGTTTTAGACTTCGCCATGACAGTTCTTGGTTCTTCAGAAAGTATTTAGTACAGAATTTTTGTAGATCGAGAAATAAACTTAGGAAGCGAAACACTTTCATATTGTCTTAACAACACTATTAAGTGTGTATCTTTAGGTAAACTCATCATAGCTGTTTCATTTCTAGACTTAAAGCTTTTTTTCAAGTTGTGTCCTTCAAACCATTAATAGGGATGGATTTTTTAAAACAAAAAGTGACCCCCCTCACTAGTAGAAAACTTACATCATAAGGAAAAACCTTTGTAGGAAGAAAAGGAAAAAAAAGTAAAAATCCTAACATCAGATCTTCAGCTTCCATCACTGGGTTAATTGTGGCTAAAAGTTGAAGAAAGTTTGTAAAGTGAACGTTCAGAGAAGTCACATCTTCCTCTGCTTCAAAACGGAGTTTAGAAGGCTAAACTCTTTTCTCCTCAAGAAAATGTGACCAGAAGCCTCAGATAAGGTGCTTGACAAAATGAGAACCAGAAGGCTGGGACAAAGAAGGAGGAGGAGAAAAAAGGGTGTAATGAGGTATACTTACCCATGCTTATCTTTTCAGACAGCAGGAAGATATTTTAGCAGGAATTTTAGTAGGTTTGTAACTACTGAATGAATGCATTAATTTTGTCAATTAACAACAAGCATTCCTGTTATTGTCAGAATATTCCATTACAATTTTCTTTGTTCCTCAGATGTTGACATAATGGGGTTTTAAAAAATAACCTATCCAGCTAGTTTGAAACTTCCAGAATATTCTCATAAACATCAACATTCATGGCCTTCACAGTGCTCCTACAGAAAGTGCTTATTGAAAGGTGAATAGAGATGTTTTGTGGACAAACTTTTGAGATGCTTACATTGCAAAGTCCTTCAGTGAGGGAGGAAGAAATGGCTGAATTGTGGAAAAATCAGTTACTCTAAAGGGAAAAGCATTCTCCTACATGCTATAAACAAGTTAATGAGATTGAATTGCTGTTCTGTCACTTATTTTGTTTGGAATGAAACAGTTCATGAGGTCTTAGTCATTCTTTGTCATACAGGAAGAACCTTCATTGTTTCTTCACTATGATAATGCTCAGGTTAATTAATGAAATTTGTCTCAAAGGCCAAAGTTACTAGACAGAAAAAGGAAAGAGCAACATTTCTGCAAGGAGACTGTCAAAGAGAGAAGAGACTGGGCCTTTTTTCTATGGAGGAAGTGAAGCCAGCAACTCCATGAATGGACTTGTGATATAAATTTGTTTTCATATTTCATATGTTATTTCAAAACACAAAACTGAGTTAAGCTGTTGAAATTCTCTTCTCTCCTGCTTGCCGCCCCAAAAGACATGACAGTTCAGATCTGAGGGACTGTGTGCTGTTTAAAGGTCTGAAGCACTTTTCTACTCTCCTGGCTTACTGTCATCACTGAATTTTGTCAAAGCACAAAGAAGATTACTAAAAAATTTTGTTCTTTTTGAAAGAAATTATGACTCTCTGAAAAAGTTGGACATCACTTCTTATTACTTTTAATTTTGCTCGGACAGTGGTGATGCTAGACTGCGTACAGACAGGAAGGAAGTTGTTTAACTGAAGTTTGCAATTAGGATTGCTGGGCCAGTTATCTCTGGAAGCAAACTCACTTGAACTGCTTGTGTGTTGTTTTTGTAACACATTGAAAATCAGTGCTGCAAATACGGTTTATCAATCTGTGATTCAAGATACGAAAACCAAAAAGATGAGGTGAAAAGTTGCTCAGTAATCTATGAAGGATAGTTAAGATTCCAGATAAAACAAAAATTTTGTTACTAAACCTAAATGTTGAACAGTAATTTAACTAGGAAATCTGTTCCTTTCCTGCTCAGAGATTAATGAGTTTGGTAGTATGACTTAATTTTTAAGTTAATTGAGAAGGCTTTGTTGCTTGGAAATTTTACAATGCACAGAAAAGAAGACTTCAAGAGTCTAAAACAAGGATTTGGTCAACAAACAAAGTTACCATGATCATTCCATCTCTACACTTCGAATTCACAAAAATGATCACATCTTTGTAACCCCTACTTTCTCCAAATCTTAGTACAACTTTTCTATTTAAATACATATTACAGGAAGATTTGTCTCAACTTAAGGTGGCAGCCTGTTGCACCTTCTGTCACACGTCTTTGTTTTCGGGTAGGAGAGTCCATTGCTGAGAAGAAATATGAAGCCATTTACATGCCATACTTAGTAAGGAAGACACCAATCAGCTGTAAAAAATATTACTGCCTGCTGTATAGGATAATGATTGTGTAAAATATAAAGGAAAAAGGAAAAAAATTCAGAATTTCAAACAGCCAAAATTCCAAGCATCTTTTTTTTTTTTTTTTTTTTTTAAAGCTACCTTGAGATGGCTAAACTTGTGCTTAACAGCAATGTTTGTAACATATAAGAAACTTAATTGGGCCACAGTTGAAGGTATTAGAGTAATAGTTGAAGGTATTTGGAAGATCAAGAAATGGAGTACATTCAAAGCTTCAGCAAAAGTGAACTTCATCTCAGTTCTTCAGTGCAATTACAATGTCTTGAAGCAGACTTTGGGTCCCTTGTTTCATGGAGTGTAAGAGAATTTTCTGATGGATCATTAAGAGTGGATTAAGAAGTTTTATATTTGACAAGTATGTGTTACTGCATTCTCTGCTGATCAAAGAAAAGATAAAAGCAAACCTAGACTTTAGCTTAGGCTTTTACTTCAAGCCTATAGACTCTTCAGTATAGCATGTTCAGAGTCTTGCTTGGTTCACAGTTACCCATCTCCTATTTGATCCATTTAGATTTCTCTTTAGTTATGTACTGTTTCTGCTGTGCTGAAAATAGCAGCCATGGAATATGCACACGCTATTTATCTTTCTAACAATTGTCTTTGCACTTTATTTCATACTATACTCTTGTCAACTTAAACAGCCACTCCTCTGATACTCCCTGTAAGGAGTCTGCCAACTAACTGTATCTTCTTCAGCAACAGATGTAGACAATGATCGGAAAAGTTTCTGAACATCCAGTTGTGCACCTTAGTAATCTTTGTAACAGTGAGATTACTGTTACACTTCTCCTTCCTCTTCTGCATACTTGTTGCCTCTTGTCCTTAATGTTATTTTAATCTTTTTGGGGCAGGGACTGTGTCTTCCTGTGATTAGCGTAGTGGAGCCCCAGCTATGATTGGGGTCTTCGAATGTTACAGATGTGCAAACAGATAACAAAACAAAAACAAAAATTTGGCCTCTGTGGATAAGGTACTGCACTGGGAGTGAGGAGAACTGATTTCTGTTCCCAGCGGGGTCAGTGACATGCTGTGAGACACTGTGCAAATCGCTTCAGCCCTCTCTGCCTCCATTTCTCCATCAATAAAATGAGGATTATTCTTCCTTTATTAATAAAGTGCTTTGAAACCTACAGCACAAAAGCACTATAAAAGAGGTAAGTAGTATTATTATTAACAATAATACTTAGTATCCAATTCTTGTTCACTGATAACAGGTTTCTGTGCCATTTGACAGGAGGATGACACTTTTATAGAATAGTAGGTATTGCTTTAGTTTTCTTGTTACTAAAAGGCACCTTGTTTATGAAGACTACTGATGAAAAGAGAAACTGCAAGAAAAATAAATTCAAGCTTTCCATTTAAGTTTGCATACAGTCAAAACAGAAGTATGCGAAGTATGTGCAAACAGCAATACAATTCTTCTGAGCCTTGCATTTTAAAGTACAGCATCAGTGTGGCAACATATAAAGCTTGTGCTCTAGCTTTTAGGTTAAAAAAAAAAAAAGGATTCTCTGTTCTTTTTGCTTCATACATTTTCCTCCTGGGTGAGAGCTTGCCACTGTTTCCTGGTTCGTCTGCTTTCCTGCTTGTTTTGTCAAAGCTTCTTTTTAACTACCCATTTCTTTAAGAGGCTTAGAAGAAACAAACTAAACTCTTCCTTATATTCTCCTGAGAATAAGAAGTTGCAGAGGGAATATTGAGTTAGGTTGTGACACTGAATATGTTATTGTATATATAGTTCAGTAATGGCCAATTCTGTAATTTTTGAGGATGACTCTGTAATACTGTTCTCTTTTTGTAAAAGAGTTGAGGTCAGAGGTTCTGTCCTTACATAAAGCATTGCTCACTAAGTCTATAATCTGATGGGACATGTCACATGTGGTCTTGGAGAATAACATAAATTCTACCTCTTCACAGAAGAAAATATCTTATTCAAGTTAGAAAACTGTGGCTTTTGGTATTTCAATTCTATGTTTGTCTTTTTTTTTTAATAAATGTGTGAATAAATGCTTTCAGAATTAACATGTAACCTCTAACTCATAGGAGGGGAAGAGATACTTGTTTATGTTAAGGAGTAACATTATTTTAAATTCTCATTTATGTGTTAGAATATATCAATGAAGTTGATCATGGTCGAAGTGTGAATTTACTCATTTTGAAAGGACTTTTGTTTGAAAAATCTTGTATTTGAGATACTCTTATTTGAAATTAATTTTTTTAATTTTATCTCAACTTTTATAAATAATTTAGACTTACAAACTTGGACATAGTATCTAATCTCTCTCTTCCAACGTAAATGGGTAAAAGTTCTTCTAATATTGATGTGCTAGTCGTGTTAAATAGGAAGCTCTGAAGAAATGCAGAAGTGTCCAGAAATGTCTGTTTCCCCTTAGAAGACTCAAGTTGTTATTGTCTGTTTTGTTTTGTTCCTGATACTTGTGCTAAGCATTTACTCTGCAGTTCTTAAATGTGT
This sequence comes from Anas acuta, assembly GCF_963932015.1. Taxonomy (NCBI): domain Eukaryota; kingdom Metazoa; phylum Chordata; class Aves; order Anseriformes; family Anatidae; genus Anas; species Anas acuta. The sequence goes on along the minus strand of NC_089017.1, from coordinate 38,415,200 downwards.
TGTAAATAATAATTGTGCAGTATGTGTGGGTTTATCTGCATGTACCTATTTTATATTTTTTAAATCTTATTTTTAAATTAGGGATTGCAGATAGGGACAAGAGAACTGGAGGAGATGGGAGCCAAGTTCTGTGTTGGCTTACTGCGTTTAAAAAGAATGGCGTCACCTTTGGAATACAACCTACCTTCTAGTCTGCTGGATATTGAAAATGAGTTGATTGAGTCAAGCTGTAAAGTGACAAGGTAGTACACATTTATTATATTTCCTTTTTTTTTTTTTTCAGGTAAAAAAGTTTATTTCTCAAGTTAAGTGAAGATTCTCTCGAAAAATGTTATTTCACTCTTCAGAAAGAATGTTGATGTGTTGTGACACTCAGTTTTTCAATATACTCAGATTACTCTTACACTATCTTGTTAATTCAATTGCTTCAAACTTTTAAAGAAAGTAGTAATAAAGTCAGACTGTATGAGACTGTATGTTAACATTTGTTGTTGCTAGTATAAATTTTAATGTCATCGGGGAGTTATTATATGCAGTGAAACCCTAAGTCTCAATTGTCTCTTTCTCAGAGCAGTTTTTTTTAATTTTATTACTGAACACAGTATTAAAAATTTATTTGGACAGACTTGAACTATATAAGTTGAAAATTACTGTAGGAACTGTAAATTTTTCTCCCAAATATGTTTTCCTCTGGTACAGATACATAAGAGTAGTTTAAGAATTTGAAACAAATGAAATAAGGTTTGTGACACAAAGTGCATTGTACCTGTTCAGTAGCTAGCTTATTATGTTGTCAAACTGTTAAAGCCTTAGATAGGGTTGAAAAAACACACGTATTGTTATATGTTTCCATGCACGTAATCACTTAGTATCCACATGTATGTGGTAATTGGAGATACACAGGAAACAAATTATTTCAAATGTGTAAACATCTCTTTCTGAAAATATGGTTGGAGATGAAATAATGTAGAATTACAAATTTAAGAAAAGTATTAGATGAGTTTGGAAAAGAATAAGATTTGTGTGCTATATAATATGTTATCACTTAGCATACTTTAAGCCAAAAATAGTTTTACAGTGGCCTTGGCTATATCTCCAGCTGGGGAAGGTTGGGGTAAAAAAAAAAAAAGAACTTATTTTTGCTTTTGTGGAACTAAAATAATAAGGTGCCTAAGACTTCTGAAGCTACACTAATGAGGAATTTGTCTGTAGACTGTGCAGAACTAGCAGAAATATGGGAGAACATCTGTGGTACCCTGTGGAAGGTAGGGGTGATGTTCAGTTCCAGTATTGAGGCTTGAAGAGATTCCATAGTGCACCTCAGATAGACTCCATGATATTAAAATGTGGAGCAAAGGGAAATGTTCTACACTGCAAAGCTTCTAGGACGGGATTCCAGATAGAGTTCCAACTTTAGTATACAGGAAGTCTTACTACAGCAAGTAAAATGAATTGTTTTGATTATAATTTTCCTCACAAGGCCTTTATCAAAATGAAAAGGGAAAACTCAGAGCTGGAGGAGGAGGAAATATGAGAGCTGCTTTTCAAACGTAAAAAGCTAAATGCAAGGAATCTATTCTGTCTAGAGAAGACAGGATCAGAAGTAATGGCCTTAAATTTGAAAGGAGAAGATATATATATTACCTACAGTCTATGCTATGTATATATATATATAGATAGATAGATACACACTCACATATATATGTATGGCAAGCAAAAATGAAGTTCTCAGATAGATCAACTGGGAAAGCTGCACGGTCTCCATAGGAGTTTAAGAAAGGTATGGACAGACTTCAGTCCAGAATAAGGGTGGGCATAGCTGAATTGCCTGAATGCAGAGGTATACACTGAAGAGGCTGTGGGTAACTTCAGGAAGTACCATGCTTAAAATATGTCTAATATGCATAGATACGGATTAGTGAAGAGTAACTTTGAATCTCTTTTTTCAAGCATTGTTTTATATAATTATGGGGGGGGAAGTCACAGAGCATTTCTGGAAAATTATCATGCTGGGGGTGCCTCTCTGCAGTGTCTGCATACTAATGCACACAGCACAGGGAATAAAAATAGTGAATTAAAGGTCTGTGTGTGGTTGCAATTCTGTCATGTTGTTGGGATCGCGGAGATGTGGTGGGATAGCTCCCATAAGTGCAGTTCTGCAGCTGAGGGGTACAGGTTGTGCAGGAAAGCTAGGTATCTGGAGGCAAGTTGGGGAAGTCCTTTTTGTGAGAGGACACCTGGATGCATGGAGCTCTGCCTGGGCAAGGGTGAGGAGCCAACTGAGAGTTTATGGGTGAGGATTAAAGAGCAGACCACTGTGGGTGACATTGTAGTGGGTATCTGCTATAGCCCACCTGACCAGGCAGCAAGTAGGGGAGGACTTCTACTGACAGCTAGAAGTAGCCTCACATTTGCAGACCCTGCTCCTCATGGGGGGCTTCAGACATGCCTGATGTTGATGGAGGAACAACACAGAAGATCGTAAGCAATCTGGGAGGTTCCTGGAGGGCACTGATGACAAGTTTCTGACTGAATGGTCAGACACAACAAGGAGAGGTGCTCTTTATCACTTGGAGCCTTTCTTACATTACAGCCTTGAGTGCAAACTTTCAAGAACAGTTTGTTTTTTATTTGCACCTAGTATATGTTAAGGAAACCATATAATATTTTCTCATCCAGAAGTGTTGTATCATTGTCAGTTTTATTAGAACCAAGCTTCAGTATAGATGCATCTCTTTGAAATACTAAGCATCAAATTGTGGTATTTTGAACAAAGATGTATTTGTGAGTGACTGATTATCGGGGTGGCATTGGAGAACAGCCCCAGATTTCCACATAACTTTACATCAACCGGTGCCTCAGATGATGAATCTTTATGTAACTTTATCTCTCTATAAAAAGTTAGAGTGTTAGTTCACAGATAGGTACTGTCTGTGTTTTAGAAAAAAAAAAAAACATGGGCTGGTTTTTGCAGTTCATTAACGTTATTCAGGGCGGACTGACCTTAACACCTGTTGAAATGAGAAATGTCATACATGAGTCAGTCCCCATAGTTTCCGGCAGAGAGCTAAAGAAACATCCGAAACACGTAAGCATCAGAATAGGAAAAAACAATTTGGTTATGCTTTCACCATTCTGCTTTTAATTGATCCTCAAACAGTAGAACAAGTTAGGTGTGATTGCGTTGAAGAATTAGAGAACTATTGTCTGGATTAAATGCTTGTGCTAGATGTTACCGTAAGGTAAGAGCAGAATTAGTGTTTTCTTTGAATTGCGTTTCTGAAAGTTCAGAAATGCAATTCAATCAGCACAATCATTTGTTGAGATTTTCCGGTTTCAGTGAGGCTAAGTTTCACAGTAAAGCTGATTGCTATGGTCCTAATTCTGCAATAGGTTTGCCAAAGTTAGTCTGCACATATATTGATAACTTTCTTTGAGAGTATGTACAAGCATAAGTATAATCCTTTGGATTTACAGTTCTTCCATCTTGTACTTTTAAAGTGCATTGTTCATGACAGGGTGTGAAAGTGCCTCCAGTCAGTAAAAGGTTGTTACTGCTTTCTGTTTGATAGAATACTTGAGCAATGTTAGATGAAAAAAAAGAGAAAGCAGGAAGGTGGCTTGTTTTGATGCTAAGAAATAAAGCAAATCCTGAAGAGAAAGATATGGTTACGGATACACAGTTCAAACTTCTTTCTAAGCTAAAATACTGCTTTAATCAAGTTAGCTCTTAAAAACAAACAAACAAACAAAGCTATTGTGTACCAAAATTAATTGCATGTAAAGACTACACTGGAGCAGGGGAAAAGCTGCCCCTGACATGATTTATATTTTGTTGGTGAGAACAAGGATTATGAGGGCTGCTTTATTCTGGATTTTCTGAAAGCACTAATAAAAGACTCGCTACTGAACAAATGCAGTGTAGGTTGGCACATGTGAGCAGAGTTGAAAAATAACATGATGCTTATAAGAAAGTTGACGAGGCTGTACACAGAACTGTTTATAATCCTTTTGTGTAAGAAAGATAACTGGTACTAAGGAACTTAAAAAACAACAAAACCCAAAACATCCAAAACCCACAAAGGTTCAGGCTCCATTCCAGTGGACCACGTCATGAAAATCCAAAAGTAATTGTGCTGTTAGACAAAACTTTATATTGGGGAGAGATCATTTAAGAACTTCATTGAACGTTTTAAAAGTGAGCTTTTATTTAGAAATCATTTTAAAAACAAAATTTTCCCCAGTCATGACCTTTAGGTATTACACAGCTACAGACAGTGAATGGCAATAGCCAACTGCTACTGCAGGAAAGAAATGAAGGCAGTGGAAAAAAGATCAGATTCTGTGCATGTTAGAGTTAAAACTTCTATCAGGTAAAGAACATTAACATAAAAAGAGTTAAGCTTTATTGGAGAAATCCGTTAACAACACTTTAGATTTTTCTAGTGTGTGATGGCTTTGTTTTTTTAACCTATTAAATGTTGATTCATGTTAATGACACTAACAGGAAACTGTGTAGCGTGAACTGAGAAATTAAGTACCTTACTCTCTGAGTGGTCATTTACCAATAGCATATGCCTGCGTAAGAATCTGTGCTGAAAAAAATCAAATGTGTGGTTTCCAAGAATGTATCTTGAAACCATAACATCAAGAATGAAATACGTTGTTTATTTGTAGCTGACTTTGTGTTTGGACACTTTCTTAACAATTATAACTATCAAGTTACTTTTCATGTACAGACTTACTTGACTGAATTCAGCAGAAATGCTTTTTACTTAAAAAATGGGAGTGGAATTGGACACTTGACAGGAAATCTTTTTCAGAGAAAAGTTTAAATTGTATGGCTGTCTGTGGTGTTACTAGAACATCAACCTAATATCACACTGTTTCTTTCAAATGTGAATTTTCCTAAACTTTGTGTAACTACAGCAGCCTTATATTCAGCCACTGATTTTCCTGAATTTGCTGATGCATCATCAAACAGATTTGCTTCATCAATGTTACCTAAGCAATTATCTCTAATTAAAACCAGTGAAAAATATTTAAGTATGTAACAGCTAAACTGGCAAAAACGTTCATTTAGTAAATCTAGAAAAAATGACTGTTTTTTTTGTAATTATAATTCTGGTACTCTTCTGAGATAAACAAACCCCACGGTATTAGGAAATTTCTTTTTTTCTTTTTTTTTTTTGATATCTGTGCTTTGTGCTATAGAAGCCATGTAAATACATGGTTTTTGTATAAGGAAGATGATATAATTCTGTTCACAGTACCTCCACCACTATTAGCTATAAAAGTACCTTATTATGTATGTTTGCACATCATCTTCTCTCATCCTTTGCTAAGGGGATTAGCATGAAGTCCAAGTTTCCAATCTTCTGCAGCACTCACTACGTATTTCAGCAGAAAGTTCAAAAACCTGTACTGTTTATCAGTGATGATACTCACAGAGGAAGTCTCTATAGTTATATACTTGCAGGTACTCATATTTAGAACTGAAACACTTTGTGAAACAGGGTGTAGTTAAAGTTCAGCTTTTTCGTGAGACCATGGAGATACCATGTTCTTCTGGTCTAGATTTAGTTTAAAATAAATTGTAACAAAATCGTCTTTTTTTTTTTTTTTTTTAATTTTGTCTCAGGGATTGCTTGAGGGCTTGGTAGATTGGTAGTGATCAGATAGCAACTCCTCAAAAATAAAATTGGATTGTCGCAAGTGGGAGCCCCTTCTCCTGAGTGAGGAACATTTAGATTTTTAAGTGCTGAAGAAAAGTGTGGTTCAGAACAGATTTTCCACAGGTCTTTCATAACTTTCACTTCTCTTCAAGCTTTTTTTTTTTTTTTTTTTAAAGCAACTGGTGAAGTAGTTTTCAAGGCAGTTTTGCATTTCTGTTGTACAGTGAAAAAGAACACTGGCCATTGCCTCAAGGTGTTATTCTTGTAAATTTCTTAATCATAACTTTTTTTTGTCATCGTGGGTGGGCAGGTGTGTGCTCCAAAAGGTCTGTCTAGAAGGCTCTACCTAATTGCCATAGGTACAATGAATACCAGCTCCCAGTGACACCTCATAATGAGACTCAGCAGAGTCTTGAGCTCTCCTTTTCCCACTTAATCAGTCTGACAATACTGGAACATCAGTGACCTTGTGGTGTTTTTGCCAGGTACTCTTACACCTGAAGCACAGAGGGCTGCTGTGCTATAGGACACCTTACTGCTGTTTTGACGAAAGCTTTGCCTGGTACAGTTTTCTTTTTCCCCTCCACAGTAAGGAGCTGGCTACTTTGCCTTGGGTCAGAAGTCCCTGCCCTTGTCAAGGCACAAAGATTTTTCTGTAATGTTGTTCTATTTCTAGGTCTATTAGACAAGTGATTTTTATTAACATCTCTTGAAATCTTTATGCCAAATCTGGGAAATGTGGGCCATTTGCCCTTTGATGTGTTCTGAGTGGTGAAGTTTTTGTGTTTGTGAGCTGTTCTAGACAAGATATTAAAAACCTCTATCAGCTGATTTATTGGGCTTAATTAATTTATTCGCTTGAGCACTGGAACTACACTGAGTCTCTACTGAGTTAAATTTATAAAGCTAGTTTCTATGCCTCTTCAGAAGCAATCGTGGACCAGAAGATAGTCAGTCATACACAGTTCCTTGCTTCATATGCCCAGACTTCCATTCTTATTCTATTATAGTAAAAATTCTACTTATGATTTCTTTGTGCTTACGTGATTCACAGCTCATTACTTACTGTTAGTGATGACTGAGGAAAACTATTTACAGAAAATCCAGGTAAAAAAAATATGAATAAGTAGTATAAAAGTAAATAGTTTTTTACAGCTCTAATGTCCTCGTTAGAGTAAAGCAGTGAAAAAGATCATAGTTACTTGCTTTATATATTGAATGTTACTGGTGTTACTGCAAAAACAAAAAACAATACAATTTTAATGCTTGAAAGGAAAAACAGCCAAGCTTAAACGTCAAAATGTAAACACAGAAGCATCAGTTTTATTTGCAAATGATTTTGAGGGTTTCTCAAGCTCTCCTTGGTTTTACTAGTTGTTTTTACAATGGCCAAATAAATGCTAATATTTTAAAATTTACCTCTGATATTTCATTACATGTAGGCTCAGTTTCCATGAGTTCATTTTGAACCATGTCTGACACATATTTGACTTAAGAAAAATAAAGCAGTCAGAAGATTTATTTCCCCTCTGGCAGTGCACTTTAACATTTTAAGTGATGAATTAAACACTTTATTTTTCTTTAATTATTTCAGACCAGTTTGCCAGTGTTTCCATCCATTTCCAAATGGAAAAGATTAGACTGTAATACTGATCTTGTAGTAAGAATTATAGTTGTTATGCTGACAGGTTTGATAGGGTCTGCATGCAATGAAACAAAAACACATGACTGCAGTCATAACTGCTAGGACTTACTGGAATTATCTCTTGCTCAGTAACTTGACCTTTTTTTCTAGTCCTTTCATTAATTGTTTTGACACTCATTGGTGTGTTCTAGAACATGTTGTATTTTTGTTTGTTAATTTGATTTAATTACAGCAGAGAAGCAGACAGCATCTTTTGGGAATGCTTTTGGCTATCTAGGAAATGGTAGAAAAGCAGACTGCCAATACGAGCTATGGGGAAGAAAAAAAAACACATCTGTGAAATCCATTTCCTGCACTTACCGTGTCATATTTGAGAAAATATATCAGAGCGGTAGGGGCACATGCAAGAGAATATCTGACAGAGATCCTCTTGCAAAGGGTCTCTTTGTGGGCTGCCAGGAGGGAACTGAATTTGAGCTATTTTGTTTCCCTTCATCTTAATAACTCATAAGCTTTGCTCAGACAGAACGATGGTGTAAGAGAGACATGGATAAATTGAAAAGATATATCTTTTCAATATTAATATTATTTCAATATTAATATTATCTTTGAAAAGATATATATTTTTTGAAAAGATATATGGGGTCACAAGGACAACAAAGAGACTGGAGCACCTCTCCTATTGAGGTGCTCTCCTCTCCTGAGAGCTGTCTTCAGAAGGCTCGGGGGATCTCATCAATGTGTACAAAATACCTGAAGGGAGGAGGGTGCAAAGAGGATGGCTTAGCCAGGCTCCTCAGTGGTGCCCAGCACCAGGACAAGAGGCACCGGGCACCGGCTATAACACAGGCACAGGCTGCCCACATCAGCAGCGCAGTCTCCTCCTTGGAGAGCTGCAAAAGCCGCCTGGACATGGCCCTGGGTGGCCCTGCTTGGGCAGGGGTTGGGCCAGGTGGGCTCTGGAGGTCCCCACCAACCTCACCCATTCTGTGTGTCTGTGATCCACTTTTCACGCTTCTCTTCCATTCTTGGTAATGTGATCCAAATATTAGGGTGTAAAGTACTAAAGTCAACAGTTGTGGAATCCACCCAATTTAATCCAGTTTTGAGTTTTACAAGATGTATTTCAGGGTGATACCACACAGAAAGTGTTGAGATTACTTTTTGTTAAACTGTGGAGGGAAATAATGGAATGCTGTAAGTGGGGATATTGAAAAATAAAACTTAAATGGGATTTGGATACACAGCTACTCGTGGTTGAGAAAGGAGTTGGACATGTAATTGTTCTCTTTAGTATTGGAAATTCTCTTCACAAACTATCCGTACTGATTTGGGAACAGCACACAGGTGAAGAGCTCCTTAAGGGCACAGCATTCCTGTTGCAGCTTTGCTTATTCCTATAAAACAATGTGGACCCTAAAGGGAAATCAAGGAACAGGAATGGATAAATGATTCCTTTGTGGTACATCCTGACTCTTTTGTTCCTTAAAAATTTTCCCTCCCCTGGTATTGCAATTTTAAAAGAAATTGTTAGTTCTTAGATTTTTCTCTCCTTCCTTTCCAAAATCCCCAGGCAGCAGCAACTTTACACTGCTCAACAGAGAACATTTCTTATATTTTTTCTTCAGAAGTTTTTAAATGTGTGCGCTTCCCCTGTAGTCTCAGAAAATTGCTTATCTCCATGGGCCTGAAATTGGTTGTGTTTGTGTCTGGCTTGTGGATTAATTTCTCTGTAATTGAGTCATATGGATAATGAAAAATCCAAGTATGTCTTTGAGGGACAAATAAAATTTTAGCTTGAAAAAATACATCATGTTAGCAAATGGGTTTATTTTTGTTTATTTATGTTTGGAGCATTAATTTAAATAAGAAAAAACATAGGCATTGTTGTTAAAAATAAATGTTTTAGTAAGTTTCTGTGTTCATACCTAAATTCAGTGCGTTTGATGGCAGGTGATGTAGAAAATGCACTTTTTTATATTAAAGGAATATTATTGAAGTTCTTCATAAATATGAGGACCAAAAAATTATATCAGGTATATTACTTGACATTTAGGAATTATTCTTTTTACCCGTAAAATGTTATTCAAGTAAAATCTCTGCAAAAGTTCACAGAAGATACACCGATTATAACATCCATTAGGCTACAAACTGTGGCTGTATGATAAACAATCTCTGTTAACTTGAGAAAAATAATGGTTTCCTTTTAAAAGCAAATGCAGGAGGCATAGGGGTAGAGGAAGAGGGATTATTGAGCAAGTTAATTAGAAACAGCCCAAGGGAAAAGTTAGGAAATTAAAACCCACCGAATCAGCATGATGGCAGCTAAAAGTATATTGTCACAAGATATGCTGAGGGTGGGGAGCGGTGGGGAGGCAAACGAAGGATTTGATTAAACAGCAAGAAATTTTTTCAGGTGTTTGGATGTCTACATTTCTTGTAGCCAAGCCTCAGTAAAGCAGTGAAGCAGTAACTATAGTTTGCAGGTTCACACTAACCTGTAGAATAAAGACTGATGGAAAGTTGAATATCCAAGGTTAGCATCTGATACGTTAGAAGAAGACAAGCCATGGCAAAGCAAATGTATGTGAGCGGTATGCAACAGGTTTTTCCTTTGGATGTAAAACATTCTGGCATACCATTTTGTGAGGAACAAAGACTCAAGAAAGGGAAAATGGGAAAAGTCATCTCAATATATTTAATCCTAACTTTTGTTTTCAATAATTAATGATTGAGAAGTGGTGGCACATTGTGTTTTGGAGGGCAGTAGGAAGCTTATGAGGCAGATTTTGGAGCCAGTTTCTACATTAAAAGTCTATGCAGTTTTGAGAGTGAGATCAGTTTATCTGTTGTACTGGTACTTTTCTTGAATAATGAAATTTATAATGTTGATTTTATTATACCGGAAATGGCAACTAAAAGCATCCTCAAGAATTTTGCATGTATACATGCCAGAGCAAACATCTAAACTGTCATATATCAGACATAACAACGTTAAGACTTTGCACACTGGCTGAATTTCTAAAAGCCAGAAGTGTGCATACATATGTGATTATATGAAATAAATTTTTATAAACATAACAAATAACACAGTACAGATGTGTACTGTGTACAGACAAATAACAGTACAGATGGATTGTTTTGCAACACAGTGTAAAGCAGGACATATTCTATGAACTGACAAGGCATTTCTACATGGTAAACTTTGTGGTTTGCTAGTTTGTCCAGTTCAGTGTGTTCCCTTTAAAATAAGCTTCGTTGTTTGCTACTTTTTAAAATAGGCTTGTTGGTTGCTTTATTTACTTATTTATTTTTGTACTGGATTAAATATTGAAGCTTAATTTCCAAACAATGAAATTGACTTAAAAAAAAAAAAAAGTGGTAAAAGTTTTTCAGAGAGCTTTACTAGCCTATATAATACCTCACTTATGTGAATTTTTCTGAGTGCCTACTGTAATGCATTAATATCTCACTGTCAATGGCTAATAAAGTATTTGTCATTGACACAACCCATTGTAGTTTTTTGTTTCAGTATTCAGAATTATTAGTTAGATAGGGCCTACATTCAGATTTAATGGGTCCATTTCCTGTGAATTGAATTACACAATCTATCCTGCAATTGCAGTGTGGATTCCTTGCATGTGAAACCCAGCAAATCAATACCTGTGTTAAGTGGTTAGAAGCAGGACCTAAAAAAAAAAAACAAAAACAAAAAACTGTGCATTTTTTGGAATATGATATATTTGGTGCTATCTCATTGAAATAAAGGAAACATTTTGGCTTTTTTTTTTTAATTTTTTTTTCTTCCCTTAAAGGAAAATCTTGGCAGGCAGTAACTGCCGAGGGCATAAAGCGTCACAAAATGAAAGCTCAAAAAAACTGTATACATTTCCTGGGGCTACAGCAGGTTCTTCAAATGAAGTGTGTATCTTTACTTACAGTACAGTGGTTTGCCCACCTGTGAAATGAAGAGGCAGCTCAGTGAAGATACTGGTTGTTTTCCTCACATGGTCTCTCTCCAAAATGGAAATAATTTTGTTCAAAGAGCTGGCACCAGTTCTTTAACCAACATAGCGGGTTGTTGCCCTATTTACAATTTAAATAACCTTTGCAAGTATTTAGTTTGGTGGAGTACTCCCTTTTGCACCGAATAGCTTGTTTACTGAACTATGGTACAGATTGTTTTAAATGTAAATCCAGAGGCTCCAACTGAATTGAATTTTTGATTGTTTGTTTTATTACTATTTTAGGTCTTACGTCTTTTTTTTTTCCTAAACTGGGAATAGGAGTTTGTCTATTTGTTGTTCTCCCAAAATATGAATTAATTGCCAACTTCAGAAAATGTTAGTGTAGCATGTTATTGGTATTATAGGTAGAAGAAAACAGTGTGAAGTTTATTTACAATGAATAGGGATTGCGTTACAGATTCAGGTGATCCACTTAAGCTCTTAACAGAACTAGAAAGAAGGAATGACTAATCCTTTTAATTTTGAAGCCACAGCCACAATAAACTGTGTGCCTTAAGACAAAATTCATCAAAATTAATATGCAAACATTTATACAAGTACCTGATGCCTTTTCTTATGAGAATGCTCTTTTGGCTGAGTTCTGCGTAAGTTGATTATTAGGTAAAATGCATTACAAAACCTTCTTAGGACTTCATCTGAATATAAAACAACTTATGAAATATTTAGCAATACTGAGTGGTTTTAAGCAGATAGCTTTTTATGTGCCAAGGGAGAGTAGTAAAACTTGGTCTGGAAAACACACATACTTTTTTAATTTTTTTGTTTGTTTATTTGGTTTTACTTTTGTTTTCATCTGTCTTAGGAAGGTGAGATGATCAGAAAGTTACTTATTAACCTTTCTCTTTTTCACTCTCAAAGTATTACTTCTCTTATTCTTGGAGGCTATTAGTTACAAGCATGGATCATTTTGTGGACCGTGACAATGTGAGGACCAGATATAAATCTTATGACTCAAATGGCAACTTAATTTTAGTTGTAGGCCAGAAACACTTGCCTCGATTTGTCATCTGCAGTATGTGCAGTATAATTGCTCATAATGCTTTCCAGTAAAAAGTATTCAGTAAAATACGCAGGTTTCCCACCCAAATTCTCCGACTGTGGTATGTTTTATTTTTTTTTTTAATAGCAGATACTGTTTGTGCATTTGAGTCCTGTAACAACTTATGGTAATGCTATAATTGTATAACGTTTGCACAGGCAATTAGTGTAATTCTGTAACATATAGTTGATTTGTCATGGCACATTTGGATAACGAGTTATGTATGATCTACCAATTAGTTCAGGGTCCTACAAATGTGTTTTTGGCTCTCAGTTGTTTCACGTGCAATTAAAAAATCAGTTTTGGGTAAACCGCTGCTACCCTGAGGTCATGTTGTAGATTACTGCATGTTGGGATAGGGATGGGGCATGGCCTGAATGTTGTGTTCGAGGTAAAGCTTTTAACAACCTCTTGTTCATTTCAGCCCTACTACGTATGTTTTGGATGAAGATGAGCCTCGCTTCCTTGAAGAAGTTGACTACAGTGCAGAGAGTAATGATGATCAAGACACTGAATTAGCTGAGAACGCGGGTGATTACGAGGCCACTAATCAAGAAGATGGACTCTCAGACTCAGACTCAACAAGGATACTCCTTTCCTGAACCGTCTTTGCAGCCAGTAATAAGAAGAATCCTGGTTTTTATAGTCATACACCTCCTCACTCTCACCTACTAAGGGGATAAGCTTAAGGAGCCACAGATAACTGGTTCCTTTTCAAGCTCAAGGACAATAAATATTTTTGATTTCTCATAAATTAGCATTTGTTTTATTTAAAAAAAAATGTGTTTTCTCTTAGCACGAACTAGATAAATTTATTTACTGTTTAGTTTATTTTCTACTAAATAGTATTGCATGGTGTTTTGTGTCCTTAAAGCCTATCATCAAAAAATGGATTATAATTTGTGGTGTGTCAGAGTACAGAAACTAATTCTGTGTGGTACAATTCTTTGAGTTGCTTTCTGAAAAATAACTTATGTACAGATTTTTTTAAATTATGTGTGTGTGTATATGCGTGTGTGTACACTGAGGTGAAGAGGTTATTTTTCAACATTATGTTAAGGATTTGATTGTGTTTGCAATAATGTAGTGCCTGCTCTGAAACCATTCAATAATTACTAAATTAAAAATTAAAGAGTGATGTATGAATTGTTGCACTGTTTCTTGCTTCTGAGGATTATATGGTTTTACCACAGTACTAGCTGAAAATACAATGTCTGTTCACAGTTCAGGATTTTTGCACTGCAACCAATGCAGCCTGTGTTTACAAGAACTATATGCTTGTTAGAAGTCACTCCCATAAAACAACTATGGTTTAATATGAAAAGTTTTTTTTCTCAAGTTACATGACTACAAGAAATGGTTAAACATGTACATTGTGTGTATATATTTTAGTTACCCAGTTGCTCAGTTTTTCTTGTTCAATATGCACATAGTTTAAGAGTTCACTGTACTGGGTGCACATTAGCTGCTGATCTCCGTTTAAATGCTTAAAGAAGGAAGGTCCATTTTTGTTGAAACATATTTTGGCTGGTTTCAACCCAGTGTTAACCCTGCTTTGAGGAGAAGATTGGTCTAGGTAACCTCCTGAGGTCCTTTCTAGCCAAAATAATTATGCTGTGATGCTGTCTTCTTTGTTTTTCAAGCTGTCAGGCATGGGATTTAAACTTCCTTGTCTTCTGTCATCTGCCAGTTTCTATTGCCTCTTGTCTCTGCTTAGTATGAGATTGAATGCACAAATGAAGTTGCACTCTGTTGTTTACAAGAACTGACATGTTTTGCAATGAAAAATACTTTTCCAAAATGATTTTTACTTGATGTGACCCCATTGTGGCATTCATTTTCTGCTGCATGTGCAAGGCGTTAAGAGCATGAATAATAACACTCCTAAGTTACAGAAGGCTTTTAACTGATTGAGAACTTTGTGTGCAATTACTGTTGCAAATAACACTGTATTTTGGAGGGGAAGGGTGCTGTTGGTAGAAGGATTAAAAAATTCAGGGAATTAACTGTATGAAGGGATTCGCACCGGGAGTTCTTTCACCAGAGTCTGCTGTTTCAAATGCAGCACTGGTTGGTGATGTCTGTCCGTATTCTGATGTTCAAGTCCTGGTTCTGAAGCTGGGGAAGGGGTTTTGACACTCCAGTGATATGCTACTGTACTTTTTGTTCAAAGACTTATATTTATGTTAATAGTCATGCACTGTTGAAATGTAAGGCTATAATGGAAATGCATTTTTGTCCCTATATAAATTTATCTCTGTCTTGTGAAAATAAGTGTTCCTTGTGTTCTTTGAACTACATACTATAAATAAGAAAGTCCCTGTTGGAGAGGAGTCCCCTGCACACAAGGTGCTGAGGAATTGAGAATCTGCCAAGAAGAAGGATTAACCTTGCCAGAAAACTTGAAATATCTTTAAGTCAGCCCAGTCAGAGCAGTGCAGAATGCCCATATTACTGTGCCACTTCTGTATGAGCTCTCTGCATAAATTTTCATCCTTAAGGATTCATACTTCAGTAACTTCCATAAATAATTTTGACTTAAATTTTGGAAGGTGCAGGATGCCAAGTGTTAGTTAACCCCACTGTGCATTTTGCAAGACTAGAAACTTACTACACCCAGTTAGAAATAATTCTAAGTTAGTAGTACAAAATTGTCTTTTCATCCAGAGCGAATATGCACGTATGCTCTCAGATTTATACATCATATTATGATGCACTTAAACGCTAGATTAGATTTGTGTAGTTGATTAGATGTCAGACTGGCAGTTGTGGGTCTGAATTTCAGTGCAGTTCCAAAGCAAGGGTGAAACTGTCATGAAACTGTCACCTTGTGGAAAACGCAGAGGCTGTACCTCCTGCATGCTGTACTGCACCTGCCGTGGGTACGGCGTCCTGAGAGGCAGAATCTCCATTCGTGAGCTCCCAGGAGGAACTGCTGCAGCTATAGCTGCTTCACGCTATGTATTCCACTGCTAACAACAGCGTTGGCAGACAAACTCCAGTGTCCCCTTTTATCTGCTTTGGTGAGAAGTTTGGTGTTTTAGCTGAAACAGGAATAGTTGAGGCTTGAGCACATGCTCCACTCCGTTCCTATGGCGCTCACCCCCATTAAATGGGCAGAATGGGGGTGAACAAAGACTGGCAGCCACAAACCAGTCTGGCACGGCCTGACCCAGACAATTGACTGTCTTCCTTTCATGCATTGGCATTCCAGTGTACTTCTGGTTTTAAATGAAACCCTTTTATTATAAGCATGACTGATTCTGTTTAGGAAAAGGAGCTATTATTATATCTTTTTTTTCCCGTAAAAATAACAAATAAGGTTAGAAACAATAATTACATTTCTGTTACTCACAGTTACTGTCTGGCTTCTAAATAATTGCTGGATGATGAATTCCTTTATTCCTTTTCCAGGTATCATTCAGACAGCAGCTAAAATTTGCTATTGTGTTTGCTAGTGACATCTCTTGGTGTAACATAACTTATAGCTAAGAATGCAGTTTGTGCCAAAATCTTCTTGAGCTCTTTTTGAAGGTGGATTGCTTTATGAACCTGACTTACAGAGGAGAACTGATTTTTATCTCAAACAAGACTGCAGTAGCAGTAAACGCAGTTCACAGTGCAAAAATTCCACGTTTCAGAGAGAGTTGCCATTGTAATACTGTGATAAACAAACTTATTGCAGTTATTATGCATGCCCTAAGTAACAATACTTATTAATAAAAATACATAATAAAGAATGAATTACAATCACTTTGCTTCCCTATACATTTTATTGGTTAGAAAATGTAAAGGATTTCTTGTGATAGGCTTTGCTGCTCTGAACCTATTTATAAAAGTTGGGGCGTGCTTAGCATTTCAGAAAAGAGGATCTTATTTTTATTCCCTGCCAAATTAAAATTAGTGCACTGCAGGCTTAGTGCACCATTTGCACATTTATAGATTTAATTATAGCTCTATAAAAAAGCTTAATATCCATGAATGAATCTAAAACTTCTGAATATTTTGGACGAACCACAGTGGAGGACATCACAGAGCACACAGGAAAAGAGTCTTTTGGTGCGATCTTTCCATCCTACACAGCAAACACTTTTCATCTAATCTAGGAAAGGCACAATTTTATTTTTCACTAAGTCATGCCTTAGGGAAAATTTTTTCAATCCAACTCAGACTGCAGCTGACAACTAGTAAAGGGTACATTACCCTAAGTTATATATGACTTGACTAGGTGGCTCTTTTTAATAGTATATATTTCTAATAGTATAGAGAATTTGTTTAGTTGCTGTAAAGTAGTTCATAAATATGAAACATACCCACTTAATTCTTCTGCTCTACAAAACGTTAGGTGAAATTCTTTTTCTTTAAAAAGAAAAGAAAAATACATATTCTTAGTCCAGCTTTTGAAGCAGTTCATAAAGAACAGACTCCTCTGAAAATTATGGGTCTATCAACAAAGGAAGTGGTACACCATAGAATTTGTTGAGCCAAATTATGTGGTTACCAAATGCCCATCAGCTGCAGCTTTTTGCTGCCCTGTGTGGTATTCTTACCATGACATGTTTGTGCTTTGTGTGTGCCCTTCTTTCTTGGAATGGGGTTATTTACCATGCATCATTTTTCACAGTATATTAGAAGAATTTGTACTTAAGCTAGCAGTACCAAATAACACTATTGTAAATTTTTATAGGACTGAGTACTAAATAATACAAGAACCGGACTAACAAAATTCCACAGTAGTACTTCAATATGTGAAATGTTGCTGTTAACATGGCATGGGGAGAGCAACTTAAAATTACCTGAAACAGGAGCTGCCTTTGCACTCTCTCTCCAAACTTAACAAGATCAGACAATAAATGTGCAAAAAGATTCCACAATGTAGTACAAGGAACCTTTTTTTTTTTTTTCTCCAAATCCTATACTGTCCTTACATATCTTTTGTCCTACTCAGGTCAAAAGAAAAATGTCTAGATTTGCTTGTGTATTTAGAGAATAACTCACTCTACCACTCAATTTCATTTCTTTCAGTCCAGAAGCAAAAACTGGGTTCTTAAAATCATGTAATATTACTGTAGATATCTTCATACAGCTTAACCTGCACAAGGTCTCTCATTTTAAGGTGGGTTCTAAGCTTATGAGAACAGCTAGGGAAGTCATAATGAGGTTTCCCCCAGAGCACGGAGGCCTGTGGGCCAGGCATGGCCTAGACAGGCAGCTTTAACAGAACAACAGCCTTGCTTTCCCTCGAACCTGAAAATCAAGCAGGGGTTACTCGCCTAGCAGGGAGCTGGGAAAGGGGATGCACATCCAGTCCCTGTTTTACTTCACAGCTTGCAGTCTTCTGTTCGATCCAATCACCTGAAACAGCTCTGGGAGGCTATTGGCTTTCACCGCTGAACTGCTTTTATCACTTGACTGGTTGCAGACTGCTCTCCTTACAAGGCTCTGTTTTGGGGTTGGATCAGAACTATTGTCTTCTCTGGCTAATTATTAAGTCAACATAAACAACACTTTGATGGCAGCATGACATTCATGCTCAATTTATTCCCCAAAGAAAATGAATATGAATGTATTTCAGCATAAGACAGGAAGTACGGAGTACGTAAGAAAGGTGATATTGAGTATTTTGTATAAAATTTGCCTGTACCATATTTACATAAATCTTAAGAATGATACAAGCAGTCCAGCTAACCCCCAGACTAAAATGGCTTAGTCATACGTTTTGTGAAGACAAACTGGAACGAAGTCTCTTGCACAAACCCTCAGCCAACAGTCTGCCTTAATATTTGGCTTTGATTCAGCATCCCACTTAATTTAATTTACTACAATACACTGCCAAATGAAAAGTCCTAAACTGGGTCAGATAGTATTCCAAAATAACATATGCCTGTTTTTATTTTTTTATATTTTTTTTTATTTTTTTATTTTTTTTGTTCAGTTAAGACTGTTGCAAAATTTGTACATTCTCTGCAACAGCCATCCTACTGTTACCATTGGGATATAATCACAAAATGCAGCCACAGCCTCAATTTACACACTTCTCATACTTGTGCACAAGTACACAGGTCCAATTTCATCCATTCGGGTCATGCCAGTCCTTTAGCTTAAGTGATAAACCAGTAATAATTCCCTCTTCTAAAAAGAAGGTTTGACCTCACTGTTGACAAAATCCTTCTGTTATGAATCATGCTACTCAGGATTGCTTGAAAACTCTCCTGTTATCAAATGCAAACCTTGAGTATGTTCCAGAATGAAAGAAAGTGCCCCAAAACATCTGCTTAAATACAGCAGGTCATTACTCAGTATGTCAGGTACTTTATCCTTTTGTCCAAAGCCTCAATGTCCAGAACAGAAATAGACTGTGTATCAAAACAAGAATTTTTCAATTCCATGTTACCAGAATAAATTAATTCAGGAAGATACTAACTACACAGATCCTTTTATGCTAACCACCTGGACCCAAATTTTAATAAGGGAGTAGATCAAACATGATTTACTGAAGCATGGCAGCTGCTCGTCAGCTACTTCAGAAAGGAACCCGAGTCACTCAGCAGTCTCCCTCACGTGGCTTCCTGTGTTGAGGCAGAAATGCTCTCATTGACAGCAGGGGAAGTCTTCATCTCAGTATCACTCCCTCGGCTGCATCTCCCTCGCAGAGCTTAAGTATCCTTCCTCTGCGTTTGAGCTGTGCTCTGCAGCAGGGGGAGGCAGAGGGGAGGGTGTCTGGCAACTTTTTCAGCCACTTCCCTGGGCAGCCCATTCCAATGCCTAAGATGGACCCAGTGAACATTTCCTGCATTTCTAGCTTGTGGACAGCAGCAGCAAACAGGGCCTGAGGAACACCTCAGCCACATGAAGCCCCTCTGGAGCCTCCACCACCAGCCTCCCCCCAGCCCACGGCCAGGGCTGGCCAGCCCCAGGGTGCTGCTGAAGAACAAAATGGCGGTCGCACCTCAGGAGCGGGCACATAGGCCTGTGGGCAGGAGGGCCAGGGATCCCAAAGGCTTACAGGACTTTAGGTTATGGCTTACACGTTCAATTTCTGTCATTCCCCCTCCTATGTTCATGCAGATCTTTAATTATTGCCAGCTGCATTCTTAATGCCTCAAGCTGAGGAAACAATTTCATTCTAGAAAATGGTACAGCTCTTTCCTTATAGCTTAAAATCACCACCTTAAAGCCAGGACCCACCTCATTATCACTGTTAAATTGAGTGATTTGCATCACCAAGATTTATGTTCGTCTTTAACAGGTGCTAATGTAAATGGAATAGTAGAAATGGAGCACTTCAACAAAAGTTTAAAGTGTTTGTCACACGCCAAGTTGGAAAGAATGCGTCTCAGACCCCAGCCTTACACGCAGGAAGGCTTATGTGTTGATTGAGCTATGGGGTTTGCAGGAAGAGATGTTCAAGCCAAATGTGTCTGCTGGAGGCTAACTCTGAGGAAATTTGGAAAGGCATTTTCTCATTCCCAACTGAAAGGCTGTATATGTCTCTAAGTGCTAAGGATTTGAGCAATGCCAAAAGAGGAAGAGAAGACGTTGTGGTGTTGCAAACTGAGGAGATGGCAAAAAGGTTTCAAATAGCTTAAATGCACTTATTTTCAGTGCCTTAAAAAAAGGGGTGGTGGTGGTGGTATCAGATTGCTTACAACAAATCCAATATTAATCTATTATTTCTGAAGTCACTAACACTGAATTTACAAAATTCAAGTTCTCATATTAATTCAATTTAAAGTTAATTAACCCTTGTTATTCTCTTGATAAGAAAGATTTTTATTTTTTTTTTTTTAGGAAGAAATATTTTTTGATATATTAACAGAAAAAGCACCACTGTTTTCCTACAAAAAGCTACTTCAAGGCTCCAGCTGTGGATAGCACTAACCCAAGCCCATTCTTCTTCTCTTTGATGTCCTTTAAAGCTTCATTCATAATGTAGGTCAATACTGTGAAAGAAATGCACCATTTTCCAGCCTGGGGTTTGTGAATTGGGAAGGGCAGCTATATTATATCATGTAAGGATATAAAATATTGATTTTTATAATAAAAGATTATGATGACTGGTAGTACACTTAGAATGCATTGCCAGATAGTATTACATATGTAAAAGATTCACATCCCCACATGATGCCAGTTATTAGAAAAATCCCTTGAGAAAGCTTGTAAAGAAGTGAAAAAGCAGTCCATATGGCATTCAGCAGAGTGTAACGTTTCAAAGCTGCAAGACTTTTCTGAGGGGAAGCTGTATCTGATTTTTACATAGAGTTCCTGTTAATGCATCCTAGATTTCTTTATTTTCACCATACGCATCTGGCTGCTGGTTAATACCTTACAGGAGAGGAGACCAAACAGTAGAACATTGCCCACCATAGCTGTGAGAGTGCTGGAGGAAGAAAGCAAATGTTTCTCCTTGTTTGTGGCCAGGAGGTTTTCCAGGCAGCCCTGTGAGTGGCAGCTGAAGGTCATACTGATTATGTGTTTCCCTGATGACTGGTCTAGTTGAATGGGTGCCTCTAGCTATGGGGCAGGCCTTGGCCTAATGACGTGGTGAAGGAGATGTCCTTTAATAGGTATTGACCATTGAAATGCTACCAGGAATCATTAAAAATAAACAAATGAAAATCATTAATGTTTTCCTGTACCTTCTTCCTCTAGTTTGTTTTAATTTATAGTGAGGGTTGCTGTTGTCTTTTATTTATTGAATAGTCAGTTATTAACCTATGAACTAGGTGATACTGGACATACCTATATTATGGAAAAAAAACATAGAATGGAACAGAATAGAATAAAATAGTTCAGTTGGAAAGGACCTTCCAAAAATCCTTCAGTCCAACTGCCTGACGACTTCAGGGCTAACCAAAAGTTACAGCATGACAGTGCCCAAATGCCTCCTGAACACTGACAGGCACAGGGCACCAGCCGGCTCTCTACAAAGCCTGTTCCAGTGTCTGACAACCCGCATGGTACATAAATTTTCCTGTGTCCCGTGTGAACTTCCCCTCAATAGCTTTGTGCCATTCCTGCGCATCCTTTTATCAGTTACCAGCAGCAGAGACCAGCACTTCCCTCTCCATTTCCCTTCCTCAGGAAGTTGCAGAGAGCCACAAGGTCACCTCTTGGCCTCTTTTTCCCCAAATAAACAACCCAAGTGTCCTCAGCCTCTCCTCACAGAACCTGCCTTCCAGCCCTCTTACTGGCTTGGTTGCCCTCTGCACACTTTCAAGTGTCTTAATAACCTTTTTATACTGTGGAGCCCAGAACTGCACACAATACTCAAGGCGAGGCCACCCCAACATGAAGCATAGCAGGAGAATCTTGACCAGCTGGCTGTGCTGTGCTTAATGCACCCACATGGTTTGCCCTTGTGGCTGCCTGGGCAGGCTGCTGGCTCATGCTGAGCACCCCCAGATCCCTTCCTGCTGAGCTGTTCTCCAGCCAATCTGTTCTTGTTTCCAGCATTAGCATGCTATATATATACCCTCTATGTTTCTATGCAGTGGCACACAATCTCCAGGTTAACAGTTCTCCTTCCTCACTGAGTGGAAAAATTGTAGGACCCGTACTACTGGACCACGGAAAGGGTTTATAATCTCATGCTTGCCATCAGCCAGTGTTGACAGCTGTTGAGAGATATGAAGAGCAGTTCAAAACCTAATTCAGTCAAAGCAACATTACCCTTAGTAATCATATATTGTTCAAAACCCTGTAGCAAAAGAGGTTTTTGTCTTTTTTTTTTCTTTTTTTTTCTTTTTTTTTTTCTGCTTCATTAACTGACTATATTTATCCAGTGAATGCAGATACCACTATTTTTAATATTGCTTAGTGTCTTCACTTAAATTAAGTGCTGTTTCAGATTTATTCCAGTAAAAGTCCTGCGTTCCATTTTTTTTCAGTCAATATTCCCCATTTTTTGTGTCCAAGAACCTAGATTCTCACAATCTACATTTTGTTTTTCTAGGTGGAAATGGCTACAGTCTCAAGCCAGTGAAAACCCAGGACTCCCTTTAAGACTTAATACAGATCCTGATTATACCTTTAAACTATTGTTATGAATTCAGAGTTGACAGAAAGGAATCTAAGCACTTAAAGTAATGTAACACTTCAACAGAAACACTCAAATGGTCTCACCTCCGGGCTGGCAGTAATGCTGCCATGAAAAGAAATGGCAGCTAACAACATGAATTATGGTGCAGAGTGGAAGTCAAGGATGACTACAAGGAAGTCATCCTTCAATCTTTTGTTGTTTCTGTTGCTGAAGCAAGTAGACTGCATTTCTTCAGACTGCTTTGATGTAAAGCATCATGTGAAACTGGATTCATCCTCACAAGTTTTTCCGAATTTTCGCTGGGTCACCAGCTCCTTTTCAAAACGTGGTCATTGGAGACCGTACTACAGCCATGCACTTTGTTCACAGATTTCTTGATGTTGTGGGCAGTGGAATAATATTTTTCTTCTTCTACTAATCCTTTTCCTGGTCATAAGTAAAAGCACATCATGGTCTTTGCACTGGGATATGACATAGTTTATCTGCTTTGATTTTCACCTCTTTGTGTATGTTATTGCTCCCCAAAACCATAGTCACTATCTAGAACTCTTTTTTGTTTTTCAGATGTCTGACCTTAAATTGATGTGCAGGAAAACATGTGAGCTTAGCTAGCCTTGCAGTTTGCTCTGTGTTTAGACAGTAAACACTCATGTTTGGAGAATATACTCCCTATTCGTCTTGTGAAAAATAGAGATTTATGTGCAGATTTTTAATTTAAATGAATCTTAAAAAAATCACTGACCATAATTTACCATTTTAAAACGTCTGTTTAAAATTTAGTGTAAACTTACTAAAATCTACATTTAAGCAGATTTTAGAAACAATTAAAAGGGTTGAATCAAATTTATCTCAGTATTTAATGCCTTTGAAAACTATTGAACAAGTTTTTACATGCTTTTACTAGTATGGAAACAAGTTAGCATGTAGTCAGTAAGCTGACCATAGTCACCATAGAGGTGACTTCTGTGAAGAGAAGCTGGAAGCTGCCCCATGTTAGGTAAGGGCCCCACTGCTGACCAGAGACAAGCCAGTAAGTGATGCTGTCTGCATCTCTGTGAGAGCATATCTAAGACAGGGAAAAGAAAAATGCTGAAACACACAGCAGCTGGGAGAGTGAGAGGAGTGAGGAACAGCCCTGCAGGCACCAAGGTCAGTGCAGGAGGAGGGGGAGAGGTGCTCCAGGCACTGGAGCAGAAGTCCCCTGTGGCCTGTGGAGAGGCCCTTAGTGGAGCAGGCTGTCCCCCTGCAGCCCATGGGTCCCACATGGAGCACATCCCCACATTGCAGCCTGTGGAGGAGACCACGGTGGAGCAGGTGGACCTGCACTGACGGAGGCTGCAGCCTACAGAAGACCCCTACTGGAGCAGGCCCTGGGCCGGAGCTGCAGCCCGTGGAGAGGAGCCCACGCAGGAGCAGGGGGTCTGGGGGGAGCTGCCCCCACCCGTGGGGGACCCGTGCTGGAGCAGTTTGCTCCTGGGGGATGGACGGTGGGACGGAGCCGTGTGGGAGCAGTGCTTGGAGAGCTGCTGCCTGTGGGCAGGCCCTGCAGGCTTGGTTGGGGAAGGACGGCATCCATGGGAGGGACCCCACAGCACTGGGGAAGAGAGTGACCGAGAAGGAGCGGCAGAGATGAAGTGCTACAGACTGACCATAACCCCAGTTCCCCTATTCCCCTGTGCTGCTTGGGGGGAGGTGGTGGAAGAGGGTGGATGGGGGGAAGGTGCGTTTGATTTCTTTACTTTGTTTCTCACTTCTCTAACTTGTTAGCAATAGGCAATAAATCATACTATCTCCCTATGCTGAGGCTGTTTTGCCCATCACGATAACTGTTGAGTGATCTCCCTGTCCTTATCTCAACCCTTGAGCCCTTTACACCATATTTTTCTCCCCCTTTCTCTTAGAGGAGGGGGAGTGAGAGGGCAGGTGTGGTGGAGCTCGGCTGCCCACCCAAGTAAAACCATCACAAAAGAACAAAATAATATGAGAAGAACTTTTTCATCTTTGCTTTAGCATGTGCAGAGCACATAGACATTTTGACAGGGTAACTGCAAAATATTATTGGTTTATTTCCATAATAAAAAGGCTCAAAGTTCCCTAAGATATCCACATTGAAGAATTCAAACATCCATTTTTATCTTGTGCTTTCAAAGGAAAGTATGCTAAATAATTATGTTTAAAGCAGAATAATAATCAGTAACTTGCCAAAAGCAAACTTATCTTCCATGTTAAATTCCTTACTTGCTCTGAACATAAATTGCGTTTATTGTAAAGGCCTTTATATGAGCTGTTATTTCTACTCACTTGCTTTTTATGTCAAAATAATAGGGGTTAATTGTGCATTTTCAGCTGTTGGGTCTTTCTTTCTATAAACCTTGGAAGACACAAAGTACCAGAAAGCAGAAGGAGGATTGCAAACCTTTGATGTGTTTTTTTGCTGTTTGACATAATAATTGAGATTATGTAAGAGCAAATGTCTCTTTGAGTGTCACAAATAAGAACAAAGGTCATGCAGGTTCTCACTAGCCTACAAAAGAGATAAATTTAAATGTCGGATGTTGGTAATGAGGTCATGCACAGTGAAATTATTACATTCCACTTATCTTTTCCCTACTGAAATTGGTAAAAGTACCAGAGAAATACAGAAGATTTTAAAATATGAAACACAGCTTTCTGGTTACTTGGTGTGTCCAAAAACCAAGATGGGGATCATTTGTGGCTTTATAAAACACACAAAAAATTGCTGTCTTCAACTTTTTCCAGCTTTGTGGAGGATGCAACATCTTGCTAATGGTGTTCTAAGTGGAAGCAGAATAAGCTGTTTCTCCTGAATTTAGGTCCTGGACTTCTTTAGTGATGTTTTAAGAAATACTTACATCTTTACTTATGAGGTCTTTTGAGACATAATGGATTATAACATAAACTACACAGCATG
The DNA here is from genome assembly GCF_963932015.1 of Anas acuta. Classification (NCBI taxonomy): domain Eukaryota; kingdom Metazoa; phylum Chordata; class Aves; order Anseriformes; family Anatidae; genus Anas; species Anas acuta. The sequence goes on along the minus strand of NC_089017.1, from coordinate 38,389,839 downwards.
GAAGGTGAGAATTGCAATAATGCATTTTTTAAGTGCTCAGTCTGTTTTTCATGGGGTAGACATTCCCCTCGTGCAGAGATATGGGATCAGTTAAACTAGTACAATACCAGGGATATTTTGGGAGGCTCACCAAGCACAGTGACTGTCATTAATACAAACTATGCACGTCAAGGAGAAGGAAGAAAGGAAATGGGCTAACACCTAAGACAATTAGTTTCCTAGTTAAGTAAAGACTTCTAAATTTGGGAATGTTTATGATTCAGAGTGAGAACCTGAATTTAAGGGAGAGCTCAAGCTTCTTTTTGCTTTCATTATGCTATAGATGATCTACTATATAGATATAGTAGATTAATTTATTTACTAATAGTTTTTTTTTCTTTTTTTCTAGCAACAAAATCCTTGAAAAGGACTTTTACAATGATGTGTTTCTTCAGCATTTTCATCCTATTTTGTACTACTATTTTGTGGGGGTTGGTATAAATTTTGTTCCCCTGGAAGAGATATATAGACCTGCTCAGGCGAAGCTCCTACCAGACTACATAAAGGTTGATTTTATGGATTAAGCACTGGACCAGAGTGCATGTGGCCATGGAATTCTAATTCTCTATTTCAAACTTTATGTGAGCAATGTAATTTCTTTGCACTCCAGTTCACTGTTTTCAGAAGATGATCACCCATTCTAACCTCACAGGGACAGATGCTTGCAAGATCAGTATTCAAGTAAGTATTAATCCAGCCAAAATAACAACAGTAAAAATGCTAAAAACCAAGACTACTTAGAAAACACCAAAAGCAGCTAATAGTCTTGCAAAATTTATATCAAAAGAGAGTGCTGAATAACCAATACAGCACATTGGCCCATTCTTTCCTTTATGCATTCTCTTCTTGTCCAGTCCTCCCTTTTCAAATGTTACTAAGTCTAAATTTTTGCACCTTATAATTCAAATTGCTAGGCTTTTTTTTTTCTTTCTTAGTTAATCTCTTGCTTCTCACCAGACAATGTACATTTGTGATAACTGATGACTTGAAACACAGTCATTTACAAGAGAACTCCTTCACACAGTGTTAAAGTTTTCAGTAGTGAAATGAATAGATAATATTAGCCAAGAGCCATATATGAGAAGTCTGTAATTTTAGCGTTTGCCCCTCTTCTAACACACAGGTCCATAACCACTTCTCCAGCCAAGCCGGCCATGCAAGGTGAGTTGTGGGACAGGATCGATCAGAAATTATCATGACTGGCACCAAGAGCTGCTGCTGGGCCCTGCATAAAGACCGAGATGCCAAGGCCAGAGCCACGTTTGGCCCTGCATGCCTAATACTCGCTACAGGGACCAGGAAGAAGCTGGACTGCATGAAGCTCTGCAGGCAGTCAGGAAGAAAGCTGTGAGCTGACTAGGTCCCACTGCTGTGAGGCTACACAGGGGCAGAGGTCTGCCTTGAGAGGAGAACCCCAGCTGGAGACCACAGCATGCACAGCATGCCTTAAGGGGAGCCACATGATCTTCAGATGTATCCTACTACTCAGACACGGGAGTAATGCATATGCCATCATGTAATCAACTTCAGGAGTTTGACACAAATCAATGACTTTTTGAAGGGGATTTTCTCCCCATTTTCTTTTTCTTTTTCTCATCCAAGGATCCTATCAACAAAGTATTCTTTTGAAAGCTGCTGAAACAAATGAAAAAAAGAGTGCATTTTTGGTATGGAATCTTCTATAAGGTGTTGCATATGTGGAAGCATTGCCTGCACCGCACACTGGCAATGCTTTTCTCTTCCTTGACTTCACAGTGTAGCCAGCCTTCATGGATTTGTGACAGTTGCTAGGTCTGATTAAGCAGTCTAAACACATGCAAATCACACCTATGGTCAACATTTTGGGGGAAATTCAAGCAGGGAATGCTCTTCTGCTCTTCCCAGACCCAACACTCACCAGTTGCTCTGATGTATTCCCCAGGCTGTAAGGAGTTACTGTGTCCTGCCTGGGGGATCTGTCAAATTGGGCACTGTCAAATAGAGATGCAGCTGCAGATACACAGGAGAAAAAGCAATGTACTAGAACGACTAGCAGTGACTAGAAAACATTTCTTATTCTCACAATGCATGATGTTTCCAATGGCATCCATTCACACTCTGAGAGGAAAGAGATTTTGGAACACGTAGAGGCTGATTTTGTAAGCTAGAAGAACTCCAGGGATTAGAGAACTCAGTTCAGGTGCCCACTTCAAAGCCTATGTAATTCATATAAATTCCTCGAATGGTATTCCTCTAATGGCACAAATTAAAAACCAACCAACCAACCAACAAAAACAAACCAAAAAAACCCATAAACCACACATTATCCCTCTCTAGCTCCCCCTCCTCAAAGGGAAATGGAGAGAAAATTCTATGAAAAGGGCTCAAAGGTTGAGATAAGGACAGGGTAGAACTGACTCTGTGTAGGGAGATTAGTAAACTTTATTGCCTATAACTGACAAGCTAGAGAAATGAGAAACAAAGGAAAGAAACCAAAACCAACTTCCACCCATCCACCCTCTTCCACTTCCATCCCCGCACAGTGCAATGGAACAGGGAAGTGGGGGTTGCAGGCAGTCCATAGCACTTCGTCTCCGTCGTTCCTTCTTGGTCACTCCCTGCCCCTGCTCCCCGTGGGGTCCCTCCCATGGATGCCGTCCTTCCCGAACTGAGCCTGCGGGGGCTGCCCACAGGCAGCAGCTCTCCAAGCACTGCTCCCACACTGCTCTGTACCACGGGGTCCATGCATCCCCCAGGAGCAAACTGCTCCAGCACGGGTCCCCCACGGGTGGGGGCAGCTCCCCCCAGACCCCCTGCTCCTGCGTGGGCTCCTCTCCACGGGCTGCAGCTCCAGCCCGGGGCCTGCTCCTGCGGGGGCTCTCCATGGGCCGCAGCCTCCTCCAGGCCACATCCACCTGCTCCACCGGGGGGCTCCTCCACCCATGGGGGGGCTGCAGCGTGGAGATCTGCTCCATGTGGGACCCATGGGCTGCAGGGGGACAGCCTGCTCCACCAGGGGCCTCTCCCTGCACAGATCGCAAGGGAACTGCTGCTGCCTGCCTGGAGCACCTCCTGCCCTCCTGCTCCACTGACCTGGGGAGCTGCAGGGCTGGTATTTCTTATTTTCTACTGAATTGGTGTTTCTGTATTTCTTCTTTCCATATGTATAGATATCATTCCCTGCTGTTTATGGCATCGCCCCGGAATCTTGAAGGGAAGGAGAGAAAAGCAGAAAGGATAGACTGCCTTCTCCATTAATAGGAGATAAATCCCTAAGAGAAAGCCAAGGGCTGCTTTGACATGGATTGGGAGGACTCAGAAGGCTGGCCTGCTGTGCTGCAGTGTAAGCAGAGCCTGTGGGACTGTCCCCTGCAGCCTCCAAGGCAGGTACGAGGTGGTTCCATTGAGTGCATCCTCCTGCTGGCAGTGCCTAGAGACGTGTGGCCTGGCCAGGGAGACCTGGCGGGACCCTGGGAGGACACAGCCAAGGCCTTGGTGACTGCTGGCAAAGATGGATGCTGAACACAAGGCTGAAGTAATGGGGATTGAGTGACTGGTGGCGTCGTGGTAGCCCTGGATTCACGTACTGGGGTGAGAGCAAGCCCTGAGGACAGCTCATGGTGATGTCCCCCACTGAGGGTGGGGGACAGTTCAGGCCATCAGGAGACCCAGGAGGAACGCTTGTGGCAGCCAAGGTGAGCGCTGTGGGGGCAGGTCCCCTGGGCAGCTGAAAGAGCTTCCATCTTGACGACCTGGAGATCTCTTCCAGATGCCCCTCCCCAGGTCAGCACCTGACCAGGGCCTCTCTGCCTTTTACAGTGTAACACCTGCTGTGGCAATGCCAGTGAGGAGGAGAAGGTCTCACCTCATGGTCCTCCCCTGCCCCTGTCAGCAGGTGGAGAACATAGCTATGGCGCTGGACAGTCGCTGTCCAATATGTCTGGACAGCTGGGACAACGCCAGCTATGTGCTGCCATGCCTCCACCAGTTCTGCTTTCGGTGTATCCAGCGGTGGGCCGAGAGCAAGCCTGAGTGTCCCCTGTGCAAGGGGACTATCAGCTCCATTGTGCACTCGCTGTGGGCGGATGACAAGTTTAAAGAAGTCACCATCACGGTGTCTGCAGAGGCATTGGACATGCGCCACCCAGATGACCCTGGCTCCCAACACCCTGCAGGATCCCGACCACAGGCTGTGGTGGGCCTGCTGCCTGGGGGTCTTGTGGGCAGCTTCCATCCCACCACCTGGGCCTTCATCTTCCGCCTGTACCCCCAGGTCCTCCAGCCCCTGCTGCCCTGGCTGCACCACAAGCTGGAGCAGTTGCTGGGGGGTGATGCCCAGGCAGCCTCTGAAGCGCAGCACTTCGTCATCTCCAGCCTGCGCTTCTTTGGCCTGGATGAGGGCTCCCTGGCCCTGCTGCTGCGCACTTCCCTGCAAAGACACACGGCTGGCTTTGTGCGCCAGCTCATTGACACCTCTGTGCAGCAGTGCAGCAGGGAGGTCCACCACCTGCTGGGCCTGGAGGAACCCCGTGCTGCTGCCTCCAGCCCCTCTGCCTCTCCTGAGGGGAATTCTGCCCCTGGCCCGGTGCCCTCCCACAGCCCTGAGGCAGCCAACGTGGAGGAGCTCGCAAGCACCTCAGCAGCAGATGCCCTTCGTGGGCGTCCCGGCCGCCCCCTCTCTGTCCAGGAAGAGCCTCATGAGGAGCAAGGGGAGGCTGTGGCAGGGTCCTCCACTGCCAGCCGGGGCAGGGACCGCTCACGCAGGATGCCCCGGCAGCCTCCAAAGAGCAGGGCCAGCAGCTCCCAGGACCCTCTGCCACCTAAGAAGAGACCACCCCGCCGCTGAAACAACAAGAATGCCCCAGCAGCTGGCAAAACAAAGCTGGGCTGGCAGACAGGGCTTCACTGGCAGTGGGGGACCAGTGTGCTCTGCAGAGGAGTTTCAATCCTACCATCTTAAAAGAAAGTAAAGACATCAAAATGACAGATAAAGTCTCCACGTGTCTCTGTACAGTCTCTGGTTCCGTCATGCCCACCCCTGCAGCTTTCTCCCCACCACTTCCTTGCGCTTCTGCTTGGCCCTAAGGCCAGGGGGTCAGTCTGGAGGGAGAGGGTGTCCGACTGTGCTGCCCTTGGCTTGGCAGCGGGGGGCCCTGAATGTTGCTGGCTCCTTCATGTGCCGGTCACAATGTCTTTGCTCCCCTTTGTTCCTGGAACATGTGCTACCCAGCTCTGGGCTGGTAGCGGGCCCCAGCAGAGGTGTCTCTAGCCTGTGTTCTCCCAGGCCAGCCTGTGCTCATCACCTGAGAGCTGGCATCCTCCCCACCACACCTTCAAGATGGGGCAGGGCCCTTGGCCTTGCATGGCCCCTTTCCTTGGAGCAGGCCGCCGTGCGCTGGGCTCTCGGTTGAGCGCCACAGAAATGGCTTTGGCAGGACCTCTTTTCCCTGGGTTGGGTGACACGGCAATGAGGCTCTGCCCTGATGTGACCAACCCCGAGGCTGGTTGTCTGCTCTTGGTGGACCTTTGACCCACATTTGAGGGCTGTGGGACTTGGTCCTCTGCTCTTGCCAGTCTTCTGTTCCCTGAGCTGAGCACTATGGTGCCTCCAGCTCTGCTCTCGCAGTGTTACTAAGAAACAATTCAAGACCCAGGGGGCTTGTCCTACTGGTCTTTGAGGGCTTCCTTCCTCTCACTTGAGCACCACAGGTACTGGCCCCCTGCTCTCACAGGGTCTCTGTGCCCTCTCTTGATCACCGCAGTGCCTGGCTGTGGTGCTTGCAGGGCACTCAAGTCAGGACAGGGAGATGTGGCAAGAGCTGCGGGCCAGGCCCTTCGGTCATAGAATTATAGAAAGGTTTGGGTTGAAGGCATCTTAAAGATGGTAGAAGTCCAATCTCCCTGCCATAGTCAGGGACCCCTCCCACTAGACCAGGTAGCTCAAAGCCCCATCCAACCTGGCCTTAAATACTTCCATGTATGGGTCATCCATAGCCTCTCTGGGCAACCTGTTCCAGTGCCTCACCACACAGTCTTCCAGTACCTCATGGGGTTACAGGAAAGCTGTTGACTGACTGCACTGGGGGGAGTAGTGACAGGACAAGGACAGAATTTATTCCTTAGATCTAATAAGAATCTAGCCTTTTTTAGTTGCAAGCCTTTACGCTCTGGCCTATCACTACACTTCCCTGCTGGCAGGCTGCAATGAGGTGTTCCTAGAGCCTTGTCTTCTTCAGGCTGAACAACCCCAGCTCCCTCAGCCTCTCCTCATAGGAGATGATAGTCGGGCATTGGAATGGGTTGCCCAGGGAGGTGGTGGAGTCACTGTCCCTGAGGGTGTTGAAGGAAAGCTTCGACTTGGTACTTAGGGACATGGTTTATTGGGTAACATTGATGTTACCCAATTGATTCCATGATTCTACGATTTCTCTCCACCTTGACATTGATCCGTTGACTGTAACACTCTGAGTGCAACCATCAAGCCAATTCCTTACCCAGCAAGTTGCTCAGCTCAGGGGCAGGAGGCATGGAAAGAGCAGACGAACACAACTGTGCCTTTGTTGACCAGCACAAGTGTGTTGCCTGGACTAAATAAGCCATGGACCTATTTAGTGAAGTCCAGAGGAGGGCCATGAGGCTGGTGACAGGGATGGAGTTGTTCTCTGAAGAGAGGCTGAGGGCCTGGAGAAGAGAAGGCTCCAGGGAAACCTTCTAGCAGCTTTCCAGTATCTGAAGGAGGCCTACAGGTGTAGTGGGTTCACATGGCATGGTTTTGGTAGCATGGGGCTGCAGGGGTGGTCACTGTGAGAAGAACCCTGAACCTGCCTGCCCCATGTAAGATTAGGGCCAGTTTCAGCCAGCTCCGAAAGGGACCTCCCTCTGGTCGGAGCTGAGCCAATGAGCAATGTTGTTGGTGACCCTGTGAGAGCAGATTTAAGAAAGGGAAAAAGTAATGGGGCACAACAGCAGCTGGGAGAGTGAGGAGTGAGAACCATCCCTGCAGCCCCCCAGGTGAGGACAGCAGGAGGGCAGGAGGTGCTCCAGGCAGGCAGCAGCAGTTCCCCTGCAGCCTGGGGAGAGGCCCTTGGTGGAGCAGGCTGTCCCCCTGCAGCCCATGGGTCCCCCATGGAGCAGATCTCCACGCTGCGGCCCCCCCGTGGGTGGAGGAGCCCCCGGTGGAGCAGGTGGATGTGGCCTGGAGGAGGCTGCGGCCCATGGAGAGCACCCTCATCTCTGCTGGGACCTCAGAGGTACATCCACCACACCTCAAGTGACCTGCTGGTACCCAGCACAGAAATCGAGCTGGAGAAGTGTCTGTTGCTTGTGGTGTCTCCATGCTGGGTGCTGGGTGCAATCCTTTTCAGCAAATGGAGAGACAGAGCATGCATTTGAAGGCGGTGATGAGTATTGTGTGTCCTGCAGGTAGGAAAAATTTCCTAAGGAGCAGCCAAGGGCTGCCTTTGACCTGGTATGGTAGGTAGCGGCTGTACCCAGAGGGCCAGCCAGCAGTCTGGCTAGAATATTGCAACTCTTTGGTGTCCCTATTTTGCCAAGTGCATCTCTTATAATTAAAAAAATATATATTAAAAAAATCAAGTTTTGGTTCTCCCGTAACAGTACTTGTCACTTTTCGATAGGTTCAGTGGACACCAGCAGGTGTGGTGGCACTCATGTAGTTCTGGTAATGCAGTGGTAGCACTTCTCTCTAGCACTGATTTACAACCAGCAAACTCCATCGAATTTGTCCATGACCCTTTTAAATCACAGGTCTTTACAGGTTCCCATCATGATGACTGAGCTGAGGCTCTCGTCCTCAACATGGCATTTAATTCTGGACCGTCCATCAGTGTCATCCATCAGGTAGCTGCACTAGAATGGTTCAGTGAATGGAGCTGGGGAAAACCAGCAACATCACTTAGTGTTGGGGTAGCCTTGGGGTCAAAACCATGCTTTACTATTAATTCAGTGCCTGCCCCAGAATTTCAGTCAATCTTGCAGGGTGAATGGTGTGGGTTCTTCCTGTCTCCAGTCACCCAGGTGGTGATTGCTAAAGCGGTGCTCCTGAAGACAGAGCTTCTGTGTTTCTTCTTTTCTTATATATAGATATTATTCCCTGCTGTTCATGGAAGATTGGCACCCTCACTTCCACAGTGCTCCCCTCCTCCACCACCATCACTTCATACGTGTGTGCTCTGTGCAGGACCCTTCCCAGCACATCTCTGATCTCTTTCAAGTGACCCCAGCAGAAAAGGTAGGAAGTTTTTTTATTATTGTTGTTCTTTGTTTTGTTTGTTTTTTTCACTTGCATGCAGTCTACTAGGCTCTGAGGTTTGCAGTCTTATACCGTGACAGTTACATGTTAACTGATGATTTTTTCAGATGTTTTGTGAGGTGTTTGTTGCTGTTTTTCACTGTTTTGGAAGGCCTTTGTTTAGGTGTGGTAGGGTCTCTCCTAGAGACCTACTGCGATGGTCTCTCTGTTCTTATGTAAGGGTGTCTGAGTTGCCTAAAGATCAGGTTTTGGCCCCAGTTGCTCCTTGTCAGCTAAAAGCAGTGTCCCTAGGGGAAACCAAGGTCTGCAGCCAGCCCTGCAGCTTGTGAAGTTGTTCATGATTGGTGGAAAAATTGTGTCCTGATGTTGCAGGAAATGCTGAGAGCCAAAGATCAGTTATGTCATAGTAGCAGGAGGAGCACTAAATCTCCTAGTCTATTTTGGGATACTCCACTGAATAATCATCACCATTTACAGTAGTCTCTGAAACAGCTGTAAGTTCTTCTCCTTACAAATATGGGGCATTTTAAAGCCAGCTGTCCTTGCAAGAGACCATGAACAGGCAGCTAGAATAGTGTCAGTATGATTCTGCACTGTAAAGCATGTCCTTACAGACTCAGGTTTTCTGCTCAAGTGCTACATTATTTCTCTATAAATCCCACCAGTTTCTCAGATTTTTGTGTTTTCATCTCAGAGCCATGCATTCTCGACACCATTTTTTCCCGACTCTTTTTCTGCTTATAAGAGCCTTGAATTATTTTCCGGTTTACATCCTGTTAACTGCTTGGATCATCACTTTGTGAAGCACTCTCTTGTTTACTGGATTTAGCATTATGATGGGGACAATAGCAGAGTAAAACCTGCACAGCTAATGTGTGAGTAATATGATAACCTGAGAAAATGGCAGATGATAAGAATTTCAGTGTCAGTGACTGATTAGAAAGGATGTTGCAAAAAAGATGTAGGTTAATCTCGGAAACTGCCAGATCCACTATCTGGGAAACAAATCTGATTGCAAATGCTTGATAATGATGTACAAGCAGAAATTTGGGAAGTTTGGGAATGATTATATTGCATAATGGAATATGCTCTAAGCCTGAGCAATATCCTGTAACCCTACAGTGTTACATTAAGCTCTCCCATGAGTGCAGAATTTATTTTACTATCAGTTACTAGATATTGTATGGTCTGAGTCATAATTCATAAAACAACTGCTTACAGCAAGAAAATCAGCATCGGTTGTTTGCATAGTCCTGCAAAATGAGAATTGGTTCAGTTTGCTCTAGACTCAGTAAGAAAATACTTTTCAGGACTTGATAAAAGTATTTATGTTTTAAAAAGGATTACCAAGGTAATCACAACTTTTGCCTGTCTGTGGAATATGATTTTCTGTGTTTCACACAGGTCCATAAACAATGCATATATGCTTTCAAACACTTGGGACATGTATGACCGCATTGACTTTACTGTCTTTTCTTTCTTATCTTTGCTGGTGTATGTGTTTAATATTTTCTTTTATATTGTTTCTTCTCCTGACTGACTGACACAGGATTGCTGCTCTAACTTAATAATAAATAGAATAGTCACAGATGCTGGTCATGGCATTGCAGCTGTAAGCATTTGGAAGAGCACTGAGAAAGAAAAACCTTATTTATTTACAGACAGCATTGTAATTATCAGTGATGAATAACGTGAGTGGGTGGAGAGAGGCTCTGTCCTTCATTTAACAGCTATTTCAATATTGTCCCTGGGACAGGGGATTCCAGAGTAAACCATCTCTAATGCCAGGAAGGAGGGACTCAAGACCAGGTTTTGAAGCAGGGGCTGGCTTTTCCACCAGACTGTTTGCAGGATTTCAGTGCAGATGTGCAATCCAGAGAAGTATGTGATCCTTTCAGTCTAAAACTGACTGTAAATGCAACTACAGTCTTGATTACCACCTGATGTTTAGGTGAATTGCTATCCCTTTCTGATATTTCCATGTCAGCACATGAACTAAACCCAGTGATTCACTCCTGCTAGCTACATAGATTGAAAAAAATGCACGGTTTGGTTTGTCAGGGAGTGTTAAAATTTGTGTGGCAATAAATGTAGTCTACTGCAAGTCAAAAAAATTCCCCTCTTTTTTTGGTGTTAGGTTTGTGATAAATAGAAGCCAAATGTTCACTTAAATAGTTGGGAAAAATGGCGTAATTGCCTAGTGCTTGCATGTATCTGATGATAAGCTACCTCTGCAGAGACAACAGGAGCTGTGTATAGCTGCTCCCTGTGGAAAATTGAAGAGACTGTAGTCTTCAGATTTTCTTGAGAACAATGCCTTGATGTGTCTATAGCATTACCATGGTCCATCTGAGGCCAGGCTGTCTCAGTTACGGGTTATTTTCCCATTTTCTTGGGATTTTTGATAGCTAGGAGATGGATGTCAGTTATGAGCTATACTTGCAAATGTAGAATCTTTTTGCTCTGACTATAATTTTGTACTGAGAATGTCTCCCAAAGCAAAGAAGTGTTGGTGACAGTTATTGTTGTAGTCAGGTAACAGTACAGACCTTGCTCTGTCTCAGGACTGCAGATCTTGGTGACCAGGAAAAGCATCAGAAATGCGTGCAACCTCATTTTTGGAAGGGTGAGGCTGGAGATGCGATAGGTGCAGAGGTGAGGAGAGAGGATGAAACGAGGGTCTGGCCACTAAAACAAATTGGATGTTTTGAGATTGCAGATGCAGCTGGTTAGTAGTCATCCTGACACATTCATTAATGGGAAAACACATGTAGCACAGAGCAATTAAAAGGCTGTCTAATGTATGTGGTGATTTTACTGCTAGGCAGCTGAACTCCACCACAACTGGTCTCTCGCTCCCCCTCCTCAGAAGAGGAGGGGAAGAAGAAAAGGAAAGAAACGACTCATGGGTTGAGATAAGGGTAACTTAATTAAAGGAAAAATAATCATTAAGGGAAAATTATTATCAAATCATTTAACTAAAGGGAAAAGGGAAAGGGAAAACAACAACAACAAACAAAACCAAGCAAAGGCTGTGTGGAAGTGCAGAGGAAAGAAATTACTCTCTACTCCCACCAACAAGTGATGCTTGACCATGTCCTTGAATCAGGGCCTCATAGCACATAGCTGTTGTTTGGGAGTGCAGATGGTCACAGTGGAAACCCACCCTTTCCCCTCTTCTTCCTTTTTCCACGTTTTATTGCTGAATGAAAAATTATATGGTATGGAATATCCCTTTGGTTGGTGTAGGTCAGCTGCCCTGGCGATGTTCCGTCCTCACCTCTTGCCCACCCCCAGCCTTCTTTTCCACAAGAGGGCAGGTTTTAATCCCATGCACTGTACTAGAAGGTGTGTCATGGAGACAGAGGATTTGACCTGCACTCTGCCTCAGAGGGATACAGAAGAATGAGGAATGGGTGAGAATAATCAACTCTGAAATATTTGCTTCCCTCCAGCAGTCAAGTCCAAGAAGAAAGGTCAGAGTAAATCCTGGTGGCTGGTCAAGCTTAGTATCTTGTCTGCAAAAGACCGCCCAAAATAAAAATCAAACAATGTGGCATGTAGTGGCACTTCTCCAGAATCGTCTCTCAACCTAAATACGTGATCTCTCATACCTCACTTCTCCAGAATAAACTCTCATATCTTCTATCTCCTATTTTCTTCTGAATTAATGTAAAGTTAATATAGTGCATCCTAAAGAAGGCTCTCCTAAATGTAAAATTAACCATGTAAGCTACTAGTAGACATTACTGAAAAAAAAAAAAAAAGAAAAGAAAAGCTTTTGGAAGATGTATTCCAGCAAGCAATCAATTACTGAGTCAAAAAAATAACCCTTGATCCCCTCTAAAGCTTTAGAAATGTGGATTTCTATTTGTAATTAAAAAAGAGCAGAATAGTAATAATAAAAAAACTTCCCTGTCTAATTTTAGAAACTGATTTAACCTTTATGATTTATAGAGGAGTGACGAGTCCATATCACTGAAGGGCTTGCCAAAACCTCCATCATTATTTAAATAATAATCTATGTTTTATTACAATATAAATAATAATAATAATAATAATAATAATAATAATAATAATAATAATAATAATAATAATAATAACAACAACAACAACAACTACCTAAAAATATTTTATGTTTAATATAATTTTGTCCCTTAGATAAAAAGAATAAAACAAGCTATAGGGCTGACCTGATACACCACCTGCATCTCAGTATACAGAAATACAGCATATGGTATACAGGCCGAGAAAGCCTCAGTGTCTAGACTTGAAAAGTATTTGCCATATAATAGGGGTGATTATAGCACTTAAGCATTCTGCCCTGATTCTATGCTACACCTGAGTTGTCAGAAAAAAATAAGAAGAAAATACTACTTCAATAGAAACTTAAATTTTCTTAAAGGCTTGCTAAGGCCACCAGCTAGAGTTAATGAGTCTTTATGCAATCTACTTAGTATCACGTTCCAGTTGCCTCCTTCAGAAGAAAAGAAAAGTTCTTTTCAAGACATACCACTATCTTTGTTAGAGACAACAAAGAAATGATAAAATCATAGATACAATCTTGCAAATAATAACTCTTAATGACTAAAAGTTAACCACTTAAGATTTGCACAAATGTTTAAAAAATTAACTATTTAAGAATTGCACGAACTCTGCCTAACACAGTGTCTTATTTCCTCAATGCTAAAAATCTCAACACAGATCACAGTCTTGGCTTAAGTTGCACGGTTAACATACGAGCTTATTAATAAAGCTCTTTAAGATCAAAATTAATTCCGAGAATCTCAAATGGGGGTTGTAAAGCTTTATTTCAACTGAGACCCATCAGAACATTTTGAAAATTAAAGCTTATGAAATTCATACAAACTCTTGAAACAGAAATATTGTTATATCTTGAAGTTGAATCATACCTTAACTATGTCATCTACTTAAAGCAAATTTGATTCCAAATCAATTAGCGCCTTTATTTCCAATGTTTTAATCAGGACTTTGCTTTTGAAGAATTTATTCATCATAAAAATCTAGAAGGTGGCACTGTGCATAGAATCTAACAGGAAATGTTCTTGGTGCATCATTAATTACCATCAGTAATGCTTATTCTATTTCACTGAAGAACCATAATGAATGAACTACGACTGTTCTTTCCTTCGTCAGGTTTCTTAACAAAGCTCCTACTTTTAGAAGGATTCTCCCTGAAGTCCCTCAAGAACTACTCTAAGTTAACTGATAAGAAGCTAAGACATTTACTTGCTATTTTCTTTGTATCTACAGACAAAATTTTGAACAGTTCACTTGCAGGCATTTTGCAGACCACCAAGATTATTGCAGTTCACGCATTTTATGCCAAAATCAGGATTGAAGCAATTTATTATTGACAAAAGTTTAACCAGTAACCTGTGAGCTATATAGTCAAGATCCAGCAATACAGGTAAACCATGATATTATCAATACATACCAAAGTCTGAAACAACTTCCTGTAGCAATCTCCCCTGAAGGTCTAGTCACATGTCTGCATGGTAGCATGCACGTCTTTTCTCAAAGGGCCTGTGAGCAGTGACGGGCAAACACCCTTCTTCAGCACACCTGCTGCTAGAGGTGTGGGTGACAGGACAAGGGGGAACGGGCTAAAGTTGCGCCGGGGGAGTTTTAGGTTGGATGTTAGGAAGAACTTCTTTCCCGAAAGGGTTGTTAGGCACTGGAACAGGCTGCCCAGGGAGGTGGTGGAGTCACCATCCCTGGAAGTCTTTAAAAGACGTTTAGATGTAGAGCTTAGGGATATGGTTTAGTGGGGACTGTTAGCGTTAGGTCAGAGGTTGGACTCGATGATCTTGAGGTCTCTTCCAACCTAGAAATTCTGTGATTCTGTGAAAACTGACAGGACTTCAGCTGCTTTCACTTTTACAAGAGTTTGGGGATTTCTTAGTTTTTCCTCAACTTTACTCTTCAGCTGAAATAAAGTTCATTTCAATGCAATTGCTGCTATGGCTACTTGATTCCCCTCCCCAGAATCACAACCCCAGGCTTTGGGCTTTTCACTCTTTTTATTCATTTAGTTCTTCCTTTGTGCTTCCACGGTGGGCAGGAGCAGACGTGTGCCCCTGTGCGGTGATGGGGGGCAGTCGGGGGCTCCTCTCTGCTGGCCTCTCCTCTTCCAGCCACACGCACAGGCAGCCATGGGACCGAAGCGGGGCACGCTCCTGGCCTCTCCCCCTCGGCGGGGAGCTCTCCAAGCCCTGCAGGGCAGGCAGCACAGCCCCAGCTGCACCTCAGCACGTTCCCACAGCCTGCTGGCACGGCCCCGCAGCCCTGCCCAAACACCAGGGCACCTTGTCCAGCACCCGGCCCGGGGCCTGGGCTCTGCATCAGCTGCTGCCCCCCACCCCCCGCAGTGCTGCCCTGCCCATGGCTCAGCAGGCAGGGGGTGCCCCATGTCACAAAGGGGCAGGGACGGCCTTGGCCCCGGAACGCTGGCCCCAGCGGCACTTGGGCGCTTGGGCAGCCCTGCCGTGGCTGCCCGTGCTGACAGGGAGGCTGCTCGGCTGCCTGCTCCTCTCCTGCGGCTCAGCCAGAGGAACAACTCCAACTCAAACAACAAACTCCAGCAGAGGAACTCAGCTCCTCTCTCCTCCCTCCCTCCTCAGGCCCTTGCCTCACACGGCTCTCAGCGCCCTACAGGACACTGACCAAACTGAGCCACCGCACACTCCTGGCCGCTCCTTCCCAGCACGCTGCTGGACATTTGTCCACACTCTCCAGGACAGGTAACATCAGCCCGACCCACACCCTGCCACGCTCCCACAGCAAGCAGCCAGGTGACACGCTCAGGCCAGGATGGCAGGGACAGCTCCATCAGGACGACGGGACATGGACAGCCTCGGTGAGACGCTAGAGACCCTCGGGCAGAGAGGCAGGGGCTGCCCGTGGTCACAGGGGGATGCTGCTCCATTTGTTCCTCCTCTCATTAAAGCCAGACTCAGACAGCAATGGGACCAGATCACAGCACACTCCTGGGCTCTCCCCAAGGACTACTCAGCTGGAAGGAAGAGCTGCCAACGCTCTCCAGGACAGGGAAGATTGCCCCAAGCCACCCCCACCATGGTCCACAGCAAGCAGGAAGGTGAGATGTTTGGGCCACGATGGGAGTGACCGCTGCATCAGGATGACGGGAGATGGACGGACGTGGTGGGTTGCTGGAGTCCCTCAGGCAGAGAGGCTGGGGCAGCTCGTGGTCACAGGGAGGTGCTGCTCCGTTTGTTCCTTCTCTCATTAAAGGCAGGCACAGACAGGAACGAGAGTAGAGCCCTGCATACTCCTGGCCTCTCTCCGCTTGAGAAGTCAGCTGGAAAAGCTGTCAACGCTCTCCAGGACAGATAAGATCACCCCACCTCTTCCACACCACAGTGTAAATGCCTGGGAAGTGGGCCCAACGTGGCTGACCCAGGAACGACGGCCTTGGAGTGAGGCTGGGAGAGCCTCAGGCTGGGAGGCAGGGGCTGCTCCTGGCCACAGGGGAAGGCTGCTCCCTTTTGGCTTCCTCTCTTACAGCTCAAAACACTCACAGCGATGGGACCAGACCGTGGCACACTCCTGGTCTTGCTGCCCTCCTCTACTGAGCTGGATGGAAGAGCTGCCAAAGCTCTCCAGGACAGGGAAGATTGCCCCAACCCACACCCCACCATGACCTCACAGCAAGCAGAAGACGGACATACTCGGGCCAGGACAGCAGTGACCACTCCATCAGGATGATGGGACACGGACAGCCTCGGTGAGACGATAGAGACTCTTGGGGAGGGAGGCGGGGGCTGCCCGTGGTCACAGGGGGATGCTGCTCTGTTTGCTGCTGCTTCTCTTTCAGCCAGGAACACACAGCGATGGAACCAGACCATGGCACGATCCTGCCCTCTCTGCCTGTGAGAACTCAGCTGGGAGGAAGAGCTGCCAACACTCTACAGGACAGATAAGCGATGCCCAACCCACAGCCCTCCACACTCCCAGAGCATGCCAGAAGATGACCTGGCTGGGCTATGATGGGCATCCCCTGGCCATCAGGGAGATGGGAGATGGACGGCCCTGAAGTGAGGCTGGGAGAGCCTCATACAGGGAGGACGGGACGCCTTCCAGTGCTGGCAAGGGGTGGCTGCTCTCTTTGTCACCTCCTCTCTTACAGCTGGACACGCTGACAGTGAGGGAATGACGCCATAGCACACTCCTGGCCTCTCTCTTTCCGCACTCTGATGGAGAATTCACCACGCTCTCCAGGACAGATAAGATTGCCCCAGCCCATTCCCCACCATGGTCTCACTGCCCTGGCCTAACACAGCTGACTCTTGGCTGTCAGGGATACCCAGGAAGGATGGCCTTGCTGTTGGGCTGGGAGTGCTGGCCGTGGGCTGGGGCTGCTCTTTTTGATCATTTTCCTTTCTCACCCCATCACAGAGCCCCAAGGAGACTAAGGTCTGCCACTGTCCTTTCCCGCCTCTGCCCAGTCACTCCACGGCCACTGACCTGAAGGCTGCTGCAGCTTTCTACAACCACAGCCATCGAAGGAGCACAAAGCACACAGGGACCCCGCCTCTACCCTGACACGGTCCTACAAGCAAAACCACAGGCCCCACAGCGAAGGACAAAGAGAGCTCGGCACGCCTCCGTGACACTCCACGTCTCTCTCAAACGTTGCGCTAATAAAGTTCTGATTCACAACTTCATCGGCTGCTCTTGCCTGCCCTTCCCAGGGAAACTTCAAGGGGGGTTGCCTTTTGCAGAAGGAGCGAGTGCACCAGCCTCTGCTCCTTCAGTTGCTGGCGTCAAGAGAATTTCAAAGCACATTACGTGTCCTAATGCAAGACCAGAGTCTGCAGGCGTGGGTCTGGAATCCACTTTACTCCCTCTTTCACCAAGGGACCACATGTGTATAAGGAAGGACCAATATTTAACACAAAAACCTCACCTGCTCTGATGGAACTGCTTGAGGAAATTCCCCTTCCTGACATGCACTGCGCACCCTACGTGCAGCCACTGGGGGTGCTGCCCCGCTGCTGGACATCAAAGAGAACCATGCTTTCCACCTGGGAAATTAAGCGCCTCTCATAGCTTTGCTGCACATTTCTCGCATGCACCAGCCTTGCCACGGCTGGCCATCCCAGATCAGTTTAGGCCAACCTCTTCCTAGTCGGCTTGGCTACCTCCCGGTTACAAACCTGACTGCCAGAAACAAACTGGGACTGACTCAAAACAGAAGCCCAGGGGACGGCACCACTTTTGCACATTCATGCTCCCGACTCTTGTAGGAGACACATCCAGAAACGCCCCATGCACTGAAACACAGCCCTGCGCTGGGAGGGAACCCGCAGCTGCAGGCACGCAGAGTCAGGGGCCTGCTGGAAGGCCGAAAGGGAAAGGTTGAGGAGATTGGGAAGGTTGCGGAGATTGGCAAGTTTTGTGCCAACCGCAGCACGGGGAGAAACAGCTCCCCAGCACGCAGAGTGCTCCCACTTTCCCCACAGCCCTCCTTCCCCTCGAAGCGCTTTTCAGAGAGGGAGAAAACAGCGTTCCAGCCCCAAACACGCTGACAACCACAAAGGGCACCTCACACAACTAAACCATGTCCACCTCGAGTGGCCACCGGCGCACAATGTACCTGAATGCCATCAGGCTACCAAGGGACAGAGCTCATCTGTATCTCTGGAGTGACAGGGGCATCCCAACAGCTAACTCTATTGGAAGCTGAAGTGAGCCTAACTGGGAATCAGTGGCAAAAGCTTCCCTTTGTGACTGGCCCGGAGGCTCCATGCATCCTTGCCATAGACTACCTCAAGAGAGGGTACTTCAAGGGTACTGGTGGGCTTTTGGCATAGCTGCTTTGAGCACAGAGATCAGGCAGCTGTCTACCCTGCCTGACCTTTCCGAAGACCCTTCCGTAGCAGGATTGTGGTAGGCAGTCATCGGAAATGGAAAGCTGCTGTGTGGAGTCCCACACGACGAGTTGTGGAGGCTGTAGAAGGGGAAGGCAACTTGAGTCACTATGCAGAAGTAAAAGCCATACAACTAGTCCTAGAGCTGCCGAACGAGAAAAATGGCCAGGACTGTATCTTACATTGGCTCATGGATAGCAGCAAATGCTCTGGGAGGGTGGCTGCAGCAATGGAAACAGAGCAACTGGCAGTGTAGAGAGAAACCTAGCTGGGCTGCAACCCTGTGGCAAGAGATTGCTGCCTGGGTACAAAACCTGGATGCAAAAGTACGTCATGTAGATGCCCACATGCGCAAGAGATGCGCTACCGAGGAACATCAGAACAACAAAGATGTGGATCGAGCTTCAAAAATTGAAGTGGCTCAGGTGGGCCTGGACTGGGGACGTAAGGGTGAGCTGTTTGTAGCTCGATGGGCCCAGGAAACATCAGGACATCTGGGGAGGGATGCCATATACAGATGGGTTCGTGATCGAGGGGTGGACCTACCCACTGAGGCCATCACACAGGTTAGCCATGAGTGTGAGCCCTGTGCTGCAATCAAGAGAGCCATGAAGGTAAAATCTCCCTGGAATAGGGGGAGGTGGCTAGGGGTTCAATATGGTGAGGCATGAATCAAATGTGATTCGCAAAATGCGAAACATGAATGTTGGTGTCTGAAACGGGAAATAAGACATGGCAGGTATAAATAAAGCAGTCCCTGGCTGCCACGGTATAGAAAGCACACTCAGACAGGGACTGGTTGTCCTGAGTTATGTGAAAGCAGCCCTGCAGCTCAGCCAATTTCAAACATCACTAATTTATTGTTGCTGTTTTTGTCAGGACTTCTTCCGTACTTCTCAAAGTGCACCATCCTGAGGTACATCAATGTCCACCAGGACTGTATGTTGCCCGGATTAGCCCAGAATCTGCCACATGAAAGCCAAGGTTTTGTCACATGGCCCCTGGGCAAATACACACAGCTCCAGATAGAGCTAATGTGATCTTCTGACCAGCAAGTGAAACACAAGCCTCCCCTATGGAGCTAGAAAAGCCTCTTGGGTACCAGTACTGGGTCTGGCTGGGATGTTAACTTTCCCTGCAGCAGCCCATCAGAAATGGCTCTACTCCTTGGAGCCGACCTCTGGATACATCTCCAGAACTACACCTTCATGCCACTTCTTTTGCAATCAGTGTTTCATACCAATTTGAGGACTGAGAATGGGATGTGACTGGGTTTTCTGCATGCTTCAAACACCTGGGTTGCCTCTTACAAACGCCGTCCATTAAACCTGCCCTGTGGTCCTTCTGGCCTTCAGAGAAAGGGGCAGAGGAAGCCAATAGACTGCTCAGGAAGATATTTATTGTGCTCAAATGCACAAGCAATTCTGGCGCATCACTGTCTTCCAGGACTTGCTTCCTGTTGGTGGAAGGTTTTTCTGGGCTTGTCCATGTGAGATATGTTCATCTGATTCATGTCAGTATGGGACAGTGCTAGGGCCGCATGGTATGATGAATGTGACCTTCTGTCTTACGTACCCCTGTATAACCACAAGTCTAAGAAAAACTGAGTGGTTAATGTATATAATGTATATAATGTATATAATGTATATAATTCTTGTATCTTGCAAAGAAATGTTTTAGCAATTCCTGTCAATAGAGAGCTTGAAGGGAAATGTATCTGTAGGTTTTTCCTTGAAGCCTCTGATATCTGGGGGGGTTCAGAATAACTGCTAACTGTTATGATTATTGCATGGGACACTATGCAAGTCTCTGATATCTGGCCAGGAGATTAAGGAGACGGGGAGAGCTGAAGAACAACTAAAAGACAAAGGTTGCAGGGGATGCTGCACAAGTCTCTGACGATTTTGCGAATCACATTTGATTCATGCCTCACCATATTGAACCCCTAGCCACCTCCCCCTATTCCAGGGAGATTTTACCTTCATGGCTCTCTTGATTGCAGCACAGGGCTCACACTCATGGCTAACCTGTGTGATGGCCTCAGTGGGTAGGTCCACCCCTCGATCACGAACCCATCTGTATATGGCATCCCTCCCCAGATGTCCTGATGTTTCCTGGGCCCATCGAGCTACAAACAGCTCACCCTTACGTCCCCAGTCCAGGCCCACCTGAGCCACTTCAATTTTTGAAGCTCGATCCACATCTTTGTTGTTCTGATGTTCCTCGGTAGCGCATCTCTTGCGCATGTGGGCATCTACATGACGTACTTTTGCATCCAGGTTTTGTACCCAGGCAGCAATCTCTTGCCACAGGGTTGCAGCCCAGCTAGGTTTCTCTCTACACTGCCAGTTGCTCTGTTTCCATTGCTGCAGCCACCCTCCCAGAGCATTTGCTGCTATCCATGAGCCAATGTAAGATACAGTCCTGGCCATTTTTCTCGTTCGGCAGCTCTAGGACTAGTTGTATGGCTTTTACTTCTGCATAGTGACTCAAGTTGCCTTCCCCTTCTACAGCCTCCACAACTCGTCGTGTGGGACTCCACACAGCAGCTTTCCATTTCCGATGACTGCCTACCACAATCCTGCTACGGAAGGGTCTTCGGAAAGGTCAGGCAGGGTAGACAGCTGCCTGATCTCTGTGCTCAAAGCAGCTATGCCAAAAGCCCACCAGTACCCTTGAAGTACCCTCTCTTGAGGTAGTCTATGGCAAGGATGCATGGAGCCTCCGGGCCAGTCACAAAGGGAAGCTTTTGCCACTGATTCCCAGTTAGGCTCACTTCAGCTTCCAATAGAGTTAGCTGTTGGGATGCCCCTGTCACTCCAGAGATACAGATGAGCTCTGTCCCTTGGTAGCCTGATGGCATTCAGGTACATTGTGCGCCGGTGGCCACTCGAGGTGGACATGGTTTAGTTGTGTGAGGTGCCCTTTGTGGTTGTCAGCGTGTTTGGGGCTGGAACGCTGTTTTCTCCCTCTCTGAAAAGCGCTTCGAGGGGAAGGAGGGCTGTGGGGAAAGTGGGAGCACTCTGCGTGCTGGGGAGCTGTTTCTCCCCGTGCTGCGGTTGGCACAAAACTTGCCAATCTCCGCAACCTTCCCAATCTCCTCAACCTTTCCCTTTCGGCCTTCCAGCAGGCCCCTGACTCTGCGTGCCTGCAGCTGCGGGTTCCCTCCCAGCGCAGGGCTGTGTTTCAGTGCATGGGGCGTTTCTGGATGTGTCTCCTACAAGAGTCGGGAGCATGAATGTGCAAAAGTGGTGCCGTCCCCTGGGCTTCTGTTTTGAGTCAGTCCCAGTTTGTTTCTGGCAGTCAGGTTTGTAACCGGGAGGTAGCCAAGCCGACTAGGAAGAGGTTGGCCTAAACTGATCTGGGATGGCCAGCCGTGGCAAGGCTGGTGCATGCGAGAAATGTGCAGCAAAGCTATGAGAGGCGCTTAATTTCCCAGGTGGAAAGCATGGTTCTCTTTGATGTCCAGCAGCGGGGCAGCACCCCCAGTGGCTGCACGTAGGGTGCGCAGTGCATGTCAGGAAGGGGAATTTCCTCAAGCAGTTCCATCAGAGCAGGTGAGGTTTTTGTGTTAAATATTGGTCCTTCCTTATACACATGTGGTCCCTTGGTGAAAGAGGGAGTAAAGTGGATTCCAGACCCACGCCTGCAGACTCTGGTCTTGCATTAGGACACGTAATGTGCTTTGAAATTCTCTTGACGCCAGCAACTGAAGGAGCAGAGGCTGGTGCACTCGCTCCTTCTGCAAAAGGCAACCCCCCTTGAAGTTTCCCTGGGAAGGGCAGGCAAGAGCAGCCGATGAAGTTGTGAATCAGAACTTTATTAGCGCAACGTTTGAGAGAGACGTGGAGTGTCACGGAGGCGTGCCGAGCTCTCTTTGTCCTTCGCTGTGGGGCCTGTGGTTTTGCTTGTAGGACCGTGTCAGGGTAGAGGCGGGGTCCCTGTGTGCTTTGTGCTCCTTCGATGGCTGTGGTTGTAGAAAGCTGCAGCAGCCTTCAGGTCAGTGGCCGTGGAGTGACTGGGCAGAGGCGGGAAAGGACAGTGGCAGACCTTAGTCTCCTTGGGGCTCTGTGATGGGGTGAGAAAGGAAAATGATCAAAAAGAGCAGCCCCAGCCCACGGCCAGCACTCCCAGCCCAACAGCAAGGCCATCCTTCCTGGGTATCCCTGACAGCCAAGAGTCAGCTGTGTTAGGCCAGGGCAGTGAGACCATGGTGGGGAATGGGCTGGGGCAATCTTATCTGTCCTGGAGAGCGTGGTGAATTCTCCATCAGAGTGCGGAAAGAGAGAGGCCAGGAGTGTGCTATGGCGTCATTCCCTCACTGTCAGCGTGTCCAGCTGTAAGAGAGGAGGTGACAAAGAGAGCAGCCACCCCTTGCCAGCACTGGAAGGCGTCCCGTCCTCCCTGTATGAGGCTCTCCCAGCCTCACTTCAGGGCCGTCCATCTCCCATCTCCCTGATGGCCAGGGGATGCCCATCATAGCCCAGCCAGGTCATCTTCTGGCATGCTCTGGGAGTGTGGAGGGCTGTGGGTTGGGCATCGCTTATCTGTCCTGTAGAGTGTTGGCAGCTCTTCCTCCCAGCTGAGTTCTCACAGGCAGAGAGGGCAGGATCGTGCCATGGTCTGGTTCCATCGCTGTGTGTTCCTGGCTGAAAGAGAAGCAGCAGCAAACAGAGCAGCATCCCCCTGTGACCACGGGCAGCCCCCGCCTCCCTCCCCAAGAGTCTCTATCGTCTCACCGAGGCTGTCCGTGTCCCATCATCCTGATGGAGTGGTCACTGCTGTCCTGGCCCGAGTATGTCCGTCTTCTGCTTGCTGTGAGGTCATGGTGGGGTGTGGGTTGGGGCAATCTTCCCTGTCCTGGAGAGCTTTGGCAGCTCTTCCATCCAGCTCAGTAGAGGAGGGCAGCAAGACCAGGAGTGTGCCACGGTCTGGTCCCATCGCTGTGAGTGTTTTGAGCTGTAAGAGAGGAAGCCAAAAGGGAGCAGCCTTCCCCTGTGGCCAGGAGCAGCCCCTGCCTCCCAGCCTGAGGCTCTCCCAGCCTCACTCCAAGGCCGTCGTTCCTGGGTCAGCCACGTTGGGCCCACTTCCCAGGCATTTACACTGTGGTGTGGAAGAGGTGGGGTGATCTTATCTGTCCTGGAGAGCGTTGACAGCTTTTCCAGCTGACTTCTCAAGCGGAGAGAGGCCAGGAGTATGCAGGGCTCTACTCTCGTTCCTGTCTGTGCCTGCCTTTAATGAGAGAAGGAACAAACGGAGCAGCACCTCCCTGTGACCACGAGCTGCCCCAGCCTCTCTGCCTGAGGGACTCCAGCAACCCACCACGTCCGTCCATCTCCCGTCATCCTGATGCAGCGGTCACTCCCATCGTGGCCCAAACATCTCACCTTCCTGCTTGCTGTGGACCATGGTGGGGGTGGCTTGGGGCAATCTTCCCTGTCCTGGAGAGCGTTGGCAGCTCTTCCTTCCAGCTGAGTAGTCCTTGGGGAGAGCCCAGGAGTGTGCTGTGATCTGGTCCCATTGCTGTCTGAGTCTGGCTTTAATGAGAGGAGGAACAAATGGAGCAGGTCCCCTGTGACCACGGGCAGCCCCTGCCTCTCTGCCCGAGGGTCTCTAGCGTCTCACCGAGGCTGTCCGTGTCCCGTCGTCCTGATGGAGCTGTCCCTGCCATCCTGGCCTGAGCGTGTCACCTGGCTGCTTGCTGTGGGAGCGTGGCAGGGTGTGGGTCGGGCTGATGTTACCTGTCCTGGAGAGTGTGGACAAATGTCCGGCAGCGTGCTGGGAAGGAGCGGCCAGGAGTGTGCGGTGGCTCAGTTCGGTCAGTGTCCTGTAGGGCGCTGAGAGCCGTGTGAGGCAAGGGCCTGAGGAGGGAGGGAGGAGAGAGGAGCTGAGTTCCTCTGCTGGAGTTTGTTGTTTGAGTTGGAGTTGTTCCTCTGGCTGAGCCGCAGGAGAGGAGCAGGCAGCCGAGCAGCCTCCCTGTCAGCACGGGCAGCCATGGCAGGGCTGCCCAAGCGCCCAAGTGCTGCTGGGGCCAGCGTTCCGGGGCCAAGGCCGTCCCTGCCCCTTTGTGACATGGGGCACCCCCTGCCTGCTGAGCCATGGGCAGGGCAGCACTGCGGGGGGTGGGGGGCAGCAGCTGATGCAGAGCCCAGGCCCCGGGCCGGGTGCTGGACAAGGTGCCCTGGTGTTTGGGCAGGGCTGCGGGGCCGTGCCAGCAGGCTGTGGGAACGTGCTGAGGTGCAGCTGGGGCTGTGCTGCCTGCCCTGCAGGGCTTGGAGAGCTCCCCGCCGAGGGGGAGAGGCCAGGAGCGTGCCCCGCTTCGGTCCCATGGCTGCCTGTGCGTGTGGCTGGAAGAGGAGAGGCCAGCAGAGAGGAGCCCCCCGGCTGCCCCCCCTCACCGCACAGGGGCACACGTCTGCTCCTGCCCACCGTGGAAGCACAAAGGAAGAACTAAATGAATAAAAAGAGTGAAAAGCCCAAAGCCAGGGGTTGTGATTCTGGGGAGGGGAATCAAGTAGCCATAGCAGCAATTGCATTGAAATGAGCTTTATTTCAGCTGAAGAGTAAAGTTGAGGAAAAACTAAGAAATCCCCAAACTCTAGTAAAAGTGAAAGCAGCTGAAGTCGTGTCAGTTTTCACAGAATCACAGAATCACAGAATTTCTAGGTTGGAAGAGACCTCAAGATCATCAAGTCCAACCTTTGACCTAACAGTCCCCACTAAACCATATCCCTAAGCTCTACATCTAAACGTCTTTTAAAGGCCTCTAGGGATGGTGACTCCACCACTTCCCTGGGCAGCCCGTTCCAATGCCTAACAACCCTTTCGGGAAAGAAGTTCTTCCTAACATCCAACCTAAAACTCCCCTGGCGCAACTTTAGCCCGTTCCCCCTTGTCCTGTCACCCACACCTCTAGCAGCAGGTGTGCTGAAGAAGGGTGTTTGCCCGTCACTGCTCACAGGCCCTTTGAGAAAAGACGTGCATGCTACCATGCACACATGTGTCTAGACCTTCAGGGGAGATTGCTACAGGAAGTTGTTTCAGACTTTGGTATGTATTGATAATATCATGGTTTACCTGTATTGCTGGATCTTGACTATATAGCTCACAGGTTACTGGTTAAACTTTTGTCAATAATAAATTGCTTCAATCCTGATTTTGGCATAAAATGCGTGAACTGCAATAATCTTGGTGGTCTGCAAAATGCCTGCAAGTGAACTGTTCAAAATTTTGTCTGTAGATACAAAGAAAATAGCAAGTAAATGTCTTAGCTTCTTATCAGTTAACTTAGAGTAGTTCTTGAGGGACTTCAGGGAGAATCCTTCTAAAAGTAGGAGCTTTGTTAAGAAACCTGATAAAGGAAAGAACAGTCGTAGTTTATTCATTATGGTTCTTCAGTGAAATAGAATAAGCATTACTGATGGTAATTAATGATGCACCAAGAACATTTCCTGGGAAGAGGATAAGGAAAAGGAGAAGGAAATGCAGTTTTAGGGAGCAGTGGCATCACCAAGTGTATCTTGGTCAAGGAATAAGCAAATTTTCTCCCTGTTTTAAGAACAACAACAACAACAAAAGAATAACATAAAGGATATTTAGCATTTCATTGGAATCATTGATCTCCTTGTAGTAAGTATCAGTTTTATAAGTCTAAAACTGATCTGTCTGACCAACCTGTTTTTAATTTCATTGGGTTATATCTTAGAAAAGAAAATCCATTCATAAGGACACTATCTAAAGTAGTCACTCATTAGTCATTAGGTATCAAGGATTAATTAGGTATTTCTAATGCAAAGAACAAGCAGTCATAAGTCACTTTTTCAGTCAATATTTCTCTCTGAAGTACAAAATGTGTCACTGGAGGATGATGTATATATTTATCTTTTCCTCCCTTCCTGATTTGCATCCCTAAGTGTAAACTTTACTGAAAGCCAGCTCAGGATTGAAGAGGTCATGCTGTAAAGACTTCTGCTGTGCACTTGCGAAAAAAATCAAGGTAATCCACAGAGTCCTTTCCTTTCCCTACAAAACATTTAAAGATGAACAAGCATAGTGGCTGACAATGAATGTACTCTCTTCCTCTCATGGATGCAAACTTGGCCTTAACAGTACAGAGTGAGCTGCACCCTTCAATTCCATCTCAGCTATTACAGAAATATTACTGTCAGAGTGTTTTGGTAGTACTGTGTACTGGAAAAACGTTGACAGCTTGTGCTTTCTTAGGGCTTTATATTTAGTGTGATCAGTGGATGCTCAGAGATAAATGCATTTTTTCTGCAGACTTTCTTGATAGCTTTCCAGTTGTTGATACAGAAGTGTGCTGTTAATGCCATTTCTGATGTACAGTGTGCTGTGTATATATTAGCATAAAACATATCATGGGAAATTATAGATGTTTTTAAATATGCCTTTTTAGATTGAAGTCATGGGGAAAACCTGAGGTTGCCTGTGTGGAAGAGAATGATTTCTGTGATAATATTTAATACAGTTTTTAAAGTCAGAAAGCCTTAATCTTAAATTCATTGTGAGCCCAAAGTCTAGAACCCATCTTATACTTTCTTACACTCTTAGGAAGAAGACATAGTAGAAATCTTAACACACACATATACAGCGTTAGCAGAGGAAACTGAGAGCTTCACAGACCCTTTGAAACTCACCCAGCTTTTCAAAGTGTAATTGCATTGGGTAGTGCAGTGATGAAATTACTCTCTTTTTTCTGTAGTGTTGGCAGTGAATTCTGTCTTGGGCTAAAGATCTTCCTGGCAAAATCATCACTTTGCAATAGGAATTGTGAAATAGAATTAACAAGATTGGATTATTTTTTTACTTGATAAAACTTTAGATATGATATGTTCAATTGACTGATTTAATTGTATTAATATCTTGTAATCCTCTTCTTTCTTTTTGCTTCCTCTGTCTTCTTAACATCAGCATAATTTGCTTAGTGGAGCACATAAATTCAGGAATGACCTGTGTTTGGATAAATAAGAAAGAATCTAATAAAATAGAGAATTTAGTTAGGGTTAATTTATCTTTAATCATGATTATACCGTAATTTCATGGCCTTAAAAAAAAAAAAAGAAAGAAAGAAAAAAAAAAGTGCTACAGTCATAAGTGATTTTTTTGTTCCTGTTCTCTGGAACTGTACTTTTTGGCAAACTGCAGGACTTCAGGCCAAAAAGCTGGGTAAATTTCACTGCTGTGAAAGTGCATCAGGCTTGCTTTTCCAAGCATGGAAAGCGACAAAAAAGAGGAGATTTATTTAGTCCCTCCACACTTTTCAAATCTGCTGTGGACATTTAGTCAAGCCACTGTTGGTGACCTCTTTGCTTCTCTGCAAGGTTGGCTGATACCGCCCCATTCCTGAGTACATTGTTGGTGAGGGGCCTCGTGTCCCAGTCCTATACAGGGGTCAGAATACCTCTCACAAGCTGTGGGGTAATTTATGATAGGTGGAGCAAGCATAAATGATCAGAGAATGCTCTGAACTGCTTTCAGATCTTAATTTATGAAAATGCTAAATCTTTGGTTATTCTCGAATGTACCAAGTATGAAAACAACATTGATGGGGAATGATGAGACTTTTAACTGGTGAGAAAGGGACAAGGAAAAAAAAACAAACAATACAAAATGTGAAGTGTTGCAAGCAATAGGACTGTGAGGAATGTTTCCTTGGTGAAAAATTAATTTTTCATTATAGATTTTCCCTGGATGTCGGCTGATTTATTTCTTTTGTACCACGAGTTATTTATTATACTGCAGCCTACGCATGTGTACTGATTCCTCCTTCACACTACCCTTCCTCTATGATAGATCCACGACTATAAAAGGGATCACACCGAGCTCCAAAAATGTGCTTGCATCTTGGCTGGTGCCATGATACTGTACATGAATCTGACAGTTCACTCTCGTAGGGCTTTGCCTGTTCACTGAGCTACTGGATTTGTTTTACAAATGCTCAGGCAGGCTCACTTGTTGTGGGTTCTGTGCAGACCCAATGGAAAGCACAGCCCTTGTCCCAGGGGAATCTGTGTATGTAAGGTGGGAATACCGAGGGTGCAGGAGGGGCATAATGAGACCTGTATGCCAGGGTGGCCTGAGGGTGGAGTGCAACTTGTTTGCTATGGAATTCTCTTGCTGAAAGACTGGATCTTCTCCGGGCTCTGTAGGTGTGAGTAGTCCTCCTGAGCTTAAAGAAGAGCTGGCATTTGAAAAAGAGGTGTGTTGCCAGGCTAAATGGCTGCCATGGGGGCCAAGAGCTGCAGCCTTGACAGGGAGAGGTCCCCAGATGCACCCACCGGTGCCAGGCCTGTCCTTCCCCACACCCCGGGAACAGAAGAGCAAGGGAGAGGAGGAAAGCAACCTGGCAAGGTGAGGAGGATGCAGGACATCACGGTGTCTCCCAAGCTGTGGGTATTTACGAAATTGCAGCAGGAGGATGGGGCCTTGAGCTACATGAAGATGTGGGTGTGCAGCTCAGTGAATTGGCAGTCAGCCCCCACATGGCATGTCATATAACTCTTTTCTGTCAGACGTCCTTCTTTTTTGTTCTGGTTTTAGCCAATACCATGCATTCATAACTGGCTATTTCAAGTAAACAGGCAGAAGT
Organism: Anas acuta; assembly: GCF_963932015.1. Lineage (NCBI taxonomy): Eukaryota > Metazoa > Chordata > Aves > Anseriformes > Anatidae > Anas > Anas acuta. The sequence goes on along the minus strand of NC_089017.1, from coordinate 38,361,026 downwards.
AGTGGAGTATGTAATTATCAAAAGAAAGCTGACTAGTTTTAGACTGAGCATTGTATATGCAAGAAAAAGCAGAAAGAAAATGAAGCCATGACTGCAAACAGAAGCTGATGCCTTTTGTACTTCAGATGTATGACTTTCTTTACCATCTTGTTCTGAGATGATTTAGTCTGTTTTGCCAAGTCAGTGAATGAAAAGCATCCTTCTGTACAAGGTCTGTGTTTTTAAATGTTGCTGAGAAGTATTTTAATATGTGCCCACCAATACATTTCTTTGACTTCGAGGTTTTTATGGACATCAACTTTCCCTGCAGGCTCGTATTATTGTGATCTTCAAGAGCATTCACAGAAGCATCATCGTTTTAACTCACTGAGATGAGTCACTGGCACAAACTAACATCACTAACCTGATGCAATGAGAAACAGCTACAAATAACATCTCTACAGAACTTATTAAGAAAAGGGGGGGGGGGAAGGAAATAAAATCACAGGAGTTTGCATGTAATGTGAAGATAATCATAAGCTAATAAATTAATACAATGTTTGCAGAATATTTGTTACTTAATCTTTGTGTTTCTCAGTGTTCAGTCCTTCAGGAGGTAGACTCCTTATACAACAGAAAATAGGCTCTGTGACAGCCACTGAAAATGAACCAGAGTTTCTGTTCGGTGGTAAGTTTTACAAGTTTAACAGAAAGTTTTGAAATTCCCCTTAAAATAACTCTCATGATGAAAAAGTCCTTTGTGATAATTAAAACAAAATGTCAACACTCTGCAAATATTTTCTTTAAGTGAAACTAATAAAAAAATGATTTTCAAAATGAAATACCGAAACACTCCATTTTGAAGTTGTCCTCGCAGAATATTAATCAAATTTATTTCCTCTTCTTTTCTTTATGTGAAGTAATTTCAGAACTGAATATTTGTGTAAAATGCTGCACTTTCAAGCAATTGGAAATTTCTGCTGGGAAAGAATACCGCTGGTAAATTTCCATTCATCTCTAAATATCAGAATCTGCAAATGATACGTGGTAACTTGTGGGATGACACATGAGTATTTCTCAGCTGAAGGAGGAAGTTTGATTCAGGTTTGGTTCAATGAGGTTTGGTCCAGCTCTTATTTTGCTTAATCGCTTGTTCATTCATGTCTATTATTATATTATTATTATGTCTATTATGGCTATTATTATATTATTATTATATTATCTAACATATCTCTGTTAGCCTCTTCTCCAGTACGATACTGAGTAGGCGAAGAAGAGTTTTATTTGTTGATGCAGTAAATTAGCTACTGTTTTTTATTTTTTTTATTTTTTTCCTTTTGTGAACACACTGCATGTGTCTATTCAGGGCAGAATTATAATGTCCCTCATTACAAAGCAACTATATACCCCTGTTAAGTGAGCTGTGCCTCCTTTCTATTAGCTCAGGCAAAATGAAAAACGATGTCTGGGTAGTTCAGGGAATTTTTAAAGGACTAAAAGCTCTTTTTATGTAGTTCATTGGTTTGGACAGCTTGCCCTCTTCAGCACTTACGAAGAGTTGATATGTTGGCTTCTTTATAATCCCTTGATGGGAAGTAAACTGGTAGTATCAAGCCAAACACCAGTGAGGTCTGTAGTCACAAACACCACCTGATGAGCTGCAACATCCCAGCACCATCAACTGAAGAGCTGCAAGTGAGCCAAAGACTCAAACTCGATGAGGAGACAGACCACTGTAAAAAATATCTTGTTGGCAACCTGTTTGCTGGGGAGCTGCTACCAATGGGGCCACTCTTGGAGGTACACAGGGCACCAGCAAAATAGGGATCTTGGTAGGAAGAGAAAGCAATGCGAGACCTAACAAGGCCAGGAGTCGTCCAGGCAGGTGCTGCAGTGGCCATCTCCTTGAATGACTAAATGTTGACTTTTGTACTTTTTTTTTTTTTTTTTTTTTTTTTTTTTTTTTTTTTTTTTTTTTTTTGTCCTTTTAGTTTGTTGTTGCTCTCTCTCTCTCTCTCTCTTTCTTTTTGGAAGTTGTGCAAAATAAATACATGACTATTGCATGTGATTGAGGGAAGTGCATGGTTTTCTGCTTCCATCTTGCTCCAGAGTATGTGGGAGGATTTTGTTTTATTCAGTTCTTCCAACCTACTTTCTAAGTATGTAATACTAGTCCAAAAGACAAGTCTGTGAAATTTCAGATTGAAAGGTAAAAATTGCAAAAAGTTGGGTATAAATGAAAGCAAAAGTTTCTAGAAATACAGTTCAATAAATTTAATTCTCTTCTTTGGGGTCACTGCAGGTTCAGCAATAACACTGTCCTCATTTAGTGCTACATCACATTCCTGGGGAACCCAGAGAAGAAATTATAGCTGCAAGATTATAGATGCTTGCATATCTTAGAGTGACCACGAAGGAATCCCTTGTAATACTGGGAATTAAATAAGGTAATTAGCTCTTGCCTCCGTCTCTGCTGGAATTTGCATGTTCTTAAGCACATGTGTTATCCTGCTGTTTCTGATCACAGGAGATGTGATCACTTGCCATGAACTCTGTACATATGTTACTTTCACAGCCTGGGAGGCTGAAGGGAGCCTCGTGTCTGGAACAGAAGCCTGCAGATGACCCCTCTCATTTGCAGGCTAGGTGTGTTCAAGAGAAGTTGCAGGCCAGTTTCAGATGCCTTAAATAGGAAGCCTGGGATTTGAATGTAAAGCAGCCATTCAGGAAAAACACATCTGAAGGATCGTGTTGCCAGGCAAAACTATATGGTGTATAAAATGGAGTTATAACACTATTTTCAACAGGATACTCAATGAACTATCCATCACAAAATAGGCAATTAATTTCTTGGCCTGCTTAATGGTAATATCTCTGGTGAACTGGTTGCTTAAACACTTTTTCCACCCTTTATTAGCCTAGGAGTGAGTGATGAGTTTTCGGTGGGTTCTATGGCTGCCTCTCCCCAAATGCAGACTAAAATGACTTTTCTTTCCCAAATGTTTGACTCCTTTCCTCTGTCACCAAGATATTGTTTAAATTATTCCAGACATGAATGAGAATGATAACAATAAAGCCTCTTTCACTGAAAATTGTCCCTCAAAGCAAATCCTGCCTCTTTACTGGTAATAATAAATATGGCATTGATGGGATTATTAATTTTCTGATTCTGATACCAGATGTGTGTCAGGAAACAATGCTATTGGGTTAAAGTGTAGCATTTCAACAAGGATATAGGATTTGTGTCTTCACTGGGAGTATGCTTTATAAACAACATACCCAGTATCACCCAGTAGTTCATATTGTGTAATGGGGGATAATTGGGCCCAAATTCCATAATGCAACTGGTATATCTCTGGATTTTATGTGTTATTTGCAGCCTAATAGTCTGAGACATTTTTCTACAGTGCTACCTATGTAGGAACTTCCTATTTTGTGTAAATGCTAATTGTGCAACTAATTTGCTGTAAGAAATATGGTTATAACTATAGGTCATCCTCAATTTTTGTTTTCCTGCTAGTGGTATTGCAGCTAAAATCTTTGAGTACATCTTGGAAAAAGGAACCTGTGGGAGTTGTGGTTGCTTTTTATTTTGTTGACAACACATTCAGAGTGACTTGATGCTTCTTCAAGGCCACCTGAACAGGCTGGACCAGCGTTTGAGCAAATGTTTCTTTAAAATGACCTCTGCCTTGTTTCCTTGCACCTCAAATTCAAGAGGATTGTTTTCAAATTAACATGCAGAAGGAATACACACACATGTTTCTTGTCAAAATGATTTTTTTTGGTGTAAAGGCTTGCAGGAAGGTTGTTTTTTTTTTTTTTTTTTTTTTTTTCAGCAGTTGTAATGTCAAAGCCACCCAAGGACAGAAGTAAAATCATTGTGAAAACAAGCAGTGCTGAGCTAGAGAGAAAGGTCCAGGAAAAAAAAAAAAAAAGTTTTAAAAAAAAAAAAAGTAAGCAATTACTGCAAAGAGCTGTTAGCTTCTTTGCCATTGAAGGAGAATATCTTCCAAAGTCAATGTGTTTTCTTTGTTTTCTGGCTTACAACAAACCATTAAAAAGGCAAAGAAACACAAGAAGAAACATAATTTAAAAACCTCACAGAAGTTAATCCAAGCCCTGGAGAGCAAATAATTTTGTCCCCTTTTTAGGCTGATGGATTCAGCATGTGATGATTTGTATGAAAAATAGTAAGAAACATGGCTTTCATTGCTCCATTATGCCTTTGATTTCTCTCCTCAACTGCTCTTTGCTTGTTTGTTCAAGCGATCATGGCTGAGTCACTTGCGATGCGTGGAGCAGCACAGCTCTGAGCTGGCTGGCAGCAGTCTCTCCCTGGAAGAAATCAGAGTTGAACTCGCCTGGTCATGGTGTTACCTGTGTGACATCAGCAGCAAGGCTGCATCCTAGGAGCTGGGTGTGCGTCTTCTATCTTGCCCAGCCCCACAGTGACTCGCTTCCCAAAGAGCACCACAGCAAACCTGGGGCCTTCGGCCTAATTTCTTTGATACTCTGTCTTCTGGATAAGGAATGCCTAACAACAAACTTGTTAATAACTCATTAATTACACAGCTAACTATACATGATATCAGGTGTCCTTTCTGTTGGAAAGAAGCTTATTGCTGGAACCTCTTGGGCCCTTACCCTGCCAACTTCTCATGCAAAGTTTTTACTGGAGCTAATAACCATGGAAAGTGACATATGAAAGGAGGTGAGTTGGCTTTATCTGATGAAGTTTGAGAAAGATAAAAAAAAATTGTCCAAATTCTTTGTCCTCCATCATCTCTTTGTCACTATGAACCTGTATCTAATGGAGCAATACCCTCACCACAAAACTAAAAAGCCAGGTGTCCTACAGTCCAAATGCAGTCCAAAACCACATCCAGTCAGTGGACAGCTTCTCAGTCCCACTTTTCTCTCTGGCATTGCCAGGCTGCCTTTCCAAAGTCTCAGGTGTGCTTTCCGCACTTTATTTATTTATTGGCAGTGACTTTAATCACAGTGGTTTGGTTTTTTGTTTGTTTGTTTGTTTGCTTTATTTTGTTTTTCTCTCCTTCCTAAGCAATGATGGCAGTGTATCTTCAGCTTCTTGCTCTACCTATTTTATGCAGCTGAGCTGGAGTGCTTTACGGGCTTGGTCTGGCTGGTTCCTCTGTATTTATTTTTTTCTAGTGGGATTAAATAGTTGTGTTTGCTGTAAATTCTTGCAGTGACAGTAGTTCTCCCAGCAGGTAGGAGGCTGATAGTTCACATTGTCTCAGGTCTGTTTCTGACTGATCACGGAGGACTGCAGTGACCCCTTCCTATGCTTAGCAGTCCCTCCAAAGGCTGGCTGCTGGCAGCCAAGTAGTGATTGCTACTACCAGCAGTCCTGCCCTTGGAGCTGCTAGCAGCAGTCACGAGAGTAGGCAATGAACCAATTTCATGTCCTTCATTTATGAAGCTCCATAAAGTCTGTGTTAAAGGGGACTCTGCTTGACTCCAAGTGTCGTGACAGGGAAGCTCCGTCCCTCTCCTCCCTTCAGACTAAACTCTGCGTGACAACCTTGTTGCTCCAGGAAAAGGATGTTCTTACAGAGAAAGCAGAGCCCACCCTTTTTGCTGTGGCAGTGGGTGATCCGTGCACTGACGTGTGAAAACAGATGTGAACATTTAGTAGCCACGGCTGATGATGCATCCTTAGCTCATGAAAGGGCTGTTAACGTTGTCTAAACAATTGCATCATGCTTATTGGTGTACCCTGTACGCAAAAGAATAGAAAACATCTGCTTCAGACAAGAAAGTCTGGACATTGGGTTCGTTATGGGATCCAATAGGAACAGACTGGTCTAAGTTCTGGAGCCAAACTCATTCCCAGTTTAATTTCATTGGTATGATATATATTTTTATTTTTATTATTTCTTTGAATAATAGCAGAGACAAGTTTGTTCTACAGTCATTTTATGACACTATGGTTAGTGGCAAATTTGGAGGCTAAACATTTTCTCAGAGATCTGCAGCACTTTACAGCTTTTGGGGAGATGTTCCTCGAAACTGCATACACTAAAGCATCAGGAGGCCAAGCATCTGACAATGGATATTTAGTAAAAACAAAGTCAACAGTGTGATCACCTCTTTTTTCATTCTACGAAAATCTGTGGCAGACAAATGGAGATGAAAAAGTTAATTTTTAAGGTGTATTTCTCTTCATTTGTAAGTACTGACTTTAAGATGTTGCTGGGTCTGTGTGTAATGGTATGGAGTGGAAAACAGCCTGACTATCTAAAAGGAAGATATGCCAATTAAAATGATACAGAATAAGTCAGATTATTTTTTTTCAAAAACATTTAAAAATAATATTACATCTTTGTACTAAGTCCATAATCACTCCTTCGCTTGCGAAAATAAAACTGGTTCTGAAAATTTTAACTCTTTTTCTTCAGCTTGTAGAGCAAAATGAAAGTCAAAAGCTGAATTTCTTGATATCAGTGGGATACTTTCTTGTTTTTAAGAAAATAGCAATTTCCTTCACAAAACTTGTCACCCTATTTGACCCCTTCCCTTTGTTTTTATTTATTTATTTTTATTTTTTATTTTTGATGCACTTATAGGAATAAAAGGAGAACCAGAGGGAACTGTTTGGAGTTATGGTATGTCTACCATGTGTTTTCAAATGCTCTACCTTCCTTTTTAAATATGAATTTCTTTTCAGATGCCTCACATAAAAATTAACATATGGATTTACAATACTTCTGATTTTACAATGAAAGCAGTAGCACACAGACACTTGTGTCTTTCAAATTATAATATATAGTCTTTAATAACAGACGGTGATAGCTGATCTCATTTCAAATAATATCTTGGTTTTGTACACAGAAAAGTACATCTTGGCTTCTCACAGCAATTTAAAAATAGATGAATCTTTGTTTACGGACAGGGAAAATGAAACACGGAAGAGTGGAAGGATTTGCCAGAGGGATTTATATCCACAGCAGATCTGGAAATAAAACTTAAATTTCCTGACTGAGCAATGTAACCAAAATGTATAACTTTTCCCACTTCTGAATGTTGATGTTTCTGAACTGAAAAGCAGAAACCATTGACAGAACTCCCAGTATTGCAGAGAAAACTGTAATATTGGGAGTTCAAGGCAGGTTATGAAAAAATGTCATATTCTGTGGAAAAAACACTTCCCAAAACCATGGAGTTAGAATGAATTTTGACTTCGAATTCTGCTCTGAAAAAGTAGCTGAGCAGTTCTTTGGGTGCATTTCTCATAAAATAGCGTTGCTTCTCCCACACACACCTGAATCAGTAACTTCGCAGAGCAACAGGAGCAGCTTAAATATGCAATATTTAATTATGAGTTAGCTAAATAAATACTGTGAGGATCTCTCTTGATATGCTGCACTGCTTCCTTAGTGGTTGTTCCTAATGGTCGGGCTATGCTTTTTATTGTTTCTGTTTCCTCAGCTTTTATTTTTCGTCATGCACATGCATGGTCATTTTCACCGTGTTTTCTCAGCTGAGAGGCAGGCTTGCTTGTCTCAGCTGCAAAGCAGCAAGACGGGGCTAGGACATTTCTCACAGACTCGACATGGTCACTGCAAGGGATGTGATTTCCTGCCCGCTAATCTCCTCCCCAGGCATGGAGCCTTCCCAGGCTGGCCGAAAGGCAACACACTGTCTGGCAGTGGAGGCCTGAGCACTGGGTTGCAGAAAGGGAAGAGCAGCCCTTCGCAGACAGCCTGGCAGCACCAGCAGCTGCAAATCAGAAGCAGGCCTGCGCTGGGGAGACATCTGTGGTACGAGAAAGTTCACAGGTTCACAGAGGCCTCATGCCGAACCCAGAGGTGGAGGAGGCAAAGAGGATCTCTGGGAATTTCCCAGGTGCTGCCTGGCAGATGACAAAATACATCCCAGTGACCCTGAGCCCCAGGGCTGCATCCTTGGCCACCACACCAAGCACACACCCCTGCCTTTGGGGCAAGGGCAGACGCCCGGGCCATGCGCCTGCAGCTGGCAGGACGTGAGCAGATACAGGTTCAAACTGGCTTCCACAACGTGCAGCTTAAAAATAAAGCACAAGGCAGATGTGGGGGGCTTTTGGGAGACATGAAAATCACCTTGGGACCTGGTTTTGTGAAGGCCCATGAGGTGCCCAGCAAACAGAGGTGGGCCCTCTGCCTGGATGCCTGGTGTCAGTGCCCTGCACGTACCTAGTCGGTGCCTGTGGCAGGCCCACAAAATAGGCTTTACTTTCTCCTCAGTGTTTTTTGGCTTAGAGTATTGGAGTTTTTATGATTCATTTTGTTTAAGTACCCAAAAGAAATGAGTTAAATATTAGATGGAAACATATTTATTTCCCCTTTCATAAGAACATGTGCATCCCTGCTCTCTTGTGCTCTTTCTCTTTTGTGTTCATATCCTCCCAGGCAGTTCTCGTGCTCACAGCTTTTTTTAACAGGACTTTTTTATTTTTTATAAAATTTAGACTTATAAAAGAAATAAATCTCTCTATTGTTCTCTTGGGGTGCAGCTGTGTTAAACTGTAATCATGGGAGTTGAAACAGGTTTTGTCTCACAATAACATTTATATTCGTTTCCTGACACTCTTTCCTAATAACATGAGTGTCTTCAGCTGACCAAGGGGGAAAAAGAACCTCCACTGAGCACTTCTGAAAGTAAAATAATACTTGCACAGCACAGAATAGTTACTGCCATATTACAGTATTTTTAAAATTTTCTTGCATTTGATAAAGATCCATTAGATCTCTAATTTCCAAGTTAATATTTCCATTTTCCCCTGTTAGTCCTCTGTCAGAAGTTTCTCCTGCTACTTGTACTTCTTTTGCATTGAAGATTAATTAAGCCAGGTCTCATCATCTACCTTATCTGCCTCCTTTTATGCTTGGTTATTTGTTTGTTTGTTTGTGTGTGTGTGTGTGTGTTTTCTCCCCTCAAAGATGAGCACAAAAGAGTGGATCAAAACATCTGCAAAAGAGGCAAAGTAAAGCTTGCAAAGTCATGAAGTTGGGTAAATGGGAGATGTCCAGCTCTTTGGCGCACTTACTCTCACTCCTGCAAGGAGAGTAAAGTGGATGTCTCTGTATTTCAGCTTTTTCACCTGCAAAAGTTATTACTGTAGTAAAAGAATGTTGTCTGCATCTCCTCTCTGTGCCCAGACCTTCAGACAGAATATTAGTCTAAATATTAATCTAATTTTAAGCAGTGATACATGCACAAATGCAATAATATTGCTTTGGAGAAAAGATGCTAGACTAGAGATTCATACCTTAGTGGCTGAAAGCTGATGTTAACCCTCTATAACAAAAAGTGCATTTTCCTTTTTTTGTGTGAGTGTGGTTTGTTTGCTTGGTTGGTTTTATAACATACCATTCAATAAGTGATGCTTACAAAGGATATAAGATATTACAAATATTATTGAAAATATGAAAAAGTGAGCTCTTTTCACTTTCTTTTTCATTTCTGAAGATGTTGCTATGGAAAGCAATAGTCTGCTTCAAATGAGTGTGAAAAGCCATACAGAAAGCTTGTTTTTATGAAGTTAATATTTGTAACCAATAACCTATCTTTGTTTGTATATGAGAGAGACTTCCAAGCCCTTTAGGAATGCCTGCATAAGTAGGATATAAACACAAAACAGTCCCATGTTTTTGTTTGCATCTTCCATGTCTGCCCTGAAGCTGACACATACCCGTCTATGCCTTAATGAACACTAAAAGCACTGTGAGTCTTTGTTATTATAACCTTTCCTTTAGCACAGGAGAGAGTCTGGATCCAGGACTGAATAAGTAAGAAAATAACATGCCTTTTTTTTTTTTCCTTCTTTTTTTTTTTTTTTTTTTCCTTTTTTTTTTCTGTCTTTTTTTCTTTTTTTTTTCTTTCACAAGCAGGGTTGTGAAAGTGATAATCTGCAGGATGCAACGGCTGGGTAAACTGCTCGCATGGAAGGAGCTGCCAATAGGAAGAACATCTGTAAGGGTCTCTGTATTATCTCAGCCTCACCGTGTCTCTGTTATTATACACCAAAGAGTACTTTTGGCAGAGTGTTGTCACAGACCTTTTCTGAATGTAATCCTCAGGGGCAGGGTAACAGATCCAGTGAGAGGATATCTGACCCAGCTGGTAAGTACCTGCTGCAGAAGTGACTCAGAGCTGCTCTTCTCTCCCACGTCCTCGTGTCCGCAGCTCTGTGGGAAGTTAATTGCTTCCAGTGGTTTGCAGTGTAATTTACAGCAAGGTAGATACACAGACCTTGCAGATGCCACCCACAGATGGCACTCAGTATAAATCTCTCCTTGTAATTTGACTATATGAAAACCAGCAGGAAGAAAAAGTAGAAAAGACAAGTGTTGTGGTTTAACCTGGCCGGCAGCTAGACACCACACAGCCGTTCGCTCACTTTCCTCCCTCCCTCTCTGGGTTGGGGGAGAGAAACAGGAAAGTGAAGCCTGTGAGTTGAGATAAAGACAGTTTATTAAGACAGGAAAATAATAATAATAGTAGTAGTAGTAGTAGTAGTAGTAGTAGTAGTAATAGTAGCAGTAATAGTAATAATAATGTGTGTACAAAACAAGTGATGCACAATGCAGTTGCTCACCACCCACTGACTGATGCCCAGCCAAGCAGCCGCCCCCCCCACCCCGACTAGCCACCCCTATATATTGTTCAGCATGACCCCATATGGTATGGAATACCCCTTTGGCCAGTTTGGGTCAGCTACCCTGGGTCTGTCCCCTCCCAGCTCTTGCTGCACCCCCAGCCTGCCTGCTGGCAGGACAGAGAGAGAAGCTGAAATGTCCTTGGCTTGGTGTAAGCACTGCTCTGCAACAATTAAACTCTTCTTGTCCTAAGCCAAAACATAGCACCCTACCAGATACTAGGAGGAAAATTAACTCTGTCCTAACTGAAACCAGGACAACAAGTAAGTCCAGGTTTGAAGAGAACAGCCATCCAGCACAGAATCTCTATCCCACCGCTAATAATTGCTTTATTTCTTGCTCCAAAGCAGGCAAAAGTGTAGGAAAGGGGGTTCAAGAGCATATTGGCCACAGCCCATATGTTTAGCCTAAGAGAAACACCATTTAGGATGAGTATTCAAAGCATGGGTCAGCTAGAGGGAAGGCACTGGGGTGGCTGCAGCCAGGAACAAAGCATTTTGGACTGGTCCCTTTAGAAACAGGAGGACAAAGTACAACCACTGAGGCTGCAAGGGCTTCTCTGCTAGTAAAGTGCTGGAGGAAAAACATATGAAGGATGAAACAGATACAATAAAGGAGAAGAGGTGACTGGAGAAAGGAAAACAATTTTGGTTACAGAAAACTGCTTTTTTGTGAATTTTGCTTCACCTAAAAAGGAGTAGGAAGGTCAGTAGCAGCATTTGCCTGCTGGAGAGTGTGGCTGTTTCTGTTAGCACAGCATTAAGCTTAACAGTCAGCAAAGCCTGACTTCAGGAGTCGTCTTTCATGCTCCTTGCATGCTATACAATATATACATTGCTCAAAGACAATTATCAACAGTGTAGTGAAGGACAACAACATGTTGGAGAAAAAAGCCTGGCCCTGAAAGTGATGTGGTGGGGCTTCAATTTCGTACAGCTTCAGCTTACTATGAGGTCTTAAGAAAGACATTTAATGCACACATAATGTGTGTGTGTCAAGTCCTTCACCATGACCAACTGTTTTTAACATCTCTCAACTTCTGTAAGATATACAGAGGAAGAGCCCTTGGGAAGCTTTATGTATAACTCTAGCCAGAGCCCCCGAGTCAGTTGTCCATGTGCCCCTGACATGGCTCTGTCTCCTACCAGCCTGAAACTTGTGCGTGGGCTTTGAGTGAGGCTGAATTGTTGAAAATTCTGGAAGAAAAACAGCCATGCCATTCTGAAATGTAATATAAGAGGAAGGAGGAAGATCCCTAAACAAACACAAATGAGCAAATGAGTCTCAGGGATTTTATGTGAACATGTTGGTAGTGCCAAAGCCACGTAAGGCCAAAGTCTGAATAATCTAATTCCAGGAAAGGACTTAGTGAGTTTAATAAGCACTACTGATTGTCTCAGTGAAAGATGCCCAAGATTTAGCAAAAATGAACCTTTGAAAGGCATTATTTCAGTAGTTCCAACCATAGCAATGTTTTAGTCATGCTTTGCCAACTTTTCTGTTCAGATGCTCTGCGCATGCCTGGATAGCTAATTAGTCTCCTTGCTAAAAATATGCTAAGCTAAAACAGTTGCCCTTCATTCCAAAAAAGCTTCTTTCTTTAATTTTGGCCCCAACCTTACCAAAGTATAAGCACAAGGTCATTTTAATTACAATCACCCAAATAAAGGTGTTTACAAGAAGGCTCAGATCTTTAATTCTCTGCTCAATCATCTCTTAATTGTTGATTGCTTAATGACAGAGAATGTGTTCTCTGACTATAACACAAAGAAAAAATCTAATTTTAGAACTCGTGACATCATTCTTTCTCCCTTCAAATCACAGAAGTTAAGTCACAGAAAGCCAATGTTATCTGATTTGGACTCAAAATAAGAAGATTATTTTTTTTGGTCTAAAAGCCAAAATCTGTCCTTGGATACAAACACACACCTCTGCAGTTCATTTAAAGACCAATGGTTATAACTAAAAATAGAATGGAGCTTGCTTGGTTTGGGTTAAAGTTCAGTGCTGCTGTGCCACCGATGAAGGGATTATCATAGACTACATCATTGATGATCCCCTTTCTCAGCACTGACTCAAAAGGCTGAAAAAATCACCCCAAATTTATCGGAAAAATAAATACATAGCTGTGTGTTTTGAGTGGTATAATGGACTTTGACTTACTAAATCATACTTAGAGGAAAGAAAGTATTTCTTGTAGTAACTATAAAAGATTTCGTAGGAAATACTTGTCTGGCTAGAGAAAGTTATCACATTAATATTGTTACAGAGGGCTTGTCTAAAAACTCTATAAATCGCAAATTTGTGTTTTTGTCCTGTCTGTGCACTTGACCTGTGCAGTGTCAACTTTGTGTACTCCATGTTAACTTAAATCCATATAGCTGGACTGATACCTCACATCGGCTCTATCGATGTTCATCCATCTTGTGCCAGGGCATTTTTCACATAAAGAGCAAATTAGCCAAAAAAAAGAAAAAAAGAAATAAATTAAAAAGTGCCTTTTTGTGTGGTGCTTACACTGGGAAAAGATGGGCAATAGTTAAATACTTTCAGAGAACTGTGCTGTGTATGTTGCCAGCATTTTTTTCTGAATTTAGAATGAAATTACTATAGTCTTGTTTCTCTCTTAAAACTTTTTCTTCCTTTTGAAGCTTCAGTGTCTGTGATTGAAAATACATCTCCAAAGATATAAAACACGCACTGATCAGATTTCTGTCCCCTCTGCTATTTTATTTTACTTTGCAGATGTGTGTTGAAAATGGAGTTGAAATTCAATATACATACTGGCAGGAGGAAGGTTCATTTTCTGAAATTTTCCTTTTAACTACATAACAATACTGCTAAAAACACTCACACTATCCATATGCTAACAATGGATTCTGAACCTCTGATGACGTAAGAAAATAGTAGCATCACTGATTTCAGTCTCCTCTGGATTTATATCGGCCTAACAAATGCTTCACGTTTCCCAAGTACTTTGTCTTGAGCTGAGGTGCTAAAGGTGGTGCAATGACTGCTGCAGTGACATGGTCTTCGACAGAATTAGAGGGTTTTTTACTAAATGGTGTCAGAAGGCCAGTCTGTGGGACAGAATGTTTGTTACGTGGGAGGAGTTCTGGAACTGAAAACTTGGTGTTGTCCAAACTGCTCCTATGGCTGATTTCACATCATTAAAAAAAATTCTTTATGTGCTGAACCATCTTTGCTATTTGATAGTGCACAGCATTCAATTTTCAGAGTCACTGACTCAAAGAAATAATAGTAAATTGCAGTGGGCACACTTCTATTCTGAAATGTGGTAACAGGGAAATTATTTTTGTCTTGTCCTCTGTGAAAATCAAGAAAGATTTGACTTATTTGAATGATGCAAAGCTGACTGGATTTTGTATAACAGCATAGTGCAGTCACTTACACTGTGTGCATGCAACTAGTGACCAAGTTTAGAATAATTCTCAATTTAGGCCAAGCAGGAGCATTCGAACCCACTGGTGCTTTGTGATTTTGTTGTGGTTTGACCCCAGCAGGCAGCTCAGCACCACCCAGCTGCTCACTCATTCTCCCCGGGTGGGATGGGAGAGAGAATTGGAAAGGTTAAAGTGCAAGAGCTCGTGGGTTGAGATGAGGACAGTTCAATAATAAGCTCTGTCCCAGCCAAAACCATGTCAGCTTTTTACCTGCAGAGCACATGAAGAAGGGGTGGGGTGGGGAGGATTACTATTCTCCAGTCCCCCTTTTTAGGGTGGATTAGTCAGCAAGAAGCCCATTGTAAGAGAAAAGTGAGTGAAAGTTACAGGGCTGGGTGGACGGAATGAACTTGCTTGTTAATGCAGAGTTAATTTGGATGTGCATTGGAGAGAGACCGCAAAAGTGTGAGACATCCGTATCGCCTGGGTGGGCAAATGGTGATGACACCAAGAATCCTCTGCAGGGACAGGGTTTGTTTCTGAGTCACTGAGCCAGCACACTGTAGCTCTGCTAAGTGGTTCACACCTCCCAAGTGTTCACAGGGTGTGATTTTATGTGATCTATTGCATGTGTTTTATATTCAGCAGATTATGATCAACTTGTTAAATTGAAAATTTTAAAGAAACCAAATGTTCTTTTAAAGTGAGGTTTCAGAAGTTTTGGTACACTTAGGTAAAAATCCACTGCCCAGCAAAACTTACCCACTACTTGCAATAGCAATGCTAATTATACTGCTTATGGGAATTGGAGCCAAATTACCAGCATGGTAGCAGAATGTGAACTAATTAAATGATCAACATTTAATATGACACTGCTTGGTTCATTGTAGCTGTATACACACACGCAAACACACACAGACACACATATACACGTATGTATTACTGACAGCTGTAGGGGTCGGTGACAAGCTAATCCCAGACTAGTTATCCCCAATCAGCCAATTAAGGATGCTTGTTTTTGTTGATGCTTGTTTTCTTGTTTTTGTTTCAGTGAAAGAAAAGACTGAGTCTTTTGGAGAAAAAGTCTTTTGGAAAAGCTTTGTGTTTTGTGCATCACTTCAAAAATCTATTAGAATCAGAAAAGAGAGACCACGGCCACAATTATTGCTGAATGCTACCACATTTACTGTGACGCAAACTCAGCTCTAGGATACCTGCAATCCAAATAGCCAAATGTGAAGGAAAGAAGCTCAGAAAGAAAAAACATGTCCATAGCAGATAGGAGCAAAACCCGGGTCTTTTAACAGCTGTCTTCATGCTGATGTCTGCCTGGCCACAAAGCACCTTGAATTTAAGCCAGACTCAGAGCTAACAGGGATGTCTCTGAGGCAATGCACCATCTGTATGTTACAGCAGTACAACATGGTATGTGCCATCTCACATTGGTCATTTACCTGTTTCCTTGCACTGTGTTGGAATGATGATTATCAAGCCCGTCACCAGACATGCAATTTCTGAGTGTTATATGCATGCTTTTTCAGGAGCAACTGAAGTGCTTCGAACTGTGTTAAGCAGTGAAAAAATTCTTTAACTCTTCACATATGACAATATGTTTTGATGGCATGGTTTTGCTCTCAGGGCTTGTTACTCCGGATCCCCAGCACTCTCTTGTTTACAAACCCTTGTTGTCTTCTTGTTCCTTCATTCCACTTACTGGACAGGATAGGGCAAGACAATGTACAAATTTTGCATAAACTTGTATATAAAGCTTGTCAATTTTTATGTTTTTATAAACCATGAGGCTCTTTGGAGTCGTGGTGGACTCTGCCCTTGCACGTCTTCAGTCTGGACATGGTTCTGGACAACAAACTCTAGGTGGCCCTGCTAGACCTGGAGGTTGAACAAGATGAACTGCAGAGGTCCTCCCCAAGCCCAGCCACTCTGTGACTGTGTGAAACTTACAGAGAAAACAGGTTAGATTTGCCCCTCCTAAACTGTATGTGATGTATAGAGGCAAGACTGACAAGAGGGTAAGGCAGAGAGAGGGTGAAGCTTCGTTTCTTTTGTATTTACAGAGAAATGTCATGATTTACTGAAGGTTGCTACAAGAAGCCCATGCAATTCTAAGATGGAACAGATGAGATAAGGGTCCTCACCAGCTCTTTACAGAATCAGACTCAATGGGTTAAAAAATAGCAAAACCACCTCGTCACAGACAGAAATATCTATGTATAAAGAGGAGCAACAGAGCTCTAGACTTTAGCAGTATTTGTTTTCAATGACTCTGAGATCTTTATTTTTCATTCCTCCTAGTGCCATTCTTTTAACTGCATTTGGACATTAAAAAGTGATTCGTGTGAGGTAGTCATCTATTTTACAGGAGGTGAAGAGTAAGAGCAATAGGAACCAAAGGAATTAGGGCTAGAATCTGGAAACCATGAAATGTGGTGTTTGTGTAAACCTGATGAGAACAGATCCTTTAATCAGAAGTAGAGCATGAAAAATTCTGTTGGAAGCAGACACAAGGAAGCTATGCTTAAGCTCTTGCTTCTGAAAGATTTTTCCCTGAAGCAGATTTGAAAAGGAAGAGGAGGGAATAACAAGTGGTTCCATATGACTTTTTTGGAATTTATTTATTTATTTATTTATTTTTCTTCCCCAAGACCATCTCTGCTGAAATCAATTTCCCCTAATGGAGCTGCCCCAACTACTGTTCTATATTAAGGAGCCAGGTGTTCTGCTTAGTCTGTTTTAAATAAACGGCAAAGTATTTCTAAAAGACAATTTTTCATCTCCACTTTGTCTTATTTATTTGTTCTTTTCCTGTTTCAAACTGTTGACTTCGCTAATCTAAAATTAAAAGGTCTATGCTGAGCACTTGCAGCTCTTGTTGGCTCTAATTAGAATTTTAAAGTGATATTATCTTCCAAGACACGGTTGTTGTTTACAGCATTTGAAATACAGAATCATGAACAAGAAAAATATATAAATATATATATTATATATATATATATATATATATATTTATATATATTTTTTTCCCTTGGCCAAAGAAGCTGATCAGTTTTTATAACAGAAAGTGTAGTTTTTGTAGAGTTACATTATGAATACTTTGGTTTTCCTAAGTTTTAGTATGGGTATGTTTCACATAGGCTTAGCCCACATGGCTCTCTGATATTCTAGTTCCTTCAAACAACTCCAAATATTTATTTCCTTTTAATTAAATTTGAATGTGTTTCCCTACTGTTACAGGCCACTCCCTGAGAATCCTGTCCTGTTTGGTTCTCATGATGTGGAGTCATCTTCCCGTTGGCTTAACAGCCCACTGACATCTGACCACAGGCACAGCTGGGGGCATGTAATATGGCCTATAAGGACATCTAATAAACCACAGCCCATGTGGTCAGCCACAGAACCGGGCTACTCCTATAAGCATCTGCATGTGTCTCTGGGTGTGTGAGTAAGTGTCTGAATATGAAAGACAGGAGGTCTCTGTATGTTCAACTTCTGGATGTTTACAGTGATCTATACATTGGCTTACAAAATGCACTAGAAACAGAAGGGTAGTATATGAACTGATTGCCTGGTGCTGAACAGGTAGGGCTGTACCCTTGCTGAGATTATTTGCTGTAGTAATTTCAGTGCCTCCTCCTTTTAAGAAAAGTTGGGGATAACTTGCTTCCAGCAAGGAAATCTTCTATTCTTTTAAAGCATCAATTATTATATGTAAAACAAGATTTATTCTAGTTTGAACAGTGGTAAATTTTAATGTTCAGATGAGCAGTAGCAATATGGAAGCACTCAACTTTAATCATTGTCTGATATACAGTCAACACTGTTTCAATGAAATATGGTCTTGGATTTCTAGTATGGCAAAAGAAGTAGGAAATGATGGAGAAAAAAGAAGTCCAGGACATTGAAGCTTTATCCTGCCAAGTTAGGAATTTTTGCTTCTTGCTGCCACTTTTCGGAAGTGTTTGTGAAGAACAGAATTGAAAGACATCCATGGCCTGCTCTGAACAACAGAAAACACATCAGGAGGTGCATTAACAACCCTGTATCTAAACACTGACAGTACGTTTTTTGGTGGTCGATGCAAGGATACTGGTTGTAGTGGGTCGATCTTGGCTGATTGCCCCCACCCATTGGTGGGAATACAACAGAAAAACACTTGTGGGTTGAGGTTGCAGTTCTTCAAAAATTGTCTCAGTGTGAGTCCACACCACTGAGTGCAGTCCTTCAGGTACAGGTTGCTCCAGTAAGGGCTCCTGTCCATGGGCTGCAGTTCCTGCAGGACCCTGCTCCTGCAGGGGCTCTCCATGGGCCACAGCCTCCTCCAGGCCACATCCACCTGCTCCACCGGGGGCTCCTCCACGGGCTGCAGGGGGAGAACCTGCTGCTCCATGGTCAGTTCCACAGGCTGCAGGAGAACTGCTCGGGCACCTGGAGCACCTCCTTCCATCCTTCTTCACTGACCCTAGTGTCTGCAGGGCTGCTTCTCTCACTTTTCGACAGCAGTCTCACCAGCTGGGCTGACAGTCTCAGCCTTGGTCAGGGGTGGGTTCATTTCTCTTCAGTCATACAGGATGCTAGTGTCCTACGCTCAGGGTATGCTTTCCTAGTCCTCGCATAAAAATTGCCATAGTTCTTGCTGGAAGCCCCTGTTTCTCCATGTAACGACCCACATTGTGTGCGCACAGAGCTCTGCAGCTGCAGCTAACACTGACAGGCAGTTTTGTTCCATGTGGCTGCTGTGATGAGGTGCACGAGCATGGCTTTGGGTGACATGCACGTATTAAATGGTGTGGTTTTGACAGATGATAAGCATGTGGGAACTCAGTGAGTGTTTAGTATTTTGAGGTACAGGAAACAAGGCCATAGGCACTGAGACACAGGGAATTTCCCTGGGCACTGCAACGATAAAACATTGAGCTCTTATGTCTGGAAAATATATTGTTCCAAAATGGGAGATAAGGATGCTGTCTAGTGTTCTGAGTGCTTGCTCAATACGTACAGCCAACTCACTGCTACGTGTCCATTCCCACAGCACTGGAAGTCTAACAGCACTGGCTGCCAGCCAGAGACTTAATTTCAAAACCGAAAGCATTTACTCATTTCTTTATCCACCTGGGATATTAAATCAGGTTATTTTCAGGTGTTTTATTTTTTTTTTTCTTTTTTTCTTTTTTTTTCTGTACTGCCTCATAGTAAATCAAAGTGTCTAGATTTGATTCTTTGAGATCATGGATCATGTCCAGGAATGTCAGCATGCACACAGAAGATTTGGGGGTGCTTGGGTGTACAGCTAAATCCTATTTACTGCTTCAAAACATGAGAGAATCGACTGTTTTAAGGAAAATACCAGGCAGTGAGAGCTGATTTTTTCCCCTTGGCTTACTCAGTTGACATCTCTAACCTTTCTAAGCTATACCGTTAACTTTATCTTGTTTATCACTCCCCAATTTCCCATTCTTCTTCTGTTATTTGTTCATTTTGTTTGTTTTGCTTGTTAGTTTTGTTTTTTAAACTTGTTCCATTGTGCTATACTGTAGGCTGAATTGCAGAGCAGAAGTATTTGTAAGGAATGTGAAAGTGGGATAACATTTCTAGAAAAAACGTATTTAGCAGTCCACAGCTCTTTGAAGTAACATGCGTCTTAGAAATTAGCTACCACAAATCAGTGAGCACAAACTAGAAATTCACTTTGCACCACCATTATGCAAAGCCTAAGGCCACCACTTATTAAGACAGAATAAACTCATGTCTAAATGGGGGAAAGGCATCTTCAGTAGCTTAGTGAAACTCCTGGTCTTCTGTAACAGAAACACACAAGGTACACAGTCATGTTGTCTCCATTAGCAGCAGTCAAATAATAAGCATTTAGTGGGATTCTGTTGTATTACAGGAAAATATCTCATGGTAACTTTAACCACTGCAGTCGTTAAAAAGAAATTCCTTGAAATATCAGTCCATTTTTATTGTTTATATGTTGACTTAACTCTGATTAGAAGGTCATACTGTCCAGATCACTTTTCCTTTCTGTCTTAGTGAAAGATGAATAGCTTAATTTTCCAGCTAATATTTTTAGTTGCATGACCCCATGGAATAGTAGCAGACTGTCCAGCCCTTTCCTCACCCCTGCCTCAATGTTATATTCATTTCCTGGTCATTTCCTGGCCACCATTTACTATGTTACTTAACTCTGTTTTCTTTTCTGTTCCTCAGGCAGAGTAAGTGCAGGATGCTCATAACTTTTTTTTTGGCTAAATGGTGGATGTTAGTGGATCTTTCCTATCCCTCGGTTGTTGCAATGATGCCAGAAATGCTAGACTGCGTCCAGGGACTGTCATTTCAGCTGGAAATTCCCTCTGCAGGTCAGAGTGTTCTACATCCACTGGGATAAAGAAAAAGAGCTTGAATTGCAAATGCACTGAAGTGAAAAAACCTTTGTTTATTTGTATCTGAGGCATTTATATTGAGGCACTTCTCTAGTGCTCCTTTCAGTTACATATGATATACATGCTGCACAGAAACTGCATATATTACTATCACTGAAGGAGAGCTTATAGTTATACACAGCCATAAAGCACGGGCATGGTTGCAGAGACTTAATTCATGACATAAATAACATGCATTAGAGAGCTTGGCTAAAGTCACGTTAATTTCTTAGGAATAACAATTCACGTGAAGTTTATGGCCACTGCAGAAAATAGGAGATGAAAAGCCTACCTTATGTCTTATCATTCCCCAGAATATAACACAGTGTCTCATTTTTCCATTCTTTGATCTTTTGTGCCTGCGTGTTTCCTTCAGTGCTTCCTAGGCTCTTTGGTCAGATACCAGTTTTATGCATAGACCACTTCAACTGGGGACCAGGATTTTGTAGAGCTACCCTTTTCTTCAAGTGTTTACAGACCACACAGACAGATTTTTATTTTATTTTTATTTTTTCCCTGTAAAGCCTTCTTGCCCGTGTAAAAATACTTTACATATTTCAAGGAATCTGCTCCTCTGTGTGCTCCTCAGAAGGGAGCGGATGAGTTAAAATAGAACCGCTGAAAACTGAAGCAGTCGAACACAAAAATGTCTTTGCTCGCCCATAAAAACACTCGCAAGAAAGAAGAGGTTTATTTCCAGTCTGAAATGACGTTCACACCTTGTTTGCTTGGAAACGTCTTGCTCTTCAATGGCACACTTCGGCTGGTAAACAACCATTAACATTCCGAGCAGATCTGCATAGCTTGCAGGAAAACCTCTCAAAACAGCTGCAGCCTGCCTTCGGCAGATGGGAATTAATAACAGCCTTTGTTCCACCGTCTGCACCCGCAAAACGGGCAAGAGCCGCTTCTCCGGGCCCGTGCCACCCACAGCAGCACCCCCGCGGGGGCGAGCAGCAGCCGGGACGGGGCGGCGTGTGGGGTGGGGACGGGGTCTGTGAGGCCGACCCCGGGCCATTCCTCGCCCCTCAGAGCCCGCTGGGGATGCCCGCAGAGCCGGCGGCCAGGCCCAGCCGCCACCCGGGCTCGGGGCCACACCGCCGGGGCCGCCGCCTTGCTGCAGGCCCCTTGGGCCGGGCGCCTCTCCCCGCTGCCCGTTAGGGGGTGCTCCGCGGCCGCCATTCCGCGGGGCCGGGGCCCTCGGCCCGGGGCGGGCAGGGCGGGCGAGGCCGCCCCTCGGGGCTCCTCAGGTGCTCCAGGAGCCGCCCCGTGGCTCCCTCCTTGGCCGGGCTCTGCCCCCGAGTGAAGGAGGCTCGCCCGTGGCAGAGAGCTGTAGGCTGGTGTCCAGCCTAAAACGCCGGGGTCTGCCCAATTTCTTTCTTGCTGCCGTTCGACTAAAGAAATAAAACGCTTTCTCCAAATCTCTTTCTAGTAATCTACTTGCGTTGTTTGGGATTGTTTAGGTTTTCTTATTTTCATATACGTGTTGATGGACATGTGCCTAGAAGCCTCTATTCCAACTATTACCAGGTGCCCAGCCGCAGAGTGACAAAAGTTTTAACCCCGGTGATGATCGAAGTGCTGCAGGTGAACAAGAAGAGCTTTTCTGCGTAATGAAATCTCAAACTAACATCATTTCCTCGCCTCCTCTCCTTAAGTACCGCAGCTCTGATAATCTGATAATACTTGAGTCCTTCGTGCCAATAGGGACATGAGAATTAACACCACACATACCTGCTTTTCTTTCTTTTCTTTTCTTTTCTTTTCTTTTTCTTTTCTTTTCTTTTCTTTCTTTTCTTTTCTTTCTTTTCTTTTCTTTTCTTTTCTTTTCTTTTCTTTTCTTTTCTTTTCTTTTCTTTTCTTTTCTTTTCTTTTCTTTTCTTTTCTTTTCTCTCTTCTCTTCTCTTCTCTTCTCTCTC